>NC_136059.1:1418167994-1418819101 GCF_964261635.1 Lissotriton helveticus | reverse complement strand
TAGATTTTTAAGACGCCTACTTGGTCTCCCGCAAGGCACGCCACTTCTCCCTCTAAGACTAGATATGGGTCTTCCCTCTATTGCTGAAGATCTTCTGTCAAAACCTGTGAAGTTTTGGCATCGGATATGGTCTACTGAGGAACTGCACCATTACAGACAGGACCTTATTCATGTAATGAGCCTGAATGGCAACAACAAAATTCCCTGGCTGGCTTTTATCAAGACGGAATTGATCAGTATGAACTTGCCAGACTTATGGGATGATCCAGCTCAGGGTTGCCAAAGGATCACACGTAAAACTCTCGCCCAGTTGTACAAGAACAAAAACCTGTCTCACTTGGAAAATGCTTATAATAGTGGCACCCTGACGGCACGTTTTATGGAATCCAAAAATTCTTATGTTTTCGAACCTTTTATGGATTTTATCTTTCCTGTCCTGGCGAGGAAATTGTTTGTGCAATGGAGGTTCGGTACACTCCCCACCAAAGTATTTACCTGCAAATGGTCCATAGGGGGTGACAAACTTTGCCCATGCTGTAAAGCCCAGGACGAAGATGACCTACATATAATGTTTGTATGCCATGCTTACAAGAGACCCAGGAAGCGCTGGTTAGCACCGCTCTGCCGGAACCTGGGGTTCAGGAATTACTCACAGGCTTACAGGGTCATGAAAACTAATACTCTGGGCCATATTGTGTTTGCTGTTTCAAAATTCTTATTGGCAGCGTGGATAATTAGGAAGAAAATGTCCCCCTGAACTGGTACTACCTTGCACCCCCTATCCCCCGCTGGTCCAGTAGAGACTTTTTATATGTAAAAATACTGTGTTTTAAATGTATGTATTGTATTTTACTGTATCTTTTATGGCCTATATGGCCGAAATAAAGAATTTTTGGATTGGATTGGTTTGCATATGGCTAGGTTCAAATTGGGATGGCATGGTGAGCAAAAAAACAATGGATTTAGGCCCAGATCTCTGTACTGGGGTGAATGTATGACATTGTTCTGCATTCTGTCCATCAACTGTTGTTTTTGCATTTGTCACCCAGAGTGGGACGGGTATGCTCAGACGTGAGTCCTGTGCTCTCCATGCCACTGGAATCAAGCTATCCTGACTGATGAGGGTTAAAAGCCCAGAACTGGTCCTAGGATGCTTGTTTCCTGTCCAAGGAGGACCTTGCATTGCAGTTCGGGCTGGACTGTTCCCATGGGGCACAGGGTCAAGACTGATTTGCATATGGCTAGGTACAAATTGGAATGGAATGGTGAGCAAAAAAAAATGGCTTTAGGCCCAGATCTCTGTACTGGGGTGAATGTATGACATTGTTCTGCATTCTGTCCATCAACTGTCATTTTTGCATTTGTCACCCCGAGTGGGACGGGTATGCTCAGACGTGAGTCCCATGCTCTCCATGCCACTGGAATGAAGCTATCCTGGCTGATGAGGGCTGAAAGCCCGAAACCGGTCCTAGGATGCTTTTTTCCAGTTCAGGGAGGACCTGGCTTGGCAGTTCGGGCTGGACTGTTTCCATGGGGCACAGGGTCAAGACTGATTTGCATATGGCTAGGTTTAAATTGGAATGGAATGGTGAGCAAAAAAACAGTGGCTTTAGGCCCAGATCTCTGTACTGGGGTGAATGTATGACATTGTGCTGCATTCTGTCCATCAACTGTTCTTTTTTCATTTGTCAGCCCGAGTGGGACGGGTATTGTGGAAAAGTAAATTTTGCCATGTTATATGTGCCTACGTGTTCCCCATGTTATGTTATATGTGCATGATCGATATGCATGTATTCCCCTATGATCGATTAAAGACGCAATCACAATTGTGTCCATCTCTAGTATGCCAGTTTCCAGTTCTCGTGAATACAACGAATATCAGGCCTATGTAAAGCTACGTTGCCACGTTTTACAGTGTGCACGTTAATTCATTGAATTATCCCCGTTTCTAGGCCTCAAAAGGGCCCGGACTTAGATTCAGCTCCTGTCTCCTGAACCCTCTCCGAGGAGCGATACAGCCCCCACCTGTATCCCTGACCCTTCACTTACTTTCATGCCTCGCAGTGCCCGTCTAGGCCTGGCTCTGCCTCCCAGTCTGCCAAGAGTATGTTATGTTTCTAGTTATCAGTCCAACCCTCCTTCTCTGCATTCCTAAGCTACTGAATCGCATCAATAGTTTCCGTCATGGTCTAGCCTTTATGTCTCCATGAAAGAGAAATACTGTATTAATGTTCATAGAATATTCCTCACACACGCAACTACATGTAGAATAATGCATGCACCAGTCTTAATGTCTGTTAGCCTTTGCCCTGATAACTTTTGGATTCTATCAACATGTTCTCTAAACACCAGATACTAGATAGGCTTTAGGTACATGTCGCTCTGACCCTCCAGACTTTCGTCTCCTCTTCTAGTGCAGAAGTCATAGCCCCCAGTCCTCCTGGTAACACGTCATTGTCAGTTTGCGCGCACCACTAGGTTAAAGGTCCCAGCTGCTCAGGTAGCCCCCTCCATGTTTCCGCCCCTTTTATGACATATTCTGTTACGTTTACATCACATGTCTATGTATACGCCCTGTACACACCTCTTGTTACACCCACTTTATGCCTTATCTTTCGCGACTGCTACAAACCCCGCCTACTGCTACGCCTACTGTATTGAATGTAATGCAATTGTTTAACTATAAATATTGTGTACTGTTATTAAAAGCCAGCCAATTCCCAGATCCTGCCCCCGGCAGCTGCCATCCTATTCCCATGCAGGCTGTCCTGTTCCTGTCCTTTTATGCCTGATTAAAGCCTATATACTTCAGCTACCTCGAATCTTGACTCTTATTTATTGAGCTATCTGTTATTAGAGTATCCTGAAAAATAGAACCGGTAATTAATTATTTATTTACCACATAATGGCGCCCGAACAGGGACTTGCCCTTTCCCCACGCGCCGGAGAAGCCACGCAGGCCCCCTAATCCTCTGCAGCCGTGACGGAACCATACCGGCCACGTGCAGATATTTCTGCTTCAAGTATCCCTCAGGCCCACGGAGGAGACGGAGGTTGCGGTCCAGCGTCCAGACGAGGCGGTGGAGGAACGCGGCGAGTCCCGACCAGAGCCCAAGCCGAGAGTCCAAGGTCCGAGGTATCCGGAGGCCCACCTGTAACGTAACTGAAGTCCGAAGTTCGTCCGTCCGTCGTCGTAGCAGTCCAGTCCAGTCCGAGGCCTTCCGTTCTTGCTGCCCGGTGAGTACCGTTGCTGGGGTAGTATCTAGACAGGGTCAATTAATTTGTCTCTGGTCCGTGGGTTTGGGTACACAGATCCAACACGAAGTGTCCACCTAGGTGGATGCGGGTCCTGACGTGTCTCTTTATGGGACCGGTAAGTTTCGTACTGTTTTAGCAGTGCATCTAGTCATTCTAGTAAGTTTCTGTTCTAGTAAGTTCTGTTCTCGAGAAATTCATGTATTCTGTTTTCAGTATTCCAGGTAATATTCTGTCCGAACTGTTGTTTTAAATGTTATTTCATGTGTTTTCAATGTTGTGGTATGAGTGATTTGTTTTCAAGTTATTATTGTGTTTATCGTGTATTGTATTTGTGTCCAGATTCCAGTCTAAGTCATGCCTCTGTTCTCGAAGTTACGTCAGTTAAAAACCAGAAAAGGTCTGCTCGAAGAAGCAGTTCCTGTCCCGCCTAGGGACAGTCCAGGTCATTTTATGTATCATAAGCATGGCATAAGTGCCATATTATATCTAGACTTATGGGTCGAGTATACTAAAGATCTAGAAGAGAAATATAGATGGCCTGTATCAGGTACATGGGATGCCGAGTGCATCATGCGAGTAGAAGAAGCATTATGGAAAAAGAAATCCAGACAGTCCCAGAAAGATGCCATCGAGTTATGGCGCAAAGAATCTCATAAAAGAACCGAAAAAGAAATCAGAAAGTCAGAATTAAGTAGAGAATTCTCAGAAAGAGCCCAAGAAAGGGAATTAATCGAAGTGTGTGAACGAGTTAAAGCCGAACAGTCAGACAGACAGAGAAATGCCCTCATTAAGGGTATGTATCCTCTTCTTGCCGAGGGCTTGCCAAAAGCAACCCCGGAAGCACCATGTAATTTTCCGCCGCCATTAGTTCCGATTAAGCTACGTCACAAACCGACCGCAGCTGATATTTTTCTCTCGTCCTATTTGGACGACACAGTCCCAGAATATGCAAATCCTGTTCCTCCAGCCACCGGGGCACCTGTTACAGCACCTGTTACGGTACCCCCGGTCCAGCCTACAGTACAAGTGCCCGCTACATCGGTCACTCTGCCAGCACGAAGAGTATCGGTCGACGATTCCAGTTTAGGGGCCGCGGGGGGAGGTCCTCCTGGTACCCCGCCGCCACACAAACGTGTAACGTTAGTCGAGTTACATGAACGTGCGTTACAGCGTA
This sequence comes from Lissotriton helveticus, assembly GCF_964261635.1. Classification (NCBI taxonomy): domain Eukaryota; kingdom Metazoa; phylum Chordata; class Amphibia; order Caudata; family Salamandridae; genus Lissotriton; species Lissotriton helveticus. The sequence continues at coordinate 1,418,814,669 of NC_136059.1, read as the reverse complement.
CGCCCAAACATCAGTCCGTTGCAGATATCAGACGAGCTCTCACCGAATGCCGTTATGATCCAGTCCCAGGCGATGATAATATGGTTATATATTCATTGCGTGTAAGACGGGTGACCGAGTATTTGGACACCCTACCGAATATGAAAGAAGATCTAGACAGAATATATCGTTTCATCCGTACAGGAGAAGACCCAGAAAGTATTGGCGAAATCATGTCTCTAAGGAAAGCTGAGACTCAGCTCATGCTATTAAAATTTTTAATCAATTGTTTAATAAGGGAACAAGATTGTCCGACTAAAGATCCGACCGAAATGAAAGTCCTGACAAGGTGGAGTGATAATATAGCTGAGGGTAGACACAAGACACTCAGTAGTATAGAAAGTATGTACAAGAAAATTCGTAAGGAAATAATAAGGTTTCACGAGAAACGCAAAGCAGCACAAGTAAGCGAGAAGGAAAACGACTCTTCTACTGAAGAGGTAGACGACGAGAATCCCTCCAGAATAGCGTATGTAGGTAGATCTGGACTTCTAGACCGACATTCACGCCTAGAACACAAGAAAGTTTTTCATCTTCCAGCACCAGAACAAGGTTCTCTTGAGCAAGTATTTCAAGCTACCGATCACATTCTGAAATCACGAATCGGTTATAGTGAACTTAGTACCATGCATGAACAAGAACTAGCCCGATCAGCAGTCCGATGGGCTACTGATTCTACCACTTTTCCAGACGAAATAGTGGCACAAATGTTTCTGAAACTGCCCCCAGCCGAGCAGCGACTGGTGGGTATGTATATGATCCAGCACCTCATCACACTGTATGAGGGTCAGCATTCTGATCCAGGTCCGTTACATGATGTTCTGAACGAGTTACTCCAGTATAGATGGAAAGGTTTAGGTACCGATTTAATTAGTATCATTCTAGAACAGCGCCACAAATATAGAACGTTTCTGAATCCGCATTTTGTTCATGTCTCACCTCCAGAAAGTAAATCATTTTACAGGGATAGACAGAATCCGTTACGAGAAGTACACCCAGTTAGGACAACGGGTGGTGAAATGCAACGAGTATTTGTTTACACCCCTATCACCAAGATGGAACTCTTAGAGATGAAGAAATTAATTCCCTGTCACGACAAAGATCCAGCAGGGTTCCGTCGAGAATTAAAAGACATGCTCCGTATGGGAGAATACACATATCCTGATATCATTAAAATGCTAAAGGTCCTGTTGCCCGCAGGGGTATATGAAAAACTCAAGGAAAAAGAATGGGAGGTGGGAGAGAAAAAGATAGATTGGACAGCTCTAGAAGCTGAAGATAAAATACGAGTACCAGGTACCGGTCTTGGGGACAAATGTAAAGAATTGCCCGAGTTATTGATACAAGTTTTGCCAAGGTTACTAGCCACGAAAAAGGAAGATTGGGATGCAATCTCAGCATGTAAACAGAAACAGGATGAAGACACTAGTGATTTTTATTCTAGATTTGAAAAATGTTTTATTATTAACAGTGGTTTAAAGACAGGTAGCGAGTCATACCCTCATCTTTTTGTTACTAAACTAGTCGAGAATTCAAGCCCACAAGTTAAAAATCGAGTTTTGAAGGTCGAAAGTACCTGGCAAGCTAATACTCCGTCACAAATGCTCCAGATGCTCCAGTATCACCAGAACAGAATCAGGGAAGAGCAAGAACACGAGAGGAGACGTATGAAAGACACGAAAATGAAAGTGTTAGTTGCACAATCTGTTCCACAAGACAGTCAGAAGAGGGGTCCGAATCAAGCCAGTCATCCTGCAGCTCCCGTTAAAGGGACATGCAATTATTGTAAACAGCCAGGTCATTTTATAAACGAGTGTGCAGTTCTGAAACATAACATACTCTTAACATAGCAACTGGTAAAACTAAAGAAAGACCACGTCCGCCTAGACAAGAACAAGTTTCGCAGACTTCTCAGTCACCACAGAATGCACAACAGACAGTTCCAGCATCGCAGCCTATCGCTGCAACACAGCATGTTACACAGCAGATGTATCAGTATGCTCAGACAGAGTATCCAGAGTATCAACAGTATTCATGAAACAGCCTAGAGAGGGAGGTAGGCTTGCCTCTCATCGAGATACCTGTAGATCAAGAGGGTCCCTATGTGCACAGTCAAGTATTAGGGAAAGACAGAAAGTTTCTGATTGATACAGGGGCAAGTAGGACTACTATCAGTCATGACGAGGTTCCAGGGGCTCCGCTCTCAGGCTCTAAAAATGTTTCCCTTGGATTTTCAGGAAAACCTATTGTGAACGAGATTTCAAAACCAGTTTCCCTAGAAGTTGGTCCATTGTCCCGAACTACTGATTTATTACTTACGAAATCATGTCCAGAAAATTTGTTAGGCATTAAAACACTGAAAGAATTAGGTGCAGTGATATGCTGTTCCCCAGAAGGAGTCCGATTGTTTTTAAGAGACTTTAAAGGTCACTATGTATTACGTGATTTTGATCCAAGGTTACTAAATGTACCGCAGCATTTATGGGCGCAAGGTCCAACTGATGTAGGTTTTATGCAAATCACACCCCATCGTGTGACTCTCAAGCAAGGTATAGTCTTGCCACGAATCAGACAATATAGATTGCCACCTGAGGCTGTAGCAGCCTTATCCAAAATTATTGACGAACTTATTGCTCAAGGAGTGGTTGTAGAAACTGACTCCAATGTATGTAATTCTCCTATCATTCCAGTCATGAAACGTACTGATCCAAATGCACCTCCAGTATATCGATTAGTGATTGACCTTCGAGAGCTTAATAAATGTATCATACCTCAGTATCCAGTAGTCCCAGATATTTCATCCCTATTGACAGCTATAGATTCTGAAGCTACATTTTTTACTGTTATCGACCTCAAGAATGCATTTTTCAGTGTCCCCATTCATCCAGACAGCCAGTACCTTTTCGGTTTTTGTTTAAATGGAAGGAGCTATAAATTCACACGAGCTCCTCAAGGTTTCACAGAAAGTCCTAGTATTTACAGTCAAGCACTTAAAAGACAACTAGACAATATTCACATGCCAACTGACACTGCCCTGCTCCAGTATGTCGATGATCTACTGATCACAGCCCGTTCTGAACGTGACTGCGAGCGAGCGTCACTTACAGTTCTGTATTTCCTAGCCGAGATGGGGCACAAGGTGTCCCCTTCGAAGCTCCAGTTCTGTGTCCAGCAAGTGATCTACTTAGGCCACTTACTGTCCAAGTGGGGTAGGCAGTTGACACCAGACCGTATCCAGTTAATAGCGAGTCTTCCACAGCCCAAGACACAGAAGGAGGTACGTGCTTTTATTGGCCTCACTTCTTATTGCAGACAATGGATTCCTCAGTATGCATTTCTAGCCAAGCCACTGATACAGTTAACGACACAGGAGGCAGCCGTATCGACTGTCCTCCCTTGGACCCAGGAACATACACTTGTTTTTAATGAATTAAAGAAAGCCTTATGCCAAGCACCTGTTCTAGCAACACCGAACTACAGTAAGCCTTTTACACTTTTTGTCACAGAACGTGATGGTACTGCATTATCTGTTCTCACACAAGATCAAGCGGGACAGTACAAGCCTTGTGCTTATTTCTCGAGCACATTAGATCCAGTAGCCCAGGCTCTGCCTGCGTGCCTCAAGTCAGTTGCAGCCACAGCTCTAGCTATCAGACAAAGTGATTCCATAGTATTAGGACACTCCCTGACAGTACAAGTTCCACATTCCGTGGAAGTTCTTTTAAACAGAACACAGACTCAGCACTTGACAATTGCACGTTTAACAGGTTATGAACTGACATTGTTCCAGCCACACATAGAAATCAGACACTGCAACATTTTAAATCCTGCTACTCTGTTACCGTCAGTTACTTCAAATCCTGCCACACATGACTGTGTGGAAGTTATTAACACTATGACTAAGCCAAGACAAGACCTGACAGACATTGCATTACCTGATCCCGACCTGACACTTTATGTGGACGGTTCATGTATGAGAACTAGTACAGGAGAACTAGCAGCCGCGTACGCAGTGACTACTGACACTGAAGTTATAGAAACACACCGTATTGACATCCTGTCTGCTCAAGCAGCAGAGCTAGTTGCTCTGACCCAAGCCTGCATACGTGCTAAGAACCTGAAAGTAAACATATATACAGATTCACGTTACGCATTCGGAGTTGTACACAACTTCGGAGTACTCTGGCAGGAGAGAGGTTTCATGACCTCTCATGGAACCAAGATTCAGCATGGTCTCCTCATTCAAGCTCTGTTAGATGCAATACATTTACCGACAGCTATTGCTATCATGAAGTGCAAGGCACATACAAAAGTTACTGACATCATTTCCCAAGGTAACGATCTAGCAGATCGAACAGCCAAGCTTACAGCTCAGACTCCAGACATTCCAGTTAACAAGACACAGACATCCATTCCAGAACAGACTACTTGTATGACAGTTAAGGACCCTACACAAGATGTCATAGACATACAGTTACATGCTACTCCCGAAGAAATAAAGAAATGGTCCGAACAATGAGGGGTCCAGACAGATCAGGGATGGGTGACGAAGGGAAAAGCCACATGGTTTCTCCCCGACTCCATGGTTCAAGTCATTATCAATACCGCACATAGTCCAGCACACCTAGGAGAAAAAGCCATGTTAGACAGTATACAGAACCTCTGGTTCAACAAGCACTTACGAGCTGCAGCCAAGCAGAAAGTCCGTACCTGTATGATATGTTGCCAGTTCAATCCAGGTAAAAGTGTCCCGGTGGAACAAGGTGGATTCCAACCTCCTGACCACCCTTTTGAAGTCCTCCAGATGGATTATATTCAGATGGAGCGATGTCGAGGTTTCAAGTATGTCCTTGTAGTTGTATGCGCTTTGTCCAGGTGGACGGAAGCATATCCAGTTCCAGATTACACCGCCGCGACCACTGCCAAGCAGTTGGTTCGTGAATTCTTTCCCCGCTATGGACTCCCTAGGGTCGTGTATTCTGATAACGGCCAGCCATTCTCATCTGAACTCATGAAACAAGTTTCCCTATTGTTAGGGTACCAGTGGAAGTTCCATTGTGTGCGCCATCCTGAAGCAGCCGGTCTCGTAGAGAGACATAATCAGACCCTGAAAATCCGTATTGCCAAGATATGTAAAGAGAAAGGTGTAGACTGGCTAGTTGCCCTGCCAGTTGCTCTATTCTTCATGAGGATGGTTGCACATTCTAGATCTGGTCTGTCCCCTTATGAGGTCATATTCAGCCGCCCCCCAAACATGTGGGGTACACCTAGACCCCGCAGTATTACAGATGTTTCCAGTAATATGTTGACAGATTACCTAGCTTCCTTGATGTCTGCCCTACACTCTTGTCGTTCACAGGTTGCCGCTGCATTTCCAGATAATACCGAAGTGAAACCGCATGAGGTCATCCCAGGTGACCTAGTACTGGTCAGGAACTTTGATCGTTCAAGTCCGCTGGAGCCTCGCTGGAAGGAGCCGAGACTAGTCCTTCTGACCACCCGTACGGCCGTGAAGTTGGAAGGCCGCAAGGGGTGGGTCCATCTGTCCCACATCAAGAAATTCCATGGACTTCGTGAAAAAACATTTGCAAAGGACATTTCTAAAGACTGCCTGAAACCAGAAACTTAAATCTGAATTAAAAGTTCCTCTGCCTGAAACCAGAACTTAAATCTGAATTAAAAGTTCCCTGCACGCAAGTGCGTCGTCCAGGAGCCCGTCGGCTCAAAGCTCAAGGGAGCCAATTTGTAGAAACCATCGCAATGAACCGCACACCGCTAGCCCCTCCTCTGGATCGCCCCTAGGGACTCTGGTACATGGAGTTCTTGAGTGGTTCACCCCAGTGGGTGCAAGTAGGTACTTGTTGAACTGATGATCTCTAGACCCGATATATGTCCCGGGTTTTTGGATATCGCCTGAGACATGGCTCGGGTCTCGGGATAACTTCCCTCATCAGTAGAGAAAATAGTTGGGGGTGGAAGAAAAGGCCGCCAAACAACCGTCAATGGCCTCGATGCCCGAACCGGCACGCAGGTGCGTCGTCCAGGAGCCCGTCGGCTCAAAGCTCAAGGGAGCCAATTTGTAGAAACCATCGCAATGGACCGCACACCGCTAGCCCCTCCTCCGGATCGCCCCTAGGGACTCTGGTACATGGAGTTCTTGAGTGGTTCACCCCAGTGGGTGCAAGTAGGTACTTGTTGAACTGTGGTTCTGAAAATTCCGAACTCGTGAATAAAACTTCGTCGTAACATGACGAATTTAGTATCAAAAGACCGAGAATGACGAGTACACCATGTACAAGCATTTTCAGCATATTCGAGTGACGATTTCACCTCGAAATCGTCATTATCGTTCAGAACCCTTGGCTTCCATTTTGTATACGGCAGCCATTTTATGAGTTGCCCTTTACATAGGCTTATAATACAGCTAAATTCGATTCCAAAAGGACACGTACACCTTGATTAACTTTTCTCTAACCTAGGCAGGCTGGGCAAGCTGAAACCATTGCCCCAGGCCGAACCTGTTAGGTCAGTTCCTCTCCCAGTGGCCGAACAAGATAGCATCAAGGCTCAACAAGCCATAAAACCTTTTCATCGCACTCACACCTGCTGTATCTTGCTCACATCTGTCTCTGCTTTTTTGCTTCACTTGCTTTATGATGGGGAGGTGCCCGTTTTTATTGGGGGTCCACCGATATCTGATGGAAATACTGGATCTTGCCGGGTAATTTATTGTGGGCTGGACGAAGTGAAAGATGGGCTTGTCACCATGACTCTGCTTTTCCTTTGTAAATTAAAGTATGCGAATGGTAAATTGTAAATTCAAGAATGTTTGCCTGAAGCTGAATATTTTGTATAAAAAGAGAAGCCTGGCTTTGTGAATTTGAGCAGTCTCCTGAGAACATACATCCTGTGTGTTGTACTTCTAGGACTCTTGTTACCTTGGTTGCAGCCAATAAAATCGATCCTTGACTTCACCTAGAAGACTCTGAGTTTCTGTGGTCTGAATCAGGAAAGTACCCGAGGTCTCTGGGTGTACCCTGGCACCGCTAGGTTACCGGTTTGGTACCGGTTCTGAAAAACCCAGTACCTCAATTGGCGCCCAACGTTTGGGGCGATACCAGCGGTACCAGTCCAGCCAGAGGTTCGTGAGGAGATTCGTGAGGAAATTCTGGAAGAAGGCCTGCCACTTCATCGACCCCTGCATGTCGACGTGGTCCGAAAGTCTTTGCTGCGAGGTTCCCCGCTTCCCGACGGCTACAAAGGACTGCTGCCCTGGCTATCACCCTGATTTGGACCCTTGAAGTTTGGTAGAGCGAAACGCTAAGACGAGTCTTCTGGTGACGTCATCGATATCTCAGTTAAGTATAAGTGGAGCGTCTCCCAGTCCTTAGTTGGTCTTAGTCTTGGGTATCCCTTTGGGATCTATTTGGAACTTGCAAGTGCCAAAGCCAAAGGACTCGTGTATTCACGAGAATATCGTAATCGATAATCCTTTGAAGTTTGGAACTAGACTAGAGAGCGAAGATGCCTGGTCTTAGACTTGGAAATTTGTTTTGTCTTGGTTGTAATAATAGGGACTCCCGATTGGAGGACTCGTGTCCGGTTCCTCCGGTTGGAACTCCAACTTATGAATTATACTTGAAACATGGAGTAGGCCCCATCACATATAATGAGGTGTGGATCAAATACACCAGAAAAGATGGTGTTTTAAAATGGCCCCAATATGGTAGCTTTGATACAGAAATCTTAGATAACCTCGAAATTAAACTTTTCAAGAAGAAAGCCCGGCCGGCGATGTTTGACTCTTTCCGCCTATGGCGTAAGGAAGCCAAACAGAAGGAAATTAAATTAGCAAAGAAAAATAAGAGAGAAGGGGGAATTTCGATAATGCAAGCTGCTATGCAGTTTAAAGACAATGAAGAAGAACAGATGAGTGAGCAGTTGCACAGGCAACGTAAAATGGTAATAGATAAATGCTATCCAGTTTTGCAGTCTCTTCAGCAAGATGCAGCAAAAGAGCGTGAAAAAGATCCGTTAATGTCGCATTTATTAAGTTCGCCACTACCCTATGCGCAAAATGCCACGGCACCTCCGCAACCTTTAGTTGTGCAATCTGTGCCTCCTGTTCCTCCACAGCACCCACCAGCTGTTCTTCAGCTGGCTCCTGCTCCTTTGGTGCAGCCTCCTCAAGGCCCACCGATCACATCTGTTTCGCCTGTACTTTCTACCACTTTGCCTAGTGCACCTTCTACTTCTCCTAATGATCCCTCTGCTATTGCTTCTGCCCCTGCCTTATCTCACCCTGTTTTTCCACCCGTTCTTCCTTCAGTTTCTCCTTCCGTTCGGCAGAGAATGGCCAACACTGTTACTAATCTTTTTTCACCTCTTTTCGGGTCGCCTACTACGACCCCTAAAATGGAACGAAGACAGTTGCGAAGTCAACTGCCTGACTATCAAGAGAGAGATTCACTGAATCGTTTAGCGCATAAATGGGTTATGGACACTGTGAAGTATGATGTAGAGTCAGTCATGGAAGTCTTCCGTCAATGGGAAGCACCGACGCAGAGATATGTTTTTGAACAAATGTGTGTTTTTCTCTGTGAGGATTTGGAAGACAATGATCTAGAATACAACCCACAAGAGTTGTGTCGTGTGCGGTTCAATTTCGCTGAGGGCATGATTGTAGGTCGCGATGTCAAGAGAGCGGTTGAGATATTGTTGTCATATCAGAGTAAGGGGGGCCCTTCTCAGTCGCTATTTGAGCATGGTAGGAAAAAGGCGCGACAATACCCCATGAGAGAGGTCCCCCCACAATGGAGAGAGGGTGACACAACTGCTGACCCACCTATTCAGCCTCATTTTCAGCGTGTGTGGGTACATGTCCCATGGAGGCGAGCTGAAGTTTTAGCACTTAAACAGACATTGCCTGATCCCCGTAAAAATCCTGCAGGGTATTACAAAGAGTTGTCACAAACTGCTGGGTCATGTATAATGAATTTAGCCGATATCGATATTTTATTTGGGAATGTTGTTCCACAGCCTTTGTGGGGTAAGATTCGTCATGTAGATCATGATCAGGAGTTAGGTGACTCATGGGCTAATATTGCTGCTGCAGATGCCCGACAAGTTGGTGGTGCTAAGCCTGAGCCTTTAGTAGCCGAACTTCCTGGTAAAATAATCGATTACATGAAAACGATAATGCCTGCAATACGTGTAAATTGGGATAAGTTGTCTGCATGTAAGCAGAAGAAAGATGAAACAGTGTCAGATTTCTTCACCAGGTTTGAAGAGACTTTTGTCGACCACAGTGGTCAAGATATGAGCACCGAAGGTGGTCAGCGTTTGTTCGTCGATAAATTCGTGCACAATCTGCTTCCCGAGTTGTGTAAAAAGTTAAAAGATTCAGAGAGTTCATGGGCAGTTTCCTCCTCAGCACAGATATTGGCCACTGCACAATATTACGAAAATCGAGACAAAGATGAGAAAGATAGAGCGGAAAAGAAAACTAAAGAGTTGAAAACAAAGGTTTTGTTACAGCAAGCATATCCACCACGTGGTGGTGGTGGCCAGAATAGTGGTGGTCAAAACAATAGTGGTCAGAGTAACTATCAGAATAATTATCAGCAGCCTCAACAGTATCAGAGGAACTCGCAAAGAGTCGAGTATACCCAACCACGTGTCCCTGTAGGCCCCAATCAGTGTTCATATTGTAAGGAAGAGGGTCATTTCAAGTATAGTTGTCCTATTTTATTACAGCGTGCAAATGGTGCTTCTGGTGTAAGAGGTCGAGGTGTTCAGCAAGCGTCTAGAGGTAGAGGACGTGGAAATTTCCCCCAGAACACACAGTCTCTTCCACCTCAAAATTCGATGAATAGGTTTGATCAGCAGAATAACGCATCTAATAGGACAGCCCAGTACTATGCTGATGATTACTATACAGAAGATGAGCATTGGGAAGGTAATGATTGCTAGGACAGCCATAGACAAAGAGAGGGAGTTGTTTCAGTTCCAGTAGATCAGAGTGGACCTTATGTTGAGGTAATTACATCAGGTGTGTCAGAGCCTTTTCTGTTGGATACTGGTGCTACAAAGAGTTCTATTATGCACTCCAAATTCCCTGGCGCACCTTTGTCTGGCGAAATGAACGTTTCTGTAGGTTTTTTTGGCACCCCAGTTAGGAATCCGATTTCTGACTCTTTGTCCCTTTCTGTTGGACCTTGTGAATTCGAAGCACCCCTTATTCTGACAACAGGTTGTGGTGAAAACTTGCTAGGATTAGATTTGCTAAAAAGATTACATGCGACTTTGTACTGTTCTCCTTCTGGAGTACAACTTACACTGGGTAAGAAAGTGGTTTCTCCAATGTATTTGTCGAGAGACAAACTTCCAACAGAATTGTCATCTCTCCCTAATATTCTTTGGGCCACTGGTCCTAATGATGTAGGTCTTTTAGAAATACCACCATATGTTGTAACATTGAAAGCCAATGTTAAAATGCCACGAATTCCCCAATATAGAATTTCTAGTGAAGGAGAGAAAGCTTTGCTAGCGATCGTTTACGAGCTTATTGCAAAAGATGTGATTGAAGAGACAAGAGGCAACGTTTGCAATAGTCCTGTTCTGCCTGTTTTAAAACAAACTGATCCCTCTCAGCCACCTGTGTACAGATTTGTGATTGATCTTAGAGAGGTCAATAAAATAGTTGTGCCACAATTTCCAGTTGTCCCCGACATTACTGCCCTATTGACTATGATTCCAGCTTCTGCAACCTGGTTTTCGGTGATTGACCTGAAGAATGCTTTCTTGAGCATCCCGATTGCTGAGGAGAGCAGGGATATGTTTTCCTTCAGTTTAGGAGGACGCAGCTTCCGCTTTAAACGCGCTCCTCAGGGCTACTGTGAAAGTCCATCAATATATAGTCAAGCTCTAAAAACACAGCTTGATACGATTGTTTTACCTGAAGGTGCTACTCTTGTACAGTACGTTGATGATTTGCTTATTGCTGCAGATACTGAGGAAATCTGTAAGAAAGCCACATTGTCATTGTTGCGTCATCTGTGTGATTTACATCACAAGGTGTCACTTTCCAAACTGCAATACTGTCGACAAGAAGTGACCTACTTAGGTCATCTCTTATCGAAGGAGGGAAGGAAACTGACCCCAGAAAGAATTCAGGCAATAGCGAAATTGAGTGTGCCAAGAACACAGAGAGAAGTGCGTGCCTTTTTGGGTATTACATCGTTCTGTAGCCAGTGGATTCCAAATTTTTCGTTATTAGCCAAACCTTTGGTGGCATTAATGTGTAAAGATACACCCAATCCCGTTCCTTGGTCTGAAGAGTGTCAGAAAAGTTTTTCTGAATTGCGCACAGCATTATGTTCGGCTCCTGTGTTAGGTACCCCCAACTACAGTAAGCCCTTTACATTGTATGTCCATGAGAAACAAGGTTGTGCATTGTCAGTTTTGACTCAGTTATTTGGGGACAAACAGCGTCCATGTGCATATTTCTCGTCGACTTTGGATCCAGTAGCTAGAGCGTTGCCAAGTTGTTTAAGAGCCACAGCGGCAGCAGCTGTTTCTAGTCGACAGTCTGCTGGCCTAGTAATGAACAATACACTAGTCGTGATGGTCCCACATGCAGTAGAGACGTTGTTAAATAGAACCAAGACACAGCACTTAACTAGTGCTCGATTGTCAGGTTATGAATTAACCTTGTTAGCGAGTCATGTGCACATAAAAAGATGCAACACACTCAACCCAGCTACGTTGTTGCCAATTGTAGAGGAATTAGATGCTTCAGAACAGCATGATTGTTTTCTTAGAACAGAGGAAGAAACGAAAGGGAGAATAGATCTCCTAGACACTCCTCTTGCTGAATGTGATGGTACATTGTGGGTGGATGGTTCATGTTTCAAGCTCCCGAATGGTGATACGACTGCAGCATATGCTGTCGCGACTTTACAAACAATTGTTGAAGCTGCACGTATTCCACATAATTCAGCGCAGGCAGCAGAATTGATTGCACTCACGAGAGCATGTGTGTTGTCAAAAGGAATGAAAGTGACTATCTATACCGACAGCCAGTATGCTTTTGGTGTGGCTCACAGTTTTGGAAGATTGTGGAGAGAACGTGGGTTCCTGACTTCGCATGGAGCTAAGATTCAGCATGGTCAGTTGGTGAATGAACTTCTTGAATCACTGACCATGCCTCTGCAAGTGGCGATTGTGAAATGTAGTGCTCACAAGAAGGTGACTGATGATGTTGGTCGTGGAAATGCATTTGCTGACGAAATCGCGAAAGAAACTGCAAGGAATGTGATGAGCCGAATGTATGTTGCAGGTCCTGCAAGATGGGTTGGTGATGTTGGAATGTGTGAAGACACGATAGAGAGTGTGAAATCTATTCAAGCTGAGGCTACAGAGAAAGAGTTGAGCATGTGGAGAGAAAGTACGGGTAGAATGGATGCAAATGGCTGTTGGATTGAATTGTCAGAGCATCAGAGATGGTTGTTACCCGATGCATATGTGCTTGCAGTGGTTACAATGGCTCATGGAATGGCTCATATCAGCGTGAAAGGGATTTGCAAGTTGCTGGCTCCAGTATGGCAAAATTCAGGAATTCCCAAGTGTGCAGAGAATGTGGTCAAGAATTGCATGGTATGTCTGAAACACAATCCTGGTAGGGGAACCCCAACTCCAGCTGGACATTTTGCACCTCCTACGTACCCGTTCGAGGTTTTGCAGCTAGATTTCATTCACATGGAGAGGTGCAACAATTTAAAATACGTACTCGTTGTTGTTTGTGCCTTCTCAAGATGGGTAGAAGCCCACGGAACTTGAGTGGGAGCTACGAAGAGATCCCCAGTGCCACAGGCTAAACGGCTGTTACTTGGGGGGGCTATGTCTTAGACCATAATGTACAGACCAGATACAAACAGTGAGTGGAAACACATCAGGGGGGTGGGATGGACCCGGGTGAGGGGGGGAGGAGGTGGGCATGGGGGCTGCTGTTTTGGGGGTTGTTTTTTCCTTTCTTACGTTCTTAATATGTTGTCTGTTAAAGATCCACGCATTTTGTTGACACATGTAGAATCTAGGGACACTAAAAGAGAAAAGTTGCGTAAATGACGGACAAGGCTGAATGTTGAAGCCGGTCTGTGTGCCCATTTTTTCATTTGTGATACTCTCAATGCAACAATAAAAAAGTATTTAAAAAAAAAAAATGGGTAGAAGCATACCCCCTAAAAGACAATACTGCCTTATCCACAGCAAAAGCCCTTGTGAAAGAGTACTTCCCCAGAATTGGAATGCCTAGAATGGTCTGGAGCGATAACGGAAGTGAATCTGTGGGTTTTGTGATGAAGAGAGTGTGTGAAGGGCTAGGTATTCAACAGAGGTTCCACGCTGCAAATCACCCCCAATCAGCTGGATTAGTAGAATGTTACAACGGCACTTTAAAACTTAAATTGGCCAAAATCCAAGCGAGCACGGGTCTTAAATGGCCTGACGCTCTACCCTTAGCACTCCTGTCCACCAGAATGACTGTGCATTCACGAGTGAAACTTAGCCCCTACGAGATAGTCTTTGGCCGCCCGGCCAACATATGGGGAGTGCCTAGACCCACTAAGTTCAGTGAGATTGAACACCCTGTTTTGCTTGATTATCTATACGAATTGACGGCTAAATTGCGTGTTTTTCATCAACAGGTTCACAACACCCTGCCTCCGGTCACTGAGACTCCAGGACATCGGATCGACCCTGGATCCTGGGTGTTGGTCAAGAACTTCCAGAGAACGAAAAACGACCAGCCCAGGTGGACCGGACCGCACCTCGTCCTTCTTTCCACAAGATCAGCCGTTCGAGTGGAGGGGAAGGCCAACTGGATCCACTGGGTCCACTGTAAAAGAATCCCTTTACCTCTGCCGTATGACCAGTGGGTCCAGAAGGGTGTCGCTGACTCAGAAACAAACACCGTGCCACGTTTCCTACCTTTCAGTGATGCACGTGTAAAAGGAACTAACTCTGAACGTGAAAGTGAGAACATTTTGCAAGAGGCTGTGCCACCATCCAAGCGATTGAACACTTTGGAGCCTGAACTTTTGTTTCAGGATCAAACAGTACCTGGAAGAAAACGTTACAATTTGAGACCGAGACCTATGCACAAATAAATATATTTCTTTTTCCTCCAAGTGCTATTTTTGAAAGTGCAGCTCTCCCATCTGAGAAACTTGCTTATTTTTGTTTTTCGAACCGCCATCCGGGTTCCGCTGCTAGGGCCGCGATTGCTTAAAGTCTTTGGGGTGCAGCTGACGACGTTAGGTCGGCAGTTCTGGTTGGTCCAAGGGAGTTGCCCTAGACTGACAGAAGCATTTCTTAGCAGAATCAACCTCCCGTCGCGGGCAGCGCTTTAGAGAGGATGGAGTTTCTCGGGATGGAGAGACCTGCCAAGGAAATGAACTTTAAACACAGATTATGTAAAACTATGACAAAGAAAAGCTTCTTGATATTGTGCATTTGTATGTTATTCAGTATGATGATATTTTTAATAAGTTATGTTCTGTTCTCTTTTCGTGTAACATTTGTACCCACTGCATCGCCCATACCTCCTCCTACTGTTTCCTCTCATTCTTTCCACCCTCTTCCTGACCATGAATCCAATAGGAGATTAGAGTTCATTAATGACTCCTTTGTTCAGCTGTTGCACCAACACCAACTAGTAATGAACACGACTAACTGTTGGGTGTGTGGTCTCATGCCTCACACAACAGATAAAGGTATCCCTTATCTGGTTCTGCCTTTCAGCAATAATGGTTCTGTGTGGGCATACAGAACAATATTCATATATGCTCGTGAAGTCCACCCCCTACGTTCTGTAAAAGACAATCCCAAGAATAGTGCTTTGGTTAAGGGTATAGTTGACATGATTAAGGGAGAAATCTCTTATGAAAATACCCCGGACGATGAGATATTTGCATATATAAATTGGAACGTGACCGGATATGAAGCTACTCTGAGCGAGAGACAGCAAGCTAAGGGATCGTCCCCGATCTGGATTGTGCCCCATCAGGGCCACTTGTGTCTGCAGGGTACTGGCAAGAATCCCAGAGCTCAGTTAGGGAAGAGTGTCTGTACTGAAACGTATGTTTTTGGGTCTCAGACTTCCCCTGCGTTTTTGGCAGCCAAGGGTACCTATTTCATCTGCCATGATTGAGCCTATACATGGTTGCCCCCTGACTTTTTGGGCTCATGTTTTGTTTCATTCCTGTTGCCTCCCACCTGCACAGCAGCGGCAGATTACCACAAGACAAGGGTAGTTAGAGGTGTCTTGAGTGAAGAAGACACTGCAGGTCAAGAATTTGGGGACTTTGCAAAGGGTTTTCTGCCGTTCTGGGGATCCATGGCTAACAGCAGGAACATAAGGCAATTGACAAGGGTAGTTGAGTCCACCGTGATTGAAACTGCTGGTGCCCTTAGTAACTTGACTGCTGAGCTCCAGTCGGATCGACTTATGACCCTTCAGAACAGGGTCCCTTTAGATGTCATACTTGCAGACCGAGGTGGGGTATGTAGATTGATCCAATCGAGTTGCTGTGTTTTCATCCCAGATAACGCTCCAACAGTGTACCAGGCCATCTCTAAACTGCATAAGATTTCCGAATCTATTCATGTGGATAAAGGAGATTGGTCATTAATGGGATGTTTCTGGGAACTGATATCGGCTTGGGGATGGAAAATTCTGATGGTCATTGGGATGGTCTTAGCCATTCTTTTCCTGTTCTGTCTGTGCGTGCAGTGTGCTCCTGCAATATGTGGCCTCTGTGTCACATCATGTGTAAGGAAACCTGTATCAAGAGACGAACTAAGTACTAGAATGATGTTACAGCAACATCTCAATGACTTTAGGAATATAGACCTGGACTCAGATTAGCATGAGATTAGGTTAATTGCCTATGTAAGGGCAAAAGGAGGGTGTGTGGTTCTGAAAATTCCGAACTCGTGAATAAAACTTCGTCGTAACATGACGAATTTAGTATCAAAAGACCGAGAATGACGAGTACACCATGTACAAGCATTTTCAGCATATTCGAGTGACGATTTCACCTCGAAATCGTCATTATCGTTCAGAACCCTTGGCTTCCATTTTGTATACGGCAGCCATTTTATGAGTTGCCCTTTATATAGGCCTATAATACAGCTAAATTCGATTCCAAAAGGAAACGTACACCTTGATTGACTTTTCTCTGACCTAGGCAGGCTGGGCAAGCTGAAACCATTGCCCCAGGCCGAACCTGTTAGGTCAGTTCCTCTCCCAGTGGCCGAACAAGATAGCATCATGGCTCAACAAGCCATAAAACCTTTTCATCGCACTCACACCTGCCGTATCTTGCTCACATCTGTCTCTGCTTTTTTGCTTCACTTGCTTTATGATGGGGAGGTGCCCGTTTTTATTGGGGGTCCACCGATATCTGATGGAAATACTGGACCTTGCCGGGTAATGTATTGTGGGTTCGACGAAGTGAAATATGGGCTTGTCACCATGACTCTGCTTTTCCTTTGTAAATTAAAGTATGCGAATGGTAAATTGTAAATTCAATAATGTTTGCCTGAAGCTGAATATTTTGTATAAAAAGATAAGCCTGGCTTTGTGAATTTGAGCAGTCTCCTGAGAACATACATCCCGTGTGTTGTACTTCTAGGACTCTTGTTACCTTGGTTGCAGCCAATAAAATCGATCCTTGACTTCACCTAGAAGACTCTGAGTTTCTGTGGTCTGAATCAGGAAAGTACCCGAGGTCTCTGGGTGTACCCTGGCACCGCTGGGTTACCGGTTTGGTACCGGTTCTGAAAAACCCAGTACCTCAATTGGCGCCCAACGTTTGGGGCGATACCAATGGTACCAGTCCAGCCAGAGGTTCGTGAGGAGCTTCGTGAGGAAATTCTGGAGGAAGGCCTGCCACTTCATCGACCCCTGCATGTCGACGTGGTCCAAAAGTCTTTGCTGCGAGGTTCCCCGCTTCCCGACGGCTACAAAGGACTGCTGCCCTGGCTATCGCCCTGATTTGGACCCTTGAAGTTTGGTAGAGCAAAACGCTAAGACGAGTCTTCTGGTGACGTCATCGATATCTCAGTTAAGTATAAGTGGAGCGTCTCCCAGTCCTTAGTTGGTCTTAGTCTTGGGTATCCCTTTGGGATCTATTTGGAACTTGCAAGTGCCAAAGCCGAAGGACTCGTGTATTCACGAGAATATCGTAATCGATAATCCTTTGAAGTTTGGAACTAGACTAGAGAGCGAAGATGCCTGGTCTTAGACTTGGAAATTTGTTTTGTCTTGGTTGTAATAATAGGGACTCCCGATTGGAGCACTCGTGTCCGGTTCCTCCGGTTGGAACTCCAACTTATGAATTATACTTGAAACATGGAGTAGGCCCCATCACATATAATGAGGTGTGGATCAAATACACCAGAAAAGATGGTGTTTTAAAATGGCCCCAATATGGTAGCTTTGATACAGAAATCTTAGATAACCTCGAAATTAAACTTTTCAAGAAGAAAGCCCGGCCGGCGATGTTTGACTCTTTCCGCCTATGGCGTAAGGAAGCCAAACAGAAGGAAATTAAATTAGCAAAGAAAAATAAGAGAGAAGGGGGAATTTCGATAATGCAAGCTGCTATGCAGTTTAAAGACAATGAAGAAGAACAGATGAGTGAGCAGTTGCACAGGCAACGTAAAATGGTAATAGATAAATGCTATCCAGTTTTGCAGTCTCTTCAGCAAGATGCAGCAAAAGAGCGTGAAAAAGATCCGTTAATGTCGCATTTATTAAGTTCGCCACTACCCTATGCGCAAAATGCCACAGCACTTCCGCAACCTTTAGTTGTGCAATCTGTGCCTCCTGTTCCTCCACAGCACCCACCAGCTGTTCTTCAGCTGGCTCCTGCTCCTTTGGTGCAGCCTCCTCAAGGCCCACCGATCACATCTGTTTCGCCTGTACTTTCTACCACTTTGCCTAGTGCACCTTCTACTTCTCCTAATGATCCCTCTGCTATTGCTTCTGCCCCTGCCTTATCTCACCCTGTTTTTCCACCCGTTCATCCTTCAGTTTCTCCACCGTTCGGCAGAGAATGGCCAACACTGTTACTAATCTTTTTTCACCTCTTTTCAGGTCGCCTACTACGACCCCTAAAATGGAACGAAGACAGTTGCGAAGTCAACTGCCTGACTATCAAGAGAGAGATTCACTGAATCGTTTAGCGCATAAATGGGTTATGGACACTGTGAAGTATGATGTAGAGTCAGTCATGGAAGTCTTCCGTCAATGGGAAGCACTGACGCAGAGATATGTTTTTGAACAAATGTGTGTTTTTCTCTGTGAGGATTTGGAAGACAATGATCTAGAATACAACCCACAAGAGTTGTGTCGTGTGCGGTTCAATTTCGCTGAGGGCATGATTGTAGGTCGCAATGTCAAGAGAGCAGTTGAGATATTGTTGTCATATCAGAGTAAGGGGGGCCCTTCTCAGTCGCTATTTGAGCATGGTAGGAAAAAGGCGCGACAATACCCCATGAGAGAGGTCCCCCCACAATGGAGAGAGGGTGACACAACTGCTGACCCACCTATTCAGCCTCATTTTCAGCGTGTGTGGGTACATGTCCCATGGAGGCGAGCTGAAGTTTTAGCACTTAAACAGACATTGCCTGATCCCCGTAAAAATCCTGCAGGGTATTATAAAGAGTTGTCACAAACTGCTGGGTCATGTATAATGAATTTAGCCGATATCGATATTTTTTTTGAGAATGTTGTTCCACAGCCTTTGTGGGGTAAGATTCGTCATGTAGATCATGATCAGGAGTTAGGTGACTCATGGGCTAATATTGCTGCTGCAGATGCCCGACAAGTTGGTGGTGCTAAGCCTGAGCCTTTAGTAGCCGAACTTCCTGGTAAAATAATCGATTACATGAAAACGATAATGCCTGCAATACGTGTAAATTGGGATAAGTTGTCTGCATGTAAGCAGAAGAAAGATGAAACAGTGTCAGATTTCTTCACCAGGTTTGAAGAGACTTTTGTCGACCACAGTGGTCAAGATAAGAGCACCAAAGGTGGTCAGCGTTTGTTCGTCGATAAATTCGTGCACAATCTGCTTCCCAAGTTGTGTAAAAAGTTAAAAGATTCAGAGAGTTCATGGGCAGTTTCCTCCTCAGCACAGATATTGGCCACTGCACAATATTACGAAAATCGAGACAAAGATGAGAAAGAAAGAGCGGAAAAGAAAACTAAAGAGTTGAAAACAAAGGTTTTGTTACAGCAAGCATATCCGCCACGTGGTGGTGGTGGCCAGACCAGTGGTGGTCAAAACAATAGTGGTCAGAGTAACTATCAGAATAATTATCAGCAGCCTCAACAGTATCAGAGGAACTCGCAAAGATTCGAGTATACCCAACCACGTGTCCCTATAGGCCCCAATCAGTGTTCATATTGTAAGGAAGAGGGTCATTTCAAGTATAGTTGTCCTATTTTATTACAGCGTGCAAATGGTGCTTCTGGTGTAAGAGGTCGAGGTGTTCAGCAAGCGTCTAGAGGTAGGGGACGTGGAAATTTCCCCCAGAACACACAGTCTCTTCCACCTCAAAATTCGATGAATAGGTTTGATCAGCAGAATAACGCATCTAATAGGACAGCCCAGTACTATGCTGATGATTACTATACAGAAGATGAGCATTGGGAAGGTAATTATTGCTAGGACAGCCATAGACAAAGAGAGGGAGTTGTTTCAGTTCCAGTAGATCAGAGTGGACCTTATGTTGAGGTAATTACATCAGGTGTGTCAGAGCCTTTTCTGTTGGATACTGGTGCTACAAAGAGTTCTATTATGCACTCCAAACTCCCTGGCGCACCTTTGTCTGGCGAAATGAACGTTTCTGTAGGTTTTTCTGGCGCCCCAGTTAGGAATCCGATTTCTGACCCTTAGTCCCTTTCTGTTGGACCTTGCGAATTCGAAGCACCCCTTATTCTGACAACAGGTTGTGGTGAAAACTTGCTAGGATTAGATTTGCTAAAAAGATTACATGCGAGGAGGAGCTTAGCGCGCACCCAAGATGGTCGCGTGAGCTCAGAGCTCCCGGACCTTCGCCACCTCCATGGACTATCCTGCATCTAATCCTGATTTGGACGACGGGCTTCTGTGGTCGTGAACCTGCTGATCACTTATCCGTTGGCGGATTTCGCTTTGGTCTCCGGGAACCTAAGATATGGCTTTTTGAATATTTGTGGCCTGCTCCATGGCACTGCCCCGGGCTTGCCTACTCTGCCAGCCGGGTAGTAATTGAATAACAACGGCCTGCGTTAACCTCCCTTGCCCGGTCTTCTACTTTCGGTTTCGATTTTGATGATCCTACGTCATTGACCTTGCCTTGGTCGCCCTGGTTGCTTGCTTCACTCGTTTATTCGCAACATCGCTTGGAGATCCGGACTTTCTTGCTCTTTGCCTAGTGACTGGTCCTCACTTTATTCCTTGAGCTTCTGCGGGCACATCGAGTGTAGCCATTTTCACTAGGTCTCAGACTACCCTCCGGGGCACACGACCTACGATGGCCACCAAGCCTGAAGCGGAGAGGCGCAAGACCAGACCGGCAGCTCGAGGAGATTCTGTCCAATCCAACGTCATGGACCGATATACCCTCACTAAGAGCTCTCCGAGCGGAATGGCTAAACCCCCGGCCGGCATTGAGGACGAATCCCTGCTGGGTGATGACCCGTCGTTGAAAGACGTCATGTGCGCCATTGCTGGGATGAAGGCCGCGATGGGACAACAGTATGAGGCCCTAACCCACAAGCTGGACACTGTTGCCATAGATGTCAATCTAATCAGGGCGGATCTTGCAAAAACCAACGAAAAGGTCAAGTCTCTCGACCTGAAGACTACTAGTCTCATCGCCGACGTCTCTGACCTACAGACGGAGGTCGGTAATCTGAGATCCGCCCGTGACTATCTCTCCCGTCGATTGGACGATTTTGAGGGCCGAGCACGACGGAACAACGTCCGACTGGTCGGTGTCCCGGAGAAGACGGAATCGTCAGCTGTGGACCTACTGGTGGAGGACCTTGTCCTAAATCATTTAGCGCCCAAGGGCCTGAGCAAGTTCTTTGCAGTAGAACGGGCCCACCGTGTCCCGGGTGGCCAGCCCAAGCTGGGTGCCTCTCCGCGCCCCATCATTGCGCGGATTTTCAACTTTCGTGACAGGGATGTGATACTGCAGGCTTCCCGCACATCAGGCCCCACGGAATATGAGAACGCTGCGGTCAGCTTTTATCCGGATTTCACCCAACAAGTCCAGAAGCAGCGGCTAGGATTTCAAGGAGTGAAGAAGAGACTGAGAGACAGGGACATGAAATATGCCATGCTTTTCCCGGCTCGATTGCGTATCGTCCACAATGATAGAACATTTTTCTTTGACCATCCTGAAGCGGCTAATGACTGGTTGGACTCGCTGCCTACGGGACGAGGGCGGTTTGAACAATCGGAACCTTCCGGTGGAGCGGAGGGCGGCCCGACGGAGCAGGAATAGGGAGCGACATCGGCTCCCGGACCAACGTTTTGACTTTCGGCAATGGTTCGATGCTATACTGATAATGATTGCTACTCCATTGTCTTATTGGGGTGTGGGTGAGGGGTGGGTGAGACTTCCTCCTCTGGGGTTCTTTTCGTAGATTAGTTGTATGTTAGGGCGACAGGCACGCTGCGAGTTGGGGTGGCTTTTGAGTCTAACGCAGGGGTGCGGGGTGGGGGGTATGATGTTGTTTTGGGGGGTTGGGAAGTTCAGGGATGTGTTTCTTTGTTTTTTTCAAGGCATAATGCTGATGATCTTCTGTGTTGTGGTGTCGCGGTTGGCGTGGGGGGAGACTCGGGGTGGACTCTGGGATGGGGGGTAGGGGACTACGGATACTGTGTTGGAACGTCAATGGTCTGGGAGACAGAATTAAACGGGGAGTGGTCTTGCAGGTAATGAGACGCTTGTCCCCTGATGTGGTTTTGCTTCAGGAGACGCACTTGCTTGGTAATACGTGCCACGCCATGAATAGGCGTGGCTATCGTCTCATTGCACACTCAGGTTTCACTTCTGGCTCCAGAGGGGTGGGCATTCTAATCCGGACCTCCCTCCCCCTCGCTGTTGACGACATTATACTTGATGATAGAGGGCGGTACGCCGCCATCGTGGGGCGTTGGGAGGGTAGGGTGGTTACACTATTTTCTGCTTACATACCCCCAGGTCTTCAAACTACGACCTATGCGGATTTGGGAAGAGTGATTCTGGGAGTCCCCGAGGGTTTGCTTGTGGTCGGGGGAGACTTTAATTCAGTAGTATCTGGGATGTGTGATCGTTACCCTCCCCGAGTTCTCGCTAAGTTCCAATCCTGGCTTGGGGACTTCATGGAGGCGCTGGGGCTGACCGATTGTTGGCGATTACATCATCCTGGGCAACAACAGTATACCTTCCACTCTGGGGCCCACGGCAGCCTTTCGAGATTGGATTATGTTTTGATGCCCTCCTCCCAGACTTCCCGTATAGGAGAGGTGAAACATCTTGCCAGGGGTATTTCGGATCATTCCCCACTGTGGTTGGTTGTGAACGCACATGGGGGATCGGAGGGTCGAGTGGCCCCGATCAACCCATGGTACCTCCGTGATCCTAAGATTAGAGCGGAACTACTTAAGACAATTGATCACTACTTTGCCGAAAATGTGGGGTCAGTATCCTCTTCTGTCTCCTTGTGGGAGGCGTACAAAACTGTAATTCGGGGGCAGGCCCTCTCGTCGATTGGCACTGTTAAGAGATGTAGACGAGAGGAAGTTGTTCGTCTTGAGACTGAAATTACCGTTCTTGAGGGAGAGTTTGATGCTGGAGTCTCCCCTGAGAGGCTTCATCTGTTGGCCCTGAAACAACATGAGTACAGAGCTCTGGTGACTGATGCAGCGAAGGAGATGAGTCGTGAACAGCAGGGACGTCTGTATGATGTGGGAGATAAGGCTGGGAAGTTGCTTGCTTGGTTGGATAGGAGAGAAAGCGCGAGTCGAGTGGTTCCTGTTATAGTTGACGCGAATGGTGAAAGTATCACGGACCCTGCTGGGATTGTTGAGAGGTTCGCCGATTATTTTCGGGTAGTGTACTCCCCTGTGTCCGATAGACCGGAGCAGGACTCCCACATGCTTTTACGCGATATCTCGCTACCATGTTTGTCTGAGTCTGAGCGGGACCTGCTGGAGGCTCCGCCTACGGCAGATGAAGTTGCGACCGCTATCCGTTCGATTCGCTCCGGGAAGGCCTCGGGCCCTAATGGACTCCCTATAGAACCCTACAAGCTTCGTCCGGATGTACTGGCACCGTATATGCGATCTATGTTTCTGGAATCACTGGCGGAAGGGTTTCTTCCTCCTGACCAGAGATTGGCTTCCATAGTGGTTATACATAAAGAGGGTAAGCCACGTGACCGCTGCGAATCGTACAGGCCTATTTCCCTAATAAATGCTGAACCCAAGATCCTGGCCAAAGTTCTTCCTAATCGTCTGGTGGCTGTTATAGGCGATCTGGTTCATCCGGACCAGTCCGGATTTATACCACATCGCAATACGGCACTTAATCTTCGGCGCTTGCATGGAGTCCTCGCGCGAGCCGGGACATTGAGAGAGTCGGCCATCTTGGCGTCTTTGGACGCCACCATGGCGTTTGACCCGATTGAATGGCCCTATCTTTGGGCGGTCCTCTCCAAATTCGGGTTTGGGCCCACCTTTATCCATTGGGTTCGATTGCTTTATGCTGATCCCTTAGCCCAGGTAGTGGTGAATGGACGTGTCTCGGCCTCCTTTGTTCTCGGTAGAGGTACGCGCCAGGGTTGTCCTCTGTCCCCACTCTTGTTTGCCCTTGCTTTAGAGCCACTGGCGGCTTGGCTGCGATGGGAACCATCCATGAGGGTATTCGATGGTCTCCGGACTTTGAGGACCGTGTATCTCTGTATGCAGATGACATCCTTTTGTACCTCACATCGCCCCGACAGTCGTTAATCGTCCTTTTTGACGTTTTGACTTCTTTCCGTAAAAATTCCGGCTTAGTTATAAATTGGTCTAAATCTTGCGTTTATGTTCTCTCCGGTGATACTCCCCTCCTGCCCCGTGATTGTCCTATTCCGGTGGTACTAGATGGTTTCAAATATCTGGGAATCTTTGTCACCTTGGACCCCACACTTCGGTATGAGCGCAATCTGCTGCCCCCTCTCAGACGCCTTCGGGCGGCTGTCGGGACTTGGAGCAAGCTCCCCCTTTCTCCCTTGGGACGAGCTGCGTTGTTTAAGATGATGTCGCTCCCCCAATTCCTTTATGCGCTTCAAAACACGCATGATGTAGTGCCAGCGGAATATTTTCGTGAGATTGAGAGTCTACAGCGGCAATTATTATGGGGGGGCCGTCCTCGCATCGCCCTCTCGAAGCTTACACTCCCTTGGTACGATGGCGGCATCGCTCTCCCGGACATTCGTCGCTATTACTGGGCCTCTCAATTGGGGGCCATCAATCATGGCACCTACACTCCCCCACTAAACCCGGCTTTTGCGATGGACAGATGGTTGCTACCCGGTGGGGACTACAATAGGGCTCTATATGCGAAATCAGCTGGTGACACTCTTACGGGCCCCACCAAAACAGCAGTGCAGGTGTGGCGTAGAGCTACGGCGGCCACGGGATGGGCCGATAGGCCGACCCGGGCTACCCCACTATATGCTTCGGATAAACTGGGCTCCCTTTGGCAATCGAAGGGATTTGATCGGTGGGACATGATCGGGATCAGTAGGGTAGATGACGTATGGACCAAGGGCAGGGTCAAGACGTTTGAGGAATTGAAAGTTGAGTATGGGCTGAATGATAAGGAATTCTTCAGATATGCGCAAGTCCGGCATGCGGTCTTGTCTGTTTTTCCACTAGGCTCGGACGTGCCGGAGGCATCCCCGCTCGAGGATCGGATTCTGGATGGTCACGTTCCTGATAGCACGATCTCGCTAATTTATAAAAAGTTGATCAATACCAGGACTGATCTACTAGATAGTCTTCGAGGGTTGTGGACGGGAGATGGTCTGGAACTCGATGATGAGGACTGGCAGTCCGCTATTTCTTCCCCGAAGGAAGTAGCTATCCCGGCACGTCTTCGGTTCGTCCAACTGAAAATTCTGCATAGGGTGTATGTGACTGGCCCACGTCTGGTTCGTATGGGATTTTTGATGGATGGATTGTGCAGGCGTGGATGCGGTATGGTGGCTACGTTCCTTCATATTATCTGGGAATGCCCTGCTGTGATACGTTATTGGAACCGCGTGCATGAAGTAATGAGTGAGGTCACAGGAGTGCGATTAATGCCTGAAGCGCGAAGATGCTTGTTGAATGTCTGGGAGCCGAATGACTACAATCGAGCGCAGCTCCGCTGGGTGACCTTGGGAAACATGGTAGCCAAGCGTGATATTGCCCAATTGTGGGGCGCTCAGAAGCCTCCGACACTTCTGGGATGGACACAAAACATGGATTGGTGCATGTTTCGAGAAAAAACTGTGTATGTTTCCAGTGGCAAACCAGGCAAGTGGGGGAAAGTGTGGACCCAATGGAACGCATACTGTGGAGATATATGTACTCCCCCAATGTCGGAATTTGATGCTGATTTGTCTTCCTCCCAACCTGACGTTTCCTCCGCAGGAACATAGTTGTTTTGTATGTATTTTGGTCTCCTTTCCCCCCCCCCCTTCTCCCCCCCCCCCAATTATTGATTGCACTACTGCTTGATTTCTCTATGTACCCCCCCCCCCCCACGGACCACGTGATGACACGTTTTAACGTACTGCCTTGTTTTGTATTGTTCTTTTGTTTTCTTGTTTTAAAATCAATAAAATGTTTTCAAAAAAAAAAAAAAAAGATTACATGCGACTTTGTACTGTTCTCCTTCTGGAGTACAACTTACACTGGGTAAGAAAGTGGTTTCTCCAATGTATTTGTCGAGAGACAAACTTCCAACAGAATTGTCATCTCCCCCTAATATTCTTTGGGCCACTGGTCCTAATGATGTAGGTCTTTTAGAAATACCACCATATGTTGTAAGATTGAAAGCCAATGTTAAAATGCCACGAATTCCCCAATATAGAATTTCTAGTGAAGGAGAGAAAGCTTTGCTAGCGATCGTTTACGAGCTTATTGCAAAAGATGTGATTGAAGAGACAAGAGGCAACGTTTGCAATAGTCCTGTTCTGCCTGTTTTAAAACGAACTGATCCCTCTCAGCCACCTGTGTACAGATTTGTGATTGATCTTAGAGAGGTCAATAAAATAGTTGTGCCACAATTTCCAGTTGTCCCCGACATTACTGCCCTATTGACTATGATTCCAGCTTCTGCAACCTGGTTTTCGGTGATTGACCTGAAGAATGCTTTCTTCAGCATCCCGATTGCTGAGGAGAGCAGGGATATGTTTTCCTTCAGTTTAGGAGGACGCAGCTTCCGCTTTAAACGCGCTGCTCAGGGCTACTGTGAAAGTCCATCAATATATAGTCAAGCTCTAAAAACACAGCTTGATACGATTGTTTTACCTGAAGGTGCTACTCTTGTACAGTACGTTGATGATTTACTTATTGCTGCAGATACTGAGGAAATCTGTAAGAAAGCCACATTGTCATTGTTGCGTCATCTGTGTGATTTACATCACAAGGTGTCAATTTCCAAACTGCAATACTGTCGACAAGAAGTGACCTACTTAGGTCATCTCTTATCGAAGGAGGGAAGGAAACTGACCCCAGAAAGAATTCAGGCAATAGCGAAATTGAGTGTGCCAAGAACACAGAGAGAAGTGCCTGCCTTTTTGGGTATTACATCGTTCTGTAGACAGTGGATTCCAAATTTTTCGTTATTAGCCAAACCTTTGGTGGCATTAACGTGTAAAGATACACCCAATCCCGTTCCTTGGTCTGAAGAGTGTAAGAAAAGTTTTTCTGAATTGCGCACAGTATTATGTTCGGCTCCTGTGTTAGGTACCCCCAACTACAGTAAGCCCTTTACATTGTATGTCCATGAGAAACAAGGTTGTGCATTGTCAGTTTTGACTCAGTTATTTGGGGACAAACAGCGTCCATGTGCATATTTCTCGTCGACTTTGGATCCAGTAGCTAGAGCGTTGCCAAGTTGTTTAAGAGCCACAGCGGCAGCAGCTGTTTCTATTCGACAGTCTGCTGGCCTAGTAATGAACAATACACTAGTCGTGATGGTCCCACATGCAGTAGAGACGTTGTTAAATAGAACCAAGACACAGCACTTAACTAGTGCTCGATTGTCAGGTTATGAATTAACCTTGTTAGCGAGTCATGTGCACATAAAAAGATGCAACACACTCAACCCAGCTACGTTGTTGCCAATTGTAGAGGAATTAGATGCTTCAGAACAGCATGATTGTTTTCTTAGAACAGAGGAAGAAACGAAAGGGAGAATAGATCTCCTAGACACTCCTCTTGCTGAATGTGATGGTACATTGTGGGTGGATGGTTCATGTTTCAAACTCCCGAATGGTGATACGACTGCAGCATATGCTGTCACGACTTTGCATACAATTGTTGAAGCTGCACGTATTCCACATAATTCAGCGCAGGTAGCAGAATTGATTGCACTCACGAGAGCATGTGTGTTGTCAAAAGGAATGAAAGTGACTATCTATACCGACAGCCAGTATGCTTTTGGTGTGGCTCACAGTTTTGGAAGATTGTGGAGAGAACGTGGGTTCCTGACTTCGCATGGAGCTAAGATTCAGCATGGTCAGTTGGTGAATGAACTTCTTGAATCACTGACCATGCCTCTGCAAGTGGCGATTGTGAAATGTAGTGCTCACAAGAAGGTGACTGATGATGTTGGTCGTGGAAATGCATTTGCTGACGAAATCGCGAAAGAAACTGCAAGGAATGTGATGAGCCGAATGTATGTTGCAGGTCCTGCAAGATGGGTTGGTGATGTTGGAATGTGTGAAGACACAATAGAGAGTGTGAAATCTATTCAAGCTGAGGCTACAGAGAAAGAGTTGAGCATGTGGAGAGAAAGTACGGGTAGAATGGATGCAAATGGCTGTTGGATTGAATTGTCAGAGCATCAGAGATGGTTGTTACCCGATGCATATGTGCTTGCAGTGGTTACAATGGCTCATGGAATGGCTCATATCAGCGTGAAAGGGATTTGCAAGTTGCTGGCTCCAGTATGGCAAAATTCAGGAATTCCCAAGTGTGCAGAGAATGTGGTCAAGAATTGCATGGTATGTCTGAAACACAATCCTGGTAGGGGAACCCCAACTCCAGCTGGTCATTTTGCACCTCCTACGTACCTGTTCGAGGTTTTGCAGCTAGATTTCATTCACATGGAGAGGTGCAACAATTTAAAATACGTACTCGTTGTTGTTTGTGCCTTCTCAAGATGGGTAGAAGTCCACGGAACTTGAGTGGGAGCTACGAAGAGATCCCCAGTGCCACAGGCTAAACGGCTGTTACTTGGGGGGGCTATGTCTTAGACCATAATGTACAGACCAGATACAAACAGTGAGTGGAAACACATCAGGGGGGTGGGATGGACCCGGGTGAGGGGTGGAGGAGGTGGGCATGGGGGCTGCCGTTTTGGGGGTTGTTTTTTCCTTTCTTACGTTCTTAATATGTTGTCTGTTAAAGATCCACGCATTTTGTTGACACATGTGGAATCTAGGGACACTAAAAAAGAAAAGTTGCGTAAATGACGGACAAGGCTGAATGTTGAAGCCGGTCTGTGTGCCCATTTTTTCATTTGTGATACTCTCAATGCAACAATAAAAAAGTATTAAAAAAAAAAAATGGGTAGAAGCATACCCCCTAAAAGACAATACTGCCTTATCCACAGCAAAAGCCCTTGTGAAAGAGTACTTCCCCAGATTTGGAATGCCTAGAATGGTCTGGAGCAATAACGGAAGTGAATTTGTGGGTCGTGTGATGAAGAGAGTGTGTGAAGGGCTAGGTATTCAACAGAGGTTCCACGCTGCAAATCACCCCCAATCAGCTGGATTAGTAGAATGTTACAACGGCACTTTAAAACTTAAATTGGCCAAAATCCAAGCGAGCACGGGTCTTAAATGGCCTGACGCTCTACCCTTAGCACTCCTGTCCACCAGAATGACTGTGCATTCACGAGTGAAACTTAGCCCCTACGAGATAGTCTTTGGCCGCCCGGCCAACATATGGGGAGTGCCTAGATCCACTAAGTTCAGTGAGATTGAACACCCTGTTTTGCTTGATTATCTATACGAATTGACGGCTAAATTGCGTGTTTTGCATCAACAGGTTCACGACACCCTGCCTCCGGTCTCTGAGACTCCAGGACATCGGCTCGACCCTGGATCCTGGGTGTTGGTCAAGAACTTCCAGAGAACGAAAAACGACCAGCCCAGGTGGACCGGACCGCACCTCGTCCTTCTTTCCACAAGATCAGCCGTTCGAGTGGAGGGGAAGGCCAACTGGATCCACTGGGTCCACTGTAAAAGAATGCCTTTACCTCTGCCGTATGACCAGTGGGTCCAGAAGGGTGTCGCTGACTCAGAAACAAACACCGTGCCACGTTTCCTACCTTTCAGTGATGCACGTGTAAAAGGAACTAACTCTGAACGTGAAAGTGAGAACATTTTGCAAGAGGCTGTGCCACCATCCAAGCGATTGAACACTTTGAGCCTGAACTTTTGTTTCAGGATCAAACAGTACCTGGAAGAAAACGTTACAATTTGAGACCGAGACCTATGGACAAATAAATATATTTCTTTTTCCTCCAAGTGCTATTTTTGAAAGTGCAGCTCTCCCATCTGAGAAACTTGCTTATTTTTGTTTTTCAAACCGCCATCCGGGTTCCGCTGCTAGGGCCGCGATTGCTTAAAGTCTTTGGGGTGCAGCTGACGACGTTAGGTCGGCAGTTCTGGTTGGTCCAAGGGAGTTGCCCTAGACTGACAGAAGCATTTCTTAGCAGAATCAACCTCCCGTCGCGGGCAGCGCTTTAGAGAGGATGGAGTTTCTCGGGATGGAGAGACCTGCCAAGGAAATGAACTTTAAACACAGATTATGTAAAACTATGACAAAGAAAAGCTTCTTGATATTGTGCATGTGTATGTTATTCAGTATGATGATATTTTTAATAAGTTATGTTCTGTTCTCTTTTCGTGTAACATTTGCACCCACTGCATCACCCATACCTCCTCCTACTGTTTCCTCTCATTCTTTCCACCCTCTTCCTGACCATGAATCCAATAGGAGATTAGAGTTCATTAATAACTCCTTTGTTCAGCTGTTGCACCAACACCAACTAGTAATGAACACGACTAACTGTTGGGTGTGTGGTCTCATGCCTCACACAACAGATAAAGGTATCCCTTATCTGGTTCTGCCTTTCAGCAATAATGGTTCTGTGTGGGCATACAGAACAATATTCATATATGCTCGTGAAGTCCACCCCCTACGTTCTGTAAAAGACAATCCCAAGAATAGTGCTTTGGTTAAGGGTATAGTTGACATGATTAAGGGAGAAATCTCTTATGAAAATACCCCGGACGATGAGATATTTGCATATATAAATTGGAACGTGACCGGATATGAAGCTACTCTGAGCGAGAGACAGCAAGCTAAGGGATCGTCCCCGATCTGGATTGTGCCCCATCAGGGCCACTTGTGTCTGCAGGGTACTGGCAAGAATCCCAGAGCTCAGTTAGGGAAGAGTGTCTGTACTGAAACGTATGTTTTTTGGTCTCAGACTTCCCCTGCGTTTTTGGCAGCCAAGGGTACTTATTTCATCTGCCATGATAGAGCCTATACATGGTTGCCCCCTGACTTTTCGGGCTCATGTTTTGTTTCATTCCTGTTGCCTCCCACCTACACAGCAGCGGCAGATTACCACAAGACAAGGGTAGTTAGAGGTGTCTTGAGTGAAGAAGACACTGCAGGTCAAGAATTTGGGGACTTTGCAAAGGGTTTTCTGCCGTTCTGGGGATCCATGGCTAACAGCAGGAACATAAGGCAATTGACAAGGGTAGTTGAGTCCACCGTGATTGAAACTGCTGGTGCCCTTAGTAACTTGACTGCTGAGCTCCAGTCGGATCGACTTATGACCCTTCAGAACAGGGTCCCTTTAGATGTCATACTTTCAGACCGAGGTGGGGTATGTAGATTGATCCAATCAAGTTGCTGTGTTTTCATCCCAGATAACGCTCCAACAGTGGATATGAGACAAATAGGTAACTGTTTTCAATTGAGCGCACAGCTAAGTATAGGGTAGTAGTGAAAAGTAACAATGGTGCTCCAAATGATAGCTAATCGGTTACCACGACTAGATCAATAAGCTAATGGAAAGCTCAACATAGAAACTATAATCATTGAGCACTCAAAAGTCCAGTATTAGTGTTCTGTTTATTTATTTCCTGATTCTTGTCACAATTGAATCTTCATTGAAACAGTCCTCGTTTTAATTTCAACAATACAGCAGCCAACGCACCTTTCGTCTGGTCTGATCTGACCTACGACTTCCTCAGGGCTGCAACCCAAACAAATTATAATAATAATAAGTAAACCAAATAATGCCAGAATATGACATTTTCACATTCGTTTTCAAGAAAATTACAATGATGGTGTAATTGTGCCTAGAGTAAAGTTACTATGTAGAATTATTAACTCACCACCAAGTTTATAGGCTGAAGGCACCCCGTGTATCAAATTGTAAATAAATGGAGGGTTTATCATTTCTTAGTTCAAGATATGGAGTAAAAGAGAGAAGAAGTAAGATTTTAGTAGAAATTCGAGTTTGACGTCGTGGCTAGACAGCGTGGCTACATACCTATGCCTTCCCTCATCGGTAGCATCAATTAGTCCACTTCATTAGTATAACTCAGTCTTTAATGTGTACGTATCTGAAAGAATCA
Organism: Lissotriton helveticus; assembly: GCF_964261635.1. Classification (NCBI taxonomy): domain Eukaryota; kingdom Metazoa; phylum Chordata; class Amphibia; order Caudata; family Salamandridae; genus Lissotriton; species Lissotriton helveticus. Next base: position 1,418,782,658 of record NC_136059.1, on the reverse strand, counting down.
GTGCATTCGAATTCAATCTCAAGTGTTTTAATACTTGTTTCTTAACTGTAATCGGCTCAGAACGGTCAGGACATTCTTACCTTATCATATAAATGTACCGTCCAATATTATAAAGCGTTATAAATTCTGGCTTAGGTTTCCAAGTATAAACTTCATATATGTTGTCAGTTTCCAATTTTCATAATCAGTATGAATATCTGTAAAAATAATTATTTATTCAGACCGCTATACTATACGCTATATATAATCACTGCCTTTAGTAATATCATTGAGTTGCCTTCCGTTTTTAAATGGAGACAACCTTACCTCAGCAAGTTAAAGTTATTCCCCAGATTCTCGCCGGTATAGGACTCAATCCGAGTATCTCAAGTATCTGTAAATATATAAAAAACGGGTTGTCCAGTATAAGCTAAATAGAAGTTTAAGCTAATAGTCACGTTAGGAGACGACTAACTCCTGTTTGCCGGTACTCCACTCACCGGATTCGAAGTCACCTAGAGCCTCGGATCGCGTATCTCCGTGTCTGCGTCCTACTCGGGCACCATCTTGATTAGTCGCCTTTATAGTATAAGATGGTTTTTGGGCGCCATGTTAGTAAAGTATAGGTACGACACTTAGTGAACTTCAATCATGAAGGTTTAGCTATTTTTATTTATATTATATACATTGTGTATAATTGTTCTCACGTTTTATTTTAATTATCGTCGTTTTTTTGAAAATTATACGTGTAATAAAAGTTTCGGCGAGAAAGTAGTAATTCGTTTTTAAACGTTTGACAATATAATATGTTGTCATGCCAGAACATATAATATATTACCACAGTTATTATTCCATTGGTAAACTAAAAAACGCTAGTCTAATTCCCAGCAAAGTTATCAGTCGCCATCTTGGAGTGGTCTCGTATTCACTCATTATTAGGTCCTGACTCGAGTTTAAAGTATTTTACCTGATTTATATTTTATGCCAGCTATTAAGTAATATGGTATTATCCTAATATTTATTAGTGTCTACCGGTGAGAGGTGGCACCAGCACTTCACTCCGCCGTCCCACCATAGCGTCAACCCGATATAATAGTCTATAAATACACCAGAACAATACATTAGAGGTAAAGAGAGTAGATTACAATATACAATGCTTAGTACCAACAGTATCATTGTAAATATCACGGCTTAGATATGTGTTCAAAGTATCATACCACAGTACATAATAATCTTTGATAGGTTAACATCTAATCTAAATACAGTTATTAGTCATATCTCACAGTCTCAAAGTTTGAAGCTCAGATGCTAATTCTTACAAATAAAACATAGAAATATAATGTCTCTCAAATATAAATTCTCATATTCCAATGTACTTATATTTAGCTCAAATTAAATTAACAGTAATTCTCATATTTGCATAGAGTCATACAGTTAAACAGTGTATCATTTCTCTAATTTAATATCTCAAGTACAATTCAGTAAACTGAATTTCTAAAGTGCAGGCATCAAAATATACTACATCATTTCATATTGGAAAACAGATAGAACACATGCAAGCCGTGTAATGTATGCTAGATGACTAGAGCTATCGTGCATAATCAGGCTTCTGAGAGTTAGTTGCCTAAGAAAAATTCGTATTCATGATCCACATTTAACCCCATTTCTACTGCTTTCAGTTTGATGAGCCAAGTGACTTCCATCCTTCTAAGTCTCAGTATTCTATTGACACCTCTCGGGTCAGTATCAATGTGGTGCGGTTGGATACCTGGTATCACCTTGTACGTACAAGGTGATACCAGGTATCCAACCGCAGCACATCTGATTAGGTATTATCAAGATAGGAAGAAACATACATTTACCTATCATGGCATTGACCACATTGATACTGACCCGAGAGGTGGCAATAGAATACTGAGACTTAGAAGGATGGAAGTCACATGGCTCATCAAACTGAAAGCAGTAGAAATTGGGTTAAATGTCATCTAGCATACATTACACGGCTTGCATGTGTTCTATCTGTTTTCCAATATGAAATGATGTAGTATATTTTGATGCCTGCACTTTAGAAATTCAGTTTACTGAATTGTACTTGAGATATTAAATTAGAGAAATGATACACTGTTTAACTGTATGACTCTATGCAAATATGAGAATTACTGTTAATTTAATTTGAGCTAAATATAAGTACATTGGAATATGAGAATTTATATTTGAGAGACATTATATTTCTATGTTTTATTTGTAAGAATTAGGATCTGAGCTTCAAACTTTGAGACTGTGAGATATGACTAATAACTGTATTTAGATTAGATGTTAACCTATCAAAGATTATTATGTACTGTGGTATGATACTTTGAACACATATCTAAGCCGTGATATTTACAATGATACTGTTGGTACTAAGCATTGTATATTGTAATCTACTCTCTTTACCTCTAATGTATAGTTCTGGTGTATTTATAGACTATTATATCGGGTTGACGCTATGGTGGGACGGCGGAGTGAAGTGCTGGTGCCACCTCTCACCGGTAGACACTAATAAATATTAGGATAATACCATATTACTTAATAGCTGGCATAAAATATAAATCAGGTAAAATACTTTAAACTCGAGTCAGGACCTAATAATGAATGAATACGAGACCACTCCAAGATGGCGACTGATAACTTTGCTGGGAATTAGACTAGCGTTTTTTAGTTTACCAATGGAATAATAACTGTGGTAATATATTATATGTACTGGCATGACAACATATTATATTGTCAAACGTTTAAAAACGAATTACTACTTTCTCGCCGAAACTTTTATTACACGTATAATTTTCAAAAAAACTACGATAATTAAAATAAAACGTGAGAACAATTATACACAATGTATATAATATAAATAAAAATAGCTAAACCTTCATGATTGAAGTTCACTAAGTGTCGTACCTATACTTTACTAACATGGCGCCCAAAAACCATCTTATACTATAAAGGCGACTAAACAAGATGGTGCCCGAGTAGGACGCAGACACGGAGATACGCGATCCGAGGCTCTAGGTGACTTCGAATCCGGTGAGTGGAGTACCGGCAAACAGGAGTTAGTCGTCTCCTAACGTGACTATTAGCTTAAACTTCTATTTAGCTTATACTGGACAACCCGTTTTTTATATATTTACAGATACTTGAGATACTCGGATTGAGTCCTATACCGGCGAGAATCTGGGGAATAACTTTAACTTGCTGAGGTAAGGTTGTCTCCATTTAAAAACGGAAGGCAACTCAATGATATTACTAAAGGCAGTGATTATATATAGCGTATAGTATAGCGGTCTGAATAAATAATTATTTTTACAGATATTCATACTGATTATGAAAATTGGAAACTGACAACATATATGAAGTTTATACTTGGAAACCTAAGCCAGAATTTATAACGCTTTATAATATTGGACGGTACATTTATATGATAAGGTAAGAATGTCCTGACCGTTCTGAGCCGATTACAGTTAAGAAACAAGTATTAAAACACTTGAGATTGAATTCGAATGCACTGATTCTTTCAGATACGTACACATTAAAGACTGAGTTATACTAATGAAGTGGACTAATTGATGCTACCGATGAGGGAAGGCATAGGTATGTAGCCACGCTGTCTAGCCACGACGTCAAACTCGAATTTCTACTAAAATCTTACTTCTTCTCTCTTTTACTCCATATCTTGAACTAAGAAATGATAAACCCTCCATTTATTTACAATTTGATACACGGGGTGCCTTCAGCCTATAAACTTGGTGGTGAGTTAATAATTCTACATAGTAACTTTACTCTAGGCACAATTACACCATCTTTGTAATTTTCTTGAAAACGAATGTGAAAATGTCATATTCTGGCATTATTTGGTTTACTTATTATTATTATAATTTGTTTGGGTTGCAGCCCTGAGGAAGTCGTAGGTCAGATCAGACCAGACGAAAGGTGCGTTGGCTGCTGTATTGTTGAAATTAAAACGAGGACTGTTTCAATGAAGATTCAATTGTGACAAGAATCAGGAAATAAATAAACAGAACACTAATACTGGACTTTTGAGTGCTCAATGATTATAGTTTCAACGCTCCAACAGTGTACCAGGCCATCTCTAAACAGCATAAGATTTCCGAATCTATTCATGTGGATAAAGGAGATTGGTCATTAATGGGATGGTTCTGGGAACTGATATCGGCTTGGGGATGGAAAATTCTGATGGTCATTGGGATGGTCTTAGCTATTCTTTTCCTGTTCTGTCTGTGCGTGCAGTGTGCTCCTGCAATATGTGGCCTCTGTGTCACATCATGTGTAAGGAAACCTGTATCAAGAGACAAACTAAGTACTAGAATGATGTTACAGCAACATCTCAATGACTTTAGGAATATAGACCTGGACTCAGATTAGCATGAGATTAGGTTAATTGCCTATGTAAGGGCAAAAGGAGGGTTTGTGGTTCTGAAAATTCCGAACTCGTGAATAAAACTTCGTCGTAACATGACGAATTTAGTATCAAAAGACCGAGAATGACGAGTACACCATGTACAAGCATTTTCAGCATATTCGAGTGACGATTTCACCTCGAAATCGTCATTATCGTTCAGAACCCTTGGCTTCCATTTTGTATACAGCAGCCATTTTATGAGTTGCCCTTTACATAGGCTTATAATACAGCTAAATTTGATTCCAAAAGGACACGTACACCTTGATTGACTTTTCTCTGACCTAGGCAGGCTGGGCAAGCTGAAACCATTGCCCCAGGCCGAACCTGTTAGGTCAGTTCCTCTCCCAGTGGCCGAACAAGATAGCATCAAGGCTCAACAAGCCATAAAACCTTTTCATCGCACTCACACCTGCCGTATCTTGCTCACATCTGTCTCTGCTTTTTTGCTTCACTTGCTTTATGATGGGGAGGTGCCCGTTTTTATTGGGGGTCCACCGACATCTGATGGAAATACTGGACCTTGCCGGGTAATTTATTGTGGGCTGGACGAAGTGAAATATGGGCTTGTCACCATGACTCTGCTTTTCCTTTGTAAATTAAAGTATGCAAATGGTAAATTGTAAATTCAAGAATGTTTGCCTGAAGCTGAATATTTTGTATAAAAAGAGAAGCCTGGCTTTGTGAATTTGAGCAGTCTCCTGAGAACATACATCCCGTGTGTTGTACTTCTAGGACTCTTGTTACCTTGGTTGCAGCCAATAAAATCGATCCTTGACTTCACCTAGAAGACTCTGAGTTTCTGTGGTCTGAATCAGGAAAGTACCTGAGGTCTCTGGGTGTACCCTGGCACCGCTGGGTTACCGGTTTGGTACCGGTTCTGAAAAACCCAGTACCTCAGAACTGATGATCTCTAGACCCGATACATGTCCCGGGTTTTTGGATATCGCCCGAGACATGGCTCGGGTTTCGGGCTAACTTCCCTCATCAGTAGAGAAAATAGTTGGGGGTGAAAGAAAAGGCCGCCAAACAACCGTCAATGGCCTCGATGCCCGAACCGGCACGCAGGTGCGTCGTCCAGGAGCCCATCGGCTCAAAGCTCAAGGGAGCCAATTTGTAGAAACAATCGCAATGGACCGCACACCGCTAGCCCCTCCTCCGGATCGCCCCTAATGCACTACAAATACCAGAGTGCTTAGGGGCGACCCGGAGGAGAGGCTAGCGGTGTGCAATCCATTGTGGTATTCTACTTAAAGGGCTCCCATGAGCCTTGAGCTGACGAGCTCCTGGAGACGCACCTGCACGCCGGAGAGGCATCAGGGCCTGTGACGGATACTTGGCGGCCTTCTCATCCACCCCAGATACTTCTCTACTGATGAGGGAAACTATCCCGAAACCCGGGCCATGTCCTGGGTCTAGAGATCTTGGGGATAATGAGTAACTACTCGCACCAACTTTGGTGAACTACTTACAAACTTTGTTTCCAATTGTCGATCTACATGCACTACAAATACCAGAGTGCTTAGGGGCGACCCGGAAGAGAGGCTAGCGGTGTGCGATCCATTGTGGTATTCTACTTAAAGGGCTCCCATGAGCCTTGAGCTGACGAGCTGTGGTAAATAAATAAATAATACCTCTCTTTTTGAATGCATAAATGAATAACAGATAGCTCAATAAATAAGAGTCAAGATTCAAGGTAGTAGGAGTTTTGCAGGTTTAATACAGCATAAGGACAGGAACAGGACAACCTGCACAGGAATAGGATGGCAGCGCTGCCGGGGGCAGAATCGGGACAAGGACCAGGATCAGGATAACCTTTTAATAACAGTACATGAGCATATATACATAACGCAAACACATAGCATTACATGGCAATAGGCGTAGCAGTGGGTGGAGTAATAGGCGTGACGCGTAGCAGTCGCGAAAGATAAGGGTGAAAGTAGGTGTAACAGAGGCGTATACATAGACATGTGATGCAAACGTAACAGACTATGTCATAAATGGGGCGGAAACATGGAGGGGGCTACCTAAGGAGCCGGGACCTCTGACCTAATGGTGCGCGCAAACTGACAATGACGTGTTACTAGGAGAAGCTGGGGGCTATGAACTCTGTGCTAGGAGTAGAGACTGAAGTCTGGAGAGTCAGGGCGACATGTACCTAAGCAGTATCTAGTATCTGATGTTTAGAGAACATGTTGATAGAATCCAAAAGTTATCGGGGTAAAGGCTAACAGACTCTAAGAATGGTGCATGCATTACTCTACATGTAGTGCGTGATGAAGAATATTAAATGACCATTAAATGCAGTATTTCTCTTACATGGAGACGTAAAGGCTAGACAATGACGGAAACTATTGATGCGATTCAGTAGCTTAGGAATGCAGAGAAGGAGGACTGAACTGATAACTGGAATCATAACATACTCTTGGCAGACTCAGAGGCAGAGCCAGGCTGAGCCGGGCACTGCGAGGCAGGAAGTAAGTGAAGGGTCGAGGATACAGGTGGGGGCTGTATCGCTCCTCAGCGAGACTTCAGGAGACAGGAGCTGAATCTGGTGTCCGGGCCCTTTTGAGGCCTAGAAACGGGGACTTTACAATGGTATAACGTGCACACTGAGAAACGTGGCAACGTGACTTTACATAGGCCTGATATTCGTAGTATTCACGAGAACTGGAAACTGACATACTAGAGGTGGACACAACTGTAATTGCGTCATTAATCGAACATAGGGAATACATATGCATATTAATCATGCATAGATAACATATGATGGAGGACGCGTAGGGACACAGAACATGGCAAAATTTACTTTTCCACATTCCCTCCTTGTCACTACGTTTCCGTCAGGAAACATCAATATTCATGATACCATCTATCATTTCATACAGTATCATTTGCTCGTCTCGAATTTTCTGGGAACGTGTTTTAGAACGGGGCTTGGGACTAGGAATACAAGAGGTAGCACAAATGCCGCAAATCGCAGGGCCACATTGTATACAGAGGCAGCAGCTGAATATGATCGCTACTGCAATACCTAGAAAGGACAAGACTTTCCATCCCCAAGCGGAAATTATATTCCAGAACCAACCGGACCATGTCCAGGTGCCTGGATCTTGGTGTAACAGATGGGCAATTTTATGGAGTCTGGTTATAGCTGAATAAACAGACGGCGCGTTATTTGGAATGAAAATGCAGCAACTAGATCCGATGACTCTACAGGCCCCGCCCCTATCGGCCAGTATGACGTCAAGGACGAGACGATTCTGTAAAACGACAAATCTCATAGCAGATTGCTCTTCGGTTAAGTTACCTAGGGCAGAGGCAGTCTCATTTACTACAGCTTCAAGGGTTCTGGTTAACCTACGAATTAGCTTACTATTCTGGATAGGTCCTATAAAGAAGAAGAAACCTCTATTGAAATCTGTATATTGTTCTAGAGCAGTTTCAGTATAGTCGACAATGGGGGACTCCCTTCTATGTCTAATGTGTACTAGATGTGTGTTTCTATGATAATCAGATGGGGCTAGGAAAACAGGTGGCAGTAGGAAGGCAATGTAACAGGTTCCCTCCCAATCGAGGGGCAGACGAACATATGCGGTCTGACCACAAACAAAATAAGAATGACATGAAGCTTTGAAAATAGATTTCCCACTGTCACTGTATTTGACAATAGTAGTACAATCGCTATGTCCTACATGTACGGAACCATTATTTCTAACACATAATTCGCCTTTGACTGGTAGTACTAAAATAGCAGGTAAGTCTGGAGTGGAATCAGACTGAACATTCAGGACCATGAAATTCGAAGAATAATTACCTAAGTTGTAAACTTCGTTTTCTAGATCTAACCCTGTTCTGTGGGGAAGATCTTGCTTGTCTGGGAAACATGTACTATTAAGAAAAGACATATCTGTTGAGGATGACGTTAACGTGGACCATGCTCCACACGAACCATTATGTGGAAATGGATAAGGAAAAAGTGGCAGAACTCCCTTCGGGGTCTGGAAAGGGGGAAGTCGACCACACACCCAACAATTAGTGGCATTGCTGGTCTGGTGTGAATAATGTAACATGCGGATGAAAGAATTATTACGCATAGCGAGGCGGTAAGAGAGTTCATGAGGAGGCAGATCACTAAACGTGTGCTCTACTGTAGCATTAGAGGACTTATTTACATGAGAAACTGGAAAATACAGGTAAAATGCATAACTGGTGCAGGAAATCATAATACTGAGAAATAATACGAAACTTAGAAAAACGATACATCGGATTGAGTTTTGACTAACTCTCTCACTATGGGGGTCTATTTTATACATGTCAGAAACCGGTCTAACCGTTTCACCTAGGGGAGGACTTAGACAATCAAACTGGCTGACTTATTTTACTAGACCTTAACTTGAGTTTATACTCCTGTTGCGGAGTTGTCTCTAACAGGGAGGGTGCAGTATCATTGTCTTTTGCGGGACAGTCCTTAAGAATAGTACTTTGGCAGTCCTTTGAATCCTGGGAAATGTTCTTTGAGACTGGCTTTAATCCATAAAATTTTTTAATATGCGAAAGATGCACCCAGCCTTTGCGTCCCTCCAACTTCACGGCTGTACGGGTGGCCAGGAGGACCTGTCGGGGCTCCTTCCAGCGAGGCTCCAGCGGACTTGAACGGTCGAAATTTCGCACTAGGACCATGGATCCGGGAACGATTTCATGCGGTGCCACCCCGGTATTGCCTGGAAATGCGGCTGCAACCTGTGAACGACAAGAGTTGAGGGCAGACATCAAGGAAGCTAGGTAATCTGTCAGCATATTACTTGAAACATCGGTAATACTTCGGGGTCTAGGTGTACCCCACATGTTAGGGGGGCGGCCGAATACGACCTCATACGGGGACAGACCTGATCTGGAATGTGCGACCATGCGCATATAGAACAGAGCAACTGGCAGAGCTACTAGCCAGTCTACACCTTTCTCTTGACAAACTTTTGCAATTCGGATTTTCAGGGTCTGATTATGTCTCTCTACGAGACCGGCTGCTTCAGGATGGCGTACACAATGGAACTTCCACTGGTACCCTAATAAAAGGGACACATGCTTCATGAGTTCAGATGAGAATGGCTGGCCGTTGTCAGAATATACGACTCTAGGGAGTCCGTAACGGGGGAAGAACTCACGAACCAACTGCTTGGCAGTAGTCGCGGCTGTGTAGTCTGGAACTGGATATGCCTCCGTCCACCTGGACAAAGCGCATACAACTACAAGGACATACTTGAAACCTCGACATCGCTCCATCTGAATGTAATCCATCTGGAGGACTTCAAAAGGGTGGTCAGGGGGCTGGAATCCACCTTGTTCCACCGGGACACTTTTACCTGGATTAAACTGACAACATATCATACAGGTACGGACTTTCTGCTTGGCTGCAGCTCGTAAATGCTTGTTGAACCAAATGTTCTGGATACTGTCTAACATAGCTTTTTCTCCTAAATGTGCTGGACTATGTGCGGTATTAACAATGACTTGAACCATAGAGTCGGGGAGAAACCATGTGGCTCTACCCTTCGTCACCCATCCTTGATCTGTCTGGACCCCTCCTTGTTCGGACCATTTCTTGATTTCATCGGGAGTAGCATGTAACTGGATATCTATGACATCTTGAGTAGGGTCTTTAACTGTCATACATGTAGTCGGATCTGGAGTGTGTGTGTGTGTCGGATTAACTGTAGTGTCTGGGGTCTGTGCTGTAAGCTTGGCTGTGCGATCTGCTAGATCATTACCTTGGGAAATAATGTCAGTAACTTTCGTATGTGCTTTGCACTTCATGATAGCGATGGATGTCGGTAAATGTATGGCATCTAACAGAGCTTGAATAAGGAGACCATGCTGAATCTTGGTTCCATGAGAAGTCATGAAACCTCTCTCCTGCCTTTTTAATATGCGAAAGATGCACCCAGCCTTTGCGTCCCTCCAACTTCACGGCTGTACGGGTGGCCAGGAGGACCTGTCGGGGCTCCTTCCAGCGAGGCTCCAGCGGACTTGAACGGTCGAAATTTCGCACTAGGACCATGGATCCGGGAACGATTTCATGCGGTGCCACCTCGGTATTGTCTGGAAATGCGGCAGCAACCTGTGAACGACAAGAGTTGAGGGCAGACATCAAGGAAGCTAGGTAATCTGTCAGCATATTACTTGAAACATCGGTAATACTTCGGGGTCTAGGTGTACCCCACATGTTAGGGGGGCGGCCGAATACGACCTCATACGGGGACAGACCTGATCTGGAATGTGCGACCATGCGCATATAGAACAGAGCAACTGGCAGAGCTACTAGCCAGTCTACACCTTTCTCTTGACAAACTTTTGCAATTCGGATTTTCAGGGTCTGATTATGTCTCTCTACGAGACCGGCTGCTTCAGGATGGCGTACACAATGGAACTTCCACTGGTACCCTAATAAAAGGGACACATGCTTCATGAGTTCAGATGAGAATGGCTGGCCGTTGTCAGAATATACGACTCTAGGGAGTCCGTAACGGGGGAAGAACTCACGAACCAACTGCTTGGCAGTAGTCGCGGCTGTGTAGTCTGGAACTGGATATGCCTCCGTCCACCTGGACAAAGCGCATACAACTACAAGGACATACTTGAAACCTCGACATCGCTCCATCTGAATGTAATCCATCTGGAGGACTTCAAAAGGGTGGTCAGGGGGCTGGAATCCACCTTGTTCCACCGGGACACTTTTACCTGGATTAAACTGACAACATATCATACAGGTACGGACTTTCTGCTTGGCTGCAGCTCGTAAATGCTTGTTGAACCAAATGTTCTGGATACTGTCTAACATAGCTTTTTCTCCTAAATGTGCTGGACTATGTGCGTTATTAACAATGACTTGAATCATAGAGTCGGGGAGAAACCATGTGGCTCTACCCTTCGTCACCCATCCTTGATCTGTCTGGACCCCTCCTTGTTCGGACCATTTCTTGATTTCATCGGGAGTAGCATGTAACTGGATATCTATGACATCTTGAGTAGGGTCTTTAACTGTCATACATGTAGTCGGATCTGGAGTGTGTGTGTGTGTCGGATTAACTGTAGTGTCTGGGGTCTGTGCTGTAAGCTTGGCTGTGCGATCTGCTAGATCATTACCTTGGGAAATAATGTCAGTAACTTTCGTATGTGCTTTGCACTTCATGATAGCGATGGATGTCGGTAAATGTATGGCATCTAACAGAGCTTGAATAAGGAGACCATGCTGAATCTTGGTTCCATGAGAAGTCATGAAACCTCTCTCCTGCCAGAGCACTCCAAAGTCGTGTACAACTCCAAATGCGTAACGTGAATCTGTGTAAACATTAACTTTCAGGTTCTTGGCGTGTATGCAGGCTTGTGTCAGAGCAACTAGCTCTGCTGCTTGAGCAGACAGGGTGTCAATGCGGTGTGTCTCAATAACTTCAGTGTCGGTAGTCACTGCATACGCGGCTACTAGTTCTCCTGTACTTGTTCTCATACATGAACCATCCACATAAAGTGTCAGGTCTGGATCTGGTAATGGAATATCTGTCAGATCTTGTCTTGGCTTTGTCATGATGTTAACTACTTCCACACAGTCGTGTGTGGCAGAATTCGAAGTAACTGATGGTAACAGTGTAGCAGGATTTAAAACGTTGCAGCGTCTGATTTCTATGTGTGGCTGGAACAGTGTCAATTCATAACCTGTTAAACGTGCAATTGTCAAGTGCTGAGTTTGTGTTCGGTTTAAAAGAACTTCCACGGAGTGTGGAACTTGTACTGTCAGGGAGTGTCCTAACACTATGGAATCACTTTGTCTGATAGCTAGTGCTGTGGCTGCAACTGACTTAAGGCACGCAGGCAGAGCCTGGGCTATAGGATCTAATGTGCTCGAAAAATAAGCACAGGGCTTGTACTGTCCTGCTTGATCTTGTGTGAGGACAGATAATGCTGTACCTTCACGTTCAGTGACGAAAAGTGTAAAAGGCTTACTGTAGTTCGGTGTTGCTAGAACTGGAGCTTGACATAGGGCTTTCTTTAACTCATTGAAACTAAGTGTATGTTCAGATGTCCAAGGGAGAACAGTCGATACGGCTGCCTCCTGTGTTGTTAACTGTATCAGTGGCTTGGCTAGAAATGCATACTGAGGAATCCATTGTCTGCAGTAAGAAGTAAGGCCAATAAAAGCACGTACCTCCTTCTGGGTCTTGGGCTGAGGAAGACTCGCTATTAACTGGATGCGGTCAGGTGTCAACTGCCTACCCCTCTTGGACAGTAAGTGTCCTAAGTAGATCACTTGCTGGACACAGAATTGAAGCTTCGAAGGGGACACCTTGTGTCCCATCTCGGCTAGGAAATACAAGACTGTAAGGGATGCTCGCTCGCAAGCACGTTCAGAACGGGCTGTGATCAGGAGATCATCGACATACTGGAGCAGGGCAGTGCCAGTTGGCATGTGAATGTTGTCTAGTTGTCTCTTGAGTGCTTGACTGTAAATACTAGGACTTTCTGTGAAACCTTGAGGAGCGCGTGTGAACATATAGCTCCTTCCATTTAAACAAAATCCGAAAAGAAACTGGCTGTCTGGATGAATGGGGACACTAAAGAATGCGTTCTTGAGATCTATGACTGTAAAAAATGAGGCTTCGGAATCAATGGCTGTCAACAGGGAAGAGATATCTGGGACAACTGGATACTGGGGAATAATACATTTATTAAGTTCTCGGAGATCAATCACTAATCGATATACTGGAGGTGCATTTGGATCAGTACGTTTCATAACTGGAATGATCGGAGAATTACATACATTGGAGTCAGTTTCTACAACTACTCCTTGAGCCATGAGCTCGTCAATAATTTTGGATAAGGCTGCTACAGCCTCAGGTGGCAATCTGTACTGTCTGATTCGTGGCAGGACTACACCTGGCTTGAGAGTCACACGATGGGGTGTGATTTGCATATAACCAACATCAGTTGGACCTTGCGCCCATAGATGCTGCGAAACATTAGACAATCTGGGATCAAAATCTCGTAATACATAGTGACCCTTGAAGTCACGAAGAAACAATCGTATTCCCTCTGGGGAACAGCATATAACTGCACCTAACTATTTCAGTGTTTTAATGCCTAATACATTTTCTGGACATGACTTAGTAAGTAACAGGTCAGTAGTGCGGGACAATGGACCCACTTCTAGAGTAACTGGCTTTGATATTTCATTTACAATAGGTTTTCCTGAAAATCCAAGGGAAACATTTCTAGAGCCTGAGAGCGGAGCCCCTGGAACTTCGGCGTGACTTATAGTGGTCCTACTTGCCCCTGTATCAATCAAAAACTTTCTGTCTTTCCCTAATACTTGACTATGAACATAGGGACCTTCTTGATCTACAGGTATCTCGATGAGAGGCAAGCCTACCTCCCTCTCTAGGCTGTTTCATGAATATGGCTGATACTCTGGATACTCAGACTGTGCATACTGGTACATCTGCTGTGTAACATGCTGTGTTGCAGCGATAGGCTGCGGAGCTGTAACTGTCTGTGGTGCATTCTGTGACTGAGGAGTCTGTGTAACTTGTTCTTGTCTCGGCGGACGTGGTCTTTCTTTAGTCTTACCGGTAGCTATGTTGTGTTTCAGAACTGCACACTTGTTTATAAAATGACCTGGCTGTTTACAATAATTGCAGTTCCCTTTAACGGGAGCTGCAGGATGACTGGCTTGATTTGGACCCCTCTTCTGACTGTCTTGAGGAACGGATTGTGCAACTAGTACTTTCATTTTCGTGTCTTTCATACGTTTTCTCTCGTGATCTTGTTCTTCTCTGATTCTATTCTGGTGATATTGGAGCATCTGTAACATCTGGGACGGGGTATTAGCTTGCCAGGTACTTTCGACTTTCAAAACTCGGTTTTTAATTTGTGGACTTGAATTCTCGACTAATTTAGTAACAAAAAGGTGAGGGTATGACTCGCTACTCGTCTTGAGGCCACTGTTTATGGTAAAACATTTCTCAAATCTGGAATAATAATCACTAATATCTTCGTCTTGTTTCTGTTTACAGGCTGAGATTGCATCCCAGTCTTCTTTTCTAGTTGTCAATAACCTAGGCAAAACTTGTATTAACAGTTCAGGTAATTCTTTACATTTATCTCCAAGACCGGTACCTGGTACTCGTGCCTTGTCTTCAGCTTCTAGAACCGCCCAATCGATCTTTTTCTCTCCCACCTCCCATTCTTTTTCTTTGAGTTTCTCATATACCCCTGCGGGCAACAAGACTTTTAACATTTTAATGATATCTGGATACGTGTATTCTCCCATACGGAGCATGTCTTTTAATTCTCGGTGGAACCCTGCTGGATCTTTATCGTGACAGGGAATTAACTTTTTCATCTCTAAGAGTTCCATCTTTGTGATCGGGGTGTAAACAAACACTCGTTGCATTTCACCACCGTCTGTCTTAACTGGATGTACTTCTCGTAACGGATTCTGTCTATCTATGTAAAAGGGTTTACTTTCTGGGGGTGAGACATGAACAAAATGTGGGTTCAGAAACGTTCTGTATTTGTGGCGCTGTTCTAGAATGACACTAATCAAATCGGTACCTAAACCTTTCCATCTATACTGGAGTAACTCGTTCAGGACATCGTGTAACGGACCTGGATCAGAATGTTGACCCTCATACAATGTAATGAGGTGCTGGATCATATACATACCCGCCAGTCGTTGCTCGGCTGGGGGCAATTTCAGAAACATTTGTGCCACTATTTCGTCTGGAAAAGTGGTAGAATCAGTAGTCCATCGGACTGCTGATCGGACTAGTTCTTGTTCATGCATGGTACTTAACTCGCTATAACCGATTCGTGATTTCAGAATGTGATCGGTAGCTTGAAATACTTGTTCCAGAGAACCTTGTTCTGGTGCTGGATGATGAAAAATTGACTTGTGTTCTAGGCGCAAATGGCGATCTGGAAATCTAGATTTTCCTACATACGCTATTCTGTCGGGATTCTCGTCCTCTACCTCTTCTGTAGAAGAGTCATTTTCTTTCTCGCTTACTTGTGCTTCTTTACGTTGTTCGTGTACCCTTATTATTTCTTTACGGATTTTCTTGTACATACTCTCTATACTACTGATAGTCTTGTGCTTACCCTCGGCTATATTATCACTCCACCTTGTCAGGACTTTCATTTCGGCTCGATCTTTGGTCGGATAATCTTGTTCCCTTATTAGACAATTAATCAGGAACTTTAATATCATGAGCTGGACTTCAACTTTTCTTTGGCACATGACGTCACTAATACTTTCTGGATCATTCCCTGTACGGATGAATCGATATATTCTGTCTAGATCTTCTTTCATATCTGGTAGGGTGACTAGATACTCGGTCACCTTTCTCACGCGTAATGAATATAAAACCATACTATCCTCGCCTGGGACTGGATCATAGCCACATTCGGTAAGGGCTTTTCTTATTTCTGCAACAGACTGATATCTGGGCGTACGCTGTGACGCTTGTGCATGTAATTCGGCTAACGTTAAACGCTTGTGTGGCGGCGGGGTTTGAGGAGGACCTCCTCCTGCGGCCCCTAAACTAGAGTCGTCTACTGATGCCCTTCGTCCTGGCAGAGTGGGAAATGGGAATGTAGGCTGGACTTGTATGGCGGGCTGGACCGGGGGTACCGTAACAGGTACTCCGGTGTCTGGAGGAGCGGGAAGTGCCTGATTTACAGGGACTGGCGGAGCAGGAACAGGATTGGCATATTCTGGGACTGTGTCGTCCAAATAGGACGAAATGAAAATATCAGCTGCGGTCGGTTTGTGACGTAGCTTGGTCGGAACTAGTGGTGGCGGAAAATTACTGGATGCCTCTGGGGTCGCTTTTGGCAAGCCCTCGGCAAGAAGAGGATACATACCCTTGATGAGGGCATGCCTCTGTCTGTCGGACTGTTCTGTTTTGACTCGTTCACCTATCTCGATTAATTCCCTTTCTTGGGCTCGTTCTAAGGATTCTCTACTTAATTCTGACTTTCTGATTTCTTTTTCGGTTCTTTTATGAGATTCTTTGCGCCATAACTCAATGGCATCTTTCTGTGACTGTCTGGCTTTCTTTTTCCATAATGCTTCTTCTACTCTCATGATGCACTCGGCATCCCATGTACCCGATACGGGCCATCTATACTTTTCTTCTAACTGTTTGGTATACTCTACCCATAAATCTAGATACAATATGGCGCTTATGCCATGCTTCTGATACATAAAATGACCTGGACTGTCCCTAGGCGGGACAGGAACTGCTGCTTCTAGCAGACCTTTTCTGGTTTTTAACTGACGCAGTTTTGAAAAGAGTGGCATGACTGAACTATAATCTGGACACAATACGATACACAATAAACACGAGAATCACTTCGCACTCATACCACGACATTAAAATACATGAAGAACATTATGAATAACAGTTTGAACAGAATACCACCTGGAATACGGAAAACAGAATACACGAATTTTCTCGAGAACAGAACTGACTAGAACAGAAACTAGATGCACTGCTGAAACAGTACGAAACTTACCGGTCTCATACAGAGACACGTCAGGACCCGCATCCACCGAAGTGGACACTTCGTTTGTGGGTCTGTGTACCACCAACCCACGGACCAGAGTCGATTAGATTGACCCTGTCTAGATACTACCCCAGCAACGGTACTCACCGGGCAGCAAGAACGGAAGGCCTCGGACTGGACTGGACTGCTTCGACGCCGGACGGACGAACTTCGGACTTCTGTTACGGGTGGACCTCCGGATACCTCGGACCTTGGACTCTCGGCTTGGGCTCTGGTCGGGACTCGCCGCGTTCCTCCACCGTCTCGTCTGGATGCTGGACCGCCTCCTCCGTCTCCTCCGTGGGCCTGAGGGATACTTGAAGCAGAAATATCTGCCGGTGCGCAGAAGAGTTCCGTCACGACTGCAGAGGGTCAGGGGGTCGGCGTGGCTTCACCGACGCGTGGGGAAAGGGCAAGTCCCTATTCGGGCGCCATTATGTGGTAAATAAATAAATAATACCTCTCTTTTTGAATGCATAAATGAATAACAGATAGCTCAATAAATAAGAGTCAAGATTCGAGGTAGTAGGAGTTTTGCAGGTTTAATACAGCATAAGGACAGGAACAGGACAACCTGCACAGGAATAGGATGGCAGCGCTGCCGGGGGCAGAATCGGGACAAGGACCAGGATCAGGATAACCTTTTAATAACAGTACATGAGCATATATACATAACGCAAACACATAGCATTACATTGCAATAGGCGTAGCAGTGGGTGGAGTAATAGGCGTGACGCGTAGCAGTCGCGAAAGATAAGGGTGAAAGTAGGTGTAACAGAGGCGTATACATAGACATGTGATGCAAACGTAACAGACTATGTCATAAATGGGGCGGAAACATGGAGGGGGCTACCTAAGGAGCCGGGACCTCTGACCTAATGGTGCGCGCAAACTGACAATGACGTGTTACTAGGAGAAGCTGGGGGCTATGAACTCTGTGCTAGGAGTAGAGACTGAAGTCTGGAGAGTCAGGGCGACATGTACCTAAGCAGTATCTAGTATCTGATGTTTAGAGAACATGTTGATAGAATCCAAAAGTTATCGGGGTAAAGGCTAACAGACTCTAAGAATGGTGCATGCATTACTCTACATGTAGTGCGTGATGAAGAATATTAAATGACCATTAAATGCAGTATTTCTCTTACATGGAGACGTAAAGGCTAGACAATGACGGAAACTATTGATGCGATTCAGTAGCTTAGGAATGCAGAGAAGGAGGACTGAACTGATAACTGGAATCATAACATACTCTTGGCAGACTCAGAGGCAGAGCCAGGCTGAGCCGGGCACTGCGAGGCAGGAAGTAAGTGAAGGGTCGAGGATACAGGTGGGGGCTGTATCGCTCCTCAGCGAGACTTCAGGAGACAGGAGCTGAATCTGGTGTCCGGGCCCTTTTGAGGCCTAGAAACGGGGACTTTACAATGGTATAACGTGCACACTGAGAAACGTGGCAACGTGACTTTACATAGGCCTGATATTCGTAGTATTCACGAGAACTGGAAACTGACATACTAGAGGTGGACACAACTGTAATTGCGTCATTAATCGAACATAGGGAATACATATGCATATTAATCATGCATAGATAACATATGATGGAGGACGCGTAGGGACACAGAACATGGCAAAATTTACTTTTCCACAGAGCTCCTGGAGACGCACCTGCACGCCGGAGAGGCATCAGGGCCTGTGACGGATACTTGGCGGCCTTCTCATCCACCCCAGATACTTCTCTACTGATGAGGGAAACTATCCAGAAACCCGGGCCATGTCCCGGGTCTAGAGATCTTGGGGATAATGAGTAACTACTCGCACCAACTTTGGTGAACTACTTACAAACTTTGTTTCCAATCGTCGATCTACATGCACTACAAATACCAGAGTGCTTAGGGGCGACCCGGAGGAGAGGCTAGCGGTGTGCGATCCATTGTGGTATTCTACTTAAAGGGCTCCCATGATCCTTGAGCTGACGAGCTCCTGGAGACGCACCTGCACGCCGGAGAGGCATCAGGGCCTGTGACGGATACTTGGCGGCCTTCTCATCCACCCCAGATACTTCTCCACTGATGAGGGAAACTATCCCGAAACCCGGGCCATGTCCCGGGTCTAGAGATCTTGGGGATAATGAGTAACTACTCGCACCAACTTTGATGAACTACTTACAAACTTTGTTTCCAATCGTCGATCTACATGCACTACAAATACCAGAGTGCTTAGGGGCGACCCGGAGGAGAGGCTAGCGGTGTGCGATCCATTGTGGTATTCTACTTAAAGGGCTCCCATGAGCCTTGAGCTGACGAGCTCCTGGAGACGCACCTGCACGCCGGAGAGGCATCAGGGCCTGTGACGGATACTTGGCGGTCTTCTCATCCACCCCAGATACTTCTCTACTGATGAGGGAAACTATCCCGAAACCCGGGCCATGTCCCGGGTCTAGAGATCTTGGGGATAATGAGTAACTACTCGCACCAACTTTGGTGAACTACTTACAAACTTTGTTTCCAATCGTCGATCTACATGCACTACAAATACCAGAGTGCTTAGGGGTGACCCGGAGGAGAGGCTAGCGGTGTGCGATCCATTGTGGTATTCTATATGTATAAGAGCATGTTGCTGTATAAAAGGGTCGAAGTCTTGCATTAATTGCCATATGTCCTCAAGACTGTAAATTGGGTTGCGAGACCACTGTATTGTCTGTTCCGCTATTACTTTTTCCTCCTCCTCCCTCACACCAGATCGTATTAAAGTATTAACTAGAGTTAATGAAGGATGAGTGACTGTAACATGAGTAACGGGAATTGCTGCAGTCATATTTTGTGATGGAAGGGAAGGAGTAGAGGGTATGTTAACTGGGACGGTAGGTGTAGCAGCTTCAGAGACTGATGCACCTGGTATGGGTTGTTGGTGCTGATGGGGAACAATGGGATAGATCCATTTTGGGGCATATGGTGGTGGGGGTCAGGTATCTAATAAGGTCTCCATAAAAGGTTCACCATCTTCCTGAGCCATATCGGACTTATCTTCTGTCTTTGCTTTCTATTCCTTTCTCCTGCGCGTCCTTATCATAAGCTACAGCCTTTTGTGTAAGGGTCTGCAAATTTCATTTACTGGTATCTTTCTCCATTTTGAATCACCTCTGCTTCGCCTCCTTCTGCCAAGTACGAAGGGAGTCAAACATAGACTGTCTACTGCATTTTTTAAACAACTGTTCCTCAAGAAATCCTATCTTTTGTTCATCAAAGGAGCCTGTCAAAGGCCACTGTAACTCTGCATTGTCCCTCGTATATTTGTGCCATAACGTACTAAACATAATAGGGCCAAGGTCATGTTTTATATACATATCAAAATTAGGACTACCTTGAGGAGGTGCAGGCAGGGATTCTTCTAACCTTGCATCTTTAGAACAACAATAACGTCACAAACTCTGAATCTTACTGAAACCAGGCATTGCAAAAAAAGAGAAAAAAAGTACTTATTTTACCTGGTAAAGTATTTGCAAACACTTTTCACCGAAACAGTCCTAGGGCTAGATGTAGGTAATTTCATTTTACCACTCCTTAAATACCGAATTTTACTGATTCGGTATTTAAGAAGTGGTAAAATGGAGGGGGGTGATGTAGGTAACACAGAATCGGTAAATACCGAAACGTTAAGATTCGGTATTTACCGATTCTGTAAATACCGATTCGGTAATGCCCATTGATTCCTAGGGTCATTGAAGCCCATAGCAATCAATGGGCATTACCGAATCGGTATTTACCGATTCGGTAAATACCGATTCCAGCAAGGCTACAGGGGGTGTCACTTTGACACCCTCTAGCACCTCAAAAACAGGCATGTGCGCCATGTGGCACACAGACATGCCCTAAGGGCATGTCTGTCTGTCACATGGCATAGGTGTGCATGCACAGATGTGCATGCACACCTGAATTCGGTATTTTAACACACAATAGGATTGTGTGGTAAAATACCGAATTCTGAAGGCATGTAGCACTGTAAACAGTGCTACCTACATCTTGGATTTACCGAATCGGTAAAATTACCGATTCGGTATTTTACAGATTCGGTAAATTTACCGATTCGGTAAATTTACCGAATCTGTAAAATGATGCCCCTAATCCCAAAAACCCATTTACCGGCCGGTAACGGCCGAAATTGGCCGTTACCGGCCGGTAAATGGCCACCTACATCTGGCCCCTAGTACTTAAACAAACCTATTTATGGTGATACCACATAAATTGAAGCAGACTCACTAGGTGTCAGGCGCACCAATAGATTGATTTTCCACTGCTGACTCTCGTCAGATCACGGGTTCGCCATTCAGGACTCCAGTCGGGATGACTACTCAGTGAGGCACCCTCCGGTATGACTGAGGCAGCAGCTGCAAGAAACGTATCTCTTGGTGCAGGGATCCCTGAGCCGTCAGTCTGACCTGATGATGTCCTCATCCTCCCCTCTGTCTGTAGAAAATAGATGGGTCATGCCCCGAAGGAGTCCCTGTTCTGGCGCCAACTTAAGGAAGTGACCCACCCGGGTCACCTCGGACCACCTCTCAGCCTTCCATGCTAAATGAAGAGTCCGAGAAACAGTGGAGAATATCCACCAATAATCATGTATTAGATACGCTCAGAGTGGGGCTCTGTCTGCACAGTCTCGAGAGAGAGTACTACAGAGGGAACTGAGGAACTGTAAGCATAGGGATATATTATATGCATTGCATGGTCAACTAATAACACACCCACAGTGGAATTTTCCCAACAGATGTGGGCAAACAGCTTAAAGACAAAAAAATAAATTCTACTCTTGTATCTTGCACAGCTCAGAACACTTTCAAGGCCGTTCCACCCTAAGCTGCGATCAAACTGCCAGACAGGTTGGAGAGGTCCTTTATCAAGGAAAAGCTATGCATTGGCACGAACAGTTCCTCATTACAGAAACGAAAGTTAGCATGGGGCATTTCTTGAAATCAAACAGGATTAGTTCCGAACAGTATATAAAATGGCACCTGATAAAAGAAAATGGCGTAGCGAATGCTAACTTATACATGATATTGAAGAGCATTAACAAGTATAATCTAACAAAGATGCCAGTTGAATAAAAGATTGTTGTGGGTCTCTCACATGGTTATGGAATTCTTAAGTTTGGGGATGTCTCTTCACAGTTATTGTGACAGTAATTTTCCTGGTTATAGATTCCCCTGACGAAGGTCTGTGATTTGAAGCCCGAAATGCATTGGGAGTTACATCAATGGAATGTTTGTCGTCTCCCCATGCAAGAATTTTGAAGTTGTTGTCAGTTCAATAAATATTTAAATGATCAACTGTCCACGCTTTGTTTTGGTTTCATATGATGAACTTTGAATAATGTTGATTTGTAACTACGTTAGCTACAGTTCACTGTTTTTTTAAATTTGAGAACTATTTGTTTCACATTGTGCTAATACTCGCGCAGAATGACCCCTCTGTAGTGTAGCCGATGTCTAGGACAATTTCCTACGTTCTGCTTCGTTTTGTGAATTAGGAGGCTTGAGCGGAACCTCCTCTGAAGGTGCACACAGCACGTTATTACTTTTGTTTTATATGGTTGATTTTATTGACTGTTATTACCCACGAGTGCATCAGGCTGTATCTGTTTGTATTCACATTTCTTGTATCTCTGCCCAACACAGCCAACTTTGCACCACACAAGGGGCCTTATTTATGAAGGCCTTGCGCCGCCGGTGCGTCACTTTTTCCTATTTTAAAAGTGGCGCATCGGCGGCGCAAGGCCTTCATAAATAAGGCCCCAGGTCTTTTGAGGACATGTTGAATTTGACAGTTAATAAGGCTGAAACAATAGTGTATATGGCCTTATACAAGAGGTACGATAATTTGGCTCTTCACATGGGCCGGTAACTCCACAGCTAAGACAACTTGAATACCTCATGCATAGAGAAATTAATCAAAGATTGCATGCCACCACGCTGATTCAGTATCACAAGGCAGTAGGATACCAAGAGGACTACGCCCAGCCATCAAACCAATGATGTTCAAAATGAAGAAAAGATTCATGGACAAATAGTATACTGCTCTCTTGATTTGATACTGCTTATTATTGAAGAGTTGGCATCAGTATTAGTGGGACTAGAGTCTGAAATCCGTGAACTACAAGAATCTCTCATTCAATGAATGGAACCAGGCATCTGGGATACGACCCTTAAAGAAATCAACACCAAACCTGATGTGTATGCCAAAGAGATCCATGAGCGCAAAGTAATGCAGGAGAGATACCATTGACTACAAACTGGAGGAGGTATACTCTTGGGCGGAGCTATATGTGCAAAAACGCAATTTCAACAGACCCGGAACAACATCTTTGGAAGAAAGTTTGGCATCCAGCAGCAACACTCGTTTGACTAGGGCACCTGCTCCTTCCACATCCACCTCCTTAGTAAGCGGAGTGACATCAGACACCACTGTTGCCCCTAAGGTATCTTTTTTTAAACACAATTCCAGCTGCCAACAATCCACCCACAGGAACCACAATGGTAACAGCCGAAGCAGAAAAACCCATAGAGGGCATCGATCCAATAAAACCCGTTTCAACAGGTCGGAGGCAAGAGAAACAACTGTGATCAACATTTCATCCTCGTCATCGAGTAAAGGACAAGTAGCGGTATTGGACAAGGGAGTTTTGTTTGTACCGACTCACAGCACTAAACCATTCGAGACTGAAATTGCACTCTACAAACTTATGATAAAGTTGTGTTTACGGTACTTCTTTTCCAACTTGGAGAACAGCCATACAGACCAGGAGGCTCCACAATACTAACCCTGGGCAGTACACTACACTACGCTCGTGGAGTTTGGGTCTTTTTGATAACCCTGGGCGGTGAACTACTCTACGCTCACGGAGACTGTGATTTTTGGCAACTTTGCGGTTCGCATAGACAGCGTATGTACCGAACAATACGCAATCTGCAAAGTAGCGTAGTTTTTTTCTTCTTCGCACGCTCAATATGTGTTCTCGCACGCACTGTAATGACTTACCGTCATTCTGCATTCGCCGACGAGATTTCCTATCTGTTCGCAGGCGCCACGAGATTTGGTATCTGGCTGCACGATCCGCGAGAGTGTGCGAACGCGAACACGTCATTCGGATGCGCCATCTGACTTCCGGCAGCAGTGTTAGTAAGATCGGGATCCCGAACACGCTGAAATTGCAATCTGGCGAAAAATATCTCTCGAGCATCATAAAACCTTCTTTAAAATGATCATTTTGCTAAGAAAAAAACTCCTCAGATTGTGATGTGGCTGTAGTTTTTTGTGCAAGGAGTCCTTTTTCTTTCTTTACTTTTTTTCAAGAGGAAGGAAGTGCCCCTAAGTCTCCAACTTCCTGTCCAGCAGGCTCCTCCCAGTGCTTTGTCCATGTGCTGTTCACTTTCATTTGGATTTGGAGCTGGAAGAATCACTTTTTGTGTCTGTCTGCTGCATCATATCATTGGATTGGATTTGAGGACTTTTGGATTTGAGATTTTACAAGTAAGTTGGAGAATTGGTGTACTTATTTGTTTGATTGGGGCATTGTTTGTACCTACATTTTGGGGGGATTTTCATCATTTTTTAAATTTATTGTAGTTTCAGTAGGGGCCTAGTTGTGTTTTTTTTAATTCTAATTTCAGCCAGTAGGCCCAGAGGTACTCATGGGTGCATGTTTCTGTGATGTCTGTTGAATTTAAACATCATTTAGGGCATGGATGGCATTGGATTGAATTGCTAACTGAGGTTTTTGGGGTGTATTTCACTTTTTAGATGTGTGTTAATAAATAAATACCTTTGTTGGATGTGTGTGTGTGCCTGTTGTATAACTTTCCAACCATTCTTAGCCCTGTGGATTTTTGTTTTTGCATTTTTGTATTAAAGCTGTGTTGTTTTGCATAGCAGGCCTACTTTGTCTGGCAATATATAGGCCTGCTCGAGTTCATTGATTTCCATGCCCTGTTGTGGCTGTGAGTGACCACGTGGCTAGGGGGCATTTTGTGGTGGTAGTTTAGTAGTGTGCTGCTTTTTCCATTTAGGCCTGCATGTCTTTCCTTTGTTCCCCTTGGCTTATGCTTCCTGTTGTTGTGGCATGGCCATGTGGGTGGCGGCCATTTTGTGAAGGCAGGCAGTGTGCTTTTACCATAAGATTGCATTGTCTGTCTTCCATTTCTTTTTGTTGTGGGTGGCTAGCAGCCATTTTGTGGAGCCATCCAGGCAGTGTGCATTTGCCATAGGCCTGCATTGTCTGTCTTTACTTTCTTGTTATTGTGGGTGACTTGGCCATGTAGGTGGCAGCCATTATGTGCAGCAAGGCAGTGTGCTTTTGCCATAGGCTTCAAAGCTTGCGGCCTAGTCTGCCAGTAGGCCCTGGGGTACTCCTTATGGGTGAATGTAACAACTGTTTCTGTGTTGTCTGTTGAATTTAAACATCATTTAGGGCATGGATGGCATTGGATTGAATTGCAAAATGTGGTTTTTGGGGGTGGTATTTCAGTTTTTTGGTGTGTGGTAAATAATTAGGCCTTTTCAGCCAGTAGGTAACCCTGGGCTTTCAGCTTGCTGACTTTTGGCAACTCCGCACTGTGCGACAACGCAGACTTACACTTTTTTCTTCTGCGCGCGCTCAATATGCGTTGTCGCGTGCGCGATAATGAATTTTCGTGAAGATCGTGATGCCGAACACGCAGAATTTGCAAACTGGCAAGAATATCTCTCGAGCAGCATTAAACCTTCTCTAAAATTATGATTTTGGTCATTTTGCTCACAAAACTCCTCAGGTTGTCATTTTGCTGTATTATTTTGAGCAAGGAGTCATTTTTCTTTTTTTACAATTGCCTAGGGGGTAGACCATCCTCCAAGATGAGGTCCGCATATGGGATTAAAGCACCATCCCTAAAAAGGTACCCAATCAACACAGGAGGAAACATAGCAGATAAGTGGTCAACAACAGCCGCAACCACAGCCCACAATAGTAGTTTTTCCTCCCAAAGTAGGGGCAGTTCAGGAATTTGAGCCTCATGCAGAGGAAGAAGAAAAGGAAGCCACTCATTCAGAAGATCCACTGTCTCCACATCCCCAGCAAGGAAAAGGAGGGTTAGTCTATCGAGTTCTTCGCCAAGCACCCCTTCTGTGATCTAGATGCCACTTGGGAGCAACAAACTGAGCCTGAGAGGGAGAGACGTTCTAAGACCAGGCTACCAACAGGAAGGTTCCAGAAAGCCTTACACTTGTGGAGGTCAATGTAGAACAGCAGGATGATGATGAGGCAGTCATCATGGACATTACTCCTGCCCCAGTGGAGACCGACATTACCACATCCCAAATTGCTGTGAGGGATGTGGCACGGATAACACCAACACAGGTAACACCAACACCACCTACAGCTTCCATATTTGCATTAGCAAAGGCCCGGCAGCGACCTGCATCCAGCACAAACACCTCCTCAGTAGAAGTAGGTAGTGGTACTCGTACTGCACAGAGTCAAATTCAACGTACACCCTCCAGTTCATCCGGCATTGAATGTAGCACCTCCAGCAGGAGACAAAAATTAAGCTCCCCAGTTTGGGACTTCTTTACGGTTACGGTGCTATATGCTCCATTTGTAATACCTCTGCTAGTCAGGGTAAAATTGGTACAAACTATGGTACCGGAGGCCGAATAACCCATCTGAAAAAACACCACTTGATCAACTGGGAGGACCACCTTCGCAGCATAAAGACAGCAACCATTGGTGAGGGTGGGGATAAACGAGTAGAAGATCCAAGGGAGACATTCTCTCTGGTAGGGGTACACAAAGTAGCCCTGTCCCCAGCAGTGCAGTGGTACCGCCCACATCCTCAGCAACATCTCAGTGGCACAAGAGTAAGAGTCAGCCTGAGACACCAAGGAGTCTCGCAATGAAAAAAAGTGCGTTGTTGAGCCTAACAGAAAGGAAAACCATGCAGCCTACCATTATCAGCATGTTTGTACAATGCGAAGCTGGCTAAAATGTTAGCACTGGACCTTCTCCCTTTTTCTTTTGTTGAAGGGGTGGGTTTTCTGGAATTTGTGACAGCCATCTGCCCAAAATGGCAGGTTCCCATGCGCTACTATTTCGCCAGAGTTGCTGTTCCAGCACTACATCACGGCGTGTTGGAATTGCTTGGAAAAGCCTTGAAGCAGAGTGCTGTTCAGAGTATCCACCTGACAACAGACATGTGGACCAGTTGCCAAGCCACTGATTACATATGCATCACTGCACACTGGATCTCATTTATGGGGGCTAGAGAAAAGATATCTGCTGGTGTTGACGCTGCTGAGATTTTCATGCCACTCGCAAACATGCAGCTGTAGCCATGTTTGCCAGGTGGAGTGGTGTGGCTCACTGGTTAGAGGCGGCAGACCCGGAAGCAGAGAACGGCCCGGGACCAGGGTTCAATTCCCGACGTGACAGGGTCGTGGCCCAGGGTCAGCGGACTCGATAATTCTCGCCTCGGTGCCTACTCTAACCAGGGATCACACTCTGCAACTCTGGGCATTAGCTTGTCTCATCTCTACAACGGCCCCCCACATTCGCCGGGGATGCCTGGTTTCACCTTGGAGATACCCAGTAGGGACCATCTCACAGGGATAGCCAGGACGGGTTCCCCAGCGGTCTACAGCGCCAGGACGCCTCAGGGCAGCAGTGCGCTTTACAAGACAAACACATACATGCCAAGGACAATGGCAGTAATGTAGTTAGGGCCATGAAAAATGGTGGCTATTTCAGGGTCCCGTGTTTGGCAAACTGCATTAACATTGTTGTTCAAGACTTTCTGAAAAATGAATACAAAGTCAGCAACTTACTGGTCACCTGCAGAAGAATATGCACACATTTCAGCCATTCGTTTAAAGCCCAGAAGCAGCAGAGGGTCATTCAACGTGAGCATCAAAGTACTCATCCAGGAGGTGCCAACATGTTGGAATTCAACTTATTACATGCTTGATCGTCTGTCTGAGCAGTACATACCACTCAATGCGTATGTCATGCAAAGATTAGGAGATCCTACTGTGAGAGACATGACCATTGAGAAGGACCAATGGGACCTCGTTAAATTCCTGACAGAGGTGCTACTTCCTTTTGAGGTCTTCACACGTGAAGTCAGCAGGGAGGACTGTACTATGGGCCAAGCTATCCCATTGTTGCACATCCTAGAGCAACAGCGGAAGGAGGCGTCTGAAATGTACGCAGGTGTGGATGACAAACAAGATGCATATTATTTGGCGCGCTCCCTAACCATTCGCTTATCTCAAAAATACAAGGATTCAAAATGGATGGATGGATGGATTGTGACTTATATAGCGCACGTATCACCCAAAGGCATCAAGGCGCTTGCCTTGGGAACCCGTCCTGGTTTTTCCCTGTGAGATAACCCCTACTGGGTATCCCCAGGGTGAAAGCCAGGCATCCCGCAGCAGGTGGGCCGCCGTGGTGGAGATTAAGCAACTATTGCCCAGAGTTGCAGCGTGGGACCCCATGATTAGAATAGGCACCGAGGCGAGAATTATCGAGTCCGTGGACATTTTTGGGCTCAGGACCCTGCCGCGTCGGGAATTGAACCTTGGTCCCGGGCCAGACCTCTGCATCAGGGTCTGCTGCTCTAATCAGTGAGCCACACTCCTCCACTCCACAACATTGTGTCACATCAACATTACATTACTGCCACAATTTTGGATCCACGGAACAAAGTTTTTCTAAACAGTAAGACAGTAATTCCTTTTTCAGATGTGGATGTTGCCAAGTACAAAACTTTGATAGCTGAGGAAGCCACTGACTTCGAAAACGAACGGCTGGTAATTAGAGGCCTGCCGCCCCAGGACAGAACAAGTACTACAGGGCATCCAGAGTCAAGTTCTACTTCAGAGCCTGAGGGCAGTGCGTTTGCCTCCCAGCAATCACCAACACTACCAATAACATCACCAACAGCAAGAACAGGATCATCAGCCACAGTACAATCGGCAACTGATTGGTTTCTACGGCATGGGTACGGTAAGTCCAGTGCTGATGCAAAGACAAAAGAGGCCGAGCACATCGGAGTACCCCTGAGCATTGAGCAGATGGTCCAGGCCTATCTGGATGACCCAACAGAGGTCTTCATGGATCAAAACCCATTGGTGCATTGGTATGGGAAAAGAAGCCAATGGACAGTGCTCAGCAGGCTGCTGATAAAGTATCTGGCTTCCTCTGTTGCAAGTGTCTCTCCTAAGCGTGTTTTCAGTGCTGCTGGTGCCATTGTAACTGTGAAAAGGACCAGTCTCTTGCCCAAAAGCTTGGAGAGGTTAACCATGATCAAAATTAATCAGCACTTTATACCACCGGAGTACAAAATACCTTAATCACAGCAGGAAGAGGAGAGCGACTTAGATGACCGAAGTAGTGAGTTAGATGACCTACTTCTGATCGAACCAGCAGAGTTTGAGGACGAGTTCCTCTTCACCGACAACAAGACTTTCACATTGTGACTTTCTTCCTTTTTTATTTGTGTGTGTCTCTGTCTTTCTGGTTCGAATCACAACAAATCCATCATCACCATCTTCTCTTTTTATTTCCATATTGGAGTTGCACCTCTGTGCATTTAACTGTCCACTCCTCAGAGTCCTGCTCCATAATAAATTTCCCTCCAGCCAGACATTGGATGGAGAACAGTAAAATAAATTTTGCCTCTAAAAGTCCCTCCAGAAGAAGTGGAACATGACTATAGCTATCCTCCTTTTGTTCATCACTGTCAGAAGGCTACCGCCTCTGCAGTCATCCAAAATTCTTCACTGTCAGAAGGCTTTCGCCAGTCGGCAGGCATCCAAAAGTAAACCCATCACTGTCAGAAGGCTACAGCCTCGGGCAGGCATCAAAAGCTCATCAATGTCGGAACAGAAGGTACTTGGCAGAGAAAGACAAGACCCATCGAAGAAACTTGCTGACATGTCACATTTCTGCAAACTCAATTGACTAACAGGCCGCGGCCCAACTCACAGCGCTGACCATGTGAACCAACTTCAACTGCGACAAAGTGCCACAGATGAATAAGAAAACCGAAACAGCGACTAACACTCAAAATGAATGTGGAGTAATATTGAGGCCATTGCCTCGATAAAAAACACACACCTGTCAGAACTAGGCATCTGACAGCCAAAGAGAAGAGCAAAACAGGTAATGGCATGCGTTGGATGCTGACTCTGAGTGATTGATGTTGATGACTTTGTGTATGAAGTCGAACTGTACTAGTAATTAATCTACCAACTAAAAGTGACTCAAGTGAAAGTCAATGTTTCCCTTCTTGTTGTTTAATAACCAAATTGTACTCCTACTACTGCAGGCCAATATCCGTTGCATTCTTTAATATGGAATATGGATTTACTTGGAGACAGTACACTACAGACTGAGTTGGACAACATTACAACACCATGATGATGATCATACTAACTTCGCGAGTCAGTCAGTTGGATCGGAGATGATTGATGGAATAACTCGGGCATTTCAAGTCAAGTGGCAGAGCTCTTTCTCACCTTACCGGGACTGCTGCATTTTTCGCTTGCCACAAACCCCTGCCACAAGCCCTGGTCTCCCCCCGCTGCCACCGCACATCACAGCGCGGCCGCCGGGAGGGGGGGGACTACATCCCCCAAGAGCCCTTGCGGCTGACGCTGCTGTCATCCAGCATTCGCCCAGAGGCGCTTAAAAAGCCCTGAGAGCCTCGGGAGAGCAGGAACTCTTTCTTACCTTACCGGGACTGCTGCATTTTTTGCTTGCCACAAACCCCTGCCACAAGCCCTGGTCTCCCCCCGCTGCCGCAGCTGCCACCGGACATCACAGCGCGGCCGCCGAGAGGGGGGACTACATCCCCCATGAGCCTTTGCAGCTGACGCTGCCGTCATCCAGCATGCGCCCGGAGGCGCTTAAAAAGCCCTGAGAGCCTCGGGAGAGCGGGAGCTCTTTCTCACCTTACTGGGACTGCTGCATTTTTCGCTTGCCACAAACCCCTGCCACAAGCCCTGGTCTCCCCCGCTGCCGCAGCTGCCACCGGACATCGCAGCACGACCGCCGGGAGGGTGGGACTACATCCCCCAAGAGCCTTTGCGGCTGACGCCACCGTAATCCAGCGTGCGTCGCGGGACACGTGCAGGATTGCGCCGGGACAAGGGCGGTACCGTCTGAGGCCGTCGTAGGCTGGAAGAGGCTGGGCTGGGCCACCCCTCTAACGAGACAATAATTCAAAGTGAGACTTCTACTTATTGTTTGATGCATGTCTGTATTATAGTTTGCGAGTCCTCATTAGTCCCCAGATAACTCTGATAGTACAAGGCCTATTAGGGCCTGTGACGATGGCACTACGAACAGGGAAGGGGAAGAAGGGAGCATTTTGTTCCATTGGGGGAGCATTACTGGGACCTTGGATAACTTCATAACAAGAGCTGCAGTGGTTCTTGAGCATGAAATAGCTCTCACAGAAAAGCGCCTGTCACTGGAATCTTTATATTCAAAGCGATCTTCACTGGGCACTATTATGGCTGCAAAAACACCTGCACATCCCTGCAACCAGATACAAAACGGTGATAGCTTACTAGAAGTTAGCATAGGGTCAGGTGGGCCATTTGTAGGAGCTTCTGTGAATACTACAATAGCAAGCACCTTATCCGAAGAAAGTGGGCCACCTGTAACAAGTACCGTAGAGGTTCCTACTGACCTCCCGTCCACAAAGCATGTCTCAGGCCCTGTGCAAACTGGTAAAAGGAAGCGGGGGGGACGTCAAAAGGGTAGATGCTCGAAAGTAATAAAAACAATTAACTAGTGTGGGAACGTACCTACATCTACCATATTTACATCAAATAATCCTCCCTAGAGACTGCCCATTAAAACCCTAGCCACCCCTATGTCTCAGCCACCTAAACAATCTTCCTTAACTCTACAAATCCCCGAAGGCCTTGTAGAACAAGTGGAACAAATAATGAGGTCATTCATGCTCCCTCTAATAGAAAGAATCAAGGTGATAAATGAGAACTTGGGGAAGCTGGAGCGGGCTACCATAAGTAACTCTCAGACACTGGAAACTCTTGTAGCCAGCATGCATACCCATGGCCCTGCTTTACAATTAATAAAATTAACAAGACTAGTAATGGCTTAACACATACAACCCCTTTAACATCAACTACCACAGCGAAGGGGCCACAAAAACTGACTATCACTGAGACCTGGAAAGAGACTGAAAGGAAAAATCCAATGAGTATAGCAGAAGTAGAAAACACCAAGGGGGCAGATGGGAATAACCTTGGAGCATTAGATCGAGCTGGGGAAAAATCGAACACAGAAAACAGTATGAAAAATGTGGTCAATTTACCAGTTATTGATCTCCCCCCACAATCGACCCCGTTGGTGATTATGTTGGGTAATGTTCCAACCCTCCCTGAAGGAGTAAAAGAGGATTTTGGTCAACTCAAAAATAAAGTAACACACTGGCTGTCCCGTAATACAGAAGAAGGTCATACTACCATGCACAACGTTATTATGGCCCCCCACGTTTCCTGGTTGGGTAGTTCCAGGAAATCAAGAGGGGGGATTGGGTAGTGGTAAACTTTAACAACCCCTTGCCAGTTGAGAGGATATTTAGGGAAGTAAGCTCTGGTGCAGTTCATAGGGGTTAAGGCATTGAGATACTGCCAATGGGTTTCTTCTATAGGGAGGAGTATCACGGGAAAAACAACTCGAGGAACCTTGGCTGGTTTCACATACACAGGGAACACCTTAGGCCTGGCACCCTGTCTTTAAGGGAAGCAAAGGAAAATACCTGGGGAGATTTTAATCATTTTTCATTCCCACAGGGTCTAAATAGATATGCAGCACTTTCAGGCCTGAATGACTATGACTGACTAAGTGACTATGTGGTCAGCCCAGCCCATACTGCCAGTAGCTATGCACCAGTAGATACATCTGCTAAAGGTGAAGGGTCTCCCTCAGAAACAACGCTTGTAGTGCCAAATCTAGAAATATTGGGCTTTGCTGCAAGAGCTGGGCGTGGGGACAATGAACCCCCTGGGACAACCACTGTTGATTGCCCCAGGGAGTTATTCTCTGACCCCCCTGATAATTATGCCACAATGCAGGATTATAATGTATTATCATGGAATATCGCAGGGCTGGCCGGAAAGGTCTCAGTCAAACCCGTTATGGGTGCAGTTTATCAGCCACTTCTCGGTAATATGTCTTCAAGAGATGTGGCAGGTGAACTGCAACCTCTCACTGGTAGGGTATAAAGCCTTCTTTGTCCCTGCAATACCAGTAAACAGTGGGAGAGCAAGGGGAGTCCTGGTTATTTTTACTTCTTTGGCCCTAAGATGTAACATCAAGGTCATCTCCTCCGACCATGGAGACTTACAGGCAATTGTGTTGGGGCGTCAGAATGCTTGCCTTTGTGTTATAAATTTCTATAATGCTGTACACAGAAACGAGGGATGCAAAATAACCGAACTGAATAATTTTGTGGAGCAGTGCTGTGGTCCTTATAGAAACAACCTCATGATTACAGTTGATTTTAATGTCCACCCGTGTGGTGATCTTAAACTCACCGCCATGGGCACCCTGGGCAGTGCACTGATAGAGGGACTATACTTTGAGCATTCTGTACAGGGAAATGTTCTCAACGATATGCTCAGCAAGTATGATTTGTCCTATGCTATGAGCTTTGCTTTGCCATCTAGTAAACAAAGGGAACGGACATTTAACACCTTGACCGCGGCGCCGATTCCGCCCCTGTGCTGGACATTCCAGAACAGGGTGCGGTCGTGACGGAACCGTTCCGTCATCAGCACAGCTCAGCCGTGACTGATGACGAAACGGTTCCGTCACCAGCATCGAAGGGGTTAAAGGTCATGGTGGTGGATCTTTTATAGATCACATTTTGTTCTCTAGAACCATTTTTTCTTCTTTGCAGGGCTTTTCAATTTTAGTAAGTGCCATAGTGACCACAACCCAGTGTGTGTTAACCCGGGTGGGAATCTTATGAAGAAAAAAGCAGAGTGATAGGCCCAGTCATGTTGAAGCCAACTGATGGTAGGCGTCGGTTGAAATGGACTCGAGTAATCCCGTCCCTGTTTTATGAAATGCTTCAAGAAGCCTGCGCAGTAGAATTTTCATGCTGTTTGAACCCTGAATCAACTGCCATGGGCACCCTCTATGACTTTGAAGGGATTGTCTCTAAAGTAGGGAGTCTGTTATCAGTCCCGGGGAATAACAGGGCATCTAGTGAGCCCAAATGGTTTTGTCCTCTATGTTCCAAAGCCGCCAGAGATCTGAAACCGGCACTAAAAGTATTCCCTAGGGACAGAATACAGATCCGTAATCTGCGCAACATTTTTAAAAAAGTGATGGCCTTCCTTAAATAGGAATTTAGGGAGGCCACATGGCGGGAGCTTTTAGACCCCTTAACCCTTTCTAGCAGCTCACGATTCTGGAGCATCATTAATAGACCCCTACTTCCAACGGAAAGAGCAGAGGAAGTGGGCACAAATATATCAGAGGAAGAATGGGTGTCCCACTTTGTTACCATCTTTAAAAGCACATCTACTCTGTCGCAGCTGGCAGCAAAGACCCCGAATGAGGATGTAGTTGTATTTACACTAAGAGAAGTGGAGGAAAGTATTGATAACCTCACAACCATTAAGGCACCAGGCCCTGATGGTATCCCACCGGACCTTTTTAAATCTAACCCTTCTCTATGGGCAGCAATCCTGGTGGCGGTGGCCAACGCGCAGCAAAGGAAGGGTGCCCAAAATCCTGGGGAGTTTCTACAATTGTGCCAGTGTTTAAGAAGGGAGACCATAACTGTACCCTGAACTATCGACCGATTTCCCTTATTGATTCTGTGGTAAAGGTTATAGGTGGAGTCATACTAAAAAGATTGACTGCCTGGGCAGAAGAGAACAAGTTCATTTCGGACATCCAGTATGGGTTCCGACCAGGCCTTTCGACCATGGCACAATGCCTCAACCTCTACCTGATCCTGGGAAAGTACACCATTGCCCACCCAGGGACAATCTACATGGCCTTCATGGATCTTTCATCCGCTTTTGACTGCGTCAATCGGGGAAAGTTGTGGCAATCCATGAGGGCCATGGGGGTAGAGTCAAACCTGGTGGACTTCCTGATGGAACTACACAGAGACACATGGGCTAATATCAGAAACGCCACAGACATTAGGGTAACAAGGGACTTTAACATCGAAAGGGGGCTACGACAGGGGTGTATCTTGGCCCCTTTCCTCTTTAGCTTTTATATTAATGACCTAGAAGAGATATTGTTGGAAACAGGGGCAGATTTCCTGTATGTGGGACGCCAGGGACTGCCCGTCTTGCTATACGCAATCGACGCAGTCCTCCTGGCTCGTACCCCCAAGGGCTTACAAACCCTGCTTGACGCTTTTCGTGGGTTTATGGAAGAGAAAGACCTGTTCATAAACAACTCTAAACCCTACGCCATGCAAGTAGGGCTGCGCCCTAAAAAACAGTTCCCTTTAAGGTGAACGGTGTCAGTGTGCCAATTTCCACAACCTTTTCTTACCTGGGTGTCTTACTGGATGATCGCCTGAATTGGGCCAACCTGTTAAATGAAAACAGGGGAGATGACACCAGGGCTAATGCAGCTATATTTGGATTTGCAGCCAAAATGGGCAATCGCCCGGTGGCAGGCATGGTAAAGATCTATCAAGGCAAGAGTGTGTCTATAGCTAGCTATGGGAGAGATCTATGGGGGTATACTGGTTTGGAGGGTTTACAGGTGACGGGAAATCACTTTTTAAAGCAGCTGTTGTGTGTCCCAATAGGGACAGCGAACTTAACGGTCCATGAGGAAACTGGACTTCCATACATTTGTGACATTTTGGCTATGCGCCCCTTAATCTTTTGGCTCAAATGCTGGCTAAAAAAACATCTTGTACTTACCCACAAACTTTTAAAAGAGATCTTGAGCCTGGATCATAAGATTTACATTCCATGGTTAAAATACTTAAAGGGGTGTTTTAGTGAGCTGGGGCGTCTGGACCTGTTTTTTAAACCTGATAGTATCACCAGGAGAGATGTGGCTTTTGTAGAACAGTCTTTAATTTTGCGGGAAAAAATTGAAAGAGAGGAGAAAGAACTGTTAAAGACCAGTGTCCGTAAGCACTTGTTGCTTAGAACATCTCTAGATCTAGAGCCATACCTATTGTTGCCGCTACCTGCTTACGAGCGATTTTTATTAATCAGGTTCAGAATGGATTATTTTCACCTTTTATTAGCTGTTCCTAGGGGGTGTTATAAAGGTAAAGTGTTAGCACCCTGTGGCTGCGACAATATGTCTCCACAGGATTTGCTGCACTTTATGGTTTTTTTGTAAATTCTATGAAACACCTAGGAAGCACTTTTTAAAATACCTTTTAAAAAAGTTAAATTTTATACAGGCACGCCCCGTTTTTTATTATCTACAAATGTTAAAACCAGAATGTATCCCATTTGTGGCTGGATTTTTGAAATGCTCTCTAAGGTATAGAAAAAGTTTGGATATTTAAAGGAACTGGTTGATGCATTTTTTATCAAATAATTGCTTTTATCTCCTTTACTGTTATGTACTCCTTACAGTCTAACTATTGAATGCATATTGGAATTACTGTACTGTATGTTTGGGACTATATACTTACTGCAATATATATTATGTACTTTTAAAGTGGGCCACAATGCATTTGTAACTTGTAACTTTTATGGTTTCCTATTGTGTGAACCGAATAAAGTTTATATATATATGAAAATCAAGTGGCAGAAAAGGTAAATAGGTCAACAACCAAACCAGGCTTACATATATGTGTAGTGGTGGAGTCGAGTAGTCATGAGTATAGTAGTGGAGGTGAGACTGACAGCCGTGTGTTGATTTAGTTACTTACTTTGGAAAATGCTACATTGCTGTATATGTGTCCTGTTTCAGGTCCATTCTGGAAACAGACTTATTGTTTAATAACAAAATTGTACTTCTACTGCAGGGCTATCCATTGGATATTTGAATATGAACGCTGGACTCACGCGGTACACTACAGACTGAGTTGGACAACATGATCATAATGACCACATACTATACTCTTCGCAGTCAGTCAGTACTTATAATCAGAAATGATTGATGGAAAAACTGCGTTTTATGAAGTGGCTTAAAAGGTAACACAAGTTAACAAGAACCACAGCAGACCTACATGTCCGTGTAGTGGTAGAGTCGAGTGTAGTGGTATGACTGACAGCGGTGCATTGATTTAGTCACTTAATTTTGAAAATGCTAGGTTGCTGTATATGTGCATTGTCTGGCACTGTCAAAATTTAAGCTAAATGGAGGTTTGGTCACGGCCCGGTGCCGTGGGCCTGCTCTGTCCTATTGTTGTTGTAGCTTAATGCTGTAAACAGAGTAGACATGATGTATCCATGCCGCCTCAGTCTGAAAGTGTTCTCTTCTCTTGTTGCACTCCACTGTAATTTATGCATTTTTTTATTCATTGATTTTTCAATATCCCTTTTGTTTTTCCATGTACATTTATAGACCAGCCTTTACCCTGTGCTATACTTGGAAAAACAATGCACACTTACCTTAGCAATGAATCTACATCTGCCAGGCAGGCAGTGGAGTCACCCAAGATTGATGGACGTAGCATCCATGGAAGGGAAGACCAAGAGGAATGCCGAGATGCAACTGCCCATTTTGACCAGGATAACACAGGAACAGTATCAAACATCAACATCCTTAAAATAATTGTATTCATTTTTTGTCTTCAATCATTACTACAGTGTGTTGTTGTTATTATTATTATTATTATGTTTGCTCTCTGCTTATATTTCATCCCTACAGCTATTTTTAAAATTTCTTTGCTATCTTTAAAAGTAATCCCGGTACAACAGAACACAAACTGTATGTAATCTGGGTCTCTATGAGGGCAGACAGGCAAGGCAAAGTGCATAATATTAATATACTGCTGCCCTGTACTGTCTAATTGTCTAGTAGTAGTAAGTAAGTACTACTTATAATTAACCATCAAGGTATCATCATCATGCATGCATTTCCTTTTTTTCCCTTAACAGATTTATGGATACGGTAATCTACAAAGATTGTGTTTTGTTGTTTGTCCATGCATACTGTTTTTCTTTGTCAAACCTTTCCCAAAACCCCCTTCCCAACCATTCATCAAACCCTAACCCTCTTCCCCCGGGCTGTGTGATTTATTGAGGTGTGACTAAATTAAATGTACACCAATAATTGATCACACGCTTCCTGGGGCGGGTGTGACGAAAGCAACACTAATTAAGGCAGGGCGAGGATCTTTTTCTTCTTGCCCACCCATGATCAGTATATTTGTGAGGTAACTTTTTTACCAAAGGAACCTAATCCATTATCATTAATTTCCGGCATCGATTGGATTTGTCAGTCATCCTATTACACACAGCACTAAAGGTTACGCTTGTGTCGAGTGTAGGCCTAGTTGAGTGACTCGATACAACTACAGTTTGTAGCTTGTTGTACTAGGCTATCCCCTCCACCATTATGTTTTATTTACTTTGCTCTACTACTACTCCCAGAGTCTCTCTCAAGCGAATGACTGTCTCATTTTCTTTTTTTGAAAATGCCACTACCAGTGTCTACTACTACCACCACAGCCATGACATCTCCATTCTCTTCGGAAACCCAACCTGCATCGTCATGCAGCCATCGCTGTACCTAACTTAAATATCAATCACAGGTAGGAAAAGAGGTTTGGGGGAGGTATAATAATGGACTAGGAAGAGAGACTGACAGTTCTAGTAGGACAAGTCACTCAGTGAGGGGTACGACATCTATCTGTTTGTGTCTTACAAAGTCAGCCAGTTATTTAAATCAAACACTGGCTGTGGCCCTGCAGCAGCAAGGAAACAGTGTGACGTAAAACAGTAACCCCACCCACAAAACATTAACATTGTATGTAAAGTATAAATATATAATTGAATCCCCTAACAAAAACAAACTAGGTAATAAATCCCACAACAACACATGACCTACCCCTCTCCCTAACCCCAACCAATGTCCGAAACAAAAAAATCCAACATAAAAGTCCAGTTGTCCATGTCCATAAATAAAGTGCAAGCCCCAACGCCCGATTCCCACCCACCAAAAGAAGTTATAAAAAAGGGACAATCAAACAGGGTCTTTAGCGGTGGGCTCTTTGAAAGTCGATCTCCAGGACCTTGACCCCCTTCTTAAGCTCCTCTACCTCCTCCTCCAGTCGCGGATTTTGGAGGAGCATGCAGCGCGCATTTGCCCTGCAGTTGCATCCAGAGGGAAGGGCAGTAGTGCTGGTTGTTGTTGTGCGGAGGCGGGCGGCTGCCTGACCGATACGCCGTGCCACTGGAGGGGTCTAGCTGGGGCCCGGGGCATTGGAGGAGGCTGCAGCTGCTGCCACCTCCTCCTGCTCCTCCGCCAGAACCACCAGCCACCGGTACTCTTTACAGATGGCCTCCAGCTTCCGTCATCAGGCCATGGCTGCCAACTCCTTCCTAGTTGGCTTTGGAGGAGCTATATCAAGAAAGTAAAAAATACTATTACCAACACTCTTAGCAAAACAGTAACACAAAATTAATTCAACACATAGTGGCATAGTAGCACTAGCAAGCACAGTACATAACATTTGTGGTATGAATCTGTCCCCCCCACTTCCCAGAGGCTGACCTCTAACATTTGTGGGAGTTTCAGGCATTATACTAACACTATGGACTCCAGTACACCAGTCTTTTTCTTATCTCTAGTCTAGCTAAATTACATTACCTTGTTGTAGCCAGCTTGCCAGCTCAGTCAGATTGCGCCCAAGACAAACATACTCGAGTCATGACGCAGACTCACATTAATATTTAATACTGTCTGCAGGTGGGGAAGCTCGTATTTTTCTATTGCGGTTGTCACTGGCCATACTCTCGCTGTTACATCAAGGTCAATTGCTCAATTTCACTTTCACCCTGCCCTGACTACTACAAAAAGGCAGATTATATATCTGATCCAATGATCATTGCTTATATATGGCACGACATGCGGTACTTTGTTTTGATTGATTGCGTAACCAACAGATAGGCCACCCTTTGCAGGCTGGCTGACACTGTCGAAAATAAATTAACATAGGTACTAGGGAGTGGTCGGAGGAGTCGGAGGAAGGCGCTTGATAACTACATACATACACAATATATATATATATATATATATATATATATATATATATATATATATATATATATATATATATATATATATATATATATATATATGATGTGCTTGCAAACTACTGTGAGTCAAGGGAGTATTCTGAAAATACAACGTATATTCCCCTCAGCTTTGCTACTCTGGCGTGGTTTCTTTTACATTCTCTTCAAACTAAGGCTCTGCATACAGTGACAGTCTCCACCTATGCTCTCTATGATGAATACATCCAGGCAATCATCCATTCAAAGTAAATGTCTATCATTCTTCTTGATCTCTCAACAAACCTTAGTTTGTTTCACCAACAACCACCCATGTGTCCTTCCTTGCTTGCCTTGGCTTTGAGTTTTACCCAAACACCACTGACGATTATTGCTGTACCATCCACCCATACAGTGTCGCACACCCAGGCAGACATCTTTTCTTTCACCTTCCACCCATCCTTCAACAACCCATGCATCTGATTCCTATCAACCACCTATGCATGCTTCCAACGTATTCTTCTCGGCCAGTCGTATTACATCTCACCCGTCTTTCCTCCTTCCACCCTTTTTTCCCTTTTGGTTCAACACATCCATCAAGGTCATCTGATCTGACTTTTAGTATTGTCCATAAAACTTTCACAGCTGAGTTGGAGTCAGATAGAAGAGGCCATTGGTTACTCGACTCACGCTGCTAATGCTATTGCTAAATAATGCTAAGTAAAGGGTGTCTTCTAAAACCGTTGTATAATGTTCACTACAACTTCACACTTACTAAGTCTTGACAGTACAGTTAGTGTACACCCTTCCAGCTAGTGTAATGTCAATAAGTAAGGAATATAACTTTCCACCACCCGCCACTACTGCTGGCTCACCCCCTGTAGCTCCTGCAGGTGCTGTATCTCTTGCTCCCTCCGAAATGTCCGCACGCCATCGCCGCTGGCCCCAGCACTAATGGTCGGTAGTAAGACTAGAAAAACATTACACATTTTTAGATGCCATTTATACACCTCCTCCTATTTATTTTTTTTCACTAGCAAGATTGAAAAACAAGTTAATACATCCATATACAACATACATCACCAGTCCAAATCGGGTACTAGAGTAGACACTAGTAGTGTTATGGTCCCTAGGGTCATTATAGTGTACTCTACTCTATGCAAAGTTAGCCTGAGCCATGCAACCATTTTAGCTTCATGTCTTTTGCGCATGTTACCTCACAGCTTGTTGTGTAAGATGCCTTTGAGCCCGCATGAGCTCATACAGCTACTGTCTGAGCATTGCGTACAAGGTCGGAAAACAAGCCACTTTGTTATGGAGTTCTGGTCAGTCTGTATTGCTTAGCCATAACATGCTACACTTTTTGGCATGACTGAGAAATGCTTGCATTATACTATCGAACGCGCAACATTTTTCTCAAAACAGGCGGAAGATTCCCTTCTACAAACCAGAGCTTTGCAGAGCTTATGATGTAACCAGTACTTCTACGTTCTAAGGTGAGGGGTCTCCCAGAATTCGCACAGATCTTTTGCCTTCTATGGACTTGTAAAAATGTTTATTGTTTTAATCTTATGCATTCTGCTGCTTGAGCTGGCTCGTATCGATACTGATTTGTAGAACAACGTACTGAGCTTGTTAGTTGAAAATAAACCTTGTGAACTTACACATAGACTCTGTGGTATTTGGTGTGGTGGACTTACACGAGTGAGTGACCGAAAGGGTGTTATGTTCTGGTTTATCTAATTATTGGGTATCTTCGGGGGGTTCGGGGACCTAATGAGACACTATAGCTAGTCGTTCAGGGGATTGTGGGTTCTGACTGAAGTGTAAGGAAGGTCAACCTCCCATCACCAACATCCTATTTTCCTGTGCATAGTTCTGTATGTTACTGTGCATAATCCCCACAACAGTAGTAGTATATACTATATCCTATCAAAAATAGTCAAATATCTGGGTGGGCATTTTGTTGGTGGGAATTGTCTAAAAGCCTCAAGATTAAGAAGAGTGACTAGAAGAGGACAACCCAAAGGACTGGACTCAGTGGCTAGAGCCATTGGTCAATCTGAGTTTTATTTACAACCTTTTAAATAAAGAGTGGCCAACAGGGCAAGCTTAGCCAGACTGATAGTAGTAGTACAGAGAGTCATAGCAGAGGCAGTTAGAGGCAGGGATAACAAGAATTTAGAAACAGATAGTCAAGATCAAAGAAGGTTTTGTAAAAAATAGAATTAGGAACCAGAATTAATAGTTCGGAAAAAATAAGGTGCAGTAAAAGTTAGGGAAATATAATTATTAATATTAAGCACTGGAGGACTTACTGGGGCCAGCAGCAGGTCCCTCGGTAGAGGAACGGTCCTGGCCCTGGGAGGCATCTTGGTCTTGTTGTTGTCCCGCCGACTCGGACCCCGTCTTTTTGCCCCTGGGTGCTGATCATGTAAGATATAATAAAGAAAGAGACGAACATTAATAATTGGTGTGAAGCAAATACAATATTTTAAAGAACGCTCAAAAAACATTTTAGGAAACAATTGTAATAAAATTGACCTATCTAATCAGATCGACTAGTAGTATTATTGCGGGATTCACGGACCATCTACTTATTATTTATGAACACTAATCCAGTGTTCCATTCTGATTCCAGAATATTAGCAAGCCTAAGTACCACCTGACCTAGCCCACCTATTCCAGACGGGCCAATTGTTGACTAAGTCCGCATTTCCATTTATTTTAGCTCTCAAAATCAAAAATGCAGAGATGGAGGACACATGCATAAATTTGTGCATACACACAATTGTTGGTTGGTTACATTGCGTCTGATGTTCTGCTAGTGACACTGCTAAGCCTTACCACTCACTAAACAAACTACAAAAGGTTCTACTAAGGACTGGGGTAAGCAGCACTCGGTGACACAGGATGCGTCACGCAGACCACCAAAAAATTACCAACTAATACTAACTTAACCTATCACTCCATCACCACTATCTCTTCTTAGTGACAGGAGGACAAAGGAAGGACTAGAGTCTCTCGAGCAATAGCATTACCTAACTTAAGTTCTCTAAAGCATACTCTTACTTAATCAGCCCAAGGGAGCGCAATGTTACAAACAAGTCAGAGTAGCGCCAAGCACCTACAATCACAGAAGATTTTGAAACTTAATTTACCTGCAATGTAAGCAGCAGTATTCTTGCTATTCAGAAAAAAATTATACACAATACATATACAACTAGTATATTAGCTACTCCCCAAGCCTCAAGACCTCGACACCTAGCAGGTCCATCAGGTCCTGCTCCCGGTCTAAGATGTCTGACCTCCGGTGGGCCAGCTGATTATGGGTGCTCCGAACCCCTGAGCAGCGAAACACTGCCCAGCACACCTTCGCCCACCGGTGGTGACGCTCCTGGGTAGGGTACTCGGAGCCAGGCCTGCCATCTGCTGCCAAGGTCATGGGGAGGTGGCGCTGCACAAAAAAAACAGGGCAGCCACCTGTGCCTCGCAGAAAAGCTCCTTGGTCTGCACCCCTGCAGGGCGCAGTCTGCTTCAAGGCAGGCAGCTCTTGGGCGCAGGCGCCTTGCCCTTGGAACCGGTACCCTTAGCCTTGGTTTGGGGGGTGCGGGAGGCGTAAAAGAAAATTTAGAAGACAAAAATATAGTTAGGGGAAGAAGTAGGAGCTTAAAGAAGGAAGTAATATAAAACTGTAGAAAAGTGAAACAAACGCAGTAAAAGTAGAAATAAAATGCAAAATATAGACTTGAGGACAGAGAGGGATAGATAATAAATAAAAAAGATCAGAAAAACAGTGTAAAGACCTAAGGATTGCAAAGATAGAGAGAGGATAGAAAAGCAGTCCCAGAACCATAGCATAGAGTGAAAAACAAGATTGCCGCGCCCATCGCAAAGGTGTGGTGAAGTTTGCGCGATATTTCCCCCCGAGCACGCAAAAAGCATCACAAACACGTCAAACGTGTTTCCGAAAATGAAATGCGCATCGTAAACACGCTATACGCGACCCGGAACAGGAAATAAGGCATTGCAAATCGGCGGGACAAGTGAAAAACAAGATGGCCATGCCCATAGACGACCGCATGGGCAAGTTCACAAGATACTATCCCCCAAGCACGCAAACAGCGTTCCGAACACCAATACGTGTTCCCGAACAAGATAAACGCATTGCTAACGGCCGGGACAAGAAACTAACCACACTCGCGTAGATCGCGTAGCGCTTTTATAATTTCACGCAACTTTGCATAGCGCAACTATGCGAACTATGCCCAGGGTTACACAATACTTGAAATCCAAACCCAAGAGTACATTTACAGCACCTACATCTCATAAAGTTATTGACACATTTGAATCCCTTGTCCGGTGACACTTACTCAAACTATCTGTCCCACAGGTTAGGCACCATAACCTATCCAAGCAGGAGAAATCTGCTCTAAAAACTTTGAGGAAGAATACAGAATTGGTCTTTTTTCCAGCTGATAAAGGAGGAGCTCTGGTTGTTATGGATCGCACTTTCTACGAGAATACGGAGGAAAACATATTACGTG
This sequence comes from Lissotriton helveticus, assembly GCF_964261635.1. Lineage (NCBI taxonomy): Eukaryota > Metazoa > Chordata > Amphibia > Caudata > Salamandridae > Lissotriton > Lissotriton helveticus. Next base: position 1,418,737,848 of record NC_136059.1, on the reverse strand, counting down.
ACAAGTCCACCTATTTGCCGTTGTCCGATGACCCAACTATGGAGTTTCAACAAACTTTAATGAATATTCGTGTACACGCTAAAGACATGGGGTGGATCTCAGATAAAACCCTATACTTCTTGTATACTCAACATCCGCAATGCTCATCTGTACATATGCTCCCCAAGAGCCACAAAAACTTGAATGACCCTCCTCTGCTGAGACCTTTTGTCTTAGGATGTGGTTCATTATATGAACATCCAGGTCAGTACTTGGATCACTTTTTACAGACAATCGTGCAAGCTGGTACCACACACTTACAAGACACAACCCATCTCTTACAGTTGCTACAGGAAATTGTACTGCGGGCATCATCTGAAGTCTGGTTGTGCACTATTGACCTAATTGCCTTGTACACCTCAATACCACATTCAGAAGGCATTGAAGCAGTGGAATGGGCCCTTCTCTGACAGGATGAACTATCAGCCAACAGAATCTTTCTTCTTGAGCTATTGCAATTCTCTTTATACCACAGCTACTTCAAATGGAAAGATCAATATTTTTTACAGTCCAATGGCACATCAATGGGCTTTTCTGGGGCTCCTACGCAAATATCTTCATGATGAAGTTCGAATCCTAGCACATGCTATCTGAGAAAAAATGGACTGATCATCTACTACTTTATCATAGATACAAAGATGAAATTTTAATAATTTGGAACGGTACACGACTTTCCCTTGCAGACGATTTAAAGGTGCTGAACACGAAACATCCACGTACCAAGTTTACATTCAATATGGACCAACAACGTTTGTCATAACTGGATATTAACATTGACTTTGAGGGCACATACATACAGACCTCACTATTCAAGAAACCCGTTGACTGCAACAATTCTCTTTTGATTTCAAGCTTCCATCCTCCGCCTCTCAAAAAACATCTTCCCTATTCTCAGTTCACATGGGCTAAAATTATTACATTGGACGCCTCACAACTCCCTGTGGTGCTTCAAGAATGCAGGACAAACTTTTTCCAGCGAGGTTTCCCGGCTTCTGTTCTGGATGCAGCAGAGCAACAGGTTCATGATGTGCCCAGAGAGAACTTATTGCAGAAACAATTCAAAATGCTGATTGAAAGAGAAGTCTTTGTCTCCACTTTCTGAACCTCATCCGCTACCATTAAAAACCTGATTTTAAAATGTTGGGATTTACTTCAACTAGAACCTGATTTCCAATGTGTTTTTTTGGATCCTCCTATATTTGCTTAAAAGAAATCTCAGAATCTGAGAGAGCTGCTTTCTAGACCTACTGCAGATGGAGGCGTGGAACATAAAGGCATGCGCCCATGTCGTAACTGTTCTCACTGCAACAACACACTGGTTGGTAACAACATCACTCATCCGTGGTCAGGGAAACTCATTAAACTACATTTCACTGCTGACTGCAACAGTCAGCATGTCATTTATGCCATCCATTGCCCATGTGGCTTATATTATGTGGTCAAGACAGAAAGCGCACTGTGTATCCATATTATGGAACACAAAAGCCAAATACACACCAAGACCTCAAGTTCACCATTGGCAGTGCATTGGCATGAACATCATCATACCATTGCCCAATTGAGGTACACGATTCTTGAAGTGGAGAAGTTTTTAAGAGGACACGGACATGTCAAGACTACTGTCACAACGTGAAACCTATTGGATACATTTTCTTGACACCATGACACCTAGGGGCCTTAATGACAGACTTGAATTTTCATGTTTTCTGTTAAGTATGTAACACATTCCTATCTCACGTTAAGTTTGGTTTGGATTACATACCAGTTACTTGAATATTCTTTTATGGTGGTCTTCATATCAATCTTTCTTTTGTATTTGTGTAGGCACATGGTGTCTCAAAGCTTGCTACTTTGTTAATCTGTTGTTAATCAATTGCAAACAGTATTGTGTGTACATTTTTATTGCGTTCCTACAGGCTCTTGTTAATTCAAGGGGCTTAGTTAATATTTCAGCAATATTTTCTAAATTTCTGCCTTAACATGTGTATTTGGTTTGTCAATGGATGCATTTTTTTCTTGATCACTTTATTTGTCATCAATTGATTATTTATAAGTCTTGAATATTTTGCATTTGTAAAGTGTTATGTATCATGCCATCTTCAATATGTTCTCTGTGACATCTTGTGTATCATGCCATCTTCAATGTGCTCTCAATGGGATGTTTTTATCAATCACATATGTCATGTTACTTTCACTATGTTCTCAGCAACATGTCATCACCTCCTTCCCGTTCTGTCACTTTTTTCTTTTTATCATTGCGCTATATAACTGGGCATTGTTCATTGGTTTCTCTTTCTTCAAAGTATTTTCTCACAGTCTTTTTTCTCTTTTTTGTTTACCTTATTCATTCTATTCACACCACTTACTAGATCAGCTAGTCCAATCGATATTCGCTTCCAGGTCAAACATGCCTCACGTTTATTCATTTGAGCAAGCGCGACATTGTTGATTACACGTCCGGTCACTCATTTGATCAGGGAGGCTATTTTCGCGGTTTTGTGGTTGCCTTTAAACCTTTAACGTCACCTGGATTCTTACGGCTGGTAAGCTTTCACTTTAGTGCAAGTAGTTGCATCTGTTACACGCTTTGTTCAGTTTTACATGTTTACTTTTATTTATGTGCAGTACGGAGTTAGTGTTTGGATCGGCTTTGACTACACGTCGTTATAGAGCGCTTTTCTAGTTGGCAGGTATGTGTTTTTCAGCTCACTTTTTCACAGGAGTTGGAGTTGGTTTAACCATTCAATGTTTGCAAAGATCGCATGCAAAACTCGTTTTTTAAGTACCAGTAGAAATGGTAGGGCAGCACTCATTTACTATGCGGATTCACTTGAGCATGAGTAAATACATTATTGCAATTCATAGCATTTTCTCTTTTTAACAGTGGCCTTTTTTGCAATATGGGTTATTTGGGAACTTGGTCTTGATCTTTAATGCTCTCATGGTTTTTTGTTTCTTCTACTAGTTTGTCTTTTAATATTGCAGTTGAAAGGAGCATGTATCCTTGATCATTTCTTTACATTTTCTCTCATGGCCATTTTATGTTGTATGTAATTATAGCACTACATAATATTATTGTGACAGTAATTTTCCTGGTCATAGATTCCCCTGACAAAAGGCTGTGATTTGAAGCCCGAAATTGATTGGGAGTTACATCGATGGAATGTTTGTCATCTCCCCACGCAAGAATTTTGAAGTTTTCATCAGTTCAATAAATATTTGAAGGATCAACTCTCCACGCTTTGTTTTGGTTTCATATGAGGAACTTTGAATAATGTTGATTAATTACTACGTTAAATACAGTTCACAGTTTTTTAAAATTTGAGAACTATTTGTTTCACATTGTGCTAACACACGCGGAGAGCGACACCTCCATAGTGCACCTGATGTCTAGGACAATTTCCTAGGTTCTGCTTCATTTTGTGAATTAGGAGGCTCGGGCGGAACCTCCTCTGAAGGTGCACACAGCACGTTTTTACTTTTGGTGTATATGGTTGATTTTGTTGAGTGTTATTATCCACAAGTGCAACAGGCTGTTTATGTTTGTATTCACATTTCTTTACAGTTTGTGCCCTTTCTCTGTGGAGATTGGGCTATTGAGGGTCTGTTCCCAGAAAGCTATGTGTCGGGGTTTTGGGGTGATGACCGTATAGAGAAGGAGGGCGTAGGGTAACGAGATGCATCCCTTAGAGCCCCACTCATTTAGCGAAGTGTTTCAATAGGGGTAAGATCTTTCGGCTTCCATAATATGTCCCACATTGCCCTACCCACAACTGCTCTGTCCATGTGGAGCCAATGTTTATCAAATTGTCTTAAAGACCACTAGTAAATTTCTCGCAATTGTGCTGCTTCGTAATATAAATAAAGGTCAGGCAGAGCTTGCGCCCCCGTCTTTTGGTAGTCTCAGCAAATTGTAGGGCAGATGAGGTCTGCAGTTTTGCCATGTAAAGTGTGTAAGTAAGGAGCATAGTGTAGGTAAAAAGGTGCAGACCAATTCAACAGAGATGTCCTAAAACAGGCATAGTAATTTGGGTAAGACACTCATTTCAATGACATAGATACGGCCAAGCCATGAGATGTACATGGGGCGCCATTGTTTGAGATCTGCCTTTAGTTGGTGCAAGAGTGGAGGGTAATTTGCCCGGTATAGGTATCCTACTCTAGGGGTTAGTCTGATGCCCAAGTAAATGATGTATTTTTTAGCCTAGATAAAAGGGGAGGAGTGTACAAATGTCTCCATATCGTGCAGGGAGAGTCAGGTTAAGCAAAAAGGATTTATGTAAATTAATACGAAAGCCTGCAACCTTTTCATAGATCAGGAGTTCGCTTTGTATGACTGTCAGTGAGGTCTAAGGGATGCCAGTGACAGCAGCACATCATCAGCAGATAGAGAGATTTTGTTCTCTATACACCCAAAGGGGAGTCCCTGGATGGCAGGAGTTGCTCGTATTTTGCCTGCAGAGGGTTCAACGCTCAAAGCAAACAGTAGGGGGGAAGAGGGGGATCCCTGTCGTGTTCCTCTGCCCAAGAGGAAAGTGCCAGATGCTATAGCTTTTACTTTATGACCATTGACATCATTTAGACTCCTAAGATTATTCTACAGTCTGAGTCTGCGATCCATGTAACCTTTCATTTCCTCAGTCAACCTAACTCTTCCAAGTTGGTGCTCAGTTCTATAATGTAACTAATACCCCACCTGAAAGGGGAAGGATGGGAAAGTAAAAAGAAGAACAAAGAAGAAACAAATACTACATACAGGATGAAAAATTCAAATGTCAAATGTATGAACAGATTTTTACAAATGTTCAGTAATTATCCCTTGTGGACTCCAGGTCTCCAGGTGTTCAGGAGTTCAGGAGTTCAGTAGTAGTTCAATAGAAAATCCTGCGGTCACTGTTGATGTTTAAATTGTTCTTTATTACACCTCCGCTCTAGCCAATACTTGTATTGTCTTAATGTGAATTTAGAACACCATATCACATATACCAAAGTTACCAACGAATTTATACAAGACATAAGGTACGGATCACCAAAACTGTCACCAGGCTGTTCATGCCGAAAGAACACCTCAAGAAATTTGGAACACCTCATTAATTATTTTTAAGCTCAGGTCAACTGTGAGGTACGTTATTTTTGCTTGGGAAATAACCCCTTTGTTGTGGCCCATATGGGGTCTTTTTTGTTCTGTATTTGTTTTTGATATCTGATATGTGAGCACATAGATATCCCTCACAGTAGACATGGAGTGCTCGAGGGATAATGATTGAACTTTTGAGAATTTGTTTTCCTTTTAGGGAGTATTTGGTGGCCGGTCCCTCCCTCTCGAAGCACTCAGACACTGGGCGCATATTCATCGAGATTTGGCACAGGGCAGCACAGCAAATCACCTTGCTGTGCTGCCCTGCGTCAAAGTGAAAAGGCAGGAATGTGCCGTATCTATGGCCTACAGCGCCTTCCTGTCCTATCCCCCTCTGCTCCTGCCATTTCAGCAGCCTAGCGCCAACACAGGCACCTTTGCGCCATAGTGCAAGGGTGCCTGCGTTGCAAGCAGAATTGTTTTTGTACAGGAAGGGACATCTTCCTGCACAAAAACAATCTTAGGAGGCTTTTTCCTCTTTCTATGTGTGCTGTAGAATGCAGCATGCTCGAAAGAGGAAAAAACGTGGAGAAATAAAGTTATTTCTCCCCGCTGTCACTTCCCTAGGGAGGCGTTAGGTTTTGGCGCATCCTCAGGTTTAAATGGTCTTGTATAACTGGGGCAGAGTCAAAATCCATGGGTGTTTCATGGGAACACCCACTTCAAAGCCCACAGAACGCCTCCCTAGCACAGAGCAAGGCAGAGTAGCAATTTTCACTGCCTTGCCTTACTCCATATCTTTCAGGCCATTCAAAGACACACATAGTGTCTTTTCCTGTCCTTATCAATATGATTGGGTGTTTTGCGCCACTGTTGCGTCATAAAAAGTGACGGTTCACTGCGCAAGGGGCTCGTAAATATGCCCCTGGGTTTGGGAAACTGATGAATGATACTACGTAGGCAGAGTGCGCCTGCATTTTTTCTAAGCTAACACTTTTGGATATTTTGTAGATTGCACTCCTTGACGCCCTACTTAGTGGCAATCGTATTTACTTTTGTATTATGAAAACGTGTTCAAAAACCTTCACTAAAATACAGATCAGGTTAAGAATGGGCAGCAAATACAAAAGCTTACACACACACACTGCCCTTCCCCACCCCCACTTACATGTGCGTGAGCAGTGCAGGTTTGCATGTTGTTACTAAGGCTTCCCGCGTGCTACCTCTGAGTCTTACTAAAACTTACCGGCATCATTCCACTATACATTGCTAAAGCTTGTGGTGAATGAAATGAAGTGGATATGTTAAAGTATTGCTGGCAGTAAATTCCTGCCGAATGAAAAGCGTGCCAATGGCCATCCCATGTCTGTCATCTCCTTGCGGCCCTGCCTCTCTCTCCACCACCTGGCACCCGATAGCAACAGCTATTCATGTCCGCCCAACCTTGAATTCATACCTGGGTTTGTCCTTTTCAGTGTGCAGTCACCCATCCCCTTTTATGTACACTTCTGTTTGTTTTCACAACACCGCAAGCACTTTTCGTCCTGCTTTCAGCTGCTAGTATATTTTACATGAGCTTTGCTGCTCCAAGACACAACAAACTCACCCCAGGATATGAAGAGATATCGACATTTCATCTCGAGGGCAAATGTTTACTTGTGTCCAATCGGGGCCATGATTCCCTGACGATGTATATTGTGTTCCTGCTCTTCAAGGGGGGCCGGATAGCATAAACGGCCCTGCTGCCGTTAATTTAGGCCGAGTTATTAAGCACCGTAGGTGTGATTGACTAACCTATCTTACAGTTGCAAATACTGGAAAATAGTTTTCTACTGTGCATTAATCCCATTTTAAAAATCAATAAACTTTTGGAACGCGGTTTCAAGTCCAGCTGAGCTGTATACATGTTTTGCGACCGTAATCAGATCGCAGATCATTGAAGAAGTACCAGCTCCTTCTTGGAGTGGTATTCCATTCACAAAAAGGGATGGGTCCCTTTAAAAAACAAGTACACTTTTTAGGTCTGGCTTTTGCTAAGAGCATTTGCTTGTACTAAAATATGTATATTATTATACTTACATATTAGAGGCTTTGAGCCACTTTGCTTCACCCACTAGAGTGTTGTTGTGTCATTCACATGTTGCTTCCGCCCACTACAGCATATAACATAGGACACAGAGTCAGACTATTTAAGCCACTAGTTAACTTAACTTTAAGTGACTGCAATTTGCTCTCCCACAAGAAGCACATCCACACACGAGTTAGTTCCATTCAGTACCAATGTCTTTGTTTTCACTTTATAATTACTTTAATGTTGCCTTTGTGTTTGTAGCCTAATGTGATAGCAGGGCGCTTTTGATACACAATTCATCTTTATCAGAACCCGTCTTCTGCTAGTGCTGTTGTAAATCCCCTTGGTGTGTTTTGATTTTCTGACTGCTGCTAATTCACAGCATAACAGATATTGCCTATTTGAAACTGTTCAGTATTAAGATTTCTTATGTTTACTTCTTTCTTTTCTTCCTTCCTTCTTTCTCTCTCCTTTCTTTTTTCTCTCATTACTACGTTCTTTCCTTTTTTCTTTCTTTTATTCTTTCTTTTTTTCTTTCTCTTCCTTCTCTCACTTTCTTTCTTACCGTCTTCTATTCTTTCCTTCTTCCTCTTTCTTTTCTCTTTTTCCCTCTTTCTCTCCTTTTTTCTGTCTTTCCTTCATTCTCACTTTCATTCTCCCTTTTTCTTTCTCTTTTCTTCTTTTCTTTTCTCTCTTTCTTTCTTTCTCTCTTTTTTCCTTTGCTGTCTTTCATTCTTGTTTTTTATTCCTTCTTTCCTTCTCTGTTACCTTCTCTTTATTTCCTTCTTTTTCCTTCATGCTTTCTTTCATTCTCTCCTTTCTTTTCTTTTCTTTCTATCTTACTTTCTTTCTTTCTTTCTCCCTTCTCTTTATATCCTTCTCTTTCCTCTCTCTTTCTTTACTTTGCTGTCATTCCTTCTTCATATGTCCTTCTTTCTTGCCTTTTTTTAGGTCGAAGCCTACCAGACAGCTAAGCTGTCTGGTTTGCTAAAGACATCTTGGGGACATTAAGAACGCTTCCCAGGGAATGCATTCCTCCATTGCATACCATTGTCTTTGTAGTTTGTAACTCAAATTTTTTGGCTTTCTATTTATTGGCTTTATTTATTTTAGACTTTCCAGGTTAAGTTTGTCTCTCCCAGGGAGCAAAGCCTTTTCACACTACCTTTTCTTGTAATCATCCATGAGTGGTACTTTCTGTAAATAGGCATGTAAATCTTGTTCTTACCATGTCAAATTTGCTGTGCATTCAAAGACAGGGGTTAAATGTCAGGTTCTGTCTTCCGCTGGAGCTTGGGGCAGGTGTATGACTCTCAATGTTTGCGATTAGCAATTAGCATTTTCTTGTGACTTGCAAATTGCTCGTCGCAAACACTGATGTAGCACAGTGTCTGAGACACTGTTTGCGATTCCCATATGGGTCGCAAAGGACCTGCCTCATTAATATTCATGAGGCAGGTCGTATTTTGCAACCCATTGGGAATGGCCGCCACTCACAGGGATGGTGGCCTGCTGGAGTAAGCAGACCACCATGTCTGTGACTGCCTTTCAATAAAGCAGTTTTTTTTTTAAATGCAGCCTGTTTTCCTTAAAGGAAAACAAGATGCATTTAAAAAAATAAAAATGAAACATTTCAGTTTCTTTTTTAAGAACAGGCAGTGGTCCGTGGGACCACTGCCTGCTCTTAAAACATTTTCGCTGCGAATTACAAAGTGGAAGGGGTCCCCTGGGGACCCTTTCACATTTGCGACTGGCTTACCACCAATTTGAAAATTGGTGGTAAATGTGATTGTTATGGGACCGGATTTGCGGTCGCAAAACAATCTTACATCCCCCTACACCTCTCTATTAGCAAGGGACACCCTTGGCATGCCCGGCTCTAATAGTGACTTGCAAAACCTATTTTGTGTGTCGGTAACAGGTTCCCGACTTGCAAAATAGGTTTGGTACATACTACAACCCTTTTTAGCGGTTGTAAATTGCCTGATTTCCCGTTTGTGACCCCTAAAAACGGTTGTACATCTGGCCCTTGGGGATTACTTTTCTTTCTCTGACTTAAAAGGGTGAGGATTTACATGACAATCTTGCTGGATGCTGAGGGTAGGAGAAAGCGTTTTTTCTAGCATTTAATAAAATTTAAATGAACTGTACAAGTATTTCATTACAAGACCGGAGGCTACATTATGCATTTTCCTTTGATGCAGACCCGAGCCGCCACCTACATCACAATAGAAAAAGTTGCAAATAAGAATAAAGGCAACAGATAAAGGTCATGAGGCAGTAACAATCAGCCACTTTTAAATGCGGCTCCAAGCAGATAAGTTGACTTGATCTCCTCTTATTATTTTGTATTTAACTTGTCTTCGTCTTTGTTTACAGGGTGTGCCTCTGACGTGGCTTTTTCCCCACCCTCCCTACACCCTCCTCCCTACCAATCTCCAATTTATAGAGATTTCCGAAATCTCTTACCCTTTCACAAACTTATGTTTTTTTGTTTACTCTCATACCATAATTGGCTTTTTCTGGTATTCAGTTATGTAAATGTAAATGTAAATGTAGTATACTTGTAAAGCGCACAGCTGCCCCAGCAACGGGGCGTCCCGGCGCTGTATAACTCTGGGGAACCCGTCCTGGCTTTCCCTGTGGGATGTCCCTTGCTGGGAGTCCCCAAGGTGGAGCCAGGCATCCCCGGAATTGGTGGGGCCGTTGTGGAGATTAGGCAAGCTAATGCCCAGAGTTGCCGAGTGGAACCCCTGATTAGAGTAAGCACCGAAGCGAGAATTATCGAGTCCGCTGACCAAGGTCCACGACCCTGCCGCGTCGGGAATTGAACCCTGGTCCCGGGCTGACTTCTGCTCTCAGGCCTGCCGCCTCTAACCAGTGAGCCACACTACTCCAATGTGCCTTATATTACTAATTAATCCTTTCTTTACAGCGTGTTAACTCTGACATTTTTATCCAAATTTTTTCTCTCACCTCTGCAGGATGCGGAGAGCCGGCAGGGACCGTGGGGGGCTTGGGGACCCCCCCACGGCCCCCAATGAGGAGGGCTAGGCCCCGGGGGATGGGGTCCCCGAGGACAGAAGTGGCCAGGGAGGGGGGCCACGCGGCCCCCCTTCCCCAAAAAATAATAAATAAATAAAAAAAGGCCGGCCCCGGGGGATGGGGTCCCCGTGGCCTTAAGGGGGCATAGGAGGAGGGGTTATGCAGCCCACCTCCACAAAAAATAATTATAAGAAAAAGTTGGCAGTCCCCGGGGCCTCATCCAACATCCAACAAGGGCAGAGACTGTCAGTTGATGCCTTTGTGTTCTACTGCAACTTCCCAGAGTGTTCTAAAGAACAACTAGAGCACTAACAGTCCTACTTATGCCAAACGTATTGCATATCCGAAGCCATCTTGATTGGAATAAACTTTTAATTTAAAAAGGAAATAAATGAGTGGGTTCATTTTGCGATAGAAAGTATGATTAGTGCTGCAGAAAGAAAAATTAGGGCACATTTTGAGTGAATTCCCAAATCCTCTTCTATTTCATTAAAAAATTCTGACATGCAGACTGAAACATGCATGTTCAATACAGCAGCAGACTTCCCTGGTGAGCAGTACCTTTACTACAGTGATCCAATAAGCAACTAGAGTGCTAACATTCAGAATTTATGGCAAATGGGTGACACATCTGAATGCCTTCTTGATGGAATCAAAGTAAAAAAGTGAAAGTATTTCCTACTGATGAGACTGCAGTAAATGAGGAAATTAGGAAACTTCATAACAAATAAGTCTCCCAAGATGGACACCAGAGACAAAAGAGCCCAAATGTAGCACAAATATCATCCAGGTGTAGCCCACGTGTAGCTCAATGACAGACTGTCCCAGAGTGTTCTTAAGAACAACTAGAGCGCTTACTGTCTTACTTATGACAAACGTATGGCAGACCTGAAGCCATCTTGATTTGAATAAACTGGTAACACTTAAAACATTTAATTTAAAAAGGAACACAATGAGGGGGTTCATTTGCTATAGAAATTATGATTAGTGCTGAAGAAAGAAAAATTAGGGCACATTTTGAGTCACTTCTCAAATCCTCTTCTATTTCATAAAAACATTCTGACATGCAGACTGAAACATGCACTTTTAATACCAGCAGCAGACGTCCGAGGTGAGCAGTAGCTTTACTACAGTGATCTAGCGAGCAACTAGAGTGCTAACATTCAGAATTTATGGAAAATATGTGACATATCTGAATACCTTCTTGATGGAATCAAAGTAAAAAACTGAAAGCATTTCCTACTGAGGAGACTGCAGTAAATGAGGAAATTAGGAAACTTCAAAACAAATAAATCTCCCAAGATGGCCACCAGAGACAAAAGCACAAATATCCCCCAGATGTAGCCCACATGTAGCCTAATGACAGAAGTGTGCAAAACACTTTTTATTTTTTGTGTATTTTGCAGTTTTATATAGTGCAGACTTGTCAGGTATTGGAGTGCTTTACATGAGCATTAGTTACATCACACAAGAACACATTCATTTTGGTTTTAGACATGGGAGATTAAGTGATTTGACCAGAATCACAGAATGTCGAGCTGAAGAATGAAACTCCAACCTGGTTCCCCAGTTGCAAAATCTGAAGCTCTGGAAGTAAGACCACATCCTCTCCCCTAAGTGCAACATTTAATCAAGTGGTCAACTGGATAAAAAAACATAAAGATAACAAATAATTTAAAAGTGCTTTATTGCTATTTGAAAACTCAGAAAATATGTCCTCATTTTAGTTTTTTAGAGCACTAACCATAATTATGATGCAAATAAGACCCTCTCATATATGTAATTTCTAAAGGAAATGCTCTAGGTATTACAGTTTTGATTACATCAAGATGACATCAGGCGTTCCACTCTTTTGTAATAAATATAGAATGTTAGCAATCTAGTTGTTCATTAGGCTACTGTTGAGAGGCAAAGGCCAGGGGCACAGACTCTGAAAATTGAAGGCAGGTATGAGGGTGCAGAGGCAACAATTTGACCACACTGGTGCATTCAGGAAGGGCAGTGGCAGCACAACAACTATGGGGGGCAGTGGAACGGGGCAGGGGCAACAAACCAACAATACAGGACTGGCAAGAGAGGCTGTGGCAATATAATAGACCATTGTGGGCAGAAGGAAGAGGCAGTGGTAGTACAACCATACATGCCAACAGACACGATTCAGCCAGGAAACCACCAGAGTTTTTAACCCCAAATGGGTTTTATTTGATCTGTCTCCTGTCTACAATCTCCTCTTTTTCAATGTAAGTCAAAGGGGAAAATCAATACCCCAGTTAGTTTTTTTTCAAAATCTCCCTCTTACCAAGTTCAAAATGTTAGCAAGTATGATACATTGGATCATGGAAGGCAGGAGGAATTGGGGTAAGGACATGGACTTGGATAACAGAGGAAAGGAGGGACATGATGGAGGGGTGCACCAAACTGACCCTACAGGGCAGGCATCAGGGTTTGCAGCAGCACAATACACCACACAGGGCATGCGGGACAGGAGTGCAACACAACAATCCATAGAAAGCAATAGGCAGGGGACAGGACCATGCACATGGACAACAGAGAACAGAGGGGAAAGAGGCAATGGTAGCTAGCTGACCATAAGGGACAGACAGGAGAGAAAGATGTAGCATAACAGACCATAAAGGGCAGGAGGGACGGATCAGGGGCATTACAATGGAACAGACAAGCCAGGAGGGAGGGAATAGGGGTCTGCACATGGAAACAGAGGGCTGGGGGCAAGGGGGCAGGGCAGGAGCAGCAAGATGACCATGGAGGTCCGGCAGATGGGCACTAGAAGCAAGACACACAATGGAGAGCAACAGTGAGACTATAATGGCATACACACAGACCATGGAGGTAAGGTTGGATGGGGTCAGGGCAGCTAGCTGACCACACAGGGAAGGTGGGAGGGGCGTGGCAGCACAGAAGACCATGCATGGCTAGCGGGAGGGTTAGTGGCAGCACAATGGCAATGATGGGCAAGAAGGAGGGTGCAGGGGCATGCACAAAGGCCCATGGAGGATAGAAGAGAGGGTCAGGACCTGGGCACAGACGAGAACGTTCAGGGGAAGGGGCCTCACAACAGACCACACGAGGCAGGCAGGAGGAGCAGTTGCAGCACAACAGACCAGGGAGGGCAGGACGGTGTGGCAGTAAAATGAACCATGGGGGACAGGAGGAAGGGGATAGGCGCATGGAATGTCTACAGGCAGGTTGGAGATGGCAGGGACAGGTTACAGTCATCTGACAATGCTAGGCAGGTGGGAGGGGAGTGGCAGCTCAACAGAACACTCAGAGTAGATAGGAGTGGCAGGTCCATAGAACACAGTGGGCAAAAAGGATGGTGTAGGGATATGCACACAGACATTAGAGGGCAGGGGCAGGAGAATAGAGGCAGCAAGCTAAGCAGAGAGGCTAAGCAGGAGGTCAATGATGGGGCAATGGAGGGCAGGAGGAGTGGACTAGTGCGTCATGCGTAATGGAGGGCAGTGGCAGCACATCAGACCATATACGGCTGGAGGGAGGAGGCTAGTCCATGGATTCAGAGGATAGGGAGGAGGTGGATGAGGCAGCAAGCTAACTGTTCAGAGAAGGCGGGAAGGCCAGTGGCAGAACAATGGCCACACAGGGCTGTAATAAGGGATCAGGGACATGGACTTGGACAATGGATGGCTAGAAAGAGGGAAAGCAGGAGCAGCAAGCTCGGGTGGGAGCAGCACAATGCCTGGCCCTGCTTCCAACCCCCCACCATCCATTGTGATATGCATCTTACTTAACGTTAAAAAAAACTAGAAATTTGCTGAAAAAAACAAAGATTACAGGGACGGTATAGTTAAACTCAGATTTCACTCAAACACAACCAGTGAAATTCAGCAGTAATATTTACCTGAGCTAACTATAACTTACGCCCCCGCAATGTACTGCTAATGACCTCAGACAAAACATCATTCATGACATGGTCAGTTACATCACTAATGACATCTCAAATGAGCTGTGAATGGAATGGAACTATAATCGCTAGAACTTTATTTAGGGATAGTGTGTATATTAACACCCCTTTTCTTTTCTTTTCTTTCGCGTAAGAACCATTATAATACGCAACGTGCCCAGATTAATATGGCAGACAGCCTTTCTCTTTAAAGTAATGTGTAGTCCATTGATTATGTTGATGTTTGCAATCCTAAGTATGTTTATTGTGAATAAGTCACATTGAGGAACATACAGGTATGGCAGTCACAGGGCAAGATATGCTGAAATTACATTGTGTGCATATTAACACATGTTTTCTTTTCTTTATTGTATCAATTCCTGAATTTTCAGATCGTGACCAGGCCAATATAGCCGCCAGCTATTTGGATTAAAATAATATGTAGTCCATTGTTAATGTTGGTAACTTTAGGCATTTGTACATTTAAATAAGGATGCTACAATGACGTCTTGTATTGTTATCAAGGTTCGGACGCAGCTGAAACACCTGGATCACGTCCTTTGCAGATTAAATACTTCCAAACTACAACCTGAGTGCTGATTCCTTCCTTGTAAGAGTGAGAGGAGATTAAATATATATATATAAAATTTACTGAAAAAAACACAAGATTCAGGGTCATTATAGTTAGAAATTAGCATTTAAAAAACCTCAGAAATTCACTGAAAAAACCACAGGTTTCATGGACGTCATAGTTAGTTGGACATTTCACTCGTACAAAACAAGAGAAATTCGGCTTTTATAGTTAGTTGCGCTAACTATAACTCGCGCCCCCGCAATGCACTGCTGATGACGTCACATATCACATCACTCATGACATGGTCAGTGACATCATTGATGACATCTCAAATGACATCACTGATGACATCATCCACATGATCATCTGATGCACCTCCTCACACCCTAAAATACAGACTACCATTATCAAAACCATAGACACACCAATACTAGTACAACTACAATATTCTGTGCACTATGCATGCAGACATCTAACCAGCTACATTCTATTGATACCCTCTTCTAAATACCCTGTTAGTACCTATGCAGTCTAGGAATCCTTCTGTCTGTCCCATGCACTTCTCCATTCGCCCATCCAGCACTATCTACGTATCCTATCACTCCACCAATACCTAAGCACTTATAAATTCAGCATGCACTCTCTTTGCAACACTGAAATTACTCCAGTTATTAGTTGTATACTTAAGGAATGACATAGTCACTAACACAAGTGCAGGTACAATATTTTGTACACTATGCATGCACACCTCTAACCTGCTACAAACTATTGTTACGCTCTTCTAAATACCCAGTTAGTACCTATGAAGTGTAGGAACCCTTCTGTCTGTGCCATGCATTTCTCCAATCACCCATCCAGCACTATCTACTTATCCTATTACTCAACCAATACCTAAGCACTTATAAATTCACTATACACTCTGTTTGTAATACTGTAATTATTCTAGTTACTAGTCATGAACTTATGAAACGGCCTAGCTACTAACACAAGTACAGCTATAATATTGTGTGCACTGTCCAAGCAGACCTCTAACTAGCTACATGCTATTGATACACTCCTCTAAATACCCAGTTAGTACTCATGCAGTGTAGGAATCGTTCAGTCTGTCCCATGCACTTCTTTAATCACTTATCTATCACTATCTACTTATCCTATCACTCCACCAATAAGTAAGCACTTATAAATTAAGTGTTCACTCTGTTTGCAGCACTGTCATCATTCCAGTTACTAGTGGTATTCTTATAAAATGACCTAAGCACCAACACAAGTACACATAAAATTCTGTGCATAATGCCAACAAATCTCTAAGCAGATACATACTATTGGTCCACTCCATTAAATACTGAAGTAGTACCCATGCAGCATAGGATACCTTCTATCAGTCTCATGCAATTGTTCAATCACCCATCCAGCAATATGTTCTTATTGTATCAGTCTGCCAATACCTAAGCACTTATGGGGCAGATTTACAAGCACCCTGCGCCACCAGTACGTCACTTTTTGTAATGTAGTGATGGCGCCATGCACTCCTTAATATTTACAAGGAGAGGAAAACCCACCCTGCATAGTTTTTCCTCTCCTTGTAAATATGACCCCTTCATACACAGAACTTTGCATTGAAGGGCCGTTCCATAGGTGTTGCTGTGGGTGTTCCCACGCAACACCCATAGAACAAGACACATCTCCAGATTTATGAGAAATCGTAAATCTGGAGATGTGTGTGAATGCTGCGCCATCCTAGAGTTGGTGTAGCAAGGCGCATTGAGGAGAATTGTTTTCTTTTCTCCTCATTTTTTCCTCTTTCAATACATGCTGCATTCCACAGCATACATTGAAAGAGGAAAATGCCTTTACTGATTGTTTTTGTGCATGAAGGTGTCCCTTCTGGCACAAAAACAATCTCCGCACGACACAGACATCCTTGCACCATGGTGCAAGGGTGCCTGTGTCACCGCATGGCTGCAGTTTGTGCAGCAGTGCAGAGGGAAGCACATAGTTGCAACATATTCATGTACATATGTCACATCCCTGTGCTTCGGAAGTGCCACAGTGCAGTGCAGCTATGGAGCTTGCAGTGTCATGCTGCAGTTCTTCCTTATAAATTCACCATACACTACTAATGCATTCTTTCAGTCAATCATGCTGTATACATATATTCAACCAAACTTTCACACATTACCTTGCGTTGTAGTACTTTATTCGATAAAAACATTTATCATAAAAGTAAAACCAATTTCAAGTACAAACAACCCTTAAAAATTCATACAAAGCGGTATATAGATCATAAATACAATAAAAAGACATATATACATTTTAAAATTGAACAAACCAGAAGGGCCATTGAAAATGGCAGCTGATGAAAAAGGGTTCAGGCAGATCAGGTCGTTTTACCCCTTTTCTAGGTTTGCCCGGCGTTAGCCGCTTCTCACCCAACTCACGATTACCAAATAAAGAGGCAGGCGCTGGAGACTGGAAGGCAGGAAACAGGAGTTTATTTCCGACGGAACAGAACACGTCAAATCAGACAACAGGGTATCTTCTCGAGGTGCTCTAACAAGTTTCTCTACGGCTCCGTCTTTTATACACAGGTTTATGATGTACAAACATTCCTTATTGTAATAAAGACACTTTGAAGTACGAAAAGGCATGTTTGGAATCCCAGCTTCAGGCCTATTCCCATACCGGTCGCTCTGATGTTGTTTTCCCCTCCCAAATGTAACATGTGATTGTAATCTGCAGCCGGACGTCCCAACAGGACACGAGGGCAAGAGGGGGTGGTCAGATCTAAGGTTGGGCAGGCGATAAGATCACGTTTCGCTATGCGGGGCCGGAGGGAGTACATCCACGAGACCTAGTTTTATGATATGGGACTGGGTCGAGAGGCCAGGTGTAGCCGGGGGGGGTCATCAGAAGAGAGGAAGGGTGTTCCTGGGAGGAATGCAGGGGTGTTGGTCAGATCTAGGGGTGTGAAGGCCTTGATTAATCACCGCTCCTCTGATGTGAGGCGAGGTCCTACTGTAGGGAGCAATAAACTGCATTTGTTGGACTAGGTGATGGCCTGGGATCAGGCCGGGCAATCGGGCAGGGAGGAAGAGGTTACCAAAAGGGCCTGTTCTATGGGTAGGATGAAAGAGCGAGGGGGCAGGGGTTCAGCACGGAGACAGGGTCATGTTTAGTGGTGCGTTTATGGCCCGAACAGGAGAGACCGGGGGCTGTCGGGCGCGGGGGGGATACTTGCGAGGCTGGGGGGAGAGAGAGAGAGAGAGAGAGAGAGAGAGAGAGAGAGAGAGAGAGAGAGCTGCAGGCTATTGGCAGTGGGCAGAGAGGTCATGACACACAAAATGGCTACTATCTATGTTCGTGATGGGGCCTAAAAGGGGACAAGATGGCGGGGCCACTGTGCCGTGACTTTCGCTTTACCTTCAACAGTGGCGAGGGTGAACACAAATGAACGCCGCTTATGTACATATACATTGTCATTTTCCACAGTCGCCGCTTTTTAACATAAGTTAGGTCATTTGCGTGTTTATCATAGCTGACGGGGTGTACATATAGTCGTGTGTTGTCAGTGGAATAGCGTTTGTCAATACTGGTGGATTTGCATATAACCGTGTGCAGTTGATGCGACATACGAGGTGGAATACATATAAATTTACATTTGTCGTATTTAAAAAGTGACCGATGAAACATTTTACAGGCAAAAAGTGGTTGAGGGAGGAATTTAGTCCAATACAAGCAATTAGTCAAGGGGTGTAGAAAGTTCCGAAACAAAAAAAGGGGGGGGGATACTTCGTTACGGTGTCCTTTTTTTTTGTAGCGAGCCATCACTGGTAGGCTCTGGTAGTTCGTTTTCTTCCGTTGGCGCTGTTGAGCACCGGCGGTGGAGCTATAGGTCCAGCTCGGGTCCTTCTTTATACGTCGCAGGGTGTGATTTGTCCTTTGCCGTTAGGCCACAGTCCTGTTTCCTAACTAATCTCTCTTAAGGGTGCCTTATGCTGGGCACCTGCATTTCTTTCTCGGAGTCAAAATCCACGTGGAAAGGATAGAAGGGGGTTTTGTCGGATAATCGAGGGAGGAGAGGGCGGAGTGGGACCGGATCTTTGAGACGGACCAAGGGAGCAAAAGGGTGATGCGCAGGCAGGTCCATCAATCGGGCTCGAAGGGGCGGGGACTTCTGGCACGCGTGGGTCAACAAGTAGAGGGCTTCAAGGCAGCCCTCCATTCCTTCGTTTTCTGCGTTTGAGAGTGGTGCATCGTCCCGCGTCCCGTTGCTCTGCGGCTCCATCTTAGGTCGAGGTCACATGCGCCTCATGATCTGTGGCCAGGCTGTGCGTCACGTCCAGCCCCTCTCCTCCGGTGACTGTGTATCCTTGAATGGGTACAAAACAGGTTTTAGCGAACTGGCAAGAGAAGGCATTTATACATTTCAATTCCGTCCCAGATCTAGGTAGTTGGGGGTACGTTTCATCGGTCACGGTCAAGAGTTATCACTGTGGAGCATGTATACAGGCATGTCTACTGAGTTTGTACTAAGTCTATTTGGCGTTCATTCATGACGTATGTGGCTTTCTGACCCTAGCCCTGGCAGTTTTCTATCAACGTGAGAGAGAGGGATAGTGGCTAAACATTCTTTTCTCGGGGGGAGGGGGCAACAGTTAATCGGGGTCATCAGTTATACTTCGTGTTATGGAGCTGGGGCCAATCGGGAGAAAACGGGGACGTTTTGGACATCCGTACTTGGGTGCAGAGGTGTGGGGCAATCTGGGCATTGTTTCTAACGAGCTGAGAACAGAAAGCCACTGACATATAGTCCTCCTGTAAGAAGGCCAGATTAGGGGACTTCAGTCGTCTAACCTGTCCTTTCCTTTATAGCCAATTCAAGTTCCATCATTTTACAGAAAGGAGAGGTAGTAATATGGCAAATTACAATTGTTTTAGTTTCTGTCAATTTGCCGAACACCTTTGTGTTCGAAAACCAATTAGGCTCGTGCCGGCGGGGCACAACGTTACCACACAAAGGAAGAGGGACCCTCGGAGGGAGAGTCGTCCGCATTTTAAATGAACTATTCGGTACACGTACAACATGAAGAGAGAGAAAAAGAGAGAGAGTGAGAGAGAAACGTGTACAATAATAAGCCATTTAATGCGCACACAACACAAAACAGTAGGGGTCATGTTATATATAAACACAGACTGAGGGACAACGTAAATCCATATACTACGTACACATGAATTCAGGCGGGGGGGTACATGTATTATATACAGAACTCAAGACAACACATAGAACAGTACTTGGCCAAAGATATTTCCTCCTGCATGCTGCGCATCCTTAGTATCCTATTTAATTCGCTTGGCTGTCTTTTGCTGTTGGCCTCTGTTGCAAATACTTACACTTTCGTCAATTGTTCGGGAACTAACCTGGTCGGGCTAGTACTTACGGTGGGATCTTTCACTCGTTATTAGCGAATGGGTATCCAGGCTGAGGCAACGGAGGGTGTCAGTCGGGGGAACAATGGGCAGCTTCGAGTTTCATGTCCATGAGGGTGCAAGAAGGAGGTGGTAAATCTTAAACATTGACAATATTCTTAGTCTTCCAGGAGGAGGGTACTTGAGTAAACCTCACCCTGGAATAGCCCTGAACCTTCCCCTATTTAGTTATCGTATGAACCTACTCGTAGGTGCACGTCATTCTTGGTTGCATTACTCGGGGGCGGTTGGAGTAATATTTTTGTCATACTGCAATAACCCGTCAAGTTTCTGTTTCGGCCCCCCCCCCCCCAGTCGTTGGGTTCAGAGAGAGAGAGAGATGGTCGTTTCTAAGTAAGGGGGTGTTATATCTATGTTTGCTCGTCGTGTATAGGCACCATGCTCAGACCCCCTTTTTCCCCATTCCATCGGTCGTTCGATCATCACTCAAGTCGTACAACAACATCTCTCTTATCAAGCCAACGCGTGCAACGTATATCCAGTCGAGTTATACACATCCGGTCATACACGCGTGCATTCATATCACCCAAAGTCGTCATGTCCTCAGGGGCAGTCCCCATGGATAATGTATCATTTGTCCCCGCGGAACCATGGCGCGTTGCTTAGGTCTTCTCCATACTTTAGTCGATGTTCCGATGTGACCTGCAGAAAGAAGGGGAAAAAGAAGGAGTGGGGGCAGCGTTTTAAGACACATCCGCGCGCATAAACCCAAAAGGCTTTTACTTACCACGTATTCGACCTATCTCCGCGGGGTGCAGTCCCTTCCATCTCGGCGTTTTAAGCCCAGAGGGACTGGTAGTGCGGGAGGCATAATCATTGATGGACTGCACATTGCATAGATCGCCCACGTGTGGTATTGCGGATCTTGTGTGGGGGGGGTCGAAATAAAAGGGCAGTCAGTGTAAAGTGGGGGTGAACTCGTGTTCTCCTTCGAGGAGGCGGGGTGGTCTACAGTGGTACCGGGTCTGGTTTAGGGGCATCTGAAACAATTTCCCTGAGATATGTGGCATACAAAGTAAAACAGAACACCGGGACCTTTATCGATTGCCTTATGTGCACAAAAGTTTAAAAAAAACACGCAACAAACTTGGACCATTCACATTTTCAATATTTCTGGGTACTTTGCTTTTTAACCTTTCAGTAATCGACTTGCTTTATTTCGCCTGTATTTTACGTAGATCGGAAACAATGGCTATGTATTCGAACTTACCAATCCAAGAGCTACGACTATATTTGTTTTTCACAAAATCTTTATTTAAAAAAAGGTGACGTACAAATGCAGGCCTACAACCACGTGGGCCAGCCACGGAGCAGACTGGAACTGTACATGAGGGCATATTTATCTGAGGAAAACATAACTGAGTCGGTGGTTGTTTTATTTAATCAAGGTACGATAAGTGCAATAAAATCATATCGAAAATTCATTGTGGGCAAGTACCATCAGTGTCAAAAAATTCGAACTTTCAATAATACTGTAATCAATGATGCGTCAGAACTTAATATCAATTCATTGTCCGAATGTTCAAGCAATACTCATCCCCTCCCGCCATGTGCTTCAAAAACTGCATACATATCTCATGATATCAAGTCTGAGCATCCGGAACACAACGGGGAATTGCGAGTTTCGTTTGTACCGGCGCCATTTTGGGTGGGGTCAGGCGGGTCCAAGTATAGTCAAAATGTCTCCACCAACTCGGGGTTGGACCAGAATCTCTTTCGGCAGTCCAGAAGTTCCGCTAAGGGGCAACAGAAGGGACCGGTGACATGAACCATTAATCAAAGAAAAGGGAGGGGGCAACAATCTTTCCTACCGGGTCATACTGGTGTTCCACCGGAACTGATCAAATCAGTAGTCTGCAGGGTTTTTGGTCATTCAAACTGAGGCTGGCGTCAGCATGAGAGCGCCAACGTCTTGTGGCTACATCTTGGTTGTTCTGCGGGCAATCATCGCAGTCATTTCCCATCGGGGGGCGGTCGGGGGCCCGCGGAGGTCGAGGGCCCTCCGCAGTTCTTCGTAGAATCTTCAAAGCTGAGGAGAACGCCTCTGGACAGGGGCCCATTTTCTGGTTGACAGGCGACCAGGCCAACTTTTCACGCCAGGCCAATTCCTGCAAAGTCGACCGCCATTTTTAGGAGTTCTGCAGCTACCGGCAGTCACTGGGTCAAATGAGCAGACGGACTCCAGCCTGCTGGGCGAGGTGTCGTAGCACCGCCACAGTGGACGAGACTCTGCTGGGTGAGTGGAGCGTCACTATACCGCAAGAGTGGACGAACCCTTTGCCGGGTGTGTGGAGCGTCCCTGCACCGCAAGAGTGGACGAACCCTTTGCCGGGTGCGTGGAGCGTCCCTGCACCGCAAGAGTGGACGAACCCTTTGCCGGGTGCGTGGAGCGTTTGGGGTGCAGCTGAGGGGCCTCCACCTGGGGAGGCGGGAGAGGCTCGTCCGCGCCGCCTCTCCCTCCCAGTGCACCCCACGGCGTCTCGCTGACATTTGTTATGGCCGGACCAGGCGATGAAGAAGAGAGGGGGGTCGGAGGCATATGCAAGACATCCCCCCCCCGTGGCCTGCAAGGCGCCGGGAGAAGAAGGGAATGGGAGGACCAGTACATTCCGGGTTGGGCCCATGCCTTCTCCGGCTGATGGCGGCCGGCCGCTCTTTGCCACGGCCCCAGGAACGGGTCCCTTGGTTCATCCCGGGGACAGGCCTTGGCGCGTGGTGTCGCCTCCGGACTATTCGCGTAATGGTTCTCCACCCCAGGCCGCCGCCGACGGCTTTTGTAGACTTTCTGACGCCCAAAAACCTACTAGAAAGTAGCCCAAAGTAGCCCGACATTGCTACTTTGGGGAAGGAGGGACAGGAACGGCGTCAAGCAGACGGCGAAATGCATTGTGGGTTTGTTGTTGCAGCCGTTTGCCATGTAAATAGTTGTTTAATATATTTTTGTTCAAATAAAAACGTTTTAACCTGTTACTTTGCTATAGTGTTGCATATTTCTAATATTTGCCTAGGGTTTGTCGTTAATTGGGCGGGGTGGTCGGTGGAGCCGAGCTGTCTCGCAGTCATCATGGCGTTGAGTTCGGCTTTCCTCACTAGTTTCATATTTCCTGAGGGGTTGTTCCTAATGCTTCCATTTCAGTGAGGTTGAAAAGAGATCTCATCAGTGGCCTACTGATTTTACTCGATTCCTTTTGTTTTTCCTAACGATTTTTATGTTCTTTTATTTGCTAGCACGATACAGCGGCTAATCCGCATTTTCTTTATATATGTCCTTTTTATTAGGGGTGTCCTCCGGTGGAGCCAGATGGTCTACCTCTAATAAATGGTCCGGGCTGAGCCAACTACTGAGCAATGGGGGGGAGATAGGCATGACGGGTTACAACGGGGACAAAAGTCAGCACTACCTATCCTTCACTACTTTGTGGAGACTAGGTAGAATATTTCTATTCTACAGTATTCGCAAATAGGGAATACCCAAAGAGAGAACCAATTCCAAACAGTCAAGTTCGGACAAACAATCAATCAATCAAATGAGGAATAAAATAGGCGCGACGGGTTACAACGGGGGCAAAAGCCTGCGCTACCTACCCTTCACTATCTGCAAAGAGAGAGATCTTCCTGTTCCTCTCTGTTTGTAGGCAGAGAAGATCCTTTCCGAGAACCAATTCCGAAGAGATCAATGTTCGGTCAAACAATCAATCAGTGGGGGATAAAAATAGGCACGACGGATTACAACGGGGGCAAAGGCCTGCGTTACCTATCCTTCACTATCTGCAAAGACTAAACAGAGTATGGCGACTCTGTGCTTGTTTGCAAATAGAGAATGATCCAAAGAGCACCAATTCCAAAACAATAAATGCTTGGATAACAATCAATCAAATGGAGAGGGAAGTAGGCGCGACGGGTTACAACGGGGGCAAAAGCCTGCGCTACCCACCCTTCACTATCTGCAAAGGGAGAATACTCCTATCCTTCCCCGTTTGTAGACAGAGAATCTCTCAGGACAAAACAATCAAATGCGTAATACTAGTATTTTCCAATGACAATCAAACAATCAATTCGCAATTTGTCGTGTTTACACGACCTTACCCGGACCGTATGGACAGTTTCTCGTCTTCCGTTTCCAGCGCCCGATCGTCCTCTATTATCCGTAATTGCTGTGGCACTCCTGATGGTTCCCAGTCAGGACCGTAGATCACTCGAGAGAGGCCTGTTCGGAACCAGTGAAGTTCGGATGATCGGCTGCCAGACAAGGGTCTATCGGGCAGGAGCTCTTCCCGATCGTTGCAGTCGTTCACTCTGTCGTTGGGACCTCTCTCACTGGATCCACGTGTCGCTGATGGGCCCCACGTTTGGGACGCCAATTGATGAAAAAGGGTTCAGGCAGATCAGGTCGTTTTACCCCTTTTCTAGGTTTGCCCGGCGTTAGCCGCTTCTCACCCAACTCACGATTACCAAATAAAGAGGCAGGCGCTGGAGACTGGAAGGCAGGAAACAGGAGTTTATTTCCGACGGAACAGAACACGTCAAATTAGACAACAGGGTATCTTCTCGAGGTGCTCTAACAAGTTTCTCTACGGCTCCGTCTTTTATACACAGGTTTATGATGTACAAACATTCCTTATTGTAATAAAGACACTTTGAAGTACGAAAAGGCATGTTTGGAATCCCAGCTTCAGGCCTATTCCCATACCGGTCGCTCTGATGTTGTTTTCCCCTCCCAAATGTAACATGTGATTGTAATCTGCAGCCGGACGTCCCAACAGGACACGAGGGCAAGAGGGGGTGGTCAGATCTAAGGTTGGGCAGGCGATAAGATCACGTTTCGCTATGCGGGGCCGGAGGGAGTACATCCACGAGACCTAGTTTTATGATATGGGACTGGGTCGAGAGGCCAGGTGTAGCCGGGGGGGGTCATCAGAAGAGAGGAAGGGTGTTCCTGGGAGGAATGCAGGGGTGTTGGTCAGATCTAGGGGTGTGAAGGCCTTGATTAATCACCGCTCCTCTGATGTGAGGCGAGGTCCTACTGTAGGGAGCAATAAACTGCATTTGTTGGACTAGGTGATGGCCTGGGATCAGGCCGGGCAATCGGGCAGGGAGGAAGAGGTTACCAAAAGGGCCTGTTCTATGGGTAGGATGAAAGAGCGAGGGGGCAGGGGTTCAGCACGGAGACAGGGTCATGTTTAGTGGTGCGTTTATGGCCCGAACAGGAGAGACCGGGGGCTGTCGGGCGCGGGGGGGATACTTGCGAGGCTGGGGGGAGAGAGAGAGAGAGAGAGAGAGAGAGAGAGAGAGAGAGAGAGAGAGCTGCAGGCTATTGGCAGTGGGCAGAGAGGTCATGACACACAAAATGGCTACTATCTATGTTCGTGATGGGGCCTAAAAGGGGACAAGATGGCGGGGCCACTGTGCCGTGACTTTCGCTTTACCTTCAACAGTGGCGAGGGTGAACACAAATGAACGCCGCTTATGTACATATACATTGTCATTTTCCACAGTCGCCGCTTTTTAACATAAGTTAGGTCATTTGCGTGTTTATCATAGCTGACGGGGTGTACATATAGTCGTGTGTTGTCAATGGAATAGCGTTTGTCAATACTGGTGGATTTGCATATAACCGTGTGCAGTTGATGCGACATACGAGGTGGAATACATATAAATTTACATTTGTCGTATTTAAAAAGTGACCGATGAAACATTTTACAGGCAAAAAGTGGTTGAGGGAGGAATTTAGTCCAATACAAGCAATTAGTCAAGGGGTGTAGAAAGTTCCGAAACAAAAAAAGGGGGGGGGATACTTCGTTACGGTGTCCTTTTTTTTTGTAGCGAGCCATCACTGGTAGGCTCTGGTAGTTCGTTTTCTTCCGTTGGCGCTGTTGAGCACCGGCGGTGGAGCTATAGGTCCAGCTCGGGTCCTTCTTTATACGTCGCAGGGTGTGATTTGTCCTTTGCCGTTAGGCCACAGTCCTGTTTCCTAACTAATCTCTCTTAAGGGTGCCTTATGCTGGGCACCTGCATTTCTTTCTCGGAGTCAAAATCCACGTGGAAAGGATAGAAGGGGGTTTTGTCGGATAATCGAGGGAGGAGAGGGCGGAGTGGGACCGGATCTTTGAGACGGACCAAGGGAGCAAAAGGGTGATGCGCAGGCAGGTCCATCAATCGGGCTCGAAGGGGCGGGGACTTCTGGCACGCGTGGGTCAACAAGTAGAGGGCTTCAAGGCAGCCCTCCATTCCTTCGTTTTCTGCGTTTGAGAGTGGTGCATCGTCCCGCGTCCCGTTGCTCTGCGGCTCCATCTTAGGTCGAGGTCACATGCGCCTCATGATCTGTGGCCAGGCTGTGCGTCACGTCCAGCCCCTCTCCTCCGGTGACTGTGTATCCTTGAATGGGTACAAAACAGGTTTTAGCGAACTGGCAAGAGAAGGCATTTATACATTTCAATTCCGTCCCAGATCTAGGTAGTTGGGGGTACGTTTCATCGGTCACGGTCAGGAGTTATCACTGTGGAGCATGTATACAGGCATGTCTACTGAGTTTGTACTAAGTCTATTTGGCGTTCATTCATGACGTATGTGGCTTTCTGACCCTAGCCCTGGCAGTTTTCTATCAACGTGAGAGAGAGGGATAGTGGCTAAACATTCTTTTCTCGGGGGGAGGGGGCAACAGTTAATCGGGGTCATCAGTTATACTTCGTGTTATGGAGCTGGGGCCAATCGGGAGAAAACGGGGACGTTTTGGACATCCGTACTTGGGTGCAGAGGTGTGGGGCAATCTGGGCATTGTTTCTAACGAGCTGAGAACAGAAAGCCACTGACATATAGTCCTCCTGTAAGAAGGCCAGATTAGGGGACTTCAGTCGTCTAACCTGTCCTTTCCTTTATAGCCAATTCAAGTTCCATCATTTTACAGAAAGGAGAGGTAGTAATATGGCAAATTACAATTGTTTTAGTTTCTGTCAATTTGCCGAACACCTTTGTGTTCGAAAACCAATTAGGCTCGTGCCGGCGGGGCACAACGTTACCACACAAAGGAAGAGGGACCCTCGGAGGGAGAGTCGTCCGCATTTTAAATGAACTATTCGGTACACGTACAACATGAAGAGAGAGAAAAAGAGAGAGAGTGAGAGAGAAACGTGTACAATAATAAGCCATTTAATGCGCACACAACACAAAACAGTAGGGGTCATGTTATATATAAACACAGACTGAGGGACAACGTAAATCCATATACTACGTACACATGAATTCAGGCGGGGGGGTACATGTATTATATACAGAACTCAAGACAACACATAGAACAGTACTTGGCCAAAGATATTTCCTCCTGCATGCTGCGCATCCTTAGTATCCTATTTAATTCGCTTGGCTGTCTTTTGCTGTTGGCCTCTGTTGCAAATACTTACACTTTCGTCAATTGTTCGGGAACTAACCTGGTCGGGCTAGTACTTACGGTGGGATCTTTCACTCGTTATTAGCGAATGGGTATCCAGGCTGAGGCAACGGAGGGTGTCAGTCGGGGGAACAATGGGCAGCTTCGAGTTTCATGTCCATGAGGGTGCAAGAAGGAGGTGGTAAATCTTAAACATTGACAATATTCTTAGTCTTCCAGGAGGAGGGTACTTGAGTAAACCTCACCCTGGAATAGCCCTGAACCTTCCCCTATTTAGTTATCGTATGAACCTACTCGTAGGTGCACGTCATTCTTGGTTGCATTATTCGGGGGCGGTTGGAGTAATATTTTTGTCATACTGCAATAACCCGTCAAGTTTCTGTTTCGGCCCCCCCCCCCCCAGTCGTTGGGTTCAGAGAGAGAGAGAGATGGTCGTTTCTAAGTAAGGGGGTGTTATATCTATGTTTGCTCGTCGTGTATAGGCACCATGCTCAGACCCCCTTTTTCCCCATTCCATCGGTCGTTCGATCATCACTCAAGTCGTACAACAACATCTCTCTTATCAAGCCAACGCGTGCAACGTATATCCAGTCGAGTTATACACATCCGGTCATACACGCGTGCATTCATATCACCCAAAGTCGTCATGTCCTCAGGGGCAGTCCCCATGGATAATGTATCATTTGTCCCCGCGGAACCATGGCGCGTTGCTTAGGTCTTCTCCATACTTTAGTCGATGTTCCGATGTGACCTGCAGAAAGAAGGGGAAAAAGAAGGAGTGGGGGCAGCGTTTTAAGACACATCCGCGCGCATAAACCCAAAAGGCTTTTACTTACCACGTATTCGACCTATCTCCGCGGGGTGCAGTCCCTTCCATCTCGGCGTTTTAAGCCCAGAGGGACTGGTAGTGCGGGAGGCATAATCATTGATGGACTGCACATTGCATAGATCGCCCACGTGTGGTATTGCGGATCTTGTGTGGGGGGGGTCGAAATAAAAGGGCAGTCAGTGTAAAGTGGGGGTGAACTCGTGTTCTCCTTCGAGGAGGCGGGGTGGTCTACAGTGGTACCGGGTCTGGTTTAGGGGCATCTGAAACAATTTCCCTGAGATATGTGGCATACAAAGTAAAACAGAACACCGGGACCTTTATCGATTGCCTTATGTGCACAAAAGTTTAAAAAAAACACGCAACAAACTTGGACCATTCACATTTTCAATATTTCTGGGTACTTTGCTTTTTAACCTTTCAGTAATCGACTTGCTTTATTTCGCCTGTATTTTACGTAGATCGGAAACAATGGCTATGTATTCGAACTTACCAATCCAAGAGCTACGACTATATTTGTTTTTCACAAAATCTTTATTTAAAAAAAGGTGACGTACAAATGCAGGCCTACAACCACGTGGGCCAGCCACGGAGCAGACTGGAACTGTACATGAGGGCATATTTATCTGAGGAAAACATAACTGAGTCGGTGGTTGTTTTATTTAATCAAGGTACGATAAGTGCAATAAAATCATATCGAAAATTCATTGTGGGCAAGTACCATCAGTGTCAAAAAATTCGAACTTTCAATAATACTGTAATCAATGATGCGTCAGAACTTAATATCAATTCATTGTCCGAATGTTCAAGCAATACTCATCCCCTCCCGCCATGTGCTTCAAAAACTGCATACATATCTCATGATATCAAGTCTGAGCATCCGGAACACAACGGGGAATTGCGAGTTTCGTTTGTACCGGCGCCATTTTGGGTGGGGTCAGGCGGGTCCAAGTATAGTCAAAATGTCTCCACCAACTCGGGGTTGGACCAGAATCTCTTTCGGCAGTCCAGAAGTTCCGCTAAGGGGCAACAGAAGGGACCGGTGACATGAACCATTAATCAAAGAAAAGGGAGGGGGCAACAATCTTTCCTACCGGGTCATACTGGTGTTCCACCGGAACTGATCAAATCAGTAGTCTGCAGGGTTTTTGGTCATTCAAACTGAGGCTGGCGTCAGCATGAGAGCGCCAACGTCTTGTGGCTACATCTTGGTTGTTCTGCGGGCAATCATCGCAGTCATTTCCCATCGGGGGGCGGTCGGGGGCCCGCGGAGGTCGAGGGCCCTCCGCAGTTCTTCGTAGAATCTTCAAAGCTGAGGAGAACGCCTCTGGACAGGGGCCCATTTTCTGGTTGACAGGCGACCAGGCCAACTTTTCACGCCAGGCCAATTCCTGCAAAGTCGACCGCCATTTTTAGGAGTTCTGCAGCTACCGGCAGTCACTGGGTCAAATGAGCAGACGGACTCCAGCCTGCTGGGCGAGGTGTCGTAGCACCGCCACAGTGGACGAGACTCTGCTGGGTGAGTGGAGCGTCACTATACCGCAAGAGTGGACGAACCCTTTGCCGGGTGTGTGGAGCGTCCCTGCACCGCAAGAGTGGACGAACCCTTTGCCGGGTGCGTGGAGCGTCCCTGCACCGCAAGAGTGGACGAACCCTTTGCCGGGTGCGTGGAGCGTTGGGGGTGCAGCTGAGGGGCCTCCACCTGGGGAGGCGGGAGAGGCTCGTCCGCGCCGCCTCTCCCTCCCAGTGCACCCCACGGCGTCTCGCTGACATTTGTTATGGCCGGACCAGGCGATGAAGAAGAGAGGGGGGTCGGAGGCATATGCAAGACATCCCCCCCCCGTGGCCTGCAAGGCGCCGGGAGAAGAAGGGAATGGGAGGACCAGTACATTCCGGGTCGGGCCCATGCCTTCTCCGGCTGATGGCGGCCGGCCGCTCTTTGCCACGGCCCCAGGAACGGGTCCCTTGGTTCATCCCGGGGACAGGCCTTGGCGCGTGGTGTCGCCTCCGGACTATTCGCGTAATGGTTCTCCACCCCAGGCCGCCGCCGACGGCTTTTGTAGACTTTCTGACGCCCAAAAACCTACTAGAAAGTAGCCCAAAGTAGCCCGACATTGCTACTTTGGGGAAGGAGGGACAGGAACGGCGTCAAGCAGACGGCGAAATGCATTGTGGGTTTGTTGTTGCAGCCGTTTGCCATGTAAATAGTTGTTTAATATATTTTTGTTCAAATAAAAACGTTTTAACCTGTTACTTTGCTATAGTGTTGCATATTTCTAATATTTGCCTAGGGTTTGTCGTTAATTGGGCGGGGTGGTCGGTGGAGCCGAGCTGTCTCGCAGTCATCATGGCGTTGAGTTCGGCTTTCCTCACTAGTTTCATATTTCCTGAGGGGTTGTTCCTAATGCTTCCATTTCAGTGAGGTTGAAAAGAGATCTCATCAGTGGCCTACTGATTTTACTCGATTCCTTTTGTTTTTCCTAACGATTTTTATGTTCTTTTATTTGCTAGCACGATACAGCGGCTAATCCGCATTTTCTTTATATATGTCCTTTTTATTAGGGGTGTCCTCCGGTGGAGCCAGATGGTCTACCTCTAATAAATGGTCCGGGCTGAGCCAACTACTGAGCAATGGGGGGGAGATAGGCATGACGGGTTACAACGGGGACAAAAGTCAGCACTACCTATCCTTCACTACTTTGTGGAGACTAGGTAGAATATTTCTATTCTACAGTATTCGCAAATAGGGAATACCCAAAGAGAGAACCAATTCCAAACAGTCAAGTTCGGACAAACAATCAATCAATCAAATGAGGAATAAAATAGGCGCGACGGGTTACAACGGGGGCAAAAGCCTGCGCTACCTACCCTTCACTATCTGCAAAGAGAGAGATCTTCCTGTTCCTCTCTGTTTGTAGGCAGAGAAGATCCTTTCCGAGAACCAATTCCGAAGAGATCAATGTTCGGTCAAACAATCAATCAGTGGGGGATAAAAATAGGCACGACGGATTACAACGGGGGCAAAGGCCTGCGTTACCTATCCTTCACTATCTGCAAAGACTAAACAGAGTATGGCGACTCTGTGCTTGTTTGCAAATAGAGAATGATCCAAAGAGAACCAATTCCAAAACAATAAATGCTTGGATAACAATCAATCAAATGGAGAGGGAAGTAGGCGCGACGGGTTACAACGGGGGCAAAAGCCTGCGCTACCCACCCTTCACTATCTGCAAAGGGAGAATACTCCTATCCTTCCCCGTTTGTAGACAGAGAATCTCTCAGGACAAAACAATCAAATGCGTAATACTAGTATTTTCCAAAGACAATCAAACAATCAATTCGCAATTTGTCGTGTTTACACGACCTTACCCGGACCGTATGGACAGTTTCTCGTCTTCCGTTTCCAGCGCCCGATCGTCCTCTATTATCCGTAATTGCTGTGGCACTCCTGATGGTTCCCAGTCAGGACCGTAGATCACTCGAGAGAGGCCTGTTCGGAACCAGTGAAGTTCGGATGATCGGCTGCCAGACAAGGGTCTATCGGGCAGGAGCTCTTCCCGATCGTTGCAGTCGTTCACTCTGTCGTTGGGACCTCTCTCACTGGATCCACGTGTCGCTGATGGGCCCCACGTTTGGGACGCCAATTGATGAAAAAGGGTTCAGGCAGATCAGGTCGTTTTACCCCTTTTCTAGGTTTGCCCGGCGTTAGCCGCTTCTCACCCAACTCACGATTACCAAATAAAGAGGCAGGCGCTGGAGACTGGAAGGCAGGAAACAGGAGTTTATTTCCGACGGAACAGAACACGTCAAATTAGACAACAGGGTATCTTCTCGAGGTGCTCTAACAAGTTTCTCTACGGCTCCGTCTTTTATACACAGGTTTATGATGTACAAACATTCCTTATTGTAATAAAGACACTTTGAAGTACGAAAAGGCATGTTTGGAATCCCAGCTTCAGGCCTATTCCCATACCGGTCGCTCTGATGTTGTTTTCCCCTCCCAAATGTAACATGTGATTGTAATCTGCAGCCGGACGTCCCAACAGGACACGAGGGCAAGAGGGGGTGGTCAGATCTAAGGTTGGGCAGGCGATAAGATCACGTTTCGCTATGCGGGGCCGGAGGGAGTACATCCACGAGACCTAGTTTTATGATATGGGACTGGGTCGAGAGGCCAGGTGTAGCCGGGGGGGTCATCAGAAGAGAGGAAGGGTGTTCCTGGGAGGAATGCAGGGGTGTTGGTCAGATCTAGGGGTGTGAAGGCCTTGATTAATCACCGCTCCTCTGATGTGAGGCGAGGTCCTACTGTAGGGAGCAATAAACTGCATCTGTTGGACTAGGTGATGGCCTGGGATCAGGCCGGGCAATCGGGCAGGGAGGAAGAGGTTACCAAAAGGGCCTGTTCTATGGGTAGGATGAAAGAGCGAGGGGGCAGGGGTTCAGCACGGAGACAGGGTCGTGTTTAGTGGTGCGTTTATGGCCCGAACAGGAGAGACCGGGGGCTGTCGGGGCGCGGGGGGGATACTTGCGAGGCTGGGGGGGGAGAGAGAGAGAGAGAGAGAGAGAGCTGCAGGCTATTGGCAGTGGGCAGAGAGGTCATGACACACAAAATGGCTACTATCTATGTTCGTGATGGGTCCTAAAAGGGGACAAGATGGCGGGGCCACTGTGCCGTGACTTTCGCTTTACCTTCAACAGTGGCGAGGGTGAACACAAATGAACGCCGCTTATGTACATATACATTGTCATTTTCCACACAGCAGCAAGGTCGGACACAGTTAACCTAAATTATCTTTTGATACCCTCGTTCAAAATCATCTTTATCTGATTGGATCGTATCTGCCAGGCTCTTCCCAAGAATCTTGCAACCCCACACACAAGAGACAGTGATGTTACATCTGATGTGAGAATGCATAGGGCTTTAAGATGCTGCCTGAAGCCCAATTCCCTACAAATCGGCCTAAGCCACCGTCTTCTTGCCCCCCTATAGGCTCTACAAGCGAATAAGAAATGGGCTAAGGACTCTTTGAGGCATGGGCAACATGGACATGAAGTGCAGTCAGACGGGGAGGATCTCCACTTCTCAGTGAATGAGTTTAATGGTAAGGTTCCATACCTAAATTTTAGGAAGAGAGATCTGTCACTAGGTGATTGGATAAAACCCAATAATGGTTCGAACTTTCTGGCAGGCTTAATGTTCAGAAATTGGTCGGTCAGAGGTCCCCACCTTTGCCCCTCTAATTCCTCCTTCTGTACCCAGTCCCAGTACATTTTCTTAACGACATTTTTTGGTGGGGGGATTGCGTCCGCCAGAGCTCACCTAATCCTAACTGTGTGACCAACTCCTTCAACTTGGTCAGCCATCGGATCTTAGCACAGCCGCCCAAGCTGATGAGTTCGTCAAACACTGCAGCATAGTTGGCCAGATCTGGTGATCTTCTCAAGCGCACCCAGAACAATAATGGGCGCAGGCGGACTATATCCTTGATTGAGTGTCTGCCCAAATCAAGAAAAAGTGGCTTTAGAGGGGTTGAGACTGGAAGGGAGACTAGATCTCGGAAAAACTTATTCTCTGCCCTAACCAGTTCCGGGATGTTCTCGAATTCCCAAAGTTCGGAGCCATAAACTGCTGAGACTAATGCCTTCCCTTCATAAACTGCCAGGGCCGGGGCTATGGGTCTACTAATCGAGCCTCGCTGGTCTCTTGTGATAGCACCTGAGACTCTCTTAAGGTTCAGAAGCATTTTCGAGACATGGGAACTCAGGTCATTTTGTTGTTAACTCTTATTCCCAAGTAATCAAATGCCTCAACTACCTCCAAGGGCGCCCCATTGAGTGAGATGTTTAGCCTTTTTACTTTTTTGGATGAGGACAATGACATCAGCTTTGTTTTGGAGGTGTTGATGGTTAAACCACGCCCATCACAAAACAAGCTGAATCTGTCCAGAAGTTTCTGTAGGCCCATTGGGGTCCTAGACATCAGGAGGGTATCGTCTGCGAAGAGGAGGGTTGGTGTTTTTTCCCCCGCCAGGACTGGGGTGTCGGCCGGGTCCTCCCTCAGATGGTCCATCACCCCATTCACAAAGAGGGAGAACAGGGTCGGCGCCATCACACAGCCCTGGCGCACCCCTCTACTCACAGTTACCCCCTCCGTCAACTCTCCCTGGCTCCCCCATCTAATCTTGGCATAATTACCCTTGTGTAGTCTCTTTATTAATTCAAGAAGATAGCTTGGGAAACCCATGTCATGTAGCACCTGCCACAGTTTATTTCGGGGCACCAGATCAAATGCGGTTTTCAGGTCAATAAATGCCAGGTAAAGGGAACCCCTCCCGATGGACACAGATTTCCAGAAAACCGCAAAGAATCTCAGTTCTCAGTTCAAAAACAAGTTTATTTAGACAATTGTCCATAAAACATTCTAAACATTACACATTAATTAAAACCTTTAAAGAATCTGAAAACCTGGTCCATCATACCTACCCCCTGCCTAAAACCCGCCTGGAAGTGTGACAAGATGTTTCCTTCTTCTAACCATGCTCCCGTTCTGGAGACAATGACCCTGCCAACTACCTTCTGCACCACGTTGATTAAACTAATCGGCCTGTAGTTGGCAGGGTCCTCTCTATCCCCCTTCTAGTAAATTGTCACCACCTTGGCCGCCTGCCACGACTCAGGAACATCCTGCCCCTGGACAATTAGATTCAACAGGAGACTAATGTAGGCAGCCCAGGTCGTAGGGTCGTCTAAGAGTAGGTCGCCAGGCAGGCCATCGGGGTCCGCAGCCTTGCCTGGGGCCATGTTTTTAATGGCTCGTTCGACCTCTTTAGGGGTGAAGGGGTCAAGGTCAAGAAGGTTTTCCGCGGTGGATTCCAGGTAGGGCACAGGTGTTGGCTCTGGTTCCATCTCTAAAACCACATCACCACAATATAGATTAGAAAAATGGGCATGCCATTGTTGTGTGGTTATATGGTTTACAATGGGATCCGAACCTCTCCTGTTAGAGATGTTTATTAAATCCCAAAACTTGGTTGAATCTTTTGCTTGAGCTGCAAGTTTTAAGTTTTGCCAATGGTCTTCCTCCTATTCACGTTTTGCCACCCTTAAGATGTTATTGTAATCCTTCCTTACCTCTCTTACTGCTTCCATGTTTTTTTACTTTAGTGCTAAGGATATTGCCTGTCTCTTTATCCTGCATAAGGGAGTGTACCATAGATTTCCCTGTTTTAATCCTTTACTATTGTGGCTTCTTGAGGCTTTTGTAGAGAAAAACAACCCCAACTTCTCCACCATTTCCCTATAAAGGGTGCCTGCATGTGAGCTCTGTTTAATGCACAGGGATACATTGAGAGTAGCGAGATCTATATTTTCTAGGTGCACTGTATCTCTAATACATCTAATGTGTCTTTTTGGCTCACAATCCTATTCCATTTAAGTCTGCGATTGCAGTTTGTGGGGACTACTTCTTTTGATGCCAAAAACGGAACTTTGGGAGCTTCCCCGGTAGCTCCCCATCTGATTTTCATACATAGTTGATTGTGGTCACTATCCTGAGACTGCTTAATCTCCATACCCACAAGGTCCTCCCATGAGTGCATATCCAGCAATAAATAATCTATCCGTGATGGGCTGCCGATTCTATTAAAAGTATTGGCCCCTACTAGGTCCGATAATGTTCTGCCATTTAATGCACGCAAATTAAACTCCATGGTCAGGGCATTGATTTGAATCGCCCTAGGCGACCACTTTTTTATTGGGGCCAACCTCAGCAGGGGTATAGAATGTTTCGCATCCTCCTCGCTGGTTCCCAATAGATCATCCTCACTCAGGGGCTCAAAAGTACTATTTAAATCTCCTCCCACCAGCACTTTAGCCCGTGGCTGGATACTCGCCAGGGCTGATTCTAGGAGCGATTGAAATTATAGTTCTTTCTTTAACCAGATAAGGTAGTCTGATAAGAACTTTTTTTCTCTTCTTTTTTCATTTGTATATTTTTTTTAATAATTTTGTATTTTTTGGGTGGTTTTTAAAAAAAAAAAAAGAACAATAAAACAGGAAACTTTTGAAATTACTTATCATTCTAAAAACAAAAGAAAATTAACAACAATGGTTGCGTTGCGCAGCACAAACTGCATCTACCGACTGCTCACCGAAGCATATAAGTTTCTTACACTTCAAGCAGTGTTGCAGGAGAAAGGCGAATTCTGGCCTATTGTCCATTGCAGGTGTTCCTGAGGACACTCCAGACGTACTTGCCACAGCAGGGGAGGGGTTCAAAACAGCGCGCCTCATTTCCTCCCAAGCAAGATTGAGAGGCTGTGGGGTCCGGAGATGCTTGCACATATAAGCAGTGCCACAAGAGTATTTTTTTTCACTGCCTCTTGACAGGACTTAGTCACAAATTTTGCACGTCACCTTTCTTGCATTTACTTTCTTCTTTCCTGGTAGAAAAGTGAAGAACTTCCACACAACAGTTTCCGGCCTCTGTGGATGTGGTGCCTCCTGCAAGAATTCTTCTTTAGAAGATACTATCTCCTGCTGCTGTCCAGATGCCATTTTGTTTGATATTTTTTGAAAAACAGCAAAAAGGGTTCTTGTAGGCAAAGAGATGTCTCTCTAAAGATGCTCCAACAAGAATGATTAAAATGGGTGGGGTCCTTCAATAGTTACAGTGGGAAATGGTATGAACCAATGAAATCTTTTTTTTTAGGTCACATGGGATCCGCGCACTCTGCGCTCACGAAGCACGCACCTGACGCGACTTCGTGAAAATATATTTAAAATAATATACGTTTGTTATAAGTACAAATATATTATTTTTATGAATATCTTAGATAATCTCTTGCTCTAATATGTATATTAAAGACACATACATAACATTTTAGAACATAAACATTTTTTGCGGGAGTCGCGCACTCAGCGCGCCCCAGCACGTATATGACATCACGCGGGACCCGCCACCGCACAAGCATCGCGTACCAATGCGCTTGTGTTGCAAATCCGCAGGAGCAGGAGTCGCGGACTGGTCACAAACCAATCGCGCACATCCCATAATATTAAATGTATGTGATGTAACTGAAAAACACGCAGCCGTCTCACACCGTACGCGGATCCTTCGTGACTTTTCTAAAATGGCAGCTAGAATCCGCGCACCCACCGTGATGTGTACGCTTTGGGTGCCCGACTCTGAAAAAAATTTGGAAAAAAAATAAAATAAAATAATTATATTAAAATTAAAAAATTAAACAATATTTCAGTTTGAATGTTTTTAAAAAAACATTTTTTTTGCAATTTTCAGAAAAATATATAATGTTATTTAATGAATAAAATATTTATAAACAGTCAAGAACTGTAGAAAATCAGTACAAAAAAATAGGTATAACTACTATTACACTTAAAAATTAGCATTTAAAAACCTTTGAAATTCACTGAAAAAACCATAGGTTTCAGAGACGTTATAGGTAGAAATTAGCATTTAAAAAAGCTTTGAAATTCACTGAAAAAACCATAGGTTTCAGAGACGTTATAGTTAGAAATTAGCATTTAAAAAACCTTAGAAATTCACAGAAAAAAACATAGGTTTCAGGGGTGTTATAGTTAGCTGGACATTTCACTCGCACTATCAGAGAAAGGATATGAATGGAATAAACCTGGCAACAAAACTGAACCACCTTGGCCTGCGCATCCTCAATGGAAGGATGGCTACAGACCAACCGGCTGCCTACTCACACACATCTTCCTCTCGTATGGCCAATTTAGATTACATATGGATTTCACTAATGGCCTTCCATCTGGTGTCCCAATTTCTGGTAACGCCATCTCCAGACAGCGATCACGCTATTTTAACATGCAGCATCGCCCTCGGGCCACTACATCGTCCGAACATAAATCCAATAGGGACCGCTGCAGGACTGCAGAGTGTGAGGAAACTACGATGGTCTGAAAGCAACCAGGAAGTAATTGAAATGGAGGTGGACAAGCTTATGACCAGAGGCCCCCCAGCTGCTTGCACCGAGGTGACAGCTCTCACCTGGGAAACAATGCTGACTAACTTCAGAGATCGCTTTGCCACAAAACCGCCAAACAATCTCTCCAGGGACATTATGATTCTGACAACCTTGTCAGTGCAACAACAACGCATAAAAACTGCCAAGAGTAAATTAAACAAGCTACAAAGACCAACTGTCCATAACGAAAATGACCACAAACTCTTGAAGGATGATATCACAGCTGCGTGGAAAGCCTATAGGAAGGAACTCTTTACCCTAAAGAGACTAGAGGAAGACCAGCATTGGGTAACAGCCTTTGAAATTATAAAATCTAAAGATCAAAGGAAATTTTGGAACTGGGTTAACAAGGCCAGCAAAACCACCAAACCGCCTACCGCAACTAACATCTCCCCCGCGGACTGGGAAATCTATGTTAAAAAGCTCTACACAGTACCACACGACCAAACCATTAACAGCCCGGCCTTTCTTGACCATCCAGTCAATCATGACGAAACCACCATCCCCGTCAATACACTAACGGACGATATAACTGGAATAATAAAGAAAATGCGCTCGGGTGGCGCCCCTGGTCCCAACGGAATTCCGACCCAAGTATTTAAAACCTCTGCTGGAAAATGGGCCCGGATTCTGACACCCCTCTTCAAGGATGGAATACTGGGTGGCCCCATCCCGATGTCTTGGCAAGGATCGCTTCTTGTCCCCTTTCATAAGAAAGGACCACGTTCTAACCCCAATAACTATCGGATGATAGCTCTTCTAGACGTGGACGGGAAGGCATATGCCAGCACTCTCTTAACTGCACTCACTACGTGGGTGGAAACCAACAACCTAGTTCCTTTTACTCAAACCGATTTCCAAAGAGGCTGCCACATTGAAGACAACCTGATATGTCTTGCTCATCTGATGGAATCCACCCTAGCCGTAAAAGGTAAAACCTTACATTTTGGTTTTATCGACTTTCGAAAAGCCTTTGACAGCGTAAGTCGGCCAAAACTATGGGCAAAACTAGCAAGATGGGGTATTCCACAAACGCTACTGAAAGCATTAATCGCTTTACATACTGACACCTGGGTCAAAGTGCGAGTTACATCGAGCTGGTCGACCTCCAATAAAATATATACCACCAGAGGTTTAAAGCAAGGGTGTACCCTTGCACCAATGCTTTTCAACCTGTACCTCGCGGACCTCCCTGAATGGCTGTCATGCACTCGTTCTTTCCCTCCACGAATAGAGTCAAGAAAGATCCAAACTCTTCAATATGCAGATGACACCATCTTGTTAGATTAAACTCAGGTTGGTCTCCAGAGACTGTTCGACTCCTTCGCTCAGTACTGCAATATGAACACGCTTGAGATAAACGTGACGAAAACTAAAGCAATGATAATATCATCTGGAAAACCAAAAAAGTCTACGTGGTTCATCGAAGGGAAAAGACTGGAATCTGTCACCGCCTATAAGTACCTGGGGGTGTGGATTGACCACAAAGGGAGACCCTCAGTGCATACTACCGAAATGCAGGCCATTGCCCGTAGTCTGGAATGGGCCTTTATAAGAACAAAAAGTGCTCTTCACTCTCAAAATCTAGTACCATTAATAAAACTGATTGCCGCAAAACTACTCCCCACTATCTCATTTGGTGCAATAATATTCAAGGACAAAATGAATAATTGGTTGGACAGAGCACAATCTTCCTGTTACCGTAGGGTTTTCCGGTTGCCAAATTCTACTGCCCACGCCCAAATCCGGAAAGAATTTTCATTGTTTTCCCAGAGGTGGATAATGAGTGCACGCTACATTAACTATTGTTTAAAAACAAAGCACGCTAGCCCTCACTCTCTAAAGAGCTGTCTATGGTTAGTCTTTAGCAACCACAAAACATCGTGGAATAAATATCTGCCGTCATGTCTAGAATCCCTCCAAGCAAAGGACATATGGTCATCCCTGTTGCCCATTGCAGTGAAAACAAAACTTCTAACCAAACAAGCAAAAAGTCTTTCAAGCGCCCTCGACGAGCAACGGGTCGCCCAGCTCTTTTATGGCCACTGGGTCTCTAAATTATACACCCCAAAAATGCTCCCGTCGTATCTGGCAGCTTCTACGAAAGTGCATATAAAACTTCAATTGATGCGATTTCGTTTTGGTTTAATCCCGCTGATGGCATACAAGTTTGGCCAGGGGTACAGGAAAGGGGCATCATCTCAATGCCGCTTTTGCAAACAGGAAGAGGAAAACCTTATCCACATACTGTGCATTTGCCAAAAACTTCGAGCCCAAAGAAACTTCTGGTTGCGTCCCCTTTGGCTTCTTCTCAACATCAGGACCTGCCAGGAAGCACTAGATGCCGGCATGAGAGGAGACTCTCCGCAGTTGGCGGCTCGTTTTGTTAAGTTTATTTTAAACTTGCTTTAGACCCAGCATGAGTTCTTTTCCTGGTGACATTACTGCACGTTTTTCTTTTTTTTTTTAAATTTACAATTTTTCTGTTTTAATTGTTTTGTGCACCCTTTTACTCTTAATGTGTAACGTCTATTTCAGTGCATGTACATTGCAATGATTTTAATTAATTGTGCAATAAAAACTTTTACTTACTTACTTACTCACTCGCACAAAACCATAGAAATTCCTCTGTTATAGTTAGTTCTGCTAACTATAACTCACGCACCCACAATGCACTGCTGATGATGTCACATATTACATCATTCACAACATGGTCAGTGACATCACTGATGCAATGCAGCTCCGTGGTGCTTACTGGAGGTACCTAGTGGGCTAGTTGGACCCCAGGGAACCTCAGGATTCAAGGAGACTTAATCCCCCAACTTACAACGCACCAGGTTGCGTGTTTGCAGAGTGGTGGAGAAAGGGGGCAAGGCCTTTGTCTACCTCTCATCAATCCCACAGCGGGGGCTTACTGGAGATAAAAGGTAGGCTAGTTGGCCCCTAGTAGTGAAGGGGACTTCATTCCCCATCCAAGAGCGTGCCAGGGAGCGCGTTTGTAGAATGTGAGCAAAGTGGGCCTGGCCTGGTATAAGTACTTACCAATGCTGCTTTGTGGGACTTACTGGAGGTAATAGTTTGGGAAGTTGGCCCCCAATGATGTCCTTGGGGGCTAACTACCCCTCTTGTTACCTCCAGTAAGTCCCACATAGTGGGATTGCTAAGATGCCTTCGGAGGCCATGGACCCCTTCCTCTACCACTCTGCAAACATGCCTCGTGGCAGACTACGGGATGGGGGATGAAGTCCAAATTAGTCCTGAGGGAGTTTGGGGGCCAAGAATCCCTGCTGTTACCTCCTGTAGGTCTGACGCAGCGGAATTCCTGAGCGTTGGTTGGATGTCCAGAACCCTTTCTCCACCACTCTGCAAACGCAACTACCAGTTAAAGTAGCATATTTCTGCACCTCTGACTTAGAGGTAGTGTTATTCCCCCTGACCTTTTATGTACTAGGGCCTTACAGAAGAGGTCATGCTAATCACAGGGGTACCCCAACGCATAGTGTTCCCTAGTGTATGTAGGTGTTTTCACTGTATTCTAAGTGTCTTTTAGCATTGCACTGGCTCTAGGCCTGGTTAGTCAGAGTCAGTTACGACCAATACCCGTCTGGAAAAGTTGTGGGCACAGGATGATTTTGCAACAAGGCCTCTTTCTGCTCCTCTGTTGGTTCTTGCTGCACATCTCTTCTTCTTCCTGCACTTTTCTTCGTCTTTCTGGACTTCTGTTGCCTCTTTCTGCGTTTATCTTGCTTCTTTCTGCGCTTTTCTTCCTCTTTCTTCACATGTCCTACCTTTGTAGGCATAGTTAGAAATTGGCATTTAAGAAACCTTTGAAATTCACTGAAAAAAACATAGGTTTCAGGCACGTTATAGTTAGAAATTAGCATTTCAAAAACCTTAGAAATTCACTGATGAAATCATAGGTTTCAGGGACGTTATTCTTAGTTGGAGATTTCACTCGTATAAAAGCCATAGAAATTCGGCTAACTATAACTCGCGCCCCCCGCAATGCACTGCTGATAATGTCACATATTACATCACTCATGACATGCTCAGTGACATCACGGATGACATCACTGATGACATCATCCGCGTGATCATCTGATGTACCTCTTCATACCCTAATAAAACCTCTCATACACCCACTCTAAAATACAGACCACCAATATCGAAACCAGACAGACCAATAGCAGTTAGTACATACCTGCTCAGTGATTCATACATCTACACACACATCCACCCACTAACCCATACAGTCACTGATACACACAGTCATTCATCTATACAGCCACTGATATATCCACTCAGAAACCCATATAGACACTCACACACTGCCACTCATCCAAAGAGTTACTCAAACAAT
Organism: Lissotriton helveticus; assembly: GCF_964261635.1. Taxonomy (NCBI): domain Eukaryota; kingdom Metazoa; phylum Chordata; class Amphibia; order Caudata; family Salamandridae; genus Lissotriton; species Lissotriton helveticus. Next base: position 1,418,695,059 of record NC_136059.1, on the reverse strand, counting down.
CGCTCATGGAAACACACACTCATCCATGAAGATACTCTTGCAATCACTCACTCTCATATATAGTCATTTATATACTACAACACTCGCATATACGGCTTTAAAACATATGTAGTTTCTCACACATGCACCACTGAGACATCCATTTACTCACCAACACACCCATACACACATTCACCCACACATACAGGTGTTTCCATATGCACTCTTGAACCTATATACACAGTGAACTAACCACTCACATATCTATGCACAGAGTCACACACCCCCACCCACCCAAAAGACACTCAGGCACTCTTACAGATAGACAACCAATAAATCACCCATATAGACACTCATGTAGCTACTCACTTAGCAATGCAGCCGCTTACACACCAACTAACAGACTAATAAAGACATTTACCCAGTTTAGTCTCTAACCCATGCATTCAGTAAGACACATTTAATCACTCACTTATACAGTCAGTCACACACCTACTAAATCATCCATTCAGATACCCATACTTCAATACACCTTGGCATATATATATATATATACATATATATATATATATATATATATATATATATATATATCTTCACACGCCGGTTCCAGGTTTCCCAGCCCTGCGAGCGCTCGATGTGGGTGCGTTCCCTACGGCGGAACCTCGCCGTTCAATATTATTCACTCCTCCGATTCAACGAAAGTAATGGGCGCACACGCGCTGCCTTTCCACTATTGAATTTATTGTTAATTATTCAGCATGAAAACAAACAAACGATCAACGTGTTTCAGTGCTCCTGGCACCTTGCTCACGATCACTTTTTTTACATTTTTTCAAGACTTTTAAAGTAACCAATAATGTTGGATGTTACCTCACATCCTGTTTTACTCTAGGCATTGTGGTATTTGTGGTTTTTATTAAAAAGAGTCTGTTTTGTGAAGTTGAACCAGCTGGTTGAATGCTTGTGCAAGAGTTACAGTTTTTTATTTATTCATTGCATCATGAATAATTATTATTTTTGATTTTTGATTGTTTATATCCCTCCAGTGGGATTCATTGTTTGTCAACCAGTTTGTTAGAGATCCATTTTTATACCTTTATGTCTTTACCTATCCCTCCAGTGGGATTCGTCATTTTTTGGTTTGCTTGCTGATTCAGTGGTATCCCTCATCTCTCTCTGTCCTTAACCAGCTCATTTTGGTCTCTTATACGAGGTGGATGTACAACTCCTCCGATTGGTTCAGGCCATGTGGATGTAGAGTTCTGAAGTTTAGGATGTGGCGCGATTCTTTTTTGCGCATGATTTTCTCACGATCTCCTCCACGTATGTTCTTAGGTATCGTTTCTATGCCGAAGAATTTTAGTTTTTGCCAATCCGCATTGTGCTTCTGCTCCATGTGTTTTGCCACCGCATTCGCTCTGTCCTTATGCGTCGTTGCTCTGGCATGTTCCATTATTCGTTTTTTCAGCTCTCCCTTGGTGCTTCCCACATACATTAGGGGGCATGGACATACAATGCCATAGATTGTAAATTCTGTCGTGCAGGAGATTAGTTGTTTTATCTGCCATTTTTTGTTGTGAGGTAGCGGTATCTCTTTGATAGGTTTGGCAATTTGACACATTTTGCAGTTATAGCATTTTACGAAGCCTGTGGTTTTTAGCCAGTCTTTCTTTTTACTTGTATTGCAATGGCTGTGGATCAGTTGATCTCTCAAATTTGGTGCTCTTCTGTAGGTTACCACCGGATGTGAGCCCACTATCTTCCCTACTGTGTCATCCAAATGGAGTATTTTCCAATTTTTTCTCATTATTTTAACCAGTTCTTTGCTGTTTTCTGAGTAATCCATGATGAGTCGAATGGGTTCACGTGCAGTTTTCTCGTTGCATTCAATTGGCTTTGTCAGACACTCCTGTCTTGTTTTATCATTTGCCTTTTGCCAACACTTTTCGATGTTTCCCCGATTGTATTGACGATTTTTGAACCTTTGTTTTGCTTTAGTACTGTGTTCCCGCCATTCGGATTCTTCACTGCATATCCTTCTGATTCGGAGGAACTCTCCATATGGTATACTCGATATGAGAGAAGCTTGGTGACAACTGGTTGCTTCCAGTGTTGCATTGGTGGCCGTTGCTTTTCTATGGAGTGTCGTGTGAATATGGTTTTCCTTAATGTAAATGCGAGTATCCAGGAAGGTTATCTCAGTATTGCTTATTTCATAGGTGAATGTTAATCCGGTCATACTGGCATTGATGATGTTAAAGTACTCCTGGAATTCGTCCTCGGTTCCATCCCAAATGATCAACAGGTCATCTATGAACCTTATCCAACACATGATCTTGCTTGTGAATTTGTCATATTCTGAGGCCCAAGCTATTTCCTTTTCCCAATACCCCATCGTGAGACAGGCGTAATTGGGACTGAATGAAAAACCCATCGCGGTTCCATTGCATTGTCTGTATATTTCTTCCCCGAATAAGAAGATATTTTGTGACAGGCATAGTTCCATCATGTCTAACAGCATTTGGTTTTGATTTTTATACTGGATGTCTCTTTGTTGTAGGAAGTGGTTACATGCTTTGAGGCCAAGATTGTTTTGTATGTTTGTATACAATGATACAACGTCCATAGATATTAACTGATAACTTTCTTGCCATGGGGTGTTTTCCAGCCGTCTCAACAAATCGTTGGTATCCTGAATATATGAGCTGAGTTGTGTTACGTGTGGTTTGAGAAAATGATCAATATAATTTGAGATTGGTTCCAGCAAAGAGCCCTTTGCAGATAGTATTGGTCTGCCTGGTGGTTTGTTGCGGTCTTTGTGCACCTTTGGCAGGAAATATATTGTTGCTGTGATTGGGTGACTGGTTGTAAGATATTTTTCTTCATCACTGTCAATGAGGTTGTTTAGTTTCCATTGTCTCAGTTTTTCATCTAATTTGATCTTAATTTCTTGGGTAGGATTAGTTCTTAATCTTTCATAGTATTTAATGTCTTTCAATTGACGGTGCGCCTCGATGATATATGAGCTTTTGTCCCAAATCACGATATTTCCGCCCTTATCGGCCATTTTTATTTCAATTTGGTCATCATTGCAAAGGTTTTCTAATCCTTTTCGTTCTTCTTGGGTTAAATTATCCTGATAGTTGGTTCCTTTGATTTTGTATAGGTCCTGTATAACTGCTTCTTGGAAGGTGTCCACCTTGTTGCCCGGAGGTAATTGGGGATAGAATTTCGATTTTGGCTTCAATTTGCTGATGCCTGCTTCCTTTTGTGTGATTACTTGACTCACAGTTATTTCATCCTCATCGATGATGTCTAAGTTCAAAAGGGTAGTGAAGGCTTCTGCCTCACTTACACGTAAGTCTGGATTTTCTTGACTTGCCATTGGTGTCCTGGTGATGCTTTTATGTTTGTTTTCCTCAAAGAATTTGGCTAATTTAATCTTTCTCACATAGAGGTACAGATCTATCCTTGCTTGAGCGATATTCATTTTCTTTTTTGGGCAGAAATTAATGCCTCGTTTAAGAAGCTTGGTTTCCGTTTCGGTGATTGTTCTTTTTGAGAGGTTTATGATCTGTAGCTCATCCATCATTTCCCCTTCTTCTGGCGCATGCTCCTTGTTTCCGTGCCTATCTTCTCGGTTGATTGATTTGTTTCGGTTCCCCCTTCTTGTCTTCTTCTGTTTGTTGTCCAACGTCGGCCTCTTCCTCTTCCTCTTTGTTGATTTTGTGCGCCTCTGCTCTGTTCCCATTGCCTCTGTTGTAGCACGAGGCGCATGTCCCCTAAAAAAGGCATCCTTTCTGTATTTGCTGGTGCTCCTTGTTGTTCTTCGTTTCCCTCTGTTGATATAAGTGAACATGAGGATGAGGCACTACTAGACAGGTTCGAGCTCCGTTTTTGTGGAGACAATTGTTTGAAGAAGTCATATTTCCTGGAGAAGGTGAAGATACAGCCCTCCTCATAGTCCACCGTGTCCCTTATGAATTTATTATGTTTGCGCTCTCGCACGGTTTCTTCATGTTTTGTAATTTGACTGTCCAGTTCCTCCTTGAACTTGGTCATTTCACTATTCAATTTCAGTGAGGTGATCTCCTTTTCCATTTCTTTGAGTTCCTCCTGTATTTTATTTAGGCTAATTTCTATATGTTTTACCAGAATTGCTACCAATCCTAGGGATGAGTGAAGGATAAATTCACCCCATTCTTCCAGGAATTCGTTTGATGTATCCTGATGGCTGGGCATCAGCATTATCCTTAGTCCTCTTGGTATCATTTTTGCCTCCAAATATTTCTGCAGTGCTATGAATAATGCTATAATATATATATATACATGTACATATTACCTACTGGCGGTCGCCAGTAGGTATATATAGTTAGGATTTTTTCTCTATGGGATTTTTGAAAATTCTATGTCTAATAACTTTGGCGTTTGTGGACGGAATTGGCTGAAATTTTCAGGAAAATGGCACATTTTGTTTCTGAGCAGCCCTTGAAAATTTGGGGGGGGGTTCGTCAAGGGGGGGCCGAGAAAAAAGGGGGGTCCCAAAACGTGTTTTTAACATTGAGTTTTCCATAGGGCGGTTGGCCTCACTTTTAGCCCGAACGGCTGAATGGATTTGCACGAAACTTGGCAAAATTGTAGGGACTGGTAGCCCGATGTGCCTTTTGTAGGTCTTAATATATGTGCTACAGTGGATTTTGAGAAATTAACGTTTAAAAAAAGATATATATCTGTAACAGCGGACCGGGCAGCGCTCCAGTACGCGTACTTTTCGCGCAATGGAGCTTTGTGAAGCGAAGCTGATTGGTTCTCCGGCGTCTGTAAACATTCCAAACAGTCCGTAGCGGCCGCCATCTTGTCTCTCGGTAGGATCGAGAGACAAGAGGAGGCCAAAGCGAAGGGGCAAATGACCATAAGGGGGCATAGTAGATCCTCGCTGACCCCCTAGGTTTGATGTGGAGGTTTTAAAAGGGCCCCGCGGGGCAAAAAAAATAAATAATAATAATAATCGAACGGCTGAATGGATTTGCACGAAACTTGGTAAAATATTAGGGACTGGTAGCCCGATGTGCCTTTGCTAGGTCTCAATATATGTGCTCCAGTGGATTTTGAGAAATTAACTTTCAAAAAAAGATATATATCTGTAACAGCGCTCCGCTTCGCGTAACGGAGGTTTGCGAAGCTGATTGGTCATTCTGTCACAGGGCTATAGTTGGGCTACATCTGGCTGATATTTGGGCTACATTTGTTTTTTTTGTCTCTGGCGGCCATCTTTGGGCTACATTGGGCTACATTGGGCTTCATTGGGCTTCATTGGGCTACATTGGGCTACATTTGGGCTCCAACATATATATAGGCCAATGTAGCCCAATATATATTTTTCAAAGTTAATTTTCGTAAAAACCACTGGAGCATATATCTTGAGACATAGCAAAGGCACATCGGGCTACCAGTCCCTACAATTTTGCCAAGTTTCGTGGAAATCCATTCAGCCGTTCGAGCTAAAAGTGAGTCCAACCGCCCTATGGAAATGAAGGAAATGAATGGGTAATTTGTAATTAGCAAATAGCTCATCGCAAACTAGGAATGGTAAAGAATCGCTATTTATTCCTTAAAGTTCGCTATTTAGGAAATGCAAAAAACTTTGATGATACATATGGCGGTTCATCTCTAACAAGATAAGAAGCATAGGGATAGATTTATGATGACTGGCGCATCACCAGGGATGTGTTAGTCATTCTGTGCCGCTGTTCCGTCACCTATGGTGTGCTGCATTTACAATGCGGCGCATCATGGGGCAAAAACAGCACAGATGCGTGATGTATCTGTGCCGTAAAGGTGGCGCATTGCTGGAGTTGTATCGCAAGTGTGATGAAGCTCCAGCAAGGGTCGGGGGTGCCCCTGTCGCAGGGTTTCTGTTCTCACACAGAACTGTGGACAGAGGATTGGAACCTCGGCGAATTAGGGTGTCCCAAAACTCACCTTAGTAATCAAAAACCCCTTAGCAAGCTAGGTACAGTGTCATATTGGATATAACAAACTCTCAATGTTTAGACAATCCAGAATATGAACTTATAGTACCTCAGGATACGTGGAACTCATGAACAGTCGGTCGTTATATATTTTTTAGAAACCAGAACATGGAGTTAAGAAGAACACATGTGTATTTGAAATGTTTATTTACTAATGCCGTCTTCTCAGGCGTAGTATCTTAGATAATACAAGTACACATATTATCAGTAGCAAAATTACCAGCATAGTTACTAGTACATAAAAAGCGAATGGTGACAGTATGTTAACATGCTGTAAATGAATAAGAGTTAGCAACACTTATAAGCAGCCACGGGCCGTGGAGGGAGTTACGGTGGGGCAGGGAGGCGGGGAGGGGGAGGGGCAGGGTGGAGAGGGCTCCACCCTGCCCCTCCCCCTCCCCGCCTCCCTGCCCCACCGTAACTCCCTCCACGGCCCGCGGCTGCTTATATCTCACCCTCCCTAATACACATATTATATTATTTGCTAAGAAGGTCTGTTTGTGTTGGTTTAGGGCGTGCCCATACTTTAGTGTCTTAGATTTGAAGAAATCACATCAGCATACACCAGCTCTCTCTTCATGTGAACCGCATCAACTGTTGTGTATGTGTGTTCCGCAAAGCAATATAAAACCCGCCTCATGCCCAGAATTGGCAGAAGCTGCACTTATGTTATGAGTATGAAGTCGTGGAGATCAGACCTCATAACAATTCTGTATCGTGTTGTTCTTGAAACTTCAGCACTCGCTGTACAGATATAGTTTAACAAGCAAAGCAGATAGTAGAGCAATAACATATTATTCTCATGTAAACCACGATGAACTACTAGGTTGAAAGCTAAAGCAACAACTAAGTGTTGTGTGCAGAAGTTGCAAAAAAGGAAAAATGGCGTTTAAACCGGTAATGAGCCCATGCTAACTTAACACGGTGTAAAGATATCCAGGACCTAGATGACACCTCCCCATGATCCGGAAACGCACTGAATAAGATAATAGAAGTGCCATCTCATGAGAGCAGATTGCAACTTTATATGTGGACTGTCCGCAAGGTAAAACATTAAAAACTAGGAAAATTTAATGCTAAAGAAAAATAAAACAGCCAAGTACTTTATCGAGTGTTAAGCCAATAGGCAAGCTAAATAATAAAAACTTGACAAATAAGTCAATGAATTGTCAATGAAATGCTAGTACTCAGCATATCAAACATGAAAAAGGTCTATGACATAACTGTGTATGCAAAATAAGCTGCAACAGCCTCCAATAGGAAGTCACCGTCTTCATCCGAAAAGAGTTCAGCCATCCAATTTAAAAGCGGAAAAGAACATACGTGCTCTCCCAGCATCGGATCCTCGATCACCATCAGAGGACAGCTCGGTGGGTTTTCAAGAAAGCTCTGTTCCAAGAAAGACTGTGTTGCCGCCAGTAAATTCCAGGGACCAATTAGTCCATGCATCAATGCCACAGCCATAATCCTTTCGCCAGGACAAACCAACTCGTGAGTAATGATAGGAGTCATCAGCTGATTAAAGTCGACGTCAGGAGAAACCGATCCGCAGAGACACAAATCAATGGCCCAATCGAAATCACAGGTCAGGCAGTGAAATACAGGCTGGACACAGGTGAAGTAGGAGAATCGAAAAGATAATCCATATGCCGTGCTTAATATCGCCAACGGCATTGTGCCATAATATTCTAGCATGCAATTGCGGAACAGTGTCAGCAGCTGCAGGGCGGGAGCTTGCACAGGAGGGACATCCATATTTAAAAATGTAAAAAAGCACAAGAGCGTCCGCTGGTAATGCAAGTAAAAATGGGAATCCACGAAGCAGAGTGGAAAAAATAGAATGAAAGAAAGCAGGGATGACTCCAAAGATTTTCTCAAATGAAGTCACGAGACCACTGGTAACAACTTTAAAAAAGTGCGCCAGGGCCTTTGTGGAGGACGCGTTAAAGATAGTCCGAACCATCTTGCTGAAATGGAAAGGCAAATCTGTATTGAAAAGGGTCTGCACCTCTGTACGGGTGTTCGCTATGTGAAGCACGAAAGTTTCACGGGCCGAACTCAAAGCCACCTCTCTCTGAGACAAAAGAGCTCTTATTCTTGCCATGCCGTTGAAATGTGCTCCCAAGGTTGGTATTTGTGGCGAGATTGAAAACTCCCTATGTTCATGTGTGGGAGGAAATAGAACATTTCTGCAGCAAATAACCCGTTCACTTACTGTTACGATAAAAGGAATACTTTTAATTAACCCAGAACCATCTTCATTATTGAGCATCAAATAACTACCATTTTCCAACAACTTGAACGTGGGGATGATAGCAGGAACTGGCGTGCCTTGCAACACGCAAGCCATATTTGGTCGGTGTTTGTTGCATGAACCGTGTAACTGTATGTGCCTACACATTAGTGAATGATCTGGCGTCTCAGTGCATTCCTCTCCATTCAGATAAACTTCTTGATCATCTTTGAAACATCTGTATGTGTATGGAAGCGACCAGACCTCATGAAGAAAAGCACTACCTAAAGGTTCATAACAACCTATTGGTATATATTTCATACAATTTGAAAACTTATATAAAGCAAAAGGCAGCGTTATTAAACCGTGGATAAGGCACGTTGCCAAAAAACCCGCAATCCTCTGCTGATGATGTCACTGAGCATGTCATGAATGATGTAATATGTGACATCATCAGCAGTGGATTACGGGTAATAGTATCTCTAGTTTACTCCCCTATAGCTGTCTTTCTTTTAACATAAGTGTCTGTTTCCTTCCCTTATACTTACTGTTCTTTTTAAAAAAAAAGATTTTTGGTTCACTTCCGGTTCGCGTACCGGCGAGCGAACTGGGAAGCGAACTACGAGAAATAGAGGTTGGCACAGTTCCAAAAATTGTACCAATTTTTTAATAACGGGGAGGTAGTTCTGAAAAGAACTTTTTTTTTTATTGTTTTTGTTGTTTTATATTTTTTTTATTATTTTTCTGAACATTTTTTTACTTTTTTTGAATTTTTCTGAACAGTTTTATATTTTTGGGGGGTTTTCTTGGAGGGGGCAATGAAAACGATTCATTGTAAAGGGCTCAACAGGAGCAACAAAATTAAAAAAAAGTATTTATTATTTGGGGCGTTTCGTACAAACTTGCATATGATTGTCAATAGCTCTGTTGATCAGAGTGATGCTACTTTCTCTGTAGCAAATGAATCCATTGCAATGTACGCAGACTTGTTTTACTTCACCAAATCTCATTTGTATATTTGGCACCATCTCCCTGCCCTCTGGTCCCGTTACTTCCGGTACAACAGATCTTCAGGCCATAATAGGGAGATTATCTAGGTCGTTCCGAAACTGTGCAGCACTGTAGTTGTTAGGATGCCACCTAGTCATATGGCGATGCATTGTGTAGTTTCCGAAACTGTATTTTTTCTCGGTCCCTCTGGACAGTCTATCTTGACATATAAGGCAAGTTACGTATCTTGCATTTACTTTTTTCTGACCTTTGGGAATTTAAAAAAATTGCCAAATGAAGTTTTCTTTCCGGTGAGACGTCCTGGGCTCCTCAGGCAAAAACTGCCTCTCTTCGTGCTCGTCGTCCTGTTCCTCTTCTTCCTCTTCTTGTTGAATTATAACTTGAGCAGGTGGTCCACTCTTCCTTGGATGTGGTGGAGGTGGTGGGGAAGCACCAGCTGAAGCTACTAAAGAAGCCATTGCTCACTGGTAACAAAGGGTCTTTCTCTCACAATGATGAAAGTCAGAGTGAGGAAAGAAGGAGGGATTTTCATCATTTGGGAAAAACAAGAGTTCTCAACCAATGAAAAGTGTTCATTTTAGATTATATGACCTAGTCTTACATCATTAGGAAACCAAAAGTGAAATGAACCAATGAAAAGTGTTATTACCAAGTCACATGACCTGCTGTGTTTACGTTAAGCGCTTTGCAGGGCCTCCCGGTTTGCTTCCAGAAACCTGCGCTTTGCGACTCGCTTCGCGTACCAGTTCGCTAACGTAGCACGTCATATGACGTATCACGCGACAACGTGAAACGTCATGCGGACGGGAGGCGTCACGATGTTGTTTTGTAACGCTGCAGTTTCGGTAAAGAAACGTTTACCGGCTCGCGGTCTATTTCGCGGCATCAAGGTCAGCTAACGGGAAGCTTCCCGATTCGCGAAGCGGGAACGAAGAAAAAAAAATTTTTTAAAAAAAATTATTCATAAACATATAAAATATATTTTGGGATTTAAAGAAGAATACATTTTACAGCTACAGATATTAGCTGTTAAAAAACCAATGAAATTCACTGAAAAAACCATAGGTTATAGACCATATATAGTTAGGAATTAGCATTTACAAAACCTTGAAAATTCACTGAAAAAACCATAGGTTATAGACCATATATAGTTAGGAATTAGCATTTAAAAAACCTTATTTTACTCACACAAAACCATTGAAATTCCATATATAGTTAGTTGCACTAACTATATATCGCGCACCCGCAATCCACTGCTGATGATGTCACATATTACATCATTCATGACATGGTCAGTGACATCACTGATGACATCACTGATTACATCTCAAATGACATCACTGATGACATCACTGATGACATCACTGATGACAACATCCAGTGACTGTATGTTTCTGTAAAGTTAAAATGTGTCTTACATATTGAAGAATGAGTGGAAGTATAAGTGTCTGGACAAAGGATTTAGTAGGTGCATGACTGAATGTATGAGTGACTGATTAAATGTGTCTCACTGAGTGCATGGGTTAGTGACTAAACTGTCTTAATTTGTGCATCATTATGTCTGTTGTTCTGTAAACTGCTGCATGTGTTGATCAGTAGCTATATGATTAACTATATGGGTTACTGATTGATTGTCCAAGTATTTGTATGGGAGACTGAGTGTGTGTGTGGCTGGCTGGGAGGTGTGTGACTCTGTGCAGATCAATGTGTACTTGTATCAATGATTGTATAAGAAGGTAAGTATGTGTTAGTATATGTTTGAAAATGTAAGGTGCTCTATGTTTAACTGTATAGACAAGAAAATGGAAGTGTCATTGATTCTTTACAGGACTGACTAGGTGTGTGAGTAACTCCATGGATGAGTGGCAGACTGTGAGTGTCTGTATAGGTGTATGAGTGCATATGATAGTGTTGTAAAGATGAGTGATTGTATGTATGAATGATTGTATGGGTGAATGAGTGAATGTGTGTGTAGACATAGGAATCAGTGAGTGTGTATGTAGTAACTAGTATTGGTGTGTCAATGGTTTCAAAAATTATACTCTGTATTTAACACTGGGTGAAACAGAGGTTATATTAAAATGTGAGGAGATGCATTGTATTGTCACATGAATGATATCATCAGTGATGTGGTCATTGATGTCAAATGAGATGTCATCAGTGATGTCATTTGAGATGTCATCAGTGATGTCATCAGTGATGTCACTGACCATGTCATGAATGATGTAATATGTGACATCATCAGCAGTGGATTGCGGGTGCGCGATATATAGTTAGTGCAACTAACTATATATGGAATTTCAATGGTTTTGTGTGAGTAAAATAAGGTTTTTTAAATGCTAATTCCTAACTATATATGGTCTATAACCTATGGTTTTTTCAGTGAATTTTCAAGGTTTTGTAAATGCTAATTCCTAACTATATATGGTCTATAACCTATGGTTTTTTCAGTGAATATATATATATATATATATGAAACGAGCAAATTGTCCCATGCGGGGGAGCGGCTTTTAGCTGGTGCTGGTGGCGAGGTTAGGACAGCCTCGCAGATATATGTCAAAGCAATGAAACCTTCAGTGACGAAGACACCGCACACCACTTGAAGTTGATTAATTTCACTTTTATTTGCCTGTAGGTTTCTCCCACCTACGCGTTTCGAACCTTACGGTTCCTGGTCACGGTCAGCAAACATTTGTCCATTGTTTCTGTTAGTTATTTATACAGAGTCTCCATTTTGCTAGTTATGGTGCATTATGGTCTATGTAGTAAGTTTACACTGTGGCTCATATAGAGCCTATCATAATGTCTTGCTTCTGGAGCCCGGTGATTAAATCACATATGAAGGATAAGTCTAACGCTACCACATAAATGTTGGGCGCTATATGGACACATGCTGTATGGCAATCATTGAGTATGATTAACCAGGGCGCAATTAGTTGCAGTTTATTGGTGCATGTTCCATATGTGATAAATGTGTCAGTGAGTCCATGATGGCTAAGTGCCTTAATGACTCTATCATTAGTAAGGTGTGTATAACTGTATAGTTGAGGAAATGGAGGTGTGATTGATTCTTTGCATGACTGACTAGGTGTGTGAGTAACTCCATGGATGAGTAACAGTCTGTGAGTGTCTGTTTACACTGAGTGTATCTAAGGTTATATAAGAGTCTGAAGAGGTTCATCGTATTATCACATGAATGATGTCATCAGTGATGTGATCAGTAATGTCAAATGAGATGTCATCAGTGATGTCATCAGTGATGTCATTTGAGATATCATCAGTGATGTCATCAGTGATGTCATTTGAGATGTCATCAGTGATGTCATCAGTGATGTCATTTGAGATGTCATCAGTGATGTCATCAGTGATGTCACTGACCATGTCATGAATGATGTAATATGTGACATGATCAGCAGTGGATTGCGGGTGCGCGATATATAGTTAGTACAACTAACTATATATGGAATTTCAATGGTTTTGTGTGAGTAAAATAAGGTTTTGTAAATGCTAATTCCTAACTATATATCGTCTATAACCTATGGTTTTTTCAGTGAATTTTCAAGGTTTTGTAAATGCTAATTCCTAACTATATATGGTCTATAACCTATGGTTTTTTCAGTGAATTTCATTGGTTTTTTAAAAGCTAATATCTGTAGCTGTAAAATGTATTCTTCTTTAAATCCAAAAATATATTTTATATGTTCTTAATAAATTTTTTTTTAAATATTTTTTTTTCTTCGCTCCCGGTTCGCGAACCGGGAAGCTTCCCGTTAGCTCATCTTGATGCCGCGACCCAGTCCGCGAACCGGTAAACGTTCCGTTTGCGCAACTGCCGCGTTAGAAATCAACATCGTGACGCGTCGCGGAAGCGCGACGTATCACGTTGTCGCGTAATGCGTCTTATGACGCGCCGCGTTAGCGCACCCGGAAGTGCTCCGGTACGCGAACTGAGACGCGAAGCGCAGCTCCCCGGAAGCGATCCGGGGCGCGTCGCGAAAGCGCGACGTATCGCGTTGCCGCGTAATGCGTCTTATGACGCGCCGCGTTAGCGCACCCGGAAGTGCTCCGGAGCGCGAACCGAGGCGCGAAGCGCAGCGACCCGGAAGCGATCCGGGGCGCGTTCCGCAGCGCGTAACATAAGCGTAAGAGGTCATGTGACTTGTTAATAAAACTTTTCATTGGTTCATTTCACTTTTGGTTTCATAATGATGTAAGGCTAGGTCAGGTGACCTAAAAATAACACTTTTCATTGGTTTAGAACTATTGTTTTTCCCAAATGATGAAAACCCCTCCTTCTTTCCTCACTCTGACTTTCATCTTTGTGAGAGGAAGACCTTTGTTGATAGTTGAGCAATGGCTTCATTAGTTGCTTCAGCTGGTGCACCCCCACCACCACCTCCACCTCCTCATGGGAAGAGAGGACCACCTCCCCAGTTCATCAGCAACACAGAGGAGGAAGAGGATGAACTAGAGGAAGAGGAGACAGAAGGACCACAGTTCTTACAAGAGGTGCCCCGGGTTTCCCATCGGAAAGCCAGTTTTATTTGGCAGTTTTTTCACTCCCTCGAGGGCAGAAGAAAGTAAATGCTAGGTATGTCACCTGCCGCATATGTAAAGACCAGTTATCTAGAGGCACTGATAAAAAGTATAGCTTCGGTAACTATACCATGCATCGTCACATGAGCAGGTGGCATCCATTGAACTACAGCCAGGCAGAGATGCGTGACCTGCAGGATAACCCAACAACAACTCCTGTGGCCAGGTCAACATCACAGATATCTTTGACAGGAGCAGAGGCACGGGAAACCGTGCCAAACATTCAGAAGAACTTTGTTCATATCAAATTTACCTGTATGTATTGCGGTGCATTGCTGTCATGTGGTAACATGAGCATTAACTTAATCAACCTAGCTTATGAAAATCACAATTGCCCTAACCGCCCCAGACAGTAAATTTTTTTTTGCTCCTGTTGAGCCCTTTCCAATGCCTGTTTTTTGTTGTTTCCCCCCCAAAAAAAACAAAAAAAACAAAAAATTGTTCAAAAAATACAAAAAAAACAAAAAATGTTCAGAAAAAAAAAATATATATAAAACAACAAAAACATTAAAAAAAAAGTTCTTTTCAGAACTACCTCCCCTTTCAAAAAAAATTGCTAGAATGTTTAGCACTCTGGCAAGCTCTATTTCTTTTGGTTCGCTTCCCCGTTCGCTTCCCGGTTCGCGAACCGGGAGCGAACCAAAAACATTTTTTAAAAAAAAAGAAGAGTAAGTATAAGGGAAGTAAACAGAGAGTAATGTTAAAAGAAAGACAGCTATAGGGAGTAAACCAGACATACTGTTTAATAGATCTATTTACCGAAGAAAAGATGGAAGAGGGTATAATTGTGAAAAACAAAATAGATAAGGAAGTGAAAGAAAAAAAGAGAGTAGAACAATAACAAAGAAGAGTTTCTTGGAGAATGTGAGTGAATGTTCAAAATAAGATTAAAACATGTGGAATAACAGAGAGAAAAAACAGAAAACAGAAAAGAAAAAATAACAGAAAAAGATTAATTGAAACAGCAAAGAAATGTAAATAACATAGAGCCATATCATCAACATAGGCAATAAAAGTTTTGCAGCTTTTATCGGCAGAAATGTGTCGCTAAAGCCGCTTTTATGGCGGAAAACTGCCGCTAAAACCACTTTTGCAGCAGTTTTCTGCCAATAAAAACAGCAATAATTTTATTGGCTGTGTTCATAATATGCCCCTTAGTGTGCTTCAACTACACAGAAAAAGCATAATGAACAAGTAGTGAAAGAGTGATCAGTCAAAGACACTAAGAGTAATGGAGACGGAGTGAGTGAACAAGAGTGAGGAACTATGAGAAGAGAGGGACTGAGAAAAGGAGTGGAAGGAGTAGAGTAAGTAGGTAATAGAGAAAGGAATGAGGGAAGTAGCAAAGGCAGGAAACTGAGGGTTAAAGAAATGAAGCTGTCGAACTACTAGTAGGTGAATGTGATAGAAATGTAACGAAAAGAGTACAAAACATTTACCTTATAATTGTCGTTAACTTACTCACTTTTTGTTTTTATACTTTCAATCTGTGAAAGAGAGAACAAACATTTGAAAAATATTAAAACATGTATTTAAAAATTAGAAAAGACAAGGGAAAAGAATGAAGGACAAACAGTTTTTCAACAACTTTGACACTTACAGAAGCTTCTGCTTCTCCAGGCCCCCTACACAGTCCTAAAGATATACATTTTAAACTAACAGTATCTTGATGCAGATGAAGTGAGGCCTATCTTAAAACATGGTGCATCTTTTGCACTGCTGTTGTCTCACAAAAGTGTCGCAAGACACTAACATTTTAAATGATTGCTTCAGGATGCCAATAAGATGTGTCCTATCCAGAGGTTTGTTTGAGGTGAAGCCTACTCAGGGTTCCAAATGAAATTTGAGTTGTTGAAGAGAACAGAGGACATAATACATGTGAAGGCCTACCAATGAAGTAAGTCATGTCCACTTCACTCTTGAACAAAGGCCAGACCTCTTCTGTGTCCGTGGACAGACCTAAACTTCATCTGCACAATGTCATTCGTAAACTTAGGAAACACAGGTGATGTAATTGAAAAATGTGGAGTTTCTTTTCCTCATTTCACAATCACATCACCTGTGTTGCCTTTGGTTAGGTATCTCATAGTGCAGATGGAGTCTAGCATATCAAAGAGTACATAGAAGTTGAGCAGTATATACAACAATTTTGACATTTACAGAAGACTTAGCTTCTTATCTTGTTGGAGATGAAGTCAGGCCTGTCTTGCAACATGGTGCATCTTTTGCATCACTGCTGCATCTGTTTCATGTGGCACGGGTTTTTTACAGCATGACACATCTGCCTAGATGCATCAATTTGTAATTTTGTCGCCTCATAGCAAATCTTTTGCACCGCCGCTGCATCACAAAAGTGACGCACAGTGGCGCAAAAGAGGCATACACCTATCATAAATCCGTCCCTAACATTTGAAATGATTGATTCAAGATGACGATAAGGTGTGGCCTCTCCAGAGGTTTGTTTAAGGTGAGGCCTACTCAGGATTGCATATCAAATTTATGCTTGTTGAAGAATACAGAGGAGATAATACATGTGAAGGCCTACCAATGAAGTAAGTCATGTCCACTTCACTCTTGAACAAAGGCCAGACCTCTTCTGTGTCCGTGGACAGACCTAAACTTCATCTGCACAATGTCATTCGTAAACTTAGGAAACACAGGTGATGTAATTGAAAAATGTGGAGTTTCTTTTCCTCATTTCACAATCACATCACCTGTGTTGCCTTTGCTTAGGTATCTCATAGTGCAGATGTAGTGCAGCATATTAAACAGTACCCAGAAGTGCAGCACTGCATGCAACAACTTTGACACTTACAAAAGCTTCAGCTTCTGCATGTCCCCTACACAGTGCTAATTATATACATTTTAAACTGATGGTATCTTGTTGGAGATGAACTGAAACCTATCTTGCAACATGGTGCATTTTTTACACAAAAGTGACCCACAATGGAGCAAAAGAGGCGCACGGCCACCATAAATCTGACCCTAACATTTTAAATGATTGTTTCAAGATGCCAATAAGGTCTAACCTATCCACAGATTTGTTTCAGGTAAGTCCTACTCAGGGTTACAGATGGAATTTAGGTTTGTTGAAGAATACAGAGGAGATAATACATGTGGAGGCCTACCAACGAAGTGAGTCATGTCCACTGCACTCTTGAACAAATGTCAGACCTCCTCTGTCTCCAGGAACAGGCCTAAACCTCATCTACACAATGTGATGTGTAATGTTAGGAAACACAGGTAATATAATTGAAAAACATGCAATTTTTTTGGCTCATTCCACAATCATATCACCTGTGTTTCCTTTGCTTAGGTATCTCATTGTGGAAATGTAGTCTATCATATGAAAGACTACGTAGAATATGAGCACTGTATGCAACAACTTTGACACTTACAGAAGCCTCTTCTTCTCCATGCCTCCTACACAGTTCTAAATGTACATCATAAATGCAAACAGTACAGAATTAATTATACATGTTAAATGGTTTATTTTTGCTGTTCTCAGAATGTATCAAATTTCACTAAAAACAGTGACTTGAAGGTATTCATCATATAACAGCGGGGAAAAAAAAACACAATCAAAATGATTGTGTTTAAAAAACCCATACAACATAACAAATCAGAATTCAGAACTCCTTAAAGTTAACTTACTTTCCATGACGTCGAAGGATGTCCTATGAACAGCTTACACTCTGTTGTGCTGTTATTACTTTCAGCCCGCCACTTTCTGAAAGAAAACCTCCATCGTTTTGAAAAACATGTTACATACAATAAATGACTTCTTGCTCTCTACCACACGTTTCCACGAGGCCAAATCATGTCAGAGCCATTTATAACTCTTAGAATTCTTGTAAGCCAATCCCGTCATGTTGTATTTCCGCAACTTTAACAATTAAAATGTTGAACATCATTTTCACAATCCTGGACTAATAATATCTTCCCCTTCTTGCTCAGTCATGTTCTACATTTCCTATGACACTGATACTGCTTACTATGAAGCAGACTTACACTATCTCTATGACTACTACAATTATTTAATTCTCTACATCACTTTTAATCACAAAGCAATATAAAACAGTAGACAGCATTGCAGACTTACATTCCCTCTACTCCATGTTTTGATTGGCTGCTTCAATTTGCTTATAAAAAGAAACAGTTTTTCTGAATTCATTCAAAGTGCAGTTATTTCTCCATGACGTCCAGTGTTATGGTAAGAAGTTATGTCTCTGTACTACACTTATCCTCAAGGCCAAATCTTGTAGGAGCCATTAGAACTTCTTGAAATTCCTCAGAGCACATCCCGAGATTCTTTCCCTAAAATTTTGGTTTTAAAAACACCAGGTAAGAGTTTTTAAGGTCATACGGCAATTTTTTTGGGAAAATTAAAACAGAATCATTGCAGAATGACCAGCCATTTCTAGATTTTAAATAAGCTGTGTAATGTCCTGATGTTATTGAAGGACCGTCATGATATATAATTGCTGCAGTTACAAAAGTCCTTCCTGATATTGACAACTGTGAAGCCACAACATTTTTAATTAAAGTTGTCAATTTTGTTCCATCAGGCCTACATCGTTGGAACATTAAAATGACATACTGGCCATATGTTCGTATAAATAATGTGGACATCATTTCAGATTTACATTGGCTACACTCCATGTTGTGATCAGCTGCTTTTACTAGCTTATTAAAAGAGACTGATTTACTGTCTGGCAAAGTTAAATATATAAATCTTTCTGAGTCTACACTAGTAGTACTTGATACCCTACAGTTCTCGCAGTCATGCTGCCATTGATAAGAAAGCCCAAACAGGTGATCTACATCTACACCTTCAGCATGCAATACATCAAGCATATACATTAAAAACTCCTGACAATCTTGCTGAATATTTTGAGAGAATTGTGTTTGGCCTGAACATCTGTCTAACAGATTTCGAATTTCAGACACACTTTCTATTTTTGTTCTATCAGTGCTACATTTCTCTAACACAGAATTTAACAAACTGCAAAATCTTTGATCAGAATTGACCACAATCTCTTCTTTTACATTTTCTAGAGAAAACAAAACATTAACCACTACATTAGCATAGCAGTTGACACCAGAACTGTTTTCAAATTGAAAACCAACAACATCTTCAACAGAATCCTTTTTGTTTCTGCTTATAATTTCAGGTTCATCGACTTTTCGTCTTTTTGCTACAACCTCCCCAGTATTGGTCACATTTCTTCGTTTCCGGCCTACCACACGTTTCTCAAACAAAGGATATTGAGGCAAATGTGGCGCATACTCTCTTCTTAACCTATTGTATTCCTTAACACAATCTAGATCCGCACAAATGTTTGTGACATCACACTCAATCAAGTACAATCCCGATAAAGTTCTAACTCGTGACAATGCCACATATGCCATACCCTCCTTGAACACAGAACTGCCAATATTCACCAATGCACTGTCTACACTTAAACCTTGCGATTTATGGATTGTCACCGCATATGCCAAGCAAACAGGAAACTGCTTACGGCGAACATATAAGTCTTTTACAAGCAAAAATCTAGCAGAACAACGACCAATTAGCTGTAATTCCTCAATGCCATCAAATTTAATTTTTAAAAATTCAATTCCATCTCTATTTCTGTATTTTACAAAATCAACAACATTACCCATTGATCCATTTACCAGACCTCTTTCAACATGTAAATTCCTTCTTAAAATTATACGGCAGTTCAAGCACACATTCAGAGTCTTTTCAAAACCTGCAGTTTTAGATATAGTCTTCTCTAATGAATCCAATTTTGTTTTCAAATTCTCAGACAAAATAATTGTTGATCCCATATGCTCTACTCTGTCAATAGCTTCCAGTTTCACAATCTCTTGCTTTTCTAAATGCAACATTTTGTTGTTGAATTTGGCACATTCTGCAAGAGTTGGCATCAAACATATTCCAGATTTCTTCTCAGTAATTTTCTGAAAAATATTCTCAGGCACAACATCTTGTTCTGGATATAAATTTGACAGTAATCGTGCATGTAAAGCTTCTTTGCCATGCTCGGTCACTTTTCCAATTCTAACATCTTGTAGAATAGTCTTGTAAACTTCATCCTTCGCCTGACGCATATTTTCATGCAGTTCAGCATAATTGAAGTTTAACCATATATTGACGTTGCCAATGCTCCCTAGGCACTTCCTGGTATCTTCATGCGTGAGCATTTTGAACACAGGTTGCCCTTTCACTGGTGTCAGCTGCAGAAGATCTCCAAAAACAATGATGTGTTTGCCACCAAATAACACATCATACTCTGTTTTGAGAACTTCTTGCATTCTCAAATGCACAAAGGCAAGCATGACATTGGAAACCATGCTTACTTCGTCAATGATAAGAAGTTTCATTTTCCTCAAGATTCTTGAAACTTCACAACAAGCATCTCCAGATAGCTAGTGATATTGTAATTTGTTGTCATGCTCCACTGGCAGCATCAGTAAACGATGTAAAGTAATCCCTTTAATGTTATGTGCTGCCAGTCCAGTTGGAGCGGTGACAACACAAGACAGCGATGACTCAGTCCTTTCCTGCAAATAACATGAAATTGCTTTAATAAGGAAACTTTTTCCAGTTCCCGCTTCTCCACTCACGTACAGTCGGACAGGCTTCAACGACGTACATGAGCACTCTTTCTTCTCATGACTTAATCCATGATCAATTTGCATGGTAACTTCGTCATATATTTTCCTCTGCTCAACGTTGAGTTGTCTTTCCAACTCTTCTAAGTTAACCGCATCCTCCTGAGCATGTGCCATGGCTCTTTCCACTTCATTCATAGCAGTGGCAGCTTCATTTTCGATAACAGGTCCTCCTAGTGGATCCTGACTCAATGAAGCAGAACTCTGACTGTCCTGAGAACTGTCTCTGGCAATCTCGGCTGCAATCGTTGCTTCCTGCTCAATTTCCGCATTCAACATTTCTACATATTTGGGAAAAGCAGGACATTCTATGGTCTCCTTGGCAGCATTGAAAGAGTCTTCGTAACAGAGGAAATCTCCAAGCAGTTCCTCTTCTGCACGCCAAGGCTTGAAAAGTTGCAAAAGTGCTAAATAGAAAAACTCCTTTTTTTCAGGAGATTCGCCACACAATTTTCGATGGTTTACCAAGTGGCATTTTCTTTGCTTGACCAGACATCCCTCACTTCCAATTACAGCATACACTCCTTTCTCAGTATCTTCTTTGATGTTCCTCTTGAATATGTAATTTTGAAGAACCTCATACAGACAAACATTCTCGAGGTGACTGCTTCGATTTGGATAATATGTATCCAACATGTTGGTCTTCAAAATGTCGGTACTGTTTGGCTCCTTTTCCGCCAAATACTCAATTTCCCGCACAGGTTTCAGAACTCGATTACGCGTTGCAGCAAGACCAAGACTCGCCCAAACGATACTCCTGGATTTGGCATAGAGACTTGCTGAAGACAACCGGTCAGAACATTCGTAAGCTCCGATTTCTCGATGCGACAACATCTTCAGACTGAAACTGTACAACTTCTTACTGAGGCTCTTTTCATGGGAAATGTCCTCCCACATATCCTTCAATTCTGTCTTCTCTTTTTTGGTGATGTAAGATGTCACATACCGAGCCACAGCCATACAGTTATCAGCCACAAACTGTATATCCATGTTAGCATTCCACATGGACAAAATCACCGGGTTGTAGTCGTTGATGTACTTGGACTCTTCGTTCCTCTTCAAATTGTATGTGTTTTTAGGTGATTTCTTCATCACATTATGTCGCAGCGAAGACATCAAACTGTTTACTCTTCCTTTAGAAATCACCGGTCGTGGAAAGCCGAAACGACATTTGGTGTAGAACTTGTCCTTGTTTCGGAATTTACGACGACAGTACTTTCCACATCGATGGCTTTGGAAATGTAGAACTTTTTCTCTTAGGCTTTTCTTCTCCTTTGCGTTTGGAACAGCACACGTAGAATACTGTTGTATGAAACTCATCACTGAGTCTTCTGGATCCGTTCCAAATTTAGGTGCATCCTTGATCCACAGCAGCATATGTATATGAGGAGCACCTCTTGCTTGGTACTCCTTTCTCCAGAAGAAATCCAACACCTCTCCAAGAGGTGGATTCTTCTTATTCATGATGAAAGACATCATAGCTTCAAATCTATGATTGAAGTACCTGCATACATTGACTGGATCCAAAGAGCACAGTTCTCCGGGTGTCTTGAATTCGATGTTTTCGATGTTTCCATTTGCCTATCGTAGAAATTCAAGTAAGTCTTCCCAGCCATACTTGGCACAGCTCAGAGTGAGGAACCATGTGGGAGTTCCTAAGTTCCTCAGCATACATTTTAAATCACCATGACGACGGTACCAGTACTCATTAGTACCACGCTGACACGCCATGAGATTAATCAGATGACAATCTAAAATACTGTCTTGGACATTGACTTTATCCATAAAGTCACTTGCTGAGATGTTTTGCATGTGTATACCACTTTTCAAGATGTGGTTCACTGCATATGACAGTCCAGACAGATCGCTTTCAAACAGGAGATGAAACAAATAGGGAATACATTGTCGAAACCTAGCATCTCCTGCATACAATCGCAAAGTCCGGTATTCAGAAGCAGGAATTTGATGAGGTCGCTCATCATATCTTCCTCCCTGACCTGTTGGAAAAAGCTGTGGGAAACACCGAGCTTCCAAACTTTCCTCCCAAACACTAATGGGACTCCCTTTGGCTTGTTTCATTTGAAACAACTCAATAGCATTCCCCATGACTTCCTTGGAATGCAAAGGATGAACACTATAATGTTCATATATTTCTTCACTAGTACAGGGTTCTACTTTCTCAATTTGACCAGCACACAAATCGCTATCCTCTTCCTCACTTACTTCCTCTTCTGCAACATATACATTCTTATAGTATTTATTATTTTTTTTCAAATACAATGTTGCCTTTTTAACTTTCCTAACATCCACTAAATCTTGCCATATTTTCTTATTCTTTGTCGGAACCCCATTAACTAAGATAACCAGAGGTTCCTCTTCCACTTTTTCTACTCCAATTGTGTTAATGTTTTTCTTCAAATCTAGAGGCAAATAAACAACTCTTCCCTTTAATCCTCTCTGTAAATCTGATGGAGGCAATTTCCCTGTCTTTGGCTCCATTCTTACAATAGCCTGAACGGGATGGATACTTTGAATCAAAATAGATTCATAAGTATTTAAATCCTTCAATTCAGAAGGAATCTCAACCAATTCCAGATTATTATGAACTGCTCTAGCAGGCATCTGGTTTTGATTTAATTTGTTACAACAATAAGTACACACACGTTGATCCAATCCCAAATCAAAAAATTTTCTACCATCAAGTATGTTGTGAAATCCTTCCATTCACTATTATTTTCCCTTTCACTTTTTGCATATAAATCCACTAACTTAGTCTGATTCTTATAATAAGTGCGTCGACAACACACACAAGTGAAATTTGGCCTCTCACTTGATTTCACCTGAAACGTCGCAATTTCCCTCTGGAAATTATCTGTACTGGAAACCTGTACACTATCTTCCACATTACCCTCTTCTTCTTGGTCAATTTCAACATTCTCCTCTTTACTTCCAAAGTAATAAAACTCAATTTCTTCACATATATTCTTCACATCTATTTCAGAACCATGCAAAAGAGCAGCGCATAATTGTTTAAGCATAATTGCTGGACTCTTAGCATAATACAACATTCTAACTAATTTCCTAACTTTATTATGATGCACTGCTAGCATCCTGAAATGATGAAAAACACTCTGGCATACTCTCCTGGAAAGACAAGCCAGTGAATGACCATGCAAACCTGTCACTTCTCTCACTCTGCAAGGATCTAATTCTTGCAACAACTTCATTTTCTGCTTCAAACTTTTCTTATTAAATGACCGTACAAAATCACAAAGCAAATTGATGGAATCCTGTCGCACACTGCAAATACTACTACACTTCCAGGTGTACACAGGACCCTTAGGACGTCTTCCTAAAACCTCATTAACTAACACCTCTTCTGTCTCTGTTGTCACAAGTTTTTCTTTTTCAACTGGACAACCATCTTTCACTTCATAAGCTCGACCACTGGTGTCAACTGCATGCACCAAATCATTATCCTGGAAATAACTCTCCTCATTAAAAAATGCCTCACAGCTTGAACTATGCATCCATTCTCCAGAAAAAACTTCACAAAAATTACTACGATTAACTATTCTCTTCCATCTACTATTTCTTTTGAAATCATAAATTGCCTTGTTTAGCTTCCTAATTCTATTGATTATCAAAATAAATAACTTACGTTTAATTTCAAATGCCTGATCAATAACTTTCTCAACTATTTTTTTTCTCTTATAAAAAACCACTTTCTGTTGACCTTTCTTAATATTTTTTAACAAATTGCCAATTATCCTGTTGCGGAACATTCGTTTACAAATGTCCCTAAACTGTTGTTTCCTTCTACTATCATGCACAGAGTTATCTCTTGCTCTAGCAGTAACATTTTTCATTGGCCTTTCCTTTCCGTTTAAATTGCTTCTCTTTTTCTGGACTGAAACATTTTCTGTAGTAATATTTTTTTTACTACAGATATTTCTTATGAATGTTTTTGTACTCTTACCCGGTGCTTTCTTGGTGACTTGACAAATCTTTTTGTTAGAGGACTGCTGCTTTTTTTCATTGACCTGCTGTCTTTGACGTTTTGCAGCCTTTCTCAGTCTTTCTTTGGTTGGCATGCTGAAATCTTGAAATGATCTGCAGTTGAATCTGTGGTAAAATATAATAAAAAATGTTATTAACCACTATTACCAAAAAGTAAATCAATAACAGTCATCAAAAACTTAACACACTACTTGACATTTTTACATAGAAGATTTTTTAGTGCTTGGCAAATTTAGAATACAGAAATTGCAGAAAAGAAATGGAATTTATATTCATTTTACCTGTGCTGTTTTATATGTGAATCTGATCTAATTTTATGAGCATATTTTAATATTTTATTGAAGACACTACACATAACCTGTTTTTGAAGGTGTCTTTATTTTTAAATGAAACGGTTTACATTTTTACTTTTCATTTATTATAAATTTTTAAAATAAATGTTTATAGTTCCATAGGCTCAAGCACGTCAGCTTCCCATCCTATGTCATACAATTCTGACAAATCTGCATCCTCATCACGTTCTTCTTCATCCTCAGGATTTAAATCATCCAAGGGATCAACATCCACTGATGTTTCAATTACGAGTTCAATGATGAGGTCGAAATCAACTGATTGCTGATTGTCGCTCATGTTGATGTTGTCTTTATCTTTAAAGAAAGATAACAACAATGAGATGTTGCAGAGTAAGAGACAAATCTCAGAGATTATAATAGTAAAATTGTTTAACAAGAGTAACATTTTGCAGCTATTATTTAGCCATGTCCAGCGATGCTGAGGAGGTGAAGCCTATGTCCAATTTTTCAGTGAACAGGACTCATCTCTTCTTAACCTTGGATAAGCCTCACCGACTCTGTGTCCCCTGCACATACTTAAATGTAAAGGGGCAGATTTATATTAACTGGCACATCCCCAGGGATGCACCAGTTAACGTGCACCGCTGCTCTGCCACCCATGGTGTGCCGCATTTACAATCAGATAGGACAAAGCTGCGTCAAAACCCTGCGCCTGCTTGAAGCAGGCATAGGTCTTGACGCAGCATTGTGGAGATGGGGCACCCCTGAGCCTTGCTGGAGCTGCATCGCACTTGCGATACAACTCCAGCAATGCGCCACCTTTACGGAACAGATGCGTCACGCATCTGTGCCGTTTTTGCCCCATGGTGCGCCGCATTGTAAATGCAGCACACCATGGGTGGTGGAACAGCGGCGCAGGATGACTGGCACATCCCTGGTGATGCGCCAGTCACCATAAATCTATCCCTGAGCTTCTTATCTTGTTGGAGATGAACCGCCATATGTATCATCAAACTATTTTGCATTTCCTAAATAGCGAATTTTAAGGAATCGCTATTTAGGAAATGCAAAACGGTATGTATGTACAAAATCGGTATTAAATAGCGATTTGACGCAGCATTGTGGAGATGGGGCACCCCTGAGCCTTGCTGGAGCTGCATCGCACTTGCGATACAACTCCAGCAATGCGCCACCTTTACGGCACAGATGCGTCACGCATCTGTGCCGTTTTTGCCCCATGGTGCGCCGCATTGTAAATGCAGCACACCATGGGTGGTGGAACAGCGGCGCAGTATGACTGGCACATCCCTGGTGATGCGCCAGTCATCATAAATCTATCCCTAAGCTTCTTATCTTGTTGGAGATGAACCGCCATATGTATCATCAAACTATTTTGCATTTCCTAAATAGCGAATTTTAAGGAATCGCTATTTAGGAAATGCAAAACGGTATGTATGTACAAAATCGGTATTAAATAGCGATTTGACGCAGCATTGTGGAGATGGGGCACCCCTGAGCCTTGCTGGAGCTGCATCGCACTTGCGATACAACTCCAGCAATGCGCCACCTTTACGGCACAGATGCGTCACGCATCTGTGCCGTTTTTGCCCCATGGTGCGCCGCATTGTAAATGCAGCACACCATGGGTGGTGGAACAGCGGCGCAGGATGACTGGCACATCCCTGGTGATGCGCCAGTCATCATAAATCTATCCCTAAGCTTCTTATCTTGTTGGAGATGAACCGCCATATGTATCATCAAACTATTTTGCATTTCCTAAATAGCGAATTTTAAGGAATCGCTATTTAGGAAATGCAAAACGGTATGTATGTACAAAATCGGTATTAAATAGCGATTTGACGCAGCATTGTGGAGATGGGGCACCCCTGAGCCTTGCTGGAGCTGCATCGCACTTGCGATACAACTCCAGCAATGCGCCACCTTTACGGCACAGATGCGTCACGCATCTGTGCCGTTTTTGCCCCATGGTGCGCCGCATTGTAAATGCAGCACACCATGGGTGGTGGAACAGCGGCGCAGGATGACTGGCACATCCCTGGTGATGCGCCAGTCATCATAAATCTAATTTTAAGGAATCGCTATTTAGGAAATGCAAAACGGTATGTATGTACAAAATCGGTATTAAATAGCGATTCTTTACCATTCCTAATTTGCGATGAGCAAATTGCTAATTGCAAATTACCCATTCATTTCCATGGGCCAGGAGGCCCATAGGAATGAAGGTGCAATTTGCGATTAGCAATTAGCTAATCGCAAATTAGGAATTTTTCCAAGGGTGCAGGGGTGTCTCAAGAACACCCTGCTGCACCCCTGAAAAAAAAAATTGGGGGGCATATGGCACACATACATGCCCTAAGGGCATGTAAGGGCGTCATATGGCACCTTTTGTTTTTTGGAAAAAAAGCTTTTTGAAAAGAATTCGCAAATTACCACCAACTAGAAGTTGGTGGTAATTTGCAAATCCTTAATGGCATTTTTTGCATATTTTTTGTTTGATACATTGCATTTAAGGAATCGCAAAATTTGCAAATCCTTAAGTGCAATCGCAAAATAAGGAATAGCAAATTTTGCTATTCCTTATTTTGCATCAAACTTGTTTGATACATACCATTTGTCTAATTAGCATTCGCAAAGGCCGAAATTCGCAGAATTTTGGCCTTTGCGAATGCTAATTAGCTTGATACATATGGCCCCAAGTGAGGCCTGTCTTGCAACATGGTGCATCTTTTGCATCACTGCTGCATCGGTTTCATGTGGCACGGTTTTTTACAGCATGACACATCTGCCTAAATGCATCAATTTGTAATTTTGTCGCCTCATAGCAAATCTTTTGCACCGCCGCTGCGTCACAAAAGTGACGCACAGTGGCGCAAAAGAGGCATACACCTATCATAAATCTGTCCCTAGCATTTTAAATGATTAATTCAGGATGACGATAAGGTGTGGCCTATCCAGAGGTTTGTTTAAGGTGAGGCCTACTCAGGGTTGCAGATCAAAGTTACGCTTGTTGAAGAATACAGAAGAGATAATACATGTAAAGGCCTACCAATGAAGTAAGTGATGTCCACTTCATTGCGCCAGTCATCATAAATCTATCCCTAAGCTTCTTATCTTGTTGGAGATGAACCGCCATATGTATCATCAAACTATTTTGCATGTCCTAAATAGCGAATTTTAAGGAATAAATAGCGATTCTTTACCATTCCTAATTTGCGATGAGCAAATTGCTAATTGCAAATTACCCATTCATTTCCATGGGCCAGGAGGCCCATAGGAATGAAGGTGCAATTTGCGATTAGCAATTAGCTAATCACCAATTAGGAATTTTTCCAAGGGTGCAGGGGTGTCTCAAGAACACCCTGCTGCACCCCTGAAAAAGAAATTTGGGGGCATATGGCGCACATAAATTTTAAAAACATCCCTTTACCTCAAAAACGATTTTCAAGTCATAATTTGAAAACACTGCACATGAGGAAATGACTTAAAATGTCCTTAAGACACATGAAAGTGTTTTTTTAAAGCCTTTGCAACTTTTTTGGGTCACTTTTAACATGGCTATGTAACTCAAACAATCAAAATCTAAATTTGCCAAGCACAGGTGGGAGCATATTTACAAGGAATTTGCACCACGGGGAAAGGTCTTTTAATTTAATATGGGAAAAATAACATCAGAGACACTAAAATGCCTTATAAAGAAGCATACACCATTATGTCCTTGTCATAAATTTTAAAAGCATTCCTTTACCTCAAAAACGATTTTCAAGTCATAATTTCAAAACACTGCACATGGGGAAATGACTTAAAATGTCCTTAAGACACATGAAAGCGTTTTTTTAAAGCCTTTGCAGCATTTTTGGGTCACTTTTAACATGGCTATGTAACTCAAACAATCAAAATCTAAATTTGCCATGCACAGGTGGGAGCATATTTACAAGGAATTTGCTCCACGGGGAAAGGTCTTTTAATTTAATATGGGAAAAATAACATCAGAGACACTGAAATGCCTTATAAAGAAGCATACACCATTATGTCCTTGTCATAAATTTTAAAACCATTCCTTTTCCTCAAAAACGATTTTCAAGTCATAATTTGAAAACACTCCACATGGGGAAATGACGTAAAATGTCCTTAAGACACATGAAAGCGTTTTTTGATTGCCTTTGCAGCATGTTTGGGTCACTTTTAACATGGCTATGTAACGCAAACAATCAAAATCTAAATTTGCCATGCACAGGTGGGAGCATATTTACAAGGAATTTGCTCCACAGGGAAAGGTCTTACATTAAAATGGGAAAAATAACATCAGAGACACTCAAATGCCTTATAAAGAAGCATACACCATTATGTCCTTGTCATAAATTTTAAAACCATTCCTTTTCCTCAAAAACGATTTTCAAGTCATAATTTGAAAACACTCCACAGCTCCTATGCACAAAAACATTTTCTCCAATTACAATTTCTCAAAGAAACAAAATCTATTTGTAAAACACTTGAGACAAAGCAACATTTTAAAAACACAACTTTCTTCATAATTTTCTCCTTAAAGCACACTATTCTCTATCTAAATTAAAGAAATCTTTTCTCACCTCAGCAAATACTTTATGAGTTTCAAAACAGTCTCAGAAACACACCAATTTGTCTTCAGCAGAGCAAAAGGTATGCACTCCAGAGTCTGCAGCTATCAAAAGCACAGAAATGCTGTAATTCTTCACACATATCTCTCATGTTCACCCAATCAAAACTCTTCCCTCACTTTTTTCAAATCAAAACCCTTCCCCCCTCTGCCCTCTCTGCCTTTTTTGCATAGCAACCACCTCTTGGAAGACCTCTGGTGTTTGCAAGTTCACACAACAATGTTTCAATTGAACTCTGAACTCTCAGTGCACCTGCATATCCAGTGCAATCTTTCATTTAATGATTTTTTATTGACCATTCAAAATACATCTTTCAAAGAACTCATCCATGCACCCTAACTTTCTGTTTTCAGCAATCAAAATCCACCAATCACTGCTACTGCTTCATTAACACAGAAACTCCACAATTTTTTTCATTTTAAACTCTTATTTTTTCAACTGCCATTTCATTGCCACACTTCATCTGACTGCAGCAGAACCTTCTCTCACCATGTTTTCTGTCTGGATTGTTGGACATAGTTACATCTATTGGGCTCAGAGGTATGCTGAGAACAGAAATTTACCTAACCTCAATTTACAAGATGTGGAAATTAAGTGGTTTGGCCACAGAGGATTAAAATGTCACCAATTGATACCATTGGTGAAAACCTTTATGCATTTGCCAAAACCTGACCTGTTAATTGTGCACTGTGGAGGTAATGATTTGGGCA
Source organism: Lissotriton helveticus (assembly GCF_964261635.1). NCBI lineage: Eukaryota > Metazoa > Chordata > Amphibia > Caudata > Salamandridae > Lissotriton > Lissotriton helveticus. The sequence continues at coordinate 1,418,664,846 of NC_136059.1, read as the reverse complement.
CTTTGACTGGGGTAGGTCTGGAAATGCTTTTAAAGGACACCTTTGAGCAATTGATGGCACTTTTTCCTCAAACTGCCTTGGTATATTCAAATATATGCCAAAGACAGAAATGGAGGTGGTCAAACCAATTTTGTCCACAAATTGAGAAGTCGAGGAAGCATGTAAACAAATCTGTTTCAGCTTACATGAGAGACCATGGAATGGGCTCCATGTACAACAATAACTTGTGTTACTACATGCAAGATATCTACAGAGGAGATGGAGTTCACTTCTCAGATGAGGGCAACAGAATTTTCATTCTGAATTTAAGACTGTGCATTGGTACCTACTTATAAGTACCTAAATGTACCATAAACCCAAAAGCTCTTCTCAGAGCTACCCTACATCTGATCACTCACAATTATTATTTTTCTCTAACTTTTTTCACTAATTTTCAACAAAGTACGCTCCCCGGGGCGCTACCCGGTACGCGAACCGGAAGCTAACCTCGCGGAATTTTTTAAAAAAATGTTTTTTTTCGCACATATAAGCCTCCTCAGCCACCCTCAGAAAACCTAGGGGGTCAAGATAAGTCTACCGTACCCCCTTCTACCCATTCTGAACATTATTTGCCCTCCATCTTGTATCTTAATTCGACCGAAACACAAAATGGTGGACTCCCGTAACGCTTCAGGTTCGCGTACCGGGGCGCTCGCCAGTTCGCGTACCGGGTCGCTCCCTGGGAAGCGCACCATCAAAAAAGGTGGGAAAATAATTTACAGAAAAACGACTTGAGACACTCTCACCAAATATAGATTAGCTCATACTACATACCAATCCCTATCATTTTCACAAATTTGATTGAAATTCCATTTAGCCATTTAGCCTGTAGACCTCTCTAAATACCGTGAGGTAAATTACTTCACAAAACACATCTGAAGTATTGGAATTGACAACCAATGAAAATGTTACTTTCATTTTCTACTTTTATTACCTGACATTTGATTGGTTATATACCTGAATATATATAAAGGAAGAGAAGGAAACACAGCCATTTTGACTACTACTTCTTGTTGTACATTTCAATTGGATTTTCACTAATCACTTCAACTTCTTTGTAAAGGTAAGTTGTTATTTTTAAAACTGAAGTATATTGTGCACTATAAGTTAATATGGTAAACTTTTTCTGATAGTTATATACTATCCCTCTCTAGTAGTTATAGATTTAGATAGACTTCTCTGTTATAGTTATGGATGGAGTTAGGCTTCTCTTGTATAATTATGAATTTACTTACGTTAAATCACATACACTTTTTTATATTCCTACTTCCACTCTGATACTATACACTGCCCAAAGATAAATTCACTGATAAAAACTGCCTATCTAAAATTAATCCCAACAGTGCCCTATCTCTACTAATGTATATTTTTTTTATCCAAATTTCAGGCAAAATGGAAGGCGAACACAAAGTTTCATTTCAAATTGTCCTGCAAGAGAGCAGCCAAGAAATAATTGATCCAAATTATATAGAATTTATGGATGAAACTTGGGACCAAGAACTACTGCAATGTGTGCAAGCAGTAGATGACCTCCTTCAAAATGAGGACATTTTACACCCTCAGAGATTACAAACTATGTTCAATGAAAATAATGACATTTCAGACAGTGAAATGTTAGAAAGTTTATTAAATTTTGAAACACAATCACAATAATAAATAATTGCTTAAAAAATAAAGAAATTAAAAAATAATCAACAAAACCAACAATCAATTAACATACAGTATTTGAAAAGTCTATCATTCTTTTTTCCTTATAGTACGCTCCCCAGAACGCTTCCCGGTTCGCGAACCGGGCGCTCCCCACGCAAAAAAAAAAATATTTTTTTTTTTTTTTTTGCCCTGCGGGGCCCTTTTAAAGCCTCCACATCAAACCTAGGGGGTCAGGGAGGATCTACTATGCCCCCTTATGGTCATTTCCCCCTTTGTTTTGGCCTCCTCTTGTCTCTCGATCCTACCGAGAGACAAGATGGCGGCCGCTCCGGACTGTTTAGAATGTTGACAGACACCGGAGAGCCAATCAGCTTCGCTTCGCGAAGTTCCGTTACGCGTCAAGTACGCGAACCGGAGCGCTGCCCAGAGCGCGCTTACAGATATATATCTTTTTTTGAACGTTAATTTCTCAAAATCCACTGGAGCACATATATTGAGACCTAGCAAAGGCACATCGGGCTAACAGTCCCTACAATTTTGCCAAGTTTCGTGCAAATCCATTCAGCCGTTCGGGCTAAAAGTGAGGCCAACCGCCCAATGGAAATTAACATGGGAAAAACGCGTTTTGGGACCCCCCTTTTTTCTCGGCCCCCCTTGACGAACCCCCCCCCCCAAATTTTCAGGGGCTGCTCAGAAACAAAATGTTCCCTTTTTCCTGAAAATTTCAGCCAATTCCGTCCACAAACGCCAAAGTTATTAGACATAGAATTTTCAAAAATCCCATAGGGAAAAAATCCTAACTATATATACCTACTGGCGACCGCCAGTAGGTAATATATATATATATATATATATATATATATATATATATATATATATATATATATATATATATATATATATGCAGCAACCTGTCGTCAAAGGATCATTCAAAAAGGACGACAGCGGACCCAGAGATTTCAAAGGTGCTATATATGATTGATTTGATTGATAGGCTTTATTTCGATATAAAATTATCATAAAAGCTGGTACAACAAATATAAAACGCAACATTTTTAACAATCATTTCATAATTACACAAAAAGGGAAAAAGGGAGGAGAGTGTTAAAACAATTAAAACAAGAATTAAATTGACAAGGAAAGCCTTCTTACACGAATCAACCATGACCACTTTAAAAATTTTGACACAGCACAAATAGTCAAAGTGGATGTGTCCGACATTAAAATACGTAACACCTCTTTGTGCTGGTGGGTACCTAAAAGTCTACATAAAGGTTTAACCAGCGCCTCGTGGGTGCACAGTAATCCGGACATTCAAAAAGAATGTGGGCTACCGACTCTCCTCGAGTGGGACAACGCGCACAAAAGGGGGAAAACTGATAAGAGGATTTCCATCGGGCAACTAGTTCACCTACTGGTAGGGTCCCCACTCTAAACTTAAAATACAAGGCACGATCGAAGGGGATTGAAATCATATCTAAGTAAGGTTCATAGGCCACCACATCTTTAATCCTTACAAAGGCTACAGTGGAATTACAATGACATGGATCTGAAAATAGTTTAGAGGAGACCCAGTTCCAATACAATTTCTTGATCATGGCTTTAGGTGGGGCAGTTCTCAATACCCACGCATCACCTAGTCCTAACTCCGCTAATAGCCATTTTACATCCCTCAACCATTTAATCCTGGACCAACCTTCCATGGCCATAACCTCTGATAGCGCTTCTGCATAGGAGGCTAATTCGGGCACCCGCCACAACCGAGCCCAAAGAAGCAAGGGGAGTAGTTGCGCTTGGTCCTATATATATTACCTACCGGTGGTCGCCAGTAGGTAGTTATAGTTAGGGCCTAGTTTCCATAGGAAATCCACAACATTCCATTTGGAATACCTTTGGCCTTCACAAAATTCTCCAAGAAAATGGCCTGCTCCGCTGCGCTCCTTCCCTGAAAGTTTGGGGGTTATTCGTCAAGCGGGGGACGATAAAAAAGGGGGGTCCCAAAACATGTTTTCCCCATGCAATTTTCGATAGGGACCTTTAAGTGAGGCTACAGCCCGAACTGCTGAATGGAATTACACCAAATTTGGCAAAAAGAGTTTGGTTAGCAGATTACGCTTTTTGTTAAATGGTGAAAATCCGTTTATTAGTTTCTTAGAAAATCATAGATATATCTATAGACAAAGTACCGTATGCGTACAGTACGTGTACCTTCCCGAGCACGAGCTTTATGCTAATTGCTGTCCACACTCCAAACCAGGAAGTGTTGGCAGCCATCTTGTGCCTCGGTAGAACCAAGGCACAAGAAAGCAGCAAAACAAACACGAAAAACACGCAAAGGGGGCAGGGTAGAAACACCCTGACCCCCTAGGCCTGCTCAGGGGGTCCCACAAGGACCACATTTTTAAAAGAAAATTAATAAAATCACGGGATACGCGTAGGCACGCGTACACCGTAAACAAAAAAAACGCGGTCAGCTTTTTTTTCTAATTACCCCCAGGGGACCAATTCCCGGGTGCTTTATAATTAAAAGTGTGGGGGGCCCAATCTCCCCCACACTGCCCTGGGGACCGCCACCCCCGTGGCAAAGTAAGTATAAGTATAATAGCGGGGGGCACACAGCCCCCAGCCCCGGGGACCGCCACCTCCTGGGGCTTTATTATGAAGTATGTGGGGGGCTCACGGCCACCCCACATCCCCGGGGACCGCCACCTCCAGGACTTTGTTTTAAATAAATAAAAATTTAAAAACCTGTGTGGGGGGGCTCAAGCTCCCCCACACGCTCCAGGGACCGCCACCTCCCTGGGGCACTAATATTTAAAATAAGGGGCTTTTAACTGGTGGGACGGGGGCTGCGTGGCCCCCCTCCTGGAGCCCTTGATGGCCCTAGGCCGGCTCCTGCAGTGTCCTGGGGTGCCTACCCCCGGGACACTGCTGTTTGCTATGGTAGGGCGGCAGCCTCGAGGCTCCCACTCTACCATAGCAAACTGCTTTGGTTTTTGAAAGAGAAAGCAGGAAACCTGCTCTCTCTTTCAAAAACCAAAGTGGATTGCTTTTCTGCATGGGGAGCAGCATGTTAGCTGCTCCCCAAGCAGAAAAGAATGCGGGGAGCCGGAGGGACCGTGGGGGGCTTGGGGACCCCCCCCATGGCCCCCAACTAGGAGGACCAGGAGCCGGGGGATGGGGTCCCTGGGGCCAGAAGTGGCCCAGGAGGGGGCCACGCGGCTCCCTCCCCAAATAATAAAATAATTATATTTTAAAAAAGATGTAGGCCCCGGGGTCTTAAGTGGCCTGAGGAGGGGGGCTATGCAGCCCCCTTCCTTAAAATTAAATATAAAAAGTGGCATGCCCTGGGCGATGGGGTCCCCGGGGCCTTAATTAGCCATAGGAGGGGGGCCACACGGCCCCCTTCCCCTTAAAAAGACATAAAAATACTTTTTGTGGGTGAGGCCTTGGGTGATGGGGTCCCCAGGGCCCAAAAAAAAGAAAAAGAAGGGGGGCTACACAGCCCCTGGTGCGTTTGCAGAGGGGGAACTAATTCCCCTTGCATACTGGCGGTCCCTGGGGGCCCCTGGGGGCCAACATGCCCACCAGGAACCTACAGTATGCGCCAGGGGGCTGCGATGCAGAGTTGTGTAAAAAGGGGCGTGCCCTCATAACACCTCTCTGCAACCCAGCCCCCTGGCGCATACTGGAGGTTCCTGGTGGGCTAGTTGGCCCCCAGAGACCCCAGTATGCAAGGGGAATTAGTTCCTCCTCTGCAAATGCGCCAGGGGACTGCGTTGCAGAGAGGTGTAAAAAGGGGTGTGGCCTCATTACACCTCTCTGCAACGCAGCCCCCTGGCGCATACTGGAGGTTCCTGGTGGGCTAGTTGGCCCCCAGGGACCCCCAGTATGCAAAGGGAATTAGTTCCCCCTCTGCAAACATGCCAGGGGGCTGCGTTGCAGAGAGGTGTAAAAAGGGGCGTGGCCTCATTACACCTCTCTGCAACGCAGCCCCCTGGCGCATACTGGTGGTTTCTGTCGGGCTAGTTGGCCCCCAGGGACCCCCAGTATGCAAGTGGAATTAGTTACTCTTCTGCAAATGCGCCAGGGGACTGCGTTGCAGAGAGGTGTAATGAGGCCACGCCCATTTTTACACCTCTCTGCAACACAATCCCCTGGCGCATACTGGAGGTTCCTGGTGGGCTAGTTGGCCCCCAGGGACCCCAGTATGCAAGGGGAATTAGTTCCTCCTCTGCAAACGCGCCAGGGGGCTGCGTTGCAGAGAGGTGTAAAAAGGGGCATGGCCTCATTACACCTCTCTGCAACGCAGCCCCCTGGCGCATACTGGTGGTTCCTGGAGGGCTAGTTGGCCCCCAGGGACCCCCAGTATGCAAGGGGAATTAGTTACCCCTCTGCAAATGCACCAGGGGACTGCGTTGCAGAGAGGTGTAATGAGGCCACGACCATTTTCCCACCTCTCTACAACACAGCCCCCTGGCGCATACCGGAGGTTCCTGGTGGGCAAGTTGGCCCTCAGGGACCCCCAGTATGCAAGGGGACTTAAGCCCCCAACTTAGAACACGCTATGGGGCATGTTTGCACAGTGGTGAAGGTAGGGGGCGGGGCTTGAGGTGATATGAGTGCAAACATGCCCTGTGGTGTGTTTTAAATTGGGGAATTAATTCCTCTTCAATCCAGAGGTCCTCTAGGGTCCAACTAGTCCAACAGGTACCTCCAGTAAGCGCCACAGAGCTGCGTTGCAGAGTGTTGTAAAAAGGGGGCGTGCCCTCTGAACACCTCTCTGCAACACAGCTCCCTGGCGCATACTGGAGGTACCTGGTTGGCTAGTTGGCTCACAGGGGACCTCAGGATTGAAAAAAAATTAATTCCCCAACCTAAAACTCGCCACAGGGCGTGTTTGCACACATATCACCTCAGGCCCCTCCCCGTTCCTTCACTAGTGAGCAAAATATTCCTCTAAAATCAGCCGAACTACGAATTCCGGTTTACTCACCTGTTATCAGAAGAGACCTCAGTGCTGCATCTTTCAGCCCACTACTGATCCTGAAAAGTAATTCTAATCGTAGTTACAGTAACTTGAATTTCCTTCCATAGGCTAACATTGACTGGTTTCACTTGGAAATTCTTTTAAGTGTGGAGTTTTGGAAGTTAAAAAAATTCCTCAAAAATAAGCCGAATTACGAATTCGGATTTACTCACCTGTTATCAGGAGAGACCTCAGTGCTGCATCTTTCAGCCCACTACTGATCCTGAAAAGTAATTCTAATCGTAGTTAAAGTAACTTGAATTTCCTTCCATAGGCTAACATTGATTGGTTTCACTTGGAAATTTCTTTTAAGTGTGGAGTTTTGGAACTTTAAAAAATTCCTCAAAAATCAGCCGAACTATGAATTCCGATTTACTCACCTGTTATCAGGAGAGACCTCAGTTCTGCATCTTTGAGCTCACTACTGTTCCTGAAAAGTAATTTTAACTGTACTTACCAGTAACTTGAATTTCCTGCCATAGAATATAATTGCCTGCTATATAAAATATATATAAATCAAAAAAATATAAAATAAAAATAAAAAATATTACAATTTCAATATTTTTAAAAACATTTTTTTCAATTTATATTAAAAATATGTAATGTAATTTAGAAAATAAAATATCAAAAAATAAATACTTTAAAACAATGTAGTAAATCAGTATAAAAAAATATAACAATTAATAGATTTAAAAATGTTCATTTACAAAACCTTTGAAATTCACTGAAAAAACCATAGGTGTCAGCCACGTTATAGTTAGGAATTAGCATTTAAAAAACCTTAGAAATTCACTGAAAAAAAACAGGTTTCAGCCACGTTATAGTTAGGAATTAGCATTTAAAAAACCTTAGAAATTCACTGAAAAAAGCATAGGTTTCACACATGTTATAGTTAGCTGGACATTTCACTCGTACATAACCATTGAAATTCCCCCGTTATAGTGAATTCAGCTAACTATAACTCGCGCGCCCGCAATGCACTGCTGATGACGTCACATATTACATCACTCATGACATGGTCAGTGAAATCACTCATGACATCACTGATGACATCTCAAATGACATCATTGATGATATCACTGATGACATCATCCTTGTGAAAAAGTGGCAGACCTCCTCTCACCCTAATATAACATTCAAAAATAGAAACTAACATTTTCAAAAAAATGGAGATACCAATACCAGTTACAACAACCTATTCAGTAATTCCAACATCTACATACACATCCACTCATTCACCAACAGTTCTATATAGTCACTCATACAAGTACTCACTCATCATATATACTCATACACCTATACATCCTGTTACACACCGATAGTCATCCATAGAGCTACTTACACCCATACTCACACATGCAAATAACCATCAAACATCCAGTTACTTGCATATACAACTATACACACACCACTACACTTACTTCTACAGAAACGTACACATACTTACTCTCTTAAACAATCACTTATAGAAACACATACTTATTTATACATGAACTCTTTTAACCTCTCACTCTCACATATACTCACTTATATACATCAATACTCACATATACTAGTTTAAAACATATGTAGTTACGCATAAAGACACTATTGAGACAGTCATTCACTCACTAACACACCCATACACACACTCATCCACCCATACAGTCCTGCACACATGCTGTCTTCAAAACACATACAAACAGTGAGTCACTCATTCATGCATCTATACGCTAAGTAATATCCCTCACCGAACTATACAGACACTCATACTGATACTCAAAAAACAAAGTAATAACCCATATACACACTCATGTAGCTACTCACCAAACCATGCAGCCACTTATACACAAAGTGAGACACTGATACAGATATTTAAATATTTAAACATTACTCGTTAATACATGTATTCACTAAGATACACTTAATAAGTCAGGTATACAATCAATTTGACCAAAAAAACATCCATTTAGACACTCATTTACCCATTTATTCTTCCATCGACCTTTAGATATACATATATAAAATATTTATTTTTCAGAAAGATACACCTTCACTAGATGATGACATCAGTGACGTAATCAGTGATGTCATTTGAGATGTCATCAGTGATGTCTTGAGTGATGTCACTGACCATGTCATGAGTGATGTAATATGGGACGTCATCAGCAGTGTATTGCGGGTGCGCGAGTTATAGTAAGCTGAACTAACTATAACGGGGGAATTTCAATGGTTTTGTATGAGTGAAATGTCCAGCTAACTAGAACAATTAATTTCTGAGCATTACTACATATTCTAGAGTTAGAGCAAATGTACTCTCCTAAGAGGGATATGGTTCCTCCCTCCATCTTGTAGAATCATAGAAATTTGATATACCACACCTCCAAAAATCTACACCTGCTAAGAATATATAGCATAACTATATTATTCAAATTATTCTCAATTAAACTAAAACCAGAGCAGTTTCCACTGTATAAGCCAAGTCTCACCTTGTCAAACCTACTGGTTTCAAAAGTGTTATGTCACAGCATGCACTTGATTTATTATTTACTCCTTGGTCATTGTAGCCCCCTGATATGGGATCCTGATAAGATAAATATGTTTTGAAATCTTGTGTCCCAATCCGTACTATACACATGTACTGTATATCCTAATATTAATCCATAACATGTTCCCAAAGAATCAAGTTGACATTAAGCCAACCCCTTTCCAAATAGCAGCGATGTGAATATTGTACAAACTATTGTCACTAATGTCCTAGCATTCAACATGCATCCATCAGTTACATTCTCTCGTCTCCATAACATTCTCCCTTCTCCATCATTATGTATAAACCCCATATCCTTGCTGTCCTACGTAATCAAATGCAAAACATACCTTATTCTTTTTCCTATTTTAGACTTCTCCCTACTTAATACTCTATCCTCTTAGTTGAAATGCCAATGCATACATGTGTAGGAACAAAAAAACTGAATCTGGTACTTTGAAATTGAACAAACATCAGTCAACTGTAGGATTTTCCCCTTGCACTTCTCCTTGCAACACTCATTCCTCCTACATGTGTCAACAACGTAATAAGTACCTTCCCCTCTCAACATCACAGAAGCTAAAGCACTTCGAATTTCCCACTGTTGTTCAATCCCCACACACTCTACTCAGAACAACAAACATTTTCAATGCAATAGGTCGTGCATTTAGCTCTATTGGCATTATAAACGACAATGTTTTTACTTAGGTTTTTTTTTGCAGTTGAGTTCTTTTTTTTTTTAAGTGTGTTTTGTCCTGTGGTGTTTATGATGATTGTTTTCACTATAGATATGTACCTATCTTTGTGTATTACTTTATAAAACATGTAAAATAATGATGTTGTTAAGAGAAGGAAAAAAATAATAATAATAATAATAATATTCATCAATAAATAAAAATCATCTTTGGTCTACATGTGCATACTTCCATTGTACATCTATGTACCTTCCATGTAGATCTGTGTGTCTGTTACTTTTCTCTAAAAAAGCATATGCAATGCACTACCCTATTTCTCATCCTGTGCCTCTATCAATATATTTAATCTAAATATACTTACTTCCTTTATGTATCTATATACTTTCAATGTACTTATGGATCTATATATTTATCACTTTCTTCTAATTTAGCATTTCCAATGCACTAGCCTATTTCTCAGCCTATACTTCGCTCAATGTATCTTCTAGCCCAAACTTCTGACTCATTTCAAACTTCTTTCTACTACTCCTTCTAATGCACTACCCTATCTCTCATCCTATAGATCTATCAATATATCCTCTACATCCACTCTCTCATTTATCCCAAACCCATTACCACTACTATGATCGCCAAAATAACCTTTTCTAGACTCTCTCCTGCTCTACCCGTCCTTGTATCATCTGACACCTCTTTTTACTACACCGATCCCCTAAAACAAACATTTCTAAACTCTCCCCTCTGACTCCTTCCCTCCAAAACTCCTTTTTACTCATCCAAAAGCCTCTTCCTACTGCTAAGACTTAAAAAAACATCCTTCACTCTTTTATCCCTCCACTATCCTTTTTCAATTAAAATTAACAGACTAACATGTTCACTACTCAAATTCCATATTCCATATTCAACTATACTAATATACTGCCCGAATAACTGAATAACATATCTACTACTCAAATTACTTCATATTTATACCATACTAATTTTCAACACCAATCCTTTATGGGTTCCAGAGTGGCGTGCTACTGGCCAGAAAAGCGCTTCAACACCCAAATGGGGTAACAAGTGCTATATGAATGCAAATCTTTCTTCCCCTTTTATCCATCCGCTATCCTTCTCACTCCAAGTAACAGACTAATATCCACCACTGAAATTACCTCATATTTCGCCATATTAATTCACCACTAATCCTTTATAGGCTCCCTGAATAGCATGCGTCAACAAGTGAGCGATAAATAAATACAAACCTTTGTCCTACTCTATCCTTCTGCTATCATTCCAAATCCAAATAACTGACTAACCTATCCACCACTTAAAATGTACTTGCATGTTTGACTATACTAATTCAACACTAATCCTCTATGGGTCCCAAAGTAGCGTGCTACCCGCCGAAAAAGCGCTTCGACGCCTCTTCAGGGGTAGTAAGCGCAATATAAATGCAATTACAATACAATACAATACAACAGGTTTGAAATCTTCCACAGAAGTTTTGGAGCTTGGATTAGGACTGCAAACATTGCGAATTAAAGACCATGAAATTATGACTACTAGTCACACACTTTACTTGTCGAGGCACCTATACAATCCAGCAGAGCATCTGCAGTGTTGTGAACTATGGGAAACTTTCCAGGGTTAAAGAGAAAACATGTTTTTCCGAATTCCTAGGAGTGTGCGAAATTGATTAATATTTTTCATGAAATTCAAAATACATTTCACAAATTTACACTTTTTGAGCGATGAAGTTTGCCAGTGCCTTTCATCATTTCCCACGCAAGTGCACACTTTGTGCGTAATACATAAGGCATTAACACACTTGTACAGACCTGAAAGCAATTTATATTGGCGAAGCAGGATGACTTAATGACACAATTGCCTATTTATTTAGTGTACTTTAATAACAACTAGGATTATAACTTACCTTAATATGCAGGAGTTTTGCCCGCGTGTATCTGAAGTAGATACATTAACCCACTAAGCTATTTACTGGAAGTAGCATGGCAGAAAGAACGGAAGTCCGGGAGGCTTAGCAGACATTAATAGCTGGAGGCTCTTCAGTGTGTGTGCTTCAGATGTTTCCCGAATAGGGGGGTAATTAGTTTGAGCTTTCAGTGTAGAGCCAGGTTTAGCCTTATGTCCATAACAGGTCAATAAAATGGACAATGGTTGATAAAACTGCTGAACAAAATTACACCACATTTTTCAGGAAGCTAGATCTTTGTCCAGAAAGCGTGCTTTTTAGTTCGAGATTGCAGACAGCTCGCATGTGCCTCTGCTTGGCATTGATCTGTTATATCATAATGAAAACTCTAAAAATGGGCTTTTAGCCCACCCATTACATGCCATTGGTTGCCTTTTGTGTTCACGCTTGAATCCTTGCTTCTGATTGATTATAGCTTATGTTTTGTTTTTGCTTGTTTCCATTATATTCCCCAACTGATCTCTGTTAACACTCATCCCACCCAACCCGCTGCTCTCTCTTTACTGCCTGCATCTAGATGCCGCCTGCATCCTCTTCGCATCAAAGCAGGGAGTAGGTGTGTCAAGGGCACTCCTGTGGCAGAATGCACATAAATAACACCGATACGGTATGCCCACCCCCTATCACACGGCTGCCTCGGTTTATTCTCAGAAGCAACACAGACCCAGCTTTAAACAGTTACAGCCAAAATTGTGATTTGTCTAAGATCACAGGCGTTGTTAGTGGCTGAGGTGTTAGTGTACCTCTTTCCGTCCGTGCTTTTGTCTTTCTTTGCCTTCAAAATACAATCTGTTAGTGTGTATATGGAATTTCATTACAAGACTGGAGGCTACTGATCCAGCTCGACACCAATAATTGATCAGGGATCAATACTCAATAACATCATACTACAATGGCCATACACTTTCACCCAGAATCCCTGATGTGCTGGGGTCAATTTATATCTACATTCAATTCTTTTCTTTCATAAGTAAGGAGTATCACCGGGAGATTCGCCTAGGTAAGAAAGCCTACCTCGCAGGGAGGATAGAAGCTGCCTCCAACTCCTGCAAGGAGATTTTCTCTATAGTCAGGGAATTTACATCTCCACGGGTAAACATCGTTGAGGAGAGGCCCTCCGACTCCTGGGCGGCGGATCTTGCTGGCTTTTTTACAAGCAAGATCCAACTTATACAGGCCTCTTTCCCAGCGGCTACACCCATGGAGCGAACTGCCACTGAGGCCATTCGATCGCCTCTGGCCTTGCCAGGCCCGATACTGGGGGCTTTTCCACCTATACTGGAGTCCGCCTCTTTAGCACTCTTGGCCAACTTGAAATCTGGCTCGCCCCTGGATCCTTGTCCTGCTAAAACACTGGCGAAACTGGCTGATGTGATCAATCCTATGGTCAACCCGCTGCTAAATCTTTCATTGAGTCAGGGAGTGGTCCCGCAGGCTTGGAAGCAGGCGATGGTCATCCCGCTGCTTAAGAAGCCTGGTCTGGACCCTAAGGCCCTTGTCAACTACCGGCCTATCTCTCTGTTGCCGGCTCTTTCGAAAATTGCTGAAAAGCACGTACAATCGGTGCTTTCCAATTTTCTAGAGGCGAATGAGATTTTGCATGCCTCCCAGTCAGGTTTTCGCCCTAATTTTAGCACCGAGACGGCGCTCCTCGAGGTCTCTGAAACAATCAAGGAGATCTTGGATCCAGGGGGTAAAGCCATGCTGGTGATGTTGGATTTGTCGGCGGCTTTCGACACCGTTCCCCATGAGGGTCTTCTCACAAGACTCTATGAGATAGGACTTCGGGGAACGGTGCTCAGTTGGTTTTCTTCCTTTCTAGCCAGCCGCCGGCAAACGATCTGGGCCTCACCAGATTCCGCCGTGATGCCTCCACTGGGAGTCGGGGTCCCTCAGGGCTCTATTCTGAGCCCGACCCTCTTTAATATCTTTATGACCCCTTTGGCGGCATTGGCGGAGTCGTTTGGGGCCCGGATCGTATCTTATGCCGACGATACCCAGCTTCTCTTCTCGTGTAAGAGAGGAGAAGATTTCGAGGGGGAGAGTATCCGGGATTGCCTTGGGGCTGTGTTCCAATGGTTCCAACTGCACAGCCTCAAGTGCAATTCCGACAAGTCTGAGATACTCTTCTTTGGGTGCGACACGGAGCCAGACTGGCAGGCCTGGTGGCCTACTGACATGTTCCCCCCTATGCGTTCTTCCCAAATAGCGAAAAACTTGGGTGTTAAGCTGGACGCGGGGCTGACAATGAAAGCCCAGATCTTAGGAGTGTTAGGCATGTGCTTTGGCCTCCTCAGGATGCTGCGGAGGTTCCTTCCCCTGTTATCGGAGGAGCACCGGAAGCTGACTGTACAGGCCCTGATTGGCTCCAGGTTGGATTATTGCAACATTTTATACCTGGGCCTGCCGGAGTACCTGTTACAGCGGCTTCAGGTTGTACAGAATGCTGCGGCAAGGGCGGTCTATGGAGTGAACAGGCGTACCAGCGCTATGGGTTTGCTCCAGACCTTGCACTGGCTCCCAATCCGCAAGCGGATTGTTTTTAAGGCTCTGACATTGGCATTTAAGGCCCTTCATGCGTCGGGAGCGAAATATCTCCAGAGGAGACTGACTTTCTACCAACCAGCTCGCTCTCTTAGATCAGAATCTTTATTTCTGGCTACTGTCCCACGGGTGAAGAGAGCGCGTCTGGGTGGTCGCTCCTTTGGGTTACTGGCGCCTCAATTATGGAATTCCCTGCCCCTCTCACTTCGGGGATCCACTGGCTTATTATCCTTCAGAAAGGACCTTAAGACCTGGCTGTTTGTCCAGTAGGTCGTCTTTGTGTGCTGTTTTCTGTTTTCCATTTTGTTGTTTTTTTATTCTCTTAAAGGTGTTATGTTAGTTTACTGCAGCCTGCTTCAATTAAAAGCGCCGGGACACTCTTTTTGAGTAGCCGTGCGCTCTACAAAAAACCAGTTAACATAACATAACATAACATAACAAGTTCAAATGTGACATCTTGACATACTCTAACTTTTACATCAACTTTCCTACTATTTGGTCGATGGACCAATTAGTTGAATAGTTGATGGTAATGATAATACTTTCTTACTAACTATTCAGTCAGCTAAATAATCACAGACTCTCAGTAAAAATAATCCAAGCTTTATCTTAATATTTTTGAAAATACTCAATGCATACCGTCACAAATGCAAATAATGATTTCACAAAGGGAGAGAAACATCAGTAATTCAAATGAATACAAACTCATCATACAGGCAATATCAATCTGCTTGAAGGAGTGGATCGATTAAGGTACAAAAGTTTCAGCATATTCAAATGCGTAACAAAATACACTGAACGGAGGGGATAGATGAAGAGACAACAGTTTCATCTAAAATAATACGTATCAATGTACCAATGACGAAGTGGATAGGTAAAGAGACAAAATATTAAGAGTCAAAATTAATTTGCAAGTAAATTTGCAAGAACGAGTCAGACTAATACAAACCTAACGGTCTGTAGAAAACTACCCCCTCGGCCTAGGTGATGGTGGAATTCCCCGAAATAGAATCAGGGAACAAAGATTAAAAGGGCAGGAACAGGACAGGTCAGGAACAGCTAGGCCAAATGATCATCACATTGGCTTTCAACTTGTGTTGGTTTCTTTGCAGCACTTCTGATTGCGCTGTCATGATATTTTTACTCCTCTTTCTGACCCCTCCAGTATATGACCCTCCAGTATATGGCCCATTTAAGGGAAAATGGCATTTTCATCCAGCTTACTATAGCAAGTCGAAAATGAACAATAATTAATTATATGATAGTGCACTTTTCACTGTTTACTACCCACCTTGTATTATTCCTCATTAGAGTTACCTAGAATGAGCTTTAGGCAAAAGCTGCATTATTTATTATTTCAAAGCAAGATGCAACATGCAAACTACGAAATGCACAAGTGGCCGAGTCATGAAATATTTCTCGTTTCTTTCAAACCTCAATGTTATTACAGTTTTAACTCTTTCATATATTATTTTGTGTTAGTTCATGCATGCGCAAAGCTATTTACATTGTGTTTATGTAAGGTGCACGTAGTTTTCTATTACTACTTACTGTTACGTATTATGGGGGTATTCATTCGAGCAGGTTTCTTTTTGCGAACCCCTGCTCCATCAATCCCCCCTCTGATGGTTTTCTGAAGCCCTCATAAAATACCTACCATACCGAGTACCATCTTCAATTATTTAAAACTCAGTGTTCTTCTCTCTTGCTTATGGCACTTCCATCTAAATCTTTCATCATATCATAGTATTCTCCTTTCATATCTTCTAATTCTATCCCTTCTCTTTTTCTGTTTCTTGCTTCTTCATTGATTCTTTGAATCTGTCTCTTCCTTTCTTCCACTCTCCCACTCACAACACTTATATGTTTTTATTATCACTAAGGCTACTGTGGTTACTGAAACGATTGGCATTATTATTTTCCCTAAAAGGCTACTTCCAAAGTTAGAAAACCATTTACCTATAGTAGAGAAATTCTTACCTTATCTCTCCCAAACACCGTCAACCTCCAGTTGGGTAAAATCTTTATGTAAGTTCGTAATATTCTTTATATATCCATCAATTCCTTTACTCTTATCAAGGATATACGTAGAGCAGTGTTGAATTGTCAACATGCCACGGACGCCACCCTTTTTTGCTAATAAGATATCAAGGGCAAGTCGATTTTGCCAAACCATTGATCTGATTGCAACCATTTCTGTGTCAATCATCAAGAGCCCACCAGCAGTATCTGTTCCACCCTTCAATCCCTAACCTCCAGTAATTTGGAAAGTATGCTCACATTCACTACTACCAATGAAGTAATTGTTATGGTTAGTTTTCATTCTAAGTAAACATATTTTGCCTTTCTGAGACCAGTCCAGGGACATTGCAGCATATGTCTCGTCTTTCTCATAATTTCCTTCTCTAAAACCCCATGGTCGTAAATGTGACTTCTGTTCAGCAGCCTTTCTTTGAAAACTTTCACTTCTATCTTCTACCATTTATATGAAAATCTTTTTTTCCACCCGTAAACTACAAGTCATGTTATTTCTGTAGGCACATTCTACATCTAAAGTTTTAGTAATATGGAAGAACTCTCATATATAGCGTGCATTTTCACTACTTAAAACTTTATTCAGTTACTTAATAACAGGTATTTCTGAAAATACTCAATCTATATTGGAATAGTGAAAGTCAAGCTTGCTCGTCACATAAAATAGGCTAGCTAGTACACTGCAAGGCACGCCATATGTTAAAGGAAGGTGGTGATAGGTCACCCCCTCTGGAACAGACAAAGGTAATTGCATGCACACATAACAACCACTTGCATTCATTGTGTTAATGTATTCGTACAGCAATTTAGTAAAGACATTTAACGAGAAATCACTGATTGATTTATCATGATGGAGAAAGTTTCCATCTAAATTTTCTATGTTAGTATTAGAGGTTTCATTGGTGACATCACTCATTCTTTCACTTGTTACACAATTAGTATTGTTTCCATTATCAGTTACCATTACAATAGGTACAAGGACAGTCAATAATAACCACATGAATGTTAATAAAAAGACACTACGTAAGCAAGCTTTAATACTTTTACGTTTTAGACTAGATTTTGGATGTTCAGTCACTTCTGCTTTAGCCATTTTTTATTCTAGAAAAATTCAAAATGTATCTAATTTTATGAATTCTACCTCACTAAAAATTCTAAAAATAGTAGGGTACTTCTACACTTCAAAGGCTTTCGTCTTTACCCCCTTCTTTTATTTCTTTCTTTGGGTTTTCTGAATCTTTTATTCGTCTTCTTTTCAGTTGGCAAGGTTTCACTTCAGCTTGTCACAGTTCTCTTAAGGCGGTCTCAATTTGATTACATCAACGTGCTCAATGTCAGAACTGTCTTTTTCTTCACTTGGATCTGAGCTTTGAATTTCTTCCAAAATGTCGTCTGTACATTCGGGTGCTCTCTATGTCTTGCTTGGAATTCTTACTCTTTTTGTTTTTCGTACTAATTCTTCTCCTGACTCTTCTTGTTCTGTTTGACTTGAGACCTCATTACTCTGTTCTTGTCTTTTTCTTAACTTTCTCTTTACAAACATGTACTTCAATCTCTTCACTCCACTTGGCCAATTATTGCCTTTTCTTGGTTTCTTTGCTTTGACCACTTTTTCTCTTTCTACATCTGGTTCACAGGTTCTTTAATTTGACCTTTCTTCTGACTGTTCTTCTTCCCGATTTTCAGCTTCTTCTGTTTCTTCTGATTCAACAATAACTTCTCTTTCAACTGTGAACTCACTTCCTTCTGGTTCAATAACAGTCTCGCTTGTTTCTGGTTCAGCTGGGAATTCACTTTCTTCTGGATCAACAGCGAACTCACTTTCTTCTGGCTCAACAGCAGTCTTTCGAGTCCTGGAAACAAGTGCCCACTCTACTTGACTTGTGCTCGGCTGTTCATCATCAGGTTGTTATTCAGAATCTGTCACTCTAGATTCTTCAGCTTCACACACTTCAACCACTGGTCTTTGATTTTGATTTACCAGTTGTTGCTCTTTTGGTCTTTCAAGTGGATCTAGGACTCATTTGGTATGGCTCGCGTGAATCCAATTTGACAAACCACCACACTTCACTGCTGTTGTCATCACCAGTATGATTTGATAAGCTCTAATCCACCTCGGTTCTAAACACGATTTTCTTACATGCTTCTTGACTAGAACCCATTCACCAGGACTCAGATCATGAGCTTGATTTCACTGTGTTGTAGTGGGAATCTGCTCTACCTGGGGGCCTCAGGCAGGGTCCTCGGCCGCCTGCAGGTTCTACAAAACGCAGCGGCGCGGCTGGTCCTCAGACTCCCCAGGAGGTCATCTGCCAAACTGGCCTTGCGGGCGCTTCATTGGCTCCCCATAGAGAGGAGAGTGGAGTTTAAGGCTCTTGCCACTTGCCATCGCATCCTGAGTGGCAAAGCACCTCTCCCGCTCCAGAGCCTTATAGCCCATTATGAGCCTGCACGCAGTCTCCGGTCTTCGCAGACCGGGCTGTTAAAAGTCCCAAGAATATTTAAAGCTCGCATGGGAGGCAGATCTTTCAGATACCTTGCTCCCAAGCGCTGGAACAATCTGCCACTGGAACTTCGGTTGGAACCCTGCGAAGTCCAGTTTAGAAAAAAACTTAAAACGCACCTGTTTCAGTAGATAGCTTGGTTGGGAGGAGGGGGGGACAGCCACACCACTTGCCATAGCGCGGAGACACGCCAGTGGCGTAATCAGGCGCTTAATAAATTTCCAATAATAATCTTCTACAACCTGGTGAGACACAGCACGCACCATATCAGTCAATCCTCTGCAATAGTCAAGCACTAGATCATCAGATATACTCATCAGTTTGTTCGCTGGTTATGTATGCTTGTCTCATTGCTCTTTCACTTAGGATCTCATGAGGACTCAATCCTGTCTTTTTGTCAGGAAACTCATCAGTACAAGGGGTAAAGCGTCCAGCCATTTCAGTTATATGGATGCACAAACCTTCCCTAACCTAGATTTTATAGTGCCATTGATCTGCTCAATCACTCCAGATGCTTCAGGTTTCTAGGCTTCTGCTCAATTTTAAATGCTGCACAAATCAGCCGAATTATCTCATTATTAAAATGGGTTCCTCTATCTGTCTCTAAAGTGACTGGAATTTGAAACCTAGGAATCAGTTCTCTCAAAAGCAGTTTTGCTACTGTGAGGCTATCATGTCTTCTCGTGGGATAGGCTTCCACCCAGCTACAGAACAAGTAGACGATAACCAGCACATACTTCAACCCATCACATGGGGGAAGTTCGATAAAGTTCAACTGGAGTCGGGTAAATGGACCTCCTGCTCTTCCAAATCATACCCAACTAACAACGGTCTTTCTGCCTGGATTTTGCTGCTGACAGGTGACACACCTCTGGCAAAGGCTCTCTGCCATGACCCTGAGCTTGAAGAGTCTGATCATTGCATCTCTTCCAATTTGTGCAGTTCCATGGTAAACTCTGGCCATGTGGGAAAGTA
The DNA here is from genome assembly GCF_964261635.1 of Lissotriton helveticus. Classification (NCBI taxonomy): domain Eukaryota; kingdom Metazoa; phylum Chordata; class Amphibia; order Caudata; family Salamandridae; genus Lissotriton; species Lissotriton helveticus. Next base: position 1,418,644,898 of record NC_136059.1, on the reverse strand, counting down.
AAAAATCTGGTAAAACGGGTCTTTCGTCATAATAGACCCACAATTCGTCCTCTGCTCTCTTTCTACAGCCTGAATTAAGCCAAATTTCCTTTTCCTCATCACTTGCCTCTTCTTACAACTGCCTAACTTCATCCCATGTTTCAAATGTGGTTGAAAGCATAAGATGGCATTTGGTATTTCCCCTCTCAATTGATCTGTTTAGAGCCATTAAATTTCGTACACAGAAACACGAAATTTGGTCAGCGTATCTGTTGCCCTTCATCACATAATCATCACCTGATTTATGTGCGGCAAATTTGACCACTGCAATTCTTTTGGGCAATTGTAAAGTATCCAATAGTTCTTTTACAGTTTTACTGTTTCTAATAGGGGAACCTGAAGAAGTCAGAAATCTCCTTTGCATCCATAGCTGACCAAAATCATGGACAATCCCAAATCCGTATTGGCTGTCTGTAAATATTGTTACTTTCAGGCTCTTGGCAATTTTGCATGCTCTAATCAGAGCTATTCATTCGGCAATTTGGGCGGAGTTTGCTCCTTTTAGACAGGATGCTTCTAGAACGCCTGCTATGGTGCAAACAGCATAGGCAGTGCATAATTCACCTTTCTCATTTTTCAAACATGATCCATCCACAAATATCTCACAGTCTGAATCTTCCAACGGAACATCCTCTTTGTTAGGTCTGGGTTTGGTGCACAGTTCTGTCACATCCAAACAATCATGATGTGATTCCTCTCTCACTTTCTCACAACGAGAATTCGGCAATAAAGTTGCCGGATTTACAGTTGTGCAGCTCACCACCATCACATTTTCAGCACTCAGAATCACTCTTTCGTACTTAGTCAGATGACTAGAAGTTAGGTACTGTGTCCTGGTGCGAGTTAAAAGAATCTCAACGGACTGTGGCACATACACCTTGACTGGATATTACATCACAATTGTTTCACTTTGTTCCGACTCATGCAAGTGGCGGCTACTGCTTTTAAACAGCCTGGTAACACTGTAGCTACTGAATCCAAATTAGCAGAGAAATATGCTACTGGGCATCTTGCCATTCCGGGTTTCTGAGTTAAGACTGAAAGTGCACATCCATCTCTTTTTTCTTTTTTTTGTAACTTTATTTACCAATTTTGGAGAAACAAATGGTAACCAACATTAGCACTCTCTGTCTTTTCCATGTCCACGTAGCAGTCGATCAATGATAACAAACATTAAACTCAGGACATCAATAGACAGGCATAATTAAATTAGAAAGGACTGACGACAATCCCAATGGTCTGCTCGACACCCAGATTGAAGAAACCGGCATTCATCCAACCTCCGCCCAAAAAGATACATGCCCTGTATCAGAAATACAGTTGACAACTGAAATATTGGCGTAATGCCAATGATTATATCGTGTAAACTATACAAAAACCCAGACCTGGTCAACCCACCCCAGTAGGGACTATACCCTGATCGAGCTGAAAATCTGATGTTTGTCGTTGAGCTTCCACATAACTCTTGAATGGACCCTAGATGTCCTTGGGGTCTGATGAACATGGTAGGGTGGTGGAATAGATTTAACTATTTGTGTTGCAGTACGCCAGAATATTGAGCCAGCTTTGTAATGTAGGAGCCGTCTTACGGCCCCATAGAATGGCAAGTTCCCTTTTGGCAAGCAATAAGCGAAGGGAGACAAATTTAAATACGCCTTTGGGAACATTTACTACATACCCCAGTAGTGCTATTTCAGGTATGGGGACAAGGGTTAACTCTGTCATATCTCCCAACGTTTGTGAACATAATCCCAGAATGGTTGGATTTTGGGAAATGTCCAAATGAGGTGAGCAAAATCTGCGTGGGGCGCATTACATTTCTGGCATGTATGAGGTCTGTCCGGGTCAATTCTATGTGACTTCGCAGGGGTGATGTACAATCTACGCAGAAACTTAAAATTAAATAGCTTATGTCTGTTGTTCAACTAAACATCTTTAGTAACCGCACAACATTTTTCCCATTACTCTTCCAAAATCGGGCGCCCTAAATCCTCCTCCCAATCTTTGCGGATCTTGGCGTCTATGACGGGGACCATAGCCGCGAATGTTTTATACAGTTTGGATATGAGGTGGAACCCTACCTGACTGTCAGCTATTAAGAAGAGTGGAGCAAACGGGTCCAGCTCAATGGGGAAACTGGGGAAAGTTGCGTGTAGAGCCAATCAGATTCCACCCAACACAAAACGATCCATGAATATGGCGTTACTGAAACGGTTGTCCTCTAGGACAGAAAAAACATGACTCCCGGGAACAAGGTCTCCAAGGTTGGTGATGTCAAAAGAGGTTAGAATGCGGTGCACTAGGCGCTCACCCGTGATGGGAAGCAAACGCGAATTTGCAAGCAGCAAATACGATGAATGTAATGTGGAGGGACTTGACACAGCTTCTCCCAAGGCCAGCTGGTGGTAGAAACGGTCTGGATGTCTTTGGGATCTCTAGGAACCCCCTCTGGTAGCATCGCAGCAAGCGTTTTGGGTAATACAAAATCTTCTTTGGGCGGAGATATGGGATCCTAGCGTCAGGGTGGAGCCAGGGGTGTGCGTAACTGCATTGGGCTACTAAATAGTATAACTGTAAATCAGGAACCCCAAACCCTCCCCTCTCATACAGCAGGGTCATCACCTGCCAACAAACATGTGCCGGTTTGCCACCCCAGATTAGCCTAATCAGGTGCTTGCGTAGTGTAAAAAAAAGGTATTCGGGAGAGGAATAGGGATGTTATTAAAACGATGTAAAGATTTTGGGAGGACAATCATTTTGATCAATGCCACATGACCAGCAATGGACAACGGACGCTGCAACCATATTTCCACCTGAGACTCAAGGGCGACCACTGCGCAGCCCTAGTTGAAGTGGAGTATATGAGCTATGTCTAAGTGAATATGGATGCCCAGATATTTGATAGAGCGGTACAAAAGGAGGTGGGTTTAATCCATCACCGTTCTTTAGCCCACTCTGCCACCCCAGTTCAGACATGGCCAAATCAGTCTGACCCTGTGCCTCATGGGAACAGTCCAGCCCGAACTGCCAAGCCATGCCTTCCCTGGACCGGAAACAAGCTTCCTAGGACCGGTTTCTGGCATTTCAGCCGTCTTCAGCCAGGCTTGCTTGAATCCAGTGGCAAAGTGAGCAAGGGACTCAGGTCTGAGCATACACTGCCAATTTATGGCGAACAAAGTGGTACAAAAGGGGGTGGTGATGGACGGAGCATCTGAACCAATCAAACACTCACACCCAGTCAAAAGATCTGGGTTTAATCCATCACCGTTCTCTAGCCCACTCTGCCACCCAGTTCAGATATGGCTATATGCAAAGCAGTCTGACCCTGTGCCTCATGGGAACAGTCCAGCCCGAACTGCCAAGCCATGCTTTCCCTGGACCAGAAACAAGCTTCCTAGGACCGGTTTCTGGCATTTTACCCGTCTTCAGCCAGGTTTGCTTGAATCCAGTGGCAAAGTGAGCAAGGGACTCACGTCTGAGCATACCCTGCCAACTTATGGTGAACAAAGCGGTACAAAAGGGGGTGGTGATGGACGGAGCATCTGACCCAATCAAACACTCACACCCCGTCAAAAGATCTGGGTTTAATCCATCACCGTTCTTTAGCCCACTCTGCCACCCCAGTTCAGACATGGCCATATGCAAATCAGTCTGACCCTGGGCTTCATGGGAACAGTCCAGCCCGAACTGCCAAGCCATGCCTTCCCTGGACCGGAAACAAGCTTCCTAGGACCGGTTTCTGGCATTTCAGCCATCTTCAGCCAGGCTTGCTTGAAACCAGTGGCAAAGTGAGCAAGGGACTCACGTCTGAGCATACCCTGCCAACTTATGGTGAACAAAGCGGTACAAAAGGGGGTGGTGATGGACGGAGCATCTGAACCAATCAAACACTCACACCCAGTCAAAAGATCTGGGTTTAATCCATCACCGCACTTTAGCCCACTCTGCCACCCCAGTTCAGACATGGCCAAATCAGTCTGACCCTGTGCCTCATGGAAACCGTCCAGCCCGAACTGCTAGGCCATGCCTTCCCTGGACCGGAAACAAGCTTCCTAGGACCGGTTTGTGGCATTTCAGCCGTCTTCAGCCAGGCTTGCTTGAATCCAGTGGCAAAGTGAGCAAGGGACACACGTCTGAGCATACACTGCCAATTTATGGCGAACAAAGTGGTACAAAAGGGGGTGGTGATGGACGGTGCATCTGAACCAATCAAACACTCACACCCAGTCAAAAGATCTGGGTTTAATCCATCACCGTTCTTTAGCCCACTCTGTGAGTGTGCGAGTTTTTGTTTGGTTCAGATTCTCCGTCCATCACCACTCCCTTTTGTACCGCTTTGTTCGCCATAAGTTGGCAGGGTATGTTCAGACGTGAGTCCCTTGCTCACTTTACCACTGGATTCAAGCAAGCCTGGCTGAAGACAGCTGAAATGCTAGAAACCGGTCCTAGGAAGCTTGATTCTGGTCCTGTCTGGACTGTTCCCATGAGGCACAGGGTCAGACTGATTTGCCTATGGCCATGTCTGAACTGGGGTGGCAGAGTGGGCTAAAGAACAGTGATGGATTAAACCCGGATCTGTTGACTGGGTGTGAGTGTTTGATTGGTTCAGATGCTCCGTCCATCACCACCCCCTTTTGTACCGCAGATATTTGATAGAATCAGCGCACCACTCAAGAGGGAATTCGCATCCCAACTGTGTGGTACTGGATGTGAAGGGGACGATTACAGATTTCCACCAAATAATACCCAGGCCAGAATGGAGGCCAAATCTGAGGATCTCACTAATGGGTGGTTCCAAATTTACTTGGGGTTCTCTGACATAGAGAATAATGTTGTCTGCGTAAAGCGAGACAAAGAGAGGGCCAGAATTAAATTGTAGGCCTCTCTGAAGGTGCCTCTCTTTAAAGTGTCGGACAAGGCGGTCCATGGCAAGGATAAACAATAACAGCAACAGGGGACAACCCTGTCTAGTGCCACGTGTCAGAGAGAAGGGTCGGGAAAACGCGCCATTCAATCTAAGTCTTGTCCAGGGGCCGCTGTATAACAATTCAGTGGTGGCAATGAAACCCTTGAGCATGCCCATCCGGCGCATTATGGACACAAAAAAGGCCATTCAAGAGAATCAAATGCCTTCTAGTGTCCAACAAGATAGCCGCTGCCGGGACCTCCGGGTTGATCCTATGTAATATTGAAAAAAGAGTCCTGAGATTTAAGGAGGTGGCTCTGTGGGGAACAAATCTGGATTGGGCAGGGGAGATGATCGACCCCATCAAAAGGGATAACCTCTTGGCAATCATCTTGGCCAAAATGTTATAGTCCTAATTTAGAAGGGACAGGGGTCTATTTGATCCACACTGCGTCAGGTCTTTGCCGGGATTGGGCAGTAGTACACCTCATGCAGAGGGGGGTGAGCCCCTCTCAAGAGCTTTCGCGTATACTTCAAGTATCTTCGGTGCCAGTAGATCTTTGTATGACTTATAAAAGTCGCCCATAAAGCCATCCAGGCAGGGAGAGGAAGAAACCCTTGGGGCCACAATGGCACTAATAATCTCCTCCTTTGAGAATGGTTCTGCCAAAAATTCTTGCAGATTCTTCTCTAAATACACTAGCGCAATTTCCGACAGATAAGCCTCTTGTATGGTTGGGTCGCACTGAGCCCGGGAAGTATACAGTGAGGAGTAATATTCCAAAAATGTGTCACGAAAAGCAGTGGTGTCTGTGAGCACACAATCCGAAGAGGATCTCAAATGTGTGATGTAGGCCTTACTCTAAGGGGGTCCTAGCATCTGAGCCACACACGTCTTGGTCGCTCACCTTCACCATATCGTCGAGCAGTCTGATGTTTGCTCAATAATAGTTTCTCACAATCTGCAGTTTCTCTGTATTCGGTGAGGATGGCAAGGCGGTGTTTAAGTCTATTAGAGTCTGTTCGGAAATAGGCGAGTTATCAAGTTCGAGCAATTCCCATTCTAAACGGGAGAGAGATGTTCTAAGATCTCTAAGCACCCCGGCGTGTTTAGAAATGCATACACCCCTAATGTATGCTTAAAAGCCTCCCACAGGACAATCCAAGTATCTACTGACCCGTATTAATGACAAAGTAGTCTTCAATGGCTTCGCGTATCTCGGTGTAAAATAGATCATTATTGAGTGCACGGCTGGGAAACTGCCACTGTCTCTCAAAGCCCTCAGGTCTGGGAACCCTTAAAAGGAGTTTAAGTGGGGAGTGATCAGAATATGTTCTAGGAGGGGTGGAGATAGAGTGGAACCAGTTGCAAGAGCTAGAGGAAAGTATCCAGTAGTCAATTTGAGTCCATGTGTTTTGCTGCCTGGAATAGTGTATATATTCTGTGGTAAAAGGGTTACGCTGGTGCCAAATATCGTGCAAAGATAATTGTTCACAGAGTTCTAAAACTGCCCGGTGGGAACAAGGTTTGGTGTCCGGAGAGTTAGCAGTACTGTTGTCATGTATTCCTATAGGTTCTGAATCGATCCCCCTATTCCTGACCCTATTCTGGTTAAACTAACTATCAAGTTAACTAACAGTCAGCCCATGAGGCAAGAAAAGCCCCCATGATGCAGATACCGTTATCTGACGCAGTCACACTACGGCACAGGAACGTGTTATCTGATTAGGTCATAACGCTTGAGATCTAATTAGACAAGCGACATTCCTCCAGCCCCTGATAAGGCATACAACGTTCTCATAACAAATCAAACCTATGACAACCTGGAAAATCCGTGCGGCCATTGTTTTGATTTCACAGAGAACTTCAGTAAAAGAATGTGCTAACGAGCAAGTCGTATGACATCTTTATTGACGCATCTATGTCCATCCTTACGTCAATCCCGGCACCTTTAAGGTATAAATATTGCCGATCTTGCCCTATGCAAACACACGCGTGGTGACGAGACGGAGCAGCCATACTTGCCGAAGCCCAGAAGCAGAGCAGACCCCGCTGGCAGCAGCCCCGCCTTCCTGACGCGCTGAGAGACGCGCTGCTATCTCCTACCGAGAGACCCAGCACCGGCGCTTTCGGGCAGCCCTCGCAGGCAGCCTGGAATATCGAGACCAGAGAGAGAGATACCATTCCTCATTCATCCTAAATTCCAGGTACAGAAGTGAATAACCCCTCACAGAGAATTCTTTAGTTATTCACTTGGCAAAAACAAACTTAACTTAAACTGTAACTTTCTATTCCCGCCCACGCATTAGACTTAGGTCAGGTACACGGGGTAGGCGTATTTAGAAACACCAGTTGAGTACGTTTAGTCAAATGTATATGTGTATGTAAATATATTTTAATCATTTTAAACATCATATGGCTCAGAAACCATATCAATGTTTTTACAGTATTATTTTATACTATTGCTTTTAATGTATGCACTTTACTTAACTATAAGTATTGCAATAATATCGATCCATTTCTCTTGTATGAGAAAAGAGACTGATCAATAAATAACACCTTTTTATTGAACACGCCCGTCTCTTCCTTTTCTCTACAATCTGATGAGACTAAGAATGCACGTACTGACTGAGTAAAATAATTGCCTTGTGCTCACACGACTCTGGAGATACACTCTTGATTAGGGGAGAGCAAAGTTGTCATGTTCTATGGTTGTCAGAAACTAAATCCCTTCTTGTCTAATCAGGGGAGTTAATTCTTTCCTGAACATTCGAGAAAGTTTCTAGCGAACTCTGAGCTACGCTGGCAAACCCAAAACTTAAGTCTAGTATCGACAGTAGTAGACCTAGTTAACGTCTGGCCTAGGCCTTTACTGCTGTAGGTATTATTCCAATGCGCAGAGCCTATTGGGAAGATAGGAACTACACTACATGGCGCCCAACGCATTTGGAAAGGGCGATAAAACTAACGTAAGACATTTAGAGTAACTCAGTCGTGCTTTCTCACTCAGACCCCTTTTCCCAAATACTCCAAAGACGTCTGGAGTGGGTGAAAGGTAATATCCTCCAAAACCTCGCAGGAGGGAACTCCGATGTAAGGTTCTTGGTTTAGTCAACGTTGAAGGATACACTGTTCCAAAAATATTGTGCATCTAATCTTTGTTCCATAAGAAACCTGATCTGCAAACAAACAAAATAACCTTATTGACAGTAAAATGTCTGACAATGAGGATGAAAGAGAGGCAGTTAGATTAGCAGCTGAAATAGCAGCAGCTGATACTGCAGCACTAGATGCGGACGGGGATATAATACTCATCCCGGTCGCCAAAAGGAAATCTATAACCTTAAAACTTATAGAAAATGGACTGACACCTAGAGGTGGCACAGTCATATTCGTAATAGAGGCACACGAATATCGGCAGACAGAGGTATACTATACATGGATACATTTTCCAGCAGCAAATGCTGTAACAAAGTACTTCCACTATTACAAAATAGAGGTTCCACCCGACATTTACACTCCTTTCGAGGAGGTGGAAGTACCACTCAAATTCCAAGAGCATTTGCTCTTATTTGATGGCGCCCTAATACATAACAATCACATTACAAGGCTCGGTCCTTTAGGTAGACCAGGAGCAACGTGGCCGGTCTTAGCTGGATACACACCACACCCAGACATCGAAGGGATGTCTACTGGAGAGCTGTAAATACAGCTAAAACAATTACTAAAAATTCATAGACAATTAGTCCAGTATGTAATGCGGACTTCAACAATTCAGCCAGCGATTAAACTTCCACAGCTGACCCCTCACCAGGGGAACACAAATAAAATCACACCACAGAACATCCAATCCTGCCTAGGTAAGGTTCCGGCTAAACGAGAACAAATACCATTCTGGTTGGCACAGAAAATCACCCAAATAGAGGCGGTGTTTCCTGACACCACCCCGCTAGAAAAACACAGGATTCTGACTATATGTCTCCCAATGGGAATCGCACCACACATAGAGGACTGTGATACTTGGGGTACAGTCTTTGCTTCAATCTACACAAAAACGCACGGTGTTCCATCCATTTCGGTAATACCAGATGTGCTAAAACAAATTCAAGATGAATACGGTCCAGAACCAGCTTTAACTCTTGGTATGAAATTACTGAAAGACTTCAAGCAGGTCTCGGCTATATTATTAGCCAATATAAAAGGTGAAGCAGCAAACGTGGCGATCCGCCAGAGGTTAAAAGAGACAGATATAGCAGACCAACCAGCTGAAATTGCCAGAATCATAGAAAAATCCTATGAAGAACTAGGTAGAGATAGTTTAGGTGGAATACCAGTAAAACCGCAACTGACTGAAAGTCCAGAAAAAATGTTTTTTAATAATAATTCACCAAAAAAGAACTGGGATGGAAACAAACAATCCAATCCAAAAGAAAAGAAATTCCAGTCCCGAGGAAGGTCTCCTAGGCGAAGGGAGAAATCTCCGAACCAGAGACACAGGTCACCCCAGAGTGACCCCTCTGGGAAAAGATATAACCTTAGAAATAGGGATAATATTAAAAAACCTGATAGATATCAAGACATTGATACACGTCCCTCTCAATCTTTTCAGACTTCCTCGCAGAAATCGGAAAGAAGAGGACGATCAGAACAAAGAGAAGAGCACGCCAAGTCCAAAGACAAGGAACCTGCTCAACAAAAAAAGAAATTACAATTTCCAAAAAAGAAGGTAGCCAGTATCAAGGTAGTTAACAATGCCGAGAATACTGAGGACACAACTGAAAAACGGAGAGTGGGCTCAGACAATGCTAGACAGCGCAGCAGAAGTGAGCATAGCTCGCAAAGTCCTTATGAATCATCTGGAGACAGTGGACACGAATGAATATCTTCAAGTGGAAACTGCAGACACCAGAGTTAGCAAACCCCACAAGATATACGAGATAACATTACGTATAGAGGGAGATAAGACTAGGAAAATAAGGGGACTATTTTGGGATAACCTCTCCAAGGGCTATGATATCCTTCTAGCTGAAAAAGACTGGCCACCAGAGTTTGTCAGGGAGTGCCCTCATGGCGAAGAAGTAATTATGCCTGCCTTCTCGAATCAAATCCCGATTCATAAAAAATACACACTTGCTAGAAAGTGGGCAGTGGCCTTAGCACCTGCTTTATATAAAAATCATGTAGGATGGGATGAGGATTCTCCTCCTCACAAAATCCAGTTAAAATCACAACCTACTGCACAAAGGCAGTACCCAATTAAGCAAGAAGCTAAAAAACAGGTAAATGAAATACTAGATCAGCTAGAATACCAGGGGGTGATTGAAACTTGCACCTCACAAATGAACAACCCTTTGTTTCCGGTCTCCAAACCAGACAATTCATATCGTCTAGTTTTGGATTACCGACACCTTAACACATGTTGCAAAACCTTTGCAGTGCAAAACTCACACAGTGCTGCACTAATGAATAACATAGTGTGCAAAAAATACAAAACAACCTTGGACATCTCCAATGGATTCTTTTGTCAAAACATAGCACCAGAGAGCAGATATTTAACTGCATTCTCGGTAAATGGCACTCAAAAACAATTCTGTCGGTTAGCCCAGGGGTACAAGAACAGCCCGGGGGTATTCTCAGCGAGAGTAACAGAATTACTACAGCTATATGATGATGAAGCATTATCTTATGTCGATGACATTTACTTAACAGACGATGACTTGGATACTCACTTGAAAAGAGTGAACACCATAATACTTGGGTTCGCTGCAGAGGGTTACAAATTCAACTTTAAAAAATCCAGAATTGCCCATCTAACAGTCTTGTACGTAGGATATGAATTATCAAGTATAGCCTGGTTGACAATTTTTTAACAACTAGAAGAATTGAAAAATCTAGAATAGGAAGAAACATATCCTCTGCCAATCGACATTCTGCCTCTACGACATTACGCCTGTGTAATCTATACAGACGGACATGCTCAACCCTCCGTTTGGGGAGAACAAGCATACAACCCCACATGTGAGATTACAAAAGAAGTGTGGCGCGGAGGTAAACTAAGACCTCTATTAACAAAAACACACTCAGTTGAAACTAATTCAGAACAACAAACTGAAATAATAGCATTGAAAATGGCGCTAGATAGTGCGGATCGCGAATTCCCGACACTTATAGTGTCAGATTCATATTACTGCGTCAAATCATATAACAAGGATTTGCAGACATGGATTCAGAACGGTTACAAAGATGACACAGATGCACCAATAAAGCAGAAATTGCTCTGGGAACAAATAGCTCTTTTACAAAAAGAACTACCAAGGACTCACGTGACACACTCACTGAGTCATCAGCGTGATGGCGTTCACGTTGCAGGGAATTCATTGGCTGAGACAGCCACAGCGGCAGCAACTAAAACGGCTCCCGTAGTTCGAAAAAAGCGTACATTAAAATACATTGACGGTGAAACAGTGCTGGCAGTGAAAACGTCATCAAAAGGCGACTGCTCAGCGTTACCGATCAACTATCCACTCAATTATACATACATAATCGATGCAAACTCCGTCCCTTTTGCTCGAATCCCTGGAGTGGGGGATAGAGTGATTCCAAACATGGACAGGAGAAGCTTGTTAATCGCAGACGCACACATTGGTGAGGGTCTTGGACACCTCAAACTGAAAGATTCTCTGGAAGAATTACAATCACGGTACTGGTGGCCAGGCATGAGCCTGCATCACACCATGTTTGTAAAAAACTGCCCAAACTGCAATAGAGATCGCGGTGGGGAGAGAAACAGTTTAATACCTCGTCGTATTACGGCAGATAATATTACCAGTAAAAAGAATGGCTTGCGATTAACATATACAGGCTAGTTCCACTTATAATGTAGATCACCAGCACTCGGCTGACGTCCGGACTGTTATACAAAGATTTGCGAGTCTAAATGGCATATACGCTAAGAGCATGCTACGTTCGACCATTGTTTTCACTCAAGCCCTCCGGCCGGGGGGGAAACATGGCCAAATGAGCACAGCCCAGCGGGAATCTTCTCACTTCCTTCCTGAGGGTACGGGATGGTGTAAAGAAAAAACCAAGGCAGAAAGCAATCTATAATGGAAAGGATATTAGGTTCGGGAGCTGGGTGGGTCAAACATCTAATAAGTGTCCAACGTAGTCTAAATAACTTGCCAAGAAATTCTCTGAAGGGATTCAGTCCGTACGAATTATTATTTGGAACTAGAATGATTATCTCTGACCTCGACAGTCAGACTTCAGTGGTTAAAGAAAAAAGCTTTGATGTCAAAGACCGTTTGGCTATTTTGCAGGACTTAAACAAAACAAGAAAAGACCTGAGCAACATACAGTTGAAACAACAGCCAACAACCACTGAAGAATCACCACCTGTCCCAGCAAGACCTGTCTGGATTCCAAAAGTCGGGGATCTAGTCAGGGAGAAGATCGCGGTAAAGAAGGAATTTGGGCCTTCTTACAGAAAAGCAGTTCCTGTCTTGTCTGTCAACGGGACAAGATCAGTTGTACTACCGCCACTTGCTGGTAAAAAGGAGAACCGAGTTGTATCCATCGACCTGGTAAAACCACAACATGTGGCCGATAACAAACAGTAGGCCAAGTGGACTCCCAATAAGTAGCAGAACACCAAGGTTTGCTACCAGTACAGAGGTCCTAACAAAGAGGCTCATCACATTCGAAACGCCTACAGAAGAACAACAAGGACTATGCAACAAGGCAATAGAACTCAGACCTCTGAAAACCCAAATAGAAACATTTAGCAGAGACACACCAATCTATAATGAAGTACCAGGTGACAATTCAAGAAACAAAAATCCTGAAGCAATTGGAACAATTGACAGAACTGCATCCGGCTACTTCATCAACTTCGATGATTCCTCTGAAAGCCTCAGTGAATCAAAGACACAGCCATCATCAAAATCCTTTAAAGACAAAGCTAAGGAACTTTTGAACCAACTGAAAGAAACATATCTGATTTCTCCATGGATTGAATTTTGGGTGGGTTTTGGTGCATTTATCCTCATACTTTGGCTCATCATGGTATTAACTTTGGGACGCTTCATTGAGGGAAAATATGCTAAAATGGACACAGCAAGTCAGAACATCAACTTGGTCCTCAAACCACACACATCTTCACACGTCGAGAAAAGAGAACTTTCTTCAGCCAACTTCACAGCCAATCCTATACCTGGTGGGGTAGCCTGGGACAACACTGACTATGAAATTTATGGTCCGGTCGAGATCCTGAAATATCCACACCAAATCAAGATCTCCTTGAGTGACTTTGCAAAACCAAACTCATTTGCTGATGATTGGGACTTCGAAAGCATTAATAACATGATGTCTGACTTAGTAATGTCTGCTAAATTTACAAAACATGATTATTTGCAAGGTTCTACAAATTATGATAGTATGTATTGCTATAACCACCATGGTAACCATTTTTTACATAAATCTGCACAACCTAGAAATGTTTTAAATTATAATCAATGGGAACATTGTGCAACACCTCCAAAAGGGAGCTCAAGAACCGTTTACGACAAATATTCATATTTTTCAGGTTTTAACACAAGTAATGCTGAAACATTCTATTTTAAATTGTCAAACAAGACAGGGATGAAAACCATGATAACCAACACAAAGTTGATATATTCAGATTCATTCTTCGAAGAAATGAATACTTTTGGATTTGATTATTGGGACAAAAATGTTGATTTGAAAAGTGTTTGGGGTACAAAAGAATGGCAAGTACAGGGTTTAGAAGCTTTGTTTAGAGCTTGCATGATCCCAGAACAAATGATATTTTTAAATGACACTGTTCAACAAACCACCTGTCTTGGCCTAGCCAAAATCAAAGATTTAAATAAACCGTCTATTCCAAAGCCAACAATGTTTAGCAATAGCTCTGATACGGATGAAGAGATAGACGTAAACCATATATTAAACCAAAACAGAACACATCCTGATTGGAAACAATGGTTAATCTGGCCCACAGATACAAATAACTGTCAAGACAGATTCCTGAATAAAACACAGGGGTTTAAAATGACCAGGCCAGACCCTAGATATCCCCAAAGACATCACCCAGGGATAATAACAACCTACAGTGTGGGCAAATTATGCCTTCAGTGGCTACAAACTTCCACACTGCCTGAAATTAAGCAACACCTAACTTTACTTACTGATGGTGCTGACTTGCGTGATTTCATAATGGGACCACGCAAACAGCGTCAAAAGCGTTTCATAGCAGCCTCTGTATATGCAGCATACAATGAGGCCTGGAAGGTTACTCAAATTGAAACAGCAGAAAGAATACGGGAAATTGACCGTATTAATTTGGAAAAATTACTTTCTGTAGTGGACAATGGGTTAATGACTCTGTCCTCCAGAATTTTTTCATTGGACAGCATTGTGTCTTCAGCAATCGATATATTATCGCAAGACTTACTGTTATTACAACATGGTCAGTCACAATTGCGTTCTATTGTACAGCTTGGCTGGACGTTACAAAATCTGCGTTCAGGCTATGTGCCTTGGCGTTTAATCAACACAACGTCACTATTCCAAATCTTTAACCTTACTGATAGACAAATCGGTATGGCGCAAAAGGGTGCTGATTATACAATCTTGAGCATTGAAAAACTAGAAAGATTACCAATGACAATGTCAGAACGACCTGTCAGTGAATGGATAATCCACGGAATCATAAATATTCCAATCTCAACCTTCAGGTTTCAATACTGCCAAAAATATATACAGGCTGGCATGTACGAGAAATTGGGGAAGGGGTACCTTAAAACAACTTGGAACCTGCCCTATTCACATGCATGTGTCAGTAATAAAGGACAGAAAGTGTTTCTTAGTGGCAACAATTGTGCCATGTCACTAAGCGGCACGCTTCTGTGTAACGGAATTAGTTTGCATGGAGCCTGTGAAGGGAATTCATACAACCTTTCATGTCACCAGCAAGGCGCACCTGCAACTGAAATAGAACCATTCTTTCAAAGACTCTATAATGGGAGTTACATTCTTATTGTAGACCGCAAATGTTGTAGTCTTATGCCCGGGACTCCTTATCTAGTCACTACGACTGCGAAGGTCAAGTGCTGTGGACGTTCTTTGTTCCCCAGCTCCTTTCCAGACAGGGAGGCAAGGGCATGGCCCAGTTTGAAAATGACTTCTATTCGAATAGATACTTTAAGCAGAACGAAAACAGTGCTTCTTCAGACGCCTACAAGGCTCACGTCATCAAAAGAAACGTATGATCTACAAGTCGCAAGGACGACTGCAGAGATACATACATTATTATCGACTAATTCCCCCGTACATTTCGCGGAAATCCTGAGCGAAATCTTAAATATTTCTGATACCACTGGGGTCTCAAAGGTATTTAAGACAGTATTTTCGATGGCATTAACACCATTCAAAGCCATACTGGGTATTTTTCCAGATTTCGTCCATTCGATTTTTGGCGGACTTCCCCTGATCCTGGGACTAATTGCAGGAATCCTATTCTTAGTCCTTATTTTTCGTTATGGCAACCCATGTCACAGATCAAACTCTCGCGACAATGGAAGAAACAATCCTAGCCATTGGATACCGGGACCGGATATCAAAAATCCTGGGACTCTCCCGGCTTAGAGACCTGAACATGACTTGGTTTCTATCATTTCGACCAATGTGGCAAAGGTGTGTTTTACCTGTATTAAGGTGTCTGCTATGCGGAGAAGAATGCGTGTTAGACACCTGTCTGACGCTACAATCGGATGCGCCAGTGGATGCAGATACATTGTTGGTTCCTACCAAGGTTCACGCTTTGTGCTGCCCTCAAAGGCTGCCAATCCTGATGACGGCATTCGTGGAATCTTCACCACTACGATTGAAGAGTAGTGAAGTTCAAGATGAAAGCAGCATTGATCAGGTACGACCTTCTGTCAGCAATGCGAATCAGAATGTCAATGGAGACAATCTTGCGCACGAATGCATGGTTACACCTATTTCCGACTTAGTGGAACTTTCCCATGAAGCTGTTGACAGTTTTTTCGAAAGCCTTAATGATATGATGTTCTCTCCAGAACAGAAATAGAGACTTTTGAGCAAGCTCGCACACGGCGTTCCTTGAATTCGGCCTTCAACTTTAAAAATAAAGTCACATGAACAAGTTTTCCCACCAGTTCACGGACAACAATTTTTTAGCAGCCCCAAATTATTTTTTACAAAATTTTCGGGACACTTATCTTCTGCTTAAAGTAAGAAACTATTCCTAGAGAACTAAGATTTCTATTTTTAGATACTTTATAACCTTTAGTTGCCAGCTGGTATGTTCACAAATATTTTATTATGTGATGAAATGGTCTCGAACTTTCTTTCTGTATAGCCATATTAAGAGCCATTTCATGTGTATTTCTCAAATACCAATTAAGCAATAATGTCTACAAATGCGTGTTTACTTTAGCGTTTAATTCATAGCTTAAGTGCATACAATATATATGACTGCAATTTTTCAGTATATTTGAAAATTTCAAAATGCATTTATGTATTTTGGGGTGGTGAGGTATACACTATACTCTATAGTATGTTGGACTATGATTATACTATGCATAGATTAGTAAATATGACCATAGTTAGCGTGGAGTGGGTGTCATGTATTCCTATAGGTTCTGAATCGATCCCCCTATTCCTGACCCTATTCTGGTTAAACTAACTATCAAGTTAACTAACAGTCAGCCCATGAGGCAAGAAAAGCCCCCATGATGCAGATACCGTTATCTGACGCAGTCACACTACGGCACAGGAACGTGTTATCTGATTAGGTCATAACGCTTGAGATCTAATTAGACAAGCGACATTCCTCCAGCCCCTGATAAGGCATACGACGTTCTCATAACAAATCAAACCTATGACAACCTGGAAAATCCGTGCGGCCATTATTTTGATTTCACAGAGAACTTCAGTAAAAGAATGTGCTAACGAGCAAGTCGTATGACATCTTTATTGACGCATCTATGTCCATCCTTACGTCAATCCCGGCACCTTTAAGGTATAAATATTGCCGATCTTGCCCTATGCAAACACACGCGTGGTGACGAGACGGAGCAGCCATACTTGCCGAAGCCCAGAAGCAGAGCAGACCCCGCTGGCAGCAGCCCCGCCTTCCTGACGCGCTGAGAGACGCGCTGCTATCTCCTACCGAGAGACCCAGCACCGGCGCTTTCGGGCAGCCCTCGCAGGCAGCCTGGAATATCGAGACCAGAGAGAGAGATACCATTCCTCATTCATCCTAAATTCCAGGTACAGAACTGAATAACCCCTCACAGAGAATTCTTTAGTTATTCACTTGGCAAAAACAAACTTAACTTAAACTGTAACTTTCTATTCCCGCCCACGCATTAGACTTAGGTCAGGTACACGGGGTAGGCGTATTTAGAAACACCAGTTGAGTACGTTTAGTCAAATGTATATGTGTATGTAAATATATTTTAATCATTTTAAACATCATATGGCTCAGAAACCATATCAATGTTTTTACAGTATTATTTTATACTATTGCTTTTAATGTATGCACTTTACTTAACTATAAGTATTGCAATAATATCGATCCATTTCTCTTGTATGAGAAAAGAGACTGATCAATAAATAACACCTTTTTATTGAACACGCCCGTCTCTTCCTTTTCTCTACAATCTGATGAGACTAAGAATGCACGTACTGACTGAGTAAAATAATTGCCTTGTGCTTACATGACTCTGGAGATACACTCTTGATTAGGGGAGAGCAAAGTTGTCATGTTCTATGGTTGTCAGAAACTAAATCCCTTCTTGTCTAATCAGGGGAGTTAATTCTTTCCTGAACATTCGAGAAAGTTTCTAGCGAACTCTGAGCTACGCTGGCAAACCCAAAACTTAAGTCTAGTATCGACAGTAGTAGACCTAGTTAACGTCTGGCCTAGGCCTTTACTGCTGTAGGTATTATTCCAATGCGCAGAGCCTATTGGGAAGATAGGAACTACACTACACTGTCAAGTGCCGGGTTAAGGAGCATGTTGAAATCCCCTCCCAGAATAAATAGACCTGAGTTTAATCTAATATGTTTGGTGTGTAAGGAGTGGAAAAATTCATGGCAGTCCATGTTTGAGGTGTAGACACACACCAGAGCCACACTATGGCCCATAAGCTTTCCAGTAACAATGGAATAGCGACCATCACAGTCTCCGATGTAGGTGTGTAAGCTAAAGGGAACTCACTTGTGAATAAGAATGGCTGTGCCCCTGGTGTAATTGCTGAAGTTAGAGAAATAACGATGTTGTCCCCAGCTCAGACCGAAATGAGTAGTGTCCAACATGGGTAAATGTGTCTCTTGCAAAAAGGCGATGTCAGTGTTATGTCGTTGCAGATAATGAATACATGTCTCCCTTTCCGAGTGTCATTAAGGCCTCAAATATTCCAGGAGAGTAAAGATAAACCAAAGGGACCATCAACATTTCCTATTTGAGCAATTCAGAATGTGGGGCGTGGACAACAACAATAATCAACCTTTGATGTGCTATAAAGTGGACAGAGAGCATAGTGGTAAACAAATAAAAACCTTTATACGACAAAAGAGGAATCCCATCCCCCACCCAGCGTCACTTAAAAAAAAAGTGAGGAACAAACCCCGTCATACAACTAAACCTGGTATACCAAACAGAACCAAATTGGTATGTGGAATACCAAGAGAGATATACCAATATCATAGAAAACAGTGCTATGGTATACACCATGAGGGGTGGCAACACTACGTCAGATAACCAGCTTTTGAAGATAGTACATTAATGTGTGAAACATCCCCAATACAATTATGTGAACAAGTTGGAGGGATTACGACATTGTAAACTCAACCAGTTACATTATTTGAAAAAAGTTCAACAATGGCATTAGAGCCGCTGCAAGGGGGAGGGTTCCCTGCTCCCTCCGCAACAGACTGGCTGGTCTTATTTTTGTATGCGAGACAAAACTCCTGAACCTCGGTGGGGGAATCGAAAATGCGAGCTCGACCATTTACATCCACCTGTAATCTGGCAGGATATAGCATGCCGTACTTCAAACCAAGGTTTCTGAGGGTGGCATTAACACCATTGTATTTACGACGTGCCTCCTGCACTATGGCTGCAAAATCCGGGTAGAGTGATAGTTTAGAGCCCTGCCAGATGGGGTCACCCCGCTCTCTGTTGAGGCGAAGAGAGGTATGCCGGTCACAGAAGCTCATGAGGTGAGCAATAATGGGAGAGGTGGACAGCCAGGGTTCGGCCGGAGGCCCAGCGCGCACGCTCTATTACAAAGCCAGGAGTGAATGATTCCCTTCAAAACATGTCCGTAAGTAGGGATTCAACAAAAAGATCTAGCCGGCCAGTATGTGAAGACTCCGGAACCCCCAGAATGCGAATGTTGTTTCTTCTACTACGGGCTTCAAGATCCTCATTCTTAATCACCACATCCTTGAGTATGCGTTCGACTCGCTCTAGTCGCTTTAGGGATTGAGCCGTGCCATCTTCGATGTCAGAAATGCACACCTCTGCTACGTCCAAGCGTCGGTCGTGCACCTGGATTTTGGTCCCAAGCCATCAAGCCTTTTGTCTAAGGTGTTGAAGTGACTGTCAAATGACCTGAAACCGGCTCTAGCAATGATGGGGACTAGGCATCAGTATCATCCAGCTGCTCCACGCCCCTGCCTCCATCCGCCATCTCAGAGCTACCTTCCTGTGCCCAATCAGCCAGCTTCTCAAAGGGGAGAGTCTTTTTTTTGGGATCTTAGCACCCCATACCACTGTGTTGAGGCAAAAAAAAGATGATAAGGGACCAAGCAAAATGTATTGCTACTATGTGCTATAATGAAGGTTGTGGCACCCCAGGTAACAGTCAAAAAAGGACAAGGGGGTAAATATAGCGCAATAAACACCATCTTTCTGGGAGCCCATGATATCATACTGTGTAATACTAACAGATAAGCAGGCGAAGCAGGGGTACTGCCAATCAATGAGAATGTGCAAACAATCCCATATTTAAATGAGCAAAGCTGGACTGGAGCTTGCATGTGCCTGCCAGTCTGCCAGTGAAAAACACCAATTCGGGGGTCCGGTCCTGCGTATGTGTGAGCAGGCTGTTCAATGTAGTTGGGGGGAGGAGTGGCCCATAAGAGGAGAACAACAATGTGGAGAAATGATCTGCATGCCCCGCAGGTTGTAGAGTAACGAGGTGTAAAGGTTGGTCAAGGCGGGCCACGCGTGACTCCAGGCGGCAGGGCTATCTCCAGGGGCCCACGTGCGTTAAGAGTGTCACTGATAGAAGGCTAACAAGGCATCAAGACTCTCAAAGGGGCCGAGCCTGCGCTGTGCTAGGAGCCCCTCTGTGCAACGGGGCCCGTTGGCAGCGAAGCAAGAGAAGTCAGCAGACTGCAGCGTTGGCGCACTGTAGAGACCCAAAAACCGGGACCAGTCCGAGTTCCCAATACCTCGGCAGTTCAAGCAGCGCAGTTCCACATAGAGCGCCTAGGAGAGGCGCCAACTAATCCCCCCGGTGTATAGCAAGAGGGGGAAGAGAGTCTCTTCCAGTGCGCATCTCCCGGGGAGCACTTGTTGGAAGTGAGAACGGTTGCAGGATCAGAGCCCTCCAAAGGAGAAGGTGGCATGACACAGGAGCAGGGGCTGGAGATCAGATTTGAGCACTGCGCAGCCCAGGGGGTCCCCCTCACCCAGGCCTGACCTCAACACCAGCTGGGGAAGAGATGTGGGCAGAAAGTCAGTAGGAATGATGCCAGGTGATCCAGATGCCGGTAATGCTGCTATTCCTGGACATGTAAATTAAAGAGCTGCAGTGTTCTGATGGGAATGTAGGATCCCAGCGAGGGGTCTACCAGGTGCCTGACACACCTCCATACCTTGGCTCGCCTTCCCCACTGATGTACCAGCGTGCAACCAGGTGGTTGCCTCCCAGGCTCACCCGCAGCGAGGCCTCCGGGAAACGCAGCGCGTGTGGCGCAGCTCACAGTCTGGGCTGGCAGGGCCGCTCAGCATATAGGATAAAACCGCACCGGGGGAGGGAGGGCGTGAAATGCAGATCGCACCCGGTTTTTTCTTACCACGGATCACCACAGTTCGATTCCGGTCACAGGCGGACTCCGCAGCAGTAAGGCGTTTAAGACAGGCAATGGGTCATTTACGTCGGCTTCCGCCCAGCTAAGGCAAACCCCTCAGAGGCCCGGGCGCCGGATATCATGCAGTTATTATCTCTTGTGCCCAGGAGAGGGCACTGCCGCGGGCATGGACCAGTCCGCCGTCCACTGGTGTAGTGCAAATGTGAGTCAAATCAGCATACTGGTGGGGAAAGACGGATGAGCTGGCAACGTCTGACGGAGCTTCAGTGCAGCACGGCCATCTTGGTCGGCTGCCTGGCCACGCCCCTCATGCACATCCATCTCTCTCACAACAGTACAATGCAAATTCTTTTGTATAATCTGGCATTCCCAAAGCCGGTGCTTGACAAAGACTGATTCTCAATTTAATACAAGCTTCCATACTTTCATCATCAAGAACAATCAGGTCTTTCACATCTTTTCATGTCAACCTCTGTAGAGGTTTTGCAATCAGTGAGAAACCACTAATCCACTGCCGACAGTATTCAGCCATTCCTAAAAATATTCGTACTTTTTTCTGAGTTTTGGGTGGACTCATCTGTTTGATCACAATAATCCTTTCTGGTGTCTCTTTTCTAACTCCTTTTTCTATTTTATGTCCTAAGTACTGGACTTCTTGTTTACAGAACTGTAATATTGCGGGGGACACTTTGTGTCCTCCTTACGCCAAATGGTTCAATAGGGCAACTGTGTCAGTCACACATGCATCTCGTGTCTTTGATGCCACCAAGAGGTCATCAATATATTGAACCAAAACTGAATTTCCTGGCATGACGAGAGTCTCCAGCCATTTTTTCAAAATCTGATTAAAGATTGAGGGACTTTCAGTGTATCCTTGAGGAACTCTGCACCATGCTAAAACACGATCACCGAACCGAAAAGCAAATAAATACCGGCTTTCTGGATGCAAAGGATTTGAGAAAAATGCTTGGCACAAATCAATCACAGTGTACGAATCAGCATCACAGGGAATTTGATAAAGGATCACTGCTGGATTAGGCACTACTCGACAACAGGGTACTACAGTTTTATAAATTTTCCTTAAATCCTGCACTATTCTGTATATTCCACTAGGCGTTTTAATTCCTATAATAGGCAAATTACAAGGACTGCTTAAAATGTCTTTCTGAATTCCCTGTTCAATCATTTGTTTGATTACAGGAGCAACTCCTGCAATTAGTTCTGGACTCATTTTGTACTGAGGTGTGTTTGGACACATAGCACCCTCCTTCACTGTTATCTGAATCAGATCTACATTTGTCATTAGGCCAATTTCCTTTCCTGAAAAATCCCACACATCCGATCTTTCTGCACTTTTCAATTCTTCAGGCAAACTCTCTTCTGTAAGAAGTGAAAACAACTCATCCACTTCTGTCTCTTGCTTCGCTAGCATCATCTTAAATTCGACACCCTCATCAGGTGTCTGGAATGCAATACCATTAGTGTACAATAGATGGTGCAATTCATCTTACATAGCAAATCCCTACCTAAGAGATTTACTGGACTCGAGTCACACACCACAAACCGATGCATGTCTTTGAAGTTTCCAATATGTACTTCTATTGGATTTGTGACTGTTCTAATAAGCTTATTCAAGACTCCTACAACTTGGATAGTTTCTCCCAAGAGGGGTAGGTTTGGAATGTCTGCTGCTCTTCTAGTAGAATGGGTAGTAACAGTATCCACAAGGAATGTAATATCATTACCTTCCATTTTTCCGTCAATAAATGGACCAGACTGATCAACCGCCAAGGATGCACCAAGTACGCACTCTTCCTCCCCCCTCAGGGACCGTCATTGAGATGAGTCCGAATCATTCTCATTGCATTGCACCCAATATTGCGGAACCATTTGCACACTTTGATTCTTACCAATCGGGTCACCTCCGTGATATCCAGTATTTGCTCCGTACCTCTGCACTTGAGCATTCACATTATTTGACATGGGAGCTTGTGGCACCTGTAACTGTGGAGTACCTATCTTCTGCTGTTGCTGTTGGTTTACACCCACCTCATTCTGCATGTGTGGAATAACATTTTGGTTTTCCCCCTTATTCTTTTTAGCACTTCTACACTTGTTCTTCCAATGTCCATGCTTTTTGCACACATGACAAGGAAACTTCTTCATAGCTTCATCTCTACTCATTTTATCTCTACCTCGACCTCCACTGGGTACCAGGCCACTCTGATTCTGACCATTCATCTGGTAATTTATCTGAGTATTATTGTTTTCTTGCTGTTCTGTTACTTTCACCTGCGCCCACATAATTTTCTCTTTAAACTTTTTCTGCTTGGTATTCATTTTGTCACTACAATACTTGGCATACCTTAGTATATCATCCACTGTTTTGCTCTGCCAACAAATATAATGCTGCTGTATCATATTGCGAATCTCTGGTCTCAATCCAAACACAAATCGGTAAACAAAATGGGCCATATCTTTGTCTCTAATATTCTCAAACCCACTTTATTGCTTGAAAGCCTGCAACAACCTTTTGTAATAGGCATGCACTGATTCTTTTGGTTCTTGGGTCGTCCTGTCAATTTTAACCCAATCTGTTTGTTTTGGAGAAATCTTTCCTTTCAAATAAGTGATTACCTGATTATACTTTTTCATTACTTCATTTGATGGTGAACCTGTTTTAGGGTCCTTAGGATATTCATCTTTTGGCCAATCAACAGTGATCTTACACTCTGTCCATAAATCACCTGGAACAACAATCTGAAACAACCCATCTAGATCCTTTAGCAACACCTTTGAAACCTTCGCAAACTTCTCTACTTGTTTGTACCACGCAATATGTTTTTCTCTTAGTCTAGTGAAATCATTCGTAAAAGACAATATATCCTGTCTAGTCCAAGGTACGTTAACATATTCACCACCTGGAACTTCTCTCATCGGACACGCCCCTTCAACTTGTTCTGTCTCTTCTAACGGGAACATTGAAGCTCCTTTACCAGCTGCTTCTTCCTTCTTTCTCGTCCATCTATTTTTCCATTGATCTACATCTCCCCATTTCTTCAAAATAATAATCAATTCTTTTATTTGCAATCTTTTTCCAGACGCATTCAAAGTCTCTAAATCCTCGTCAGTGAAAGCCAATCTGTATGATTTTTGCCACACTTTTGGCTTTTCTATGTCTACTCCATACTCACTAGCAACTTCTGATATCTTTTCATGAAGATTCTTCGCTCCCCAAGTAATGCTTTGACATCAGAACAACAGCTCTTCATCCCAGTAAGTCCCTAATCTGTCTGGATTTATTGTACCAATAATAATCTCATCCAAATCCACTTTCTACTGACTCACATTTATACTCTGTGGTTGAGGTTTCGGCTTTGTCATTTCCTTTATCCAATTATTTTATTCTTCTGGTGAAGGACCTGCTGAACTCCCAGCTACTGGAGTCACGTTCGACCCTATCTTTCCTGGGTCTATTTATATGCTTCTTCAAGGGGTCTCAGTTAATAACTCACAAACCGGAAGATCTAACAAAGTATTATTCAAATTAGCCTGTCCATACTCATTCATTCCACTCCTGATATTACTTCCTGAAACAGCCAATGCATGTACTTTGGATACACTGTGTCTTTCTCCATACAACGCAACTACAGGACTGATTGTTACCGGTACCGTCAATGCTTCTGCATTCAGACTCAACTTGTTCACTTTCTGGACCTGCTCCAACTTTGCCTTATTCATCAGATTCAATTCATTTTCCCTCACTACTTTCGCTATATCTGAAACTTGCGGAGTTAATGGGGTTCCCATTTGTGGTGCACTTGGTCTCACCATCCCTAAATTCTCTTCATAAGGCGGAGGTCTTTTGTTCATAATGTCCTCTAACAATTCATCATCCTCAGAATCATTCATATTACCCCTTACACTGGGAGTCTCTATATTTTCCTTCTTCTCCTTACACTTGCCTCCAGTTTGCTCATCGACAGTTAAAACTGGGTACAACCCTTCTGTTACCACAGCTCTCCTCCATCTTTTCAGTTTTTCTTCCCTACTCTCAAATGGATATCTAAACATCATACTCCTGTAACGTCTGTTACCACTTCTGTATCTCTCTCTCTCTCTCAAATGCCTCAACTTCCCTATTCTTCCAATGCTTCGTCCTGTATTAATCTAGGATTCAATTCTAACAAATTCATTTGATTCCTCAAATTCTGCAATGTTCTTACATTAAATGTGTGCCCACCACAGGGATGTGCCTACACTTTTGTAGCACACTCAACTCCTCACCTTTTTAGGACGCACCCGAACAGTTGCGTCACCTGTAGGAGCACCTTTAAATTGACAATTTACCTTAACCTAGGTTCAACCCGATCTGGTATAACCACGCTGTGCGCCAAGCCTAATTTACCCTGCTTACATTAAAAGTACCATGCTGTGTAAAAGCTTTAACACCATCATCCTTTGTATACTCCATCCAATTCTCTAACCACATACATGTATGATATCCTCGGTCCAACATCATATAGGATGCAGGCGTTTTTGGAGGTAGAATTGGGATTCCCTCTCTTGTCACAATTGGTTTATCCTTGTTAAAGAAATTCTTTATTTTCTTAAGCAACTTCATCTTTCTAACTTCTTACGCTAATGTATTTCAACAAAACAAACAAAACAACCTCTCCGTATTTCTACTTGTTCAATTGGTCAACTCTCGTCCTATACCAGCACGACTCACAACAACCGTCCAATGACGGCTCTCTACGTATTCACTATCTCAACCAAAGCTAGCGCGAGTAACACCAACCAACCAATCAGAGTTCCGTACATGCCCACTGACTGGCCAATGCCAGCGCGCCTTTTTCCGACATCAGTATTTCTCCTTCTACTGGCCCTCCCTTCACAAAATATTACGGCAATATATTTTCAGTGTTTTCTTAATAAAATTTTTGTTAGTGATGAGACAAAACAATGCTACCTTGTTTACTCCACTAAATAAAGAGATAGCTTTCACTTTTCATAAAGATTTTTCTTACACTGCAAGCAATAATAACGACCAACGTTATCTCACTTCTCTAACAAGCTCTGGGAGGACCTGGTACTATTTCAGGATGAATTCCTTTCCCGCGATTCCTCAGGCAGCTCTGTACCTGTACTTCTAGACAACATAGAACAGGACACTAACTTTTCGTGTTAAGAACATATAATCAATAATCATTCCCAAACTAATCAATAATGAAACCATCCTCTGCTACCTAGAAACTGATCCAGCGCAACACCAATAATTGATCAGGGATCAATACTCAATAACATCATACTACAATGGCCCATACACATTCGCCTGGAATCCCTGATGCGCTGGGGTCAATTTATATGTACGTTCAATTCTTTTCTTTCATAGGTTCAAATGTGACATCTTTGACATATATCTAACTTTTACATCAACTTTCCTTCGATTTGGTCGATGGACCAATTGGTTGAATAGTTGATGGTAATGATAATACTTTCTTACTAACTATTCAGTCAACTAAATAATCACAGACTCTCAGTAAAATATTAAAAGCTTTATCTTAATGTTTCTGAATATTCTCAATGCATACCGTCACAAAATGCAAATAATTAATTCACAAAGGAAGAAAAACATCAGTAATTCAAATGAATAGAAACTCATCATACAGGCATAACAATATGCTTGAAGGAGTTGATAGAGATAGAGACAAAAGTTTCAGCATATTCAAATGCATAACAAAATACACCTAACGGAGGAGATAGATGAAGAGACAATAGTTTCATCTAAAATAATACGTATCAATGTACCAATGACGGAGTGGATAGGTAAAGAGACAAAAGTTTCAGAGTCAAAATGCATTTGCAAGTATATTTGCAAGAACGAGCCAGACTAATACAAACCTAACGGTCTGTAGAAAACCACCCCCTCAGCCTAGGTGATGGTGGGGGTTCCTCAAAATAGACTCAGGGAACAAAGATTAAAAGGACAGGAACAGGACAGGTCAGGAACAGCTAGGCCTCTCTGCAATCTGACGGACAGCAACGCATCTCCCCTCTCTCTCTCTCCTGCCAGCCTAAGCGTAAACCACACCCATAAAGGCACCCCAATTATACCCTAAAACCTACATGTCCATCCCACATTGTTGCAACATTTCTCGTAACTTGACAGGGGATTGGTGGATTTGGGAGGTGGTGTTGTCACACCATAGTGACTTCATTAAAACTTTACCTAGAACAACGACACAGGGTCGTGACTCTGAACCAGTAAGGCTGAGCCCAAAATATCTAAACAACAAAACAATTGCCAGCACTGGATCTTACTTAACTATTTTAAAATGACCTATATGAAAAGAAGCATAATGGTCCATTTTTTAATTTGCGTCACTAGTTTATTTATTTATTTTTGCACTTGTGGATCAAGATTTACTTTCATGAACAAAAAACGTTTTTTTGTGTATGTATAAACAAAGAAGAAAATACAGTAAAGCATTTACAGATAATTCATAATGTACAAAACAATTTACAGAATTTACAACACATCCAAACTTTCACTCTGGCCAAACCTTTCATCCATCTACAATCATACCACAAAGCACAAATCCTTAGAGCCTACTGTCAAAAATATAGGTTCCTATATACATATATACAATTTCACATCCTAAAGTTGGTAATTAATGTGATTAATGTAATTTCAGGGGAATTAATCCTACTTAATGAGCCCTATTTATAATAGCATTTTAATTTGACAGAAGGACCCAAAAACAGGTCGACGCGTTTCGAACTCCCCAATGCGGAGTTCTCCTCAGGACCAACAATCTACAAAAACAAACAAACACTCATTAAAAAAAGTCCGGTTCAAAAGCCAATTTTTTTTACTAACAGTGACAACTCCTGTTAAACACCTCTCGCCGTACCTTAGTATAGTGAACAAAACACTCCACTAGAAGATGGCGTACAGACGATAGACAACTGTAAATAGGGAGACATGACACACATTTTAGAATTCACCATCCGGTCCATCTTACACATTTGGCTGCTGTTTGTGCAAAGGCAAGGGCATAAACACTTACCTATTCAAAAACTCATATCTCCTTATCTGCAAGTCACAAGGTCCCGGTAGAGCAACAGATAAATGTACAGAATGCTCACCGTTTGTTAGAAGCGTTGGAATTCAGAACTGGTTCACCGTAGCGTGCCTGAATTATTCAATCGCACCCTGGGGAGAAGGGAAAACGATCGCGGGTTAAGCCGGGTGGAACACCGGGTCTAGACGTGCATGAAACGGTAGCAGAATCGAATTGTTTGCTTACCGGCATCCACAACTTTGCTCCCCCGTAATAGACTTCCGAGGTCTGCAGTGAAGCAGTGCTGTGTAACGAGCGCTGTTATTGGCCAATTGGGTTGTCACGTGATTTCGAGCCCAGCGAAGCGCCGGGAGAATTTAAAGTGACAGGACTGCTCGGCATAGCGTTTTCAATCAACTTTATCAAACGTGAACATATTTCTCCTGCACTTGTTTATACGATCAGCATAATTGCGAGAAAGGGTTGATCAAAGTCAAACAACATGTTTTTACATATATGTGCTCACAAACTGTATGTCCTCGTAGGGAGTTAGACATCTATTCAGGTTGAAACAACCTTATGCTTCACAGGTTCACATTTAGTTTCACGTTAATGGCCATTACAACCGGAGATGTAATGGTATTGTGATTTTACATATCTACCCTCATGATCTCTGAGATCTCATTAAGTCCCGTAACTGCAGTGTTGAATTTCATTATCAATAGAGCTTCACGTTGGTTTAATCTTCCTTCGATGTCACCTCCACGAGCGTCATTCTCAATTTTCGAAATTATGGTCCACCGTAGGTCTTCTTCCTTATGTTGATGTGAAATCCAGTGATGTACTAAAGGGGCATTCGGTGTCTCTTTCCTAATTCTAGATTTGTGTTGTGTAATCCGGTGGCGGATCTCCTGAGTGGTCTTCCCTATGTACAATTTAGGGCATGGACATGGGACCCCATAGATCACGTTTTTGGTGAGGCATTTGGTGAATACGTTGTGTTTCCAGTATATACCATTAAATGTGAACACTGACCCTTCATTAGTTTGTGCACAACATGAGCAGGTACCGCACTTGTGGTGTCCTTGTATTGGAGGTAGACCCAACATGCTTCTGAGTGATGTTTTTGAAGCTTGGGGCAATGATGCCCTGACAATGTGTTGCGCAATACTTTTTTCTTTTTTAAAAGCAAAGAGCGGAATTTCATTAAGTTCGCTATTTAGATCCTTGACCAGATGCCAATTTTTAGTCACCATTTTCCGCAATGAATTGGCATGGGGACTGAAAGTAGTTACACATACAATTCTTTTTTGTTCTGGGTGCACTCTCTTTTGAAGCAAAGTCTCACGTGGTATCCACCATACACGTTTTAACGTATGCTTGAGAGGTTTTTTTGGGTAGCCTCTGGCTGATAGTTTCTGCACTAGTTCATTGGCATGGAAGAAATATTCCTCCCTGTTGGAACAATTTCTCCTGATGCGAAGAAACTGCTCAAAAGGGAGATTATCTTTGAGGCTTCTGGGATGATGGCTAGTGTAGTGTAAAGCCTTATTCCGGTCTGTACATTTCCTGAATAATGTGGTTCCCAATACGCCTTCTGATGCATAAACTTTTATGTGCAAAAATGTGATGGTCTTATTGGATGAACAATGACTGAACTTAATGTCTTCCATCCTATGGTTAATCCAAATCATAAATTCCTCGAATTTATCTTGTCTGCCTGTGCAGATGATAAATACATCCTCAATAAATCGAAGATATTTTGTGATGTACTCAGAGTACTGATTATCGTTGTAAATGAACTTCTTTTCGTATAACCCCATGAACAAAACTGCTAGTTCCGGAGTAAAGGGGCAGCCCATCGCCACCCCTTTGGTCTGGAAGTAGAAGTCTTTGACAAACATGAAATAGTTTTTCTGTAGTGCGAATTTAGCTAGTTGTACAATAAAGGATGTAGGGACTTGTGTGGGTTGGTCCCTTTGGTCTAGGAAATAAGTAAGGGTTTCCAAAGCTTGTTCTTGAGGTATTTGGGTATATAATGAAGTCACGTCCATAGTCACCAGGAGCTGCTTTGATTCCTCGAACGGTACCGATGTTATCTAGTTTAAAAAGTCTGTGGTATCCCTTAGATGTGCCGGGACACCTGCAACCAGAGGTTTAAGAAAGAAATCAATGTATTTCGAGACTGGCTCAATCAGTGATGCGCATCCCGATATTATTGGGCGGCCTGGAGGGTTGTTTTGGTCCTTATGAAGTTTGGGAAGGACATAGAACAAGGGTGGTCTTGGATGTTTGTTTTGGAGGAATGACAGTTCCTTCGGGCCTAAAATGCCCATGTCAAAACCTTCCTGGAGAATTGAAAAAAGTTCCTTTTCCAGGTCATCAATAGGATTTTTGTTAATCAATCTGTAGCATCTAGGGTCATCCAGTTGACGTCTCACTTCATCCTTATATTTATTTATATCCCAGAGGACTATAGCGCCACCTTTATCTGCCTCCTTAATCACCAGAGAATGGTCGTTTTTTAAAGAAAAAATAGCATTTTTTTCCTCTCTGGATATATTGTAGTGAACATACTGTTTTTTGTTCTCTAAGGAAGCTATCCCAGATAGTAAAGTTTTTTCAAACGCAATTACTTCTCTCGGGATTTTGGAACCAGGTGGATTAAATGAAGATTTATTGCGGAGGCCTGTTACTTCTGTAGATGTGTGAACGTTCCCATCGGCAAAAAATGTTTTTAGCCGGATTTTCCTACAGAATTCCAAAGCTTCTAGTTTCATTTTAGTGAAATCAGTAGGTCGCACCGGAACATATGATAATCCTTTCTTTGAAATAGATATTTCTGATGATGTTAGATTCCGATCTGATAAATTAAATACAGGTGATTGATCTAACTCCTGTAGTACTGATGTCGTGTCCGCATTTCCCATGGTTGGTTGTTTGGGCGGGTCCGGCCTCTGCCTCTCCATTGGCGTCTGGATAAAAAAGGTTGAGATGTTTGTGATTGATTTTGTTGATTTCCTCTGGAGTTTTGATTTTGGTTTCCCCTTGTATCGTTCGCATCCGACTCACCTCCTGACGAGGAAGACGATGTGTCAGAGAACGTCAAAAACTTATTGCGGGATCTACCTTGATTTTCCTGAAAGAACCGACGTTGATTTGGCCTTGAGTAGAAATCCGGTTGTAAATACGGGTAGACTACTTCCAATGAAAAGTTTTTTTGATCTAGGTCGAATTTGCTCCCTTTTTGGGTTACTGTATAATCTTTAAACTCCAATAGTTCTTTTTCTATTTTATCTAACAAACCCTTTGCATCAGTAATTAGTTGGTTTGTTTGAATTGCCGCTTCTAAAGCTGAGATCTCAGCTAGCTCTTTTATAGAAAGTCTGTGTGCAGTTTCGATGGTGAGAACCATTAAGTCCCTGCTGCACTTAGTCTCAATTCAACTAAATCCCTTCTTGTACTCAGGGTCATCAGTGAACACCATCGGGGTGTTTCTAATTTGTAAACCAGAAGGTATTGTTCCTGCTTGGAGATGTAAAAGTAAAAAGTGACCATGGAGGTCTGTCCTAATCTGGTTTTTTCTCAATCTGATCAATTTATCAGACTCATTTTGGGTTTTTGCTGTTACACTTAGTGTAGCAGAGGCGAAATCTGGAGGTGCACTGATTAACTTTTGGATGTAATCCTCGCTATGTGAGAATGTATCTTTTTCAGACATAACACCCTGACAAACAACAAACACCAATTGACACAAAACTTAAGACAATGTTAATACATATATACGTGTACACACTAGACAACCTATTAGAAGATGTCTTCTAAATAGGGAAGGAAAGGTCACTTGAACCTCTTACGACCTCGCGAACCAGCGTCCGCCACAAAACCTAGAACAACGACACAGGGTCGTGACTCTGAACCAGTAAGGCTGAGCCCAAAATATCTAAACAACAAAACAATTGCCAGCACTGGATCTTACTTAACTATTTTAAAATGACCTATATGAAAAGAAGCATAATGGTCCGTTTTTTAATTTGCGTCACTAGTTTATTTATTTATTTTTGCACTAGTGGATCAAGATTTACTTTCATGAACAAAAAAAGTTTTTTTGTGTATGTATAAACAAAGAAGAAAATACAGTAAAGCATTTACAGATAATTCATAATGTACAAAACAATTTACAGAATTTGCAACACATCCAAACTTTCACTCTAAAACTTTCACTCTAAAACTTTAAGCACATTCATTGTTCTACCCCATTCCCAAGACTTATAATAGTTCACTTCACACATCTAATTACATGTTTCAAAAACACATGACTTTAAACAGTTTCTGCAGAAGAGTTCTTCTTATCCAATGGTCGGGCACGTCTGTTGGCAAACGATCATCACATTGGCCTTCAACTTGTGTTCATTTCTTTGCAGCACTCAGCACTTCTGACTGCGCAGTCAGGACATTTTCACTTTTCTTACTGACCCCTCCCGTATGTGGCCCATTTAAGAGAAAATGGCGTTTTTATCCAGCTTACTATAGCAAATGGAAAATGAACATTCATTAATTATATGTTAGTGCACTTTTCACTGTTTACCACCCACCTCTTATTATTCCTCGTTAGAGTTACCTAGCATGAGCTTTAAGCAAAAGCTGCACTATTTATTATTTCAAAGCAAGATGCAACATGCAAACTACGAACTACACATGCGGCCTAGTCATGCAATATTTCTTGGTTCTTTCAAACCACAATGTTATTACAGCTTATACTCTTTCATATATTATCTTGTGTTAGTTCATGCATGCGCAAAGCTATTTCCCTTGTGTTAATGTAAGGTGCACGTTAGTTTTCTATTACTACTTACTGTTAGTACGTATTATGGGAGTATTCATTCGAGCAGGTTTCTTTTTGCGAACGCCTGCTCCATCACTACCATTATGAATTAATCATTTAATGCCAACTCCACAAGCCACTTTGAAGTATTACATCACAATATAGATTATTCTAGAACAGAATATAGCTCAGGTAAAATAGGCATACACACAGTACAACTTGCCTCTTTTAAATGCGGCTCCACACAGTTAAGTATCTCCCTACTACGCTTATCCTTCAGTGTAACTATTTATGGATTAACTATTTGTGACTTTATTCATATCTGTCTAAGGTTTATTAAGTGTTTGGTCTTAGCAGTAATGTTACCAGTATTTACTAATTACATGAGATCTGCTGTTTTGTGGTAATATCTGTTTATTGCACTTTTTTAGGCCTGGCTTCCAATTTATCATTGCCTTATCTACGCGACTCAAAACCCCTTGCCCCCTCCCGCAAATTTTTGACAATTTTCAGCCTTTGAGTGCCGCAATTATGAGCGCACGCGGCACGGTGCCCAGTAACTGAATGTGCACCGTGGTTAACTAGGTTGCTACTGCGCGATCCTACCTGCCTGCATCGAGTAATGCCTTCCAGAGGCTGCACTACCACACCCACACCATTCTGAGGTAGCGTACACCTTCAATGTGATCAGCCTAGGAGGCCCCACCAAGAACGACAGGAGAGTCATCTCCTTTTGAAGCTGCATTTCTCCCGATCCGTTTGAATGACATTAAGCGTGGGAGAAAGGCAATTACAGAAATGAAATAGGCAACAGCCCACATGCAGCATCATAGACACAGCTGATTGCTCGAGATACAACAAGCAACTTTGACAGTTACTGCATCTCCGGCGATCAGCTGACGTATTATCTGGCGAATAAAACCAATTCCATTTTTTGGGATTTAAAAAATAATAATAAATACTTTTAATTTATTTACTGATACTACAATGGTGATCAGGACATCATTCAGAGCCTAGACTGTCCCCTCTCGAATGTAAATGAGGACATGATTAAAAAGTTAATCGATCAAGAAATGCGCACCTGCGTGCGTGAAACTCTGCATCAAGTTATGGCTATAAGAGACCCTTTCTTTAAGATGAGGAAATTGATCCGGACTCAGTATCCAGTGGG
This sequence comes from Lissotriton helveticus, assembly GCF_964261635.1. Lineage (NCBI taxonomy): Eukaryota > Metazoa > Chordata > Amphibia > Caudata > Salamandridae > Lissotriton > Lissotriton helveticus. The sequence goes on along the minus strand of NC_136059.1, from coordinate 1,418,610,737 downwards.
GAATCAGATGGTGGTAAGCAAGGGGGAAAGAGGTAAAAAAAAAGTAAACATATTGAAGGTCTTCCTTCGCATGGCATTACGGGGGGTTCAAGCACCTCAAAGAATATTGGAGGTCTAAGCACCTCAAATCTAAAGGGAAGTCTAAGCACCTCAAACAATACTGGAGGTCTAACCACCTCGAATATGCTGGGTGCTCTAAGTGGCACAAACCTGAAGAATGCACAAAATAGCACAGTTGTCCTAAGTGCCCAAAGGAAGGCACAAGAGAATACCTTGAAAAAAAGTGAATCTCTGAATGAAGAGGTATTGGCTGAATACATATTCGACTTGGATCAAGGTGACCTTAATGTTGACGGACAGATTACAGAAGAGGATGCCCCTCCACATCTAAGGGCCTAATATTGAATCCTTTGAGGCAGGAGATTTTCTCCCCAAATAATATTAGACACCCCAGGAGTGCTGATTGGTGGCCCCAGGAATATGTGGGGAAATTTATTAAGAAATGGATCAGGCATCCACTTGAAAGTGAGGACCATAATGTCTTATGAGCTGAATGCTCAAGACCTACCATTCAGGAAAAGGTCTGTCTAACACCCAAACATGACCCTGAGCTAATAAAATTATTGTTTAAAGTGGGCAGATACCTTAGAAAGGGGATGGAGAGATCCCTTAAGGCCTGCCAGGATTGTTTACTGGACGTCCTGGGACTAAGCATGGGCGGATTTTGCGGATTGGCAATCCGCGAACTTGCGTATTTACGGATTCGCAATCCGCGAAGATCCGCGAACTCTAGCGGACTTGCGGATTTTTCCGTTTTTTGTGTTGGCGCGTGTTCGCGCCGATTTTGGGACAAGTTCGCAATTGCGAACTTACTTTTCGGCTTGCAACGGCCGCGACTATGTTGTTTCTACGTCTGGTTTATCATCACAGGTTCACAGCACCCTCTGTTTCACCACTGCCACCCTCTGGGACACCCATGCCACCCTCTAGTACATCCTCACAGGCACCTATTAGGTTTATTTATTACTGTAGATTATGGTGGTTGAAAAAAGCTAGCACACCTGCCCTTCTTCAACTGCCATCAATTAATTTGTGTTTCATTAATGTGTCAGTAATTTTGAAAGTTCCAGTCTGGCTGGCACCTGCTTCCTTCCTTATCTGTAATTTGCTTTTTGTTGCAGTGAAATTTTTTTTTTACAGGACCTTTATGGTGCTATTCTATGAGCCTGCTGTTTGGGTCATAGCAGGGTCATAGAATTGTTGCAAACTCTGGAGGGGCCCATCAGGAAGCACTACCTTGAATGTTACTAATGTTAAGTTTGAACTTTTGCACCTGCTCATTGCTTTCATTTTAGCTAAAATCGTTTTTTTTGCAATTTCGCGCGTTATTTGGGGCGCGAATCCGTGCGAGATCGATTTCGGAAGCCGCGAATACGTGCGAATACAAAATTGTTTTTGTTGCGACGTGTATATTCGCGTGATCTTGCGCGTGTTCGCGAGGCGCTTCTAGCTATTCGTTTGCCAAGTTACCCTATCGGTCGTACACGGGCGCGGCCATCTTGTTGGCGTGACGTAATTCCGTTTCCGCCCGCTATGTGTAATCTCGCAAAGTGTGCTGCTCGCGAGTACAAGTTCGCGCGTACTCGCAAGGAAAATCTCGCGCGAACTTACCCACGCGGTCGTGAACGGGCGCGGCCATCTTGTTTCTCATTCATTGCTATGGTTCTGGGCATGCTTTCTCTATCCTCTCTCAATCTCTGCCATCCTTTGCTTGTTTGAAGTTTTTTTGATCTAATTTTACTTATTATCTAACCCTCTATTTTTCTAGCTCTATATTTTTGTGTTTTCTGCAGCTTTTAGTTACTTTTAAACTACTTTTTTAAACTCTTTTATTTTCTTCTTCACTATTCTATTTCTTCTTTATCATTTAAGTTTATTTCTGCCCAGACCATGGTAAAGGGAGCCGGGAAGCACCCTGAGAAGGGGAAGGGTCCCGCACCCCGTGCCCGGCTCCCGTGCGGGCGTTTAAGGGGGGAGCAAGTGGTCCCGAGGGAGATCTTTAGCGCGGAGGAAGTGGCGGCACTGATCTTCCATGTCCAGCGCCGCCTCCCCAAGACGATCCTGGGAGGCGGCAAGATCGCGACCGGCTATAGCATCCGGGAGCGCCGCCAGCGGTGGGAGAAGGTGTGCCGGGCCATGTACAAGATCTCTGGGGTCCGGCGCACATATAACCAGGCCACCCACCGCTGGACCGATGTCATGGACCGGGAGCGGGACTTGCTGGACGCGCTCGGCGTAGAGGTCCCCGGGCTTGGTGAGTAGTAGTAGTAGTACATTTACTACTCTGTTTTATCCTGCTCTGTTATTTGCAAATCTTTGTTCTTTACCAAGAGCAATAATGCTGCCGATTACATTGAGGTAAATTATATTTCAAAATCTTCTATGCATTTCATTTTCAGGTGCACTGCTCTCCTTCTCAGTAGCCTTGCTTGCTACTATGCTTCTTTGTTTTGTATGTTGTGTTCAGAAGCATTTCATTGGCCTGAGAAATTATGTATCAGTGTACTGTAAAGAAAAGAACTGCGTAATGCTAGACAGTAAGGGTCATATTTTCAATTACCGGCGCATCCCTGCAAAGTAGCAGGGATGCGGCAGTAATTGTGTGCCATGCCACCACCACCCATTGGCCCAAAACGTCACAGAAGCCTTACGCATCTGTGCCGTAAAGGCAGCGCATTGCTGGAGTTGCGTGCCAACGATGGCGCAGCTCCAGCAATGCTCTGGGGTACCCTATCTCCCCAATGCTGCATCAAGCCGTACGTCGGCTTCAAGCGCGCAGGGTTTGAGTCATGCATCATTGTCATAAAAATGACTGATTGACATCTTGTAGATTTCCCTCAGCCACTTTTAGGATTCGTTCCTGCGCAGGTACGCCCTCCCTTGCGCCGGAACGCCCCCTGATGGCGCAGGGCTTTACAACGTGATGCATCGCCCATATGCCCATATGTGTTTTTTTTTTTAATATATACGCCGCACCAACACCATGGCGAGTCTTTTGTTCTGCCGCTGCGTCAGAAAAGGCACGCAACAATGGAGGAAAATCAGCCGCAACTTCCGCAAGGGACTTATAAATCAGCCCCAACAGACTGAAGTCCAGTGTCCTTCCTTTAGACAGTCACATGGCTATCAGAAGAAATAGTGGCGGTGGTGGCGGGTGGATTGATAGTTTGAGTATTCACTGATCTGCAAGCAGGATGGACTTTGTCTGTCACGTGTTGTGCACTACTGCCTGCAGTGCCAGGCCTAGGCAAACCTCTTTAGTAGTCTGTTTATTGAGTTACATAGGAACTTTCTAAGTCAACGTTCCGCAAATCAGGCAATACGAATAACGTAGTATACCACATGAGATAGATCCCGTGGAATAGTTGTCTATCTATTTGCTATTTTTCCAAAATATGTTGTTATTGTTCTTTTGAAATGTTTGATTTGGTTGAAAAATCTCATCCATGTTTTATGGTTTTTCTTTCTTTCATGTTGTACATCAGCTCCCCCCAAGGGCAAGAGGACACAGGAGGAGGGTGCTGAGGATGCAGGCCAGGATCGGGCAGGCGAGGGCTCCTTTGCTGGCCCCAGTAAGTTTACATTTTACTAAACAGTACCTATTTTTTCCTAGCGTTCCTCATTCGATTTTTTCTAAATCGTCTTTGATCTTCTTGTAGACTGGATATAAATTCTTATCCTGCCTCGAATATGACTCCCTGTGGTATTACTAGACTATTCTTATTAGTCTGTCTGTGTAGCTAACTAAGATTGGACATTTGGCAATTCCATTGGACTCCCATTATATTCAGCAATACCTCTATGCACTGTCTCCTTACTGACTAGATAGTGTGGCAGAGTCATTCAGCTCCCGAAGTCACCGATTATAGATCCCCAATGATCTCTAGATTATCGTACGCAGGACAAGAGAGTAGTACGGAGTCACAGCACAGTCAAGAAGTGTCAGAGGCACTCATGCTTGCAAAAATTCCAAAACCTTTAGCTCATCCACTCTAGTCTAGAGGAACAAAAACCACAGAGTCTATTTAAGTGTAAAAGCTTTATTAAAAGTAAACACATTTATTGAAATCTACTTTGTCATAAAACTATTTAACTGTAAACGGAAAAGTGGTTAGTGCTGACGATTAATTGGACACATTTCTTGTGGTCGAGCCGAACTCTCACCTACTTTGAACTTGATCCTGGTCGTGTTCTTAGGACTCAGGAGTCAAGCTTCTGTCTGTTAGGAGAAAAAGTGGTGCGTGTTAAAAATCAAAAGCAAGCATTCATCAGTTGTGCATAAAAGTGCAGCAAGACAACAGCCTTCCCTGGAAAATGGGACATTTTTACTATGGAGTAGACAGTCACAAATTATTACATTGTATTCTGTTTTTTTAACATTTCTCCTAGACCAAATATTATATAGTAGTGAGTGGTGTATTCTAACTTTCTTAAATGTACTTTGTAGGTGTAACATCTGGTGACGGGGCCAGCGCGGAGGTGGCTGATGTGTTGGACTTGGACTCGGAGGCCTCTGGGGAGGATGCGGCGGTAGAAGAGCTGGTGGCCGTTCCTGTGGGGGATCAAACGGTGGTGGCGGAAACAGGTAAGCTATATATTCCTTACTTATTGAGATTGAAGACTGCATAGTGTGCTTTCTGCACGGGTGTATTACAATTACAAATCAACCAGGTAGTAGCCTCCTCGAAATGTACTTCGACTTAGCTGTGAAGTTTTTGGTGAGAAGAATCCCAATAAGTTCTTAGACGAACGTGATGGATGGGATGAACGAAAAGCGAAAGAAGGGTGTAAGTAAGTGGGACGCGAACTTGTATGATGGCTGGCAAAGAAGAACGATATGTGTTTGCTTGGACCCAGAGGTGGCTGGGAAGGAAAGAATATGGTATGGTGCATGGCTGGGTCAATGATGAAGCAAGGATGGGTGGAAGGACAGCAGCCTGGGTGGGTGAAACAGAAACTGTATGTGTGCGTATACTTTGAATGAATGGATGCCTGGAGCATGGTATTCTCTGACTCTTACATAGCAAATGTGTATCTAGAGAGAGTAGATGGTCGCCAGGTGAAGTAAGTGTTACCTTGAAGAGCATGTACCACCGCACCCGCACGTCCGTCCCAGTGCAGGGAAGGCAAGGAAAAGAAATTGTAAATGTGTCCAATACTACCATGAATAGTAGCAGTACTTTGTATTGCGTTTGCATTCACAGCATATATCTGGTTATTACGGTGGACACTCCGTACCTCTCTTAATAACTTTAGTTTACTTGTAGTACGTCATTCATGTGTGGGTGTATCACTGTGTTCACTCAATATTAAGCAAAGCACCTAAAGTCATCTCATCTGTCATTAAATACGTCCCATGTGAAGTGATAGATAATCAAATTAGTTAGCTTCTTCAGTTTCCTTTTCTAGTACTCATTTGCACTGTAGGGTGAAAGGTAAATTAATTAAGCAGTAGCCCTTGTAACAGAGTATTCTCAGTGCCACCCGTAATAGAAAAGTAATAGCTTCACCACCTGCATGTACTGGACCGGTACAGTAACGCAAGTCTGTCTCCATCATCATGGTGTGCAACTTTTTTTCTCGGGTGCAACTTCACTGTGCTGTGTCCATGTCATTCTGCCGGCTTGCATAAGATAACGTACCCATTTCCCTAAACAAGAGAGAAGAAGAAGAATAAGACTGGTGTACTGTCATAGTCGACTGTAATGGAAGTCCATAGTGGTCGTAGAATTAGTTCATTAAACTACCACTACTGTTAGAGCAAGGATGCAGAAGTGGGAGGGTTACATAGATACTGTCCTCAATAGTTATGTACTGTGCTTTCAATTTGCTACTTGTACTCTGTGACCCAACTTTCGGCTCAATCACTTTGTGTTATTAATAAGGAGCATTGGTTACAGACTATGTCTTTCTTTCTTCATATAGTTGCTCCTTCCAAATCAACAACAAGGAGGGAGCAGGCTAGATTGGCCCGGCAACGGAGGCTGGAGGCCACAGTCGCCGAGTATCGGCGGCTGGTGGCCCTGGAGGAGGAGGAGGACACGCAGTCGAGCGGGGCAACATCTTCGACTGTGACCACTGCATCCTCCTCCGTGACTAAACCAGCGGGACCGAGCCGGGCTAAGAAAGCCGACCGCCACCGCCAAGCACCCGAAACACCAGCTGCCCCCCACAGGAGCTGCAAGGAACGCCAACACCGCCTACGAGTCCGCATGTCCAACCTGGAGCAGGAGGTCCTGAGGTATAAGACCTTGGTTAAGGGCCTCCGCTCCGAGCTTGCCACCCTCCGCAAGGAGTATGATGCCCATGCCGCATCATGCACCAGCACCAGCACCCTCCAGTAGTGGAGTGTCCCTTGCCCTTTTTTTATAGACTTTTGGGGGGTGGGATTTGGGAGTTGGGATCGTTTTGGGACGTTTCAGAGACAATCGTTGGGGTTAGGGTGGGTGAGGGAGATTATTTTGTTAGGGATAAATAAATATATTTTTCAACTACTTTATCTGACCATACCTGTTTTTTACTGCTTTTCAGTCTGGTGGGTGGGGGGCGGGGGTGTAACAGTAACTTTGTTTTCCTGAACAGTCGTAGGACTTTAGTAGTACAACCGTCAAACTCTTGTCTACTCCGAAATAATACTCCATTATACTACCTCCCACCAAACGCTTATCTTACCTGTAATTTGTGTTAGAAATTAGGGCTAGGCCCAGGGCTGGCTCCAGGTGAAATGGGGATTAACGTTGTCATTCCTGGGCGGGTGACATTTCCTCATTGCGGTGTTACTAGTGGTGTGACACAGTGGCAGTTGCATGCCTATGGAAAAAAAGAAAACGAAACCTTGTTTGTACTCCTTACTGTAGCATTACAACGGTTACGGTACGATCGAGAAAATAGCAGGTGACAGTACACTAGAACAGTGCCATAATGTAGCCTAACAAATGGTAAAGTATTGCAAGTATAACTAGTACTTGCGTTGAATTTATTTGACATTGGCTACTACTACTAGAAGATATAGTACTGAAGCTGAGTAAGTCTAGAAGATATCCTCGTATTCCTTCACCAGCCTGTTGCTGCTATCACCTTATCCTCCCCAGCAAGTGTGTGGAATTATTGATGTCATTTTAGTCAGACATCAAGCAAAACAACACAGCCCGGGGGAAGAGGGTTAGGGTTTGTAAAATGGATGGGAATGGGGGTTTCTTTTTGGGTAGGTTTTGTTGAGAGAAGAAAAAAAAAGCAGAGCATGGACAAACAATAATTGAAGATACAGAGTTTACAGACAATCTTTGGTTACAAAGTAAAGGTAAGCACATGCAGTCACACTCATAGAATAAAAGACAACAATGGATACTGTATCTGTATTGCGTATGTTGTTGGAGTTGTCCTGTTGAAATTGGTAAGTAAGTTGCATGCAGCAAACAATTCCTCTTATTGGCGGCACTCCTCCATTCCAGCTGACGCTTCGTCCATCAATGTGGTGGTGACCACTGACAGAAGAGACACCCTGTCCACTGCCTGCCTGGCGGATGTTGACTGAAACCCGGCCTGTAATTATTGAACGGAAAACAGGAAGTGCTATTACAATACCACTGATAAATAAATAAAAGGTATGTACGCTGTGTGGTTCAAAAAGTCACACTTTGATTTCCCTAATAGACAGTACAATATTTTTGAAATTGCGTGCTCTGTCTGAGTCACCTTTTTAAGGATCAATAAGTATGGCCAAAATATTATAGCGGATCTTTCCCCTCAAGGTGGGTGTACTACTGTGTTTTAGAACAAAATTTGACCTTCCCAGCAATGCTCCCACCAAGACCCTTACTAAAGCCAGTCGCAAAAATGTAGAAGAACCCAATCATATCTCCAAAAACGATGCCTAGCAGAAAAATGGTTACAAAACGTACTTTGAAAGTAACAGTAGACCCAAATACAGACCGTGGATTGTATTCAAACCACTTGCCTGCAAGCAAAAGTATCCATAGCCAGCATCGCTCCAACAGTGCTCTACAACAACAGAACCGCGTTGCAATAGAACCCCCCTAAACACATGCAATCCTGCTGCTAGGGCTAACCCTAACGAACCCTAACTTACAAAAAGTGCCAAAACTGGTGTTTCCTTATGGATTTTGTCCAACTAACTTCTAGCCGGTATTAGACCTTCCCAGGAATGCCCCAGGCAAGACCCGCCAACCCACCCGCAAAAAAACACCCGACACAACACCACCAAACAGCGAAAAAGCTAAATCTCATACTTACAATGTCTCTCGGCCTTCGGTCCAAACGCGGCGCTGTGCAGCTAGGTCGTCATCATCATCATCAATCATCATAACTCCTGTTTTCCACCACGGATTTCCTGAAAAGCAAATGCAATCAAGATTAGACTGTCGCAGCAGTGCTTCGACAGAGACCCCGGCCGCAACCCACCCACGAACAGCAGGAAGCCCCCCAAAACGCTACATTGAGCAAGATGTCTGAAGAAATGGCAAAAAAAAGGCTGTTCCTTATGGATTTTGTCCAAAACACTTGTATCCGGTATTAGACCTTCCCAGGAATGCCCCAGGCAAGACCCGCCGGCGCCAACCCACCCGCAAAAAAACACGCGACACAACACCACCAAACAGCGAAAAAGCTAAATCTCATACTTACAATGTCTCTCGGCCTTCGGTCCAAACGCGGCGCTGTGCAGCTAGGTCGTCATCATCATCAATCATCATAACTCCTGTTTTCCACCACGGATTTCCTGAAAAGCAAATGCAATCAAGATTAGACTGTCGCAGCAGTGCTTCGACAGAGACCCCGGCCGCAACCCACCCACGAACAGCAGGAAGCCCCCCAAAAGGCTACATTGAGCAAGATGTCTGAAGAAATGGCAAAAAAAAGGCTGTTCCTTATGGATTTTGTCCAAAACACTTGTATCCGGTATTAGACCTTCCCAGGAATGCCCCAGGCAAGACCCGCCGGCGCCAACCCACCCGCAAAAAAACACCCGACAACACCCCCAAACAGCGAAAAAGCTAAATCTCATACTTACAATATCTCTCGGCCTTCGGTCCAAAGTAACGCGCTGTGCAGCTAGGTCATCATCAATCATCATAACTCCTGTTTTCCACCACGGATTTCCTGAAAAGCAAATGCAATCAAGATTAGACTGTCGCAGCAGTGCTTCGACAGACACCAAAAATTACACACAAACCCCCGGAACCCCGCCAAAGAGCACCTCAAAGGCAAGCAAGTCAGCAAAAACGGCAAGAAATTTCCACCTCATATTTGGTCCAAAACACTTTTGTCCATTATTAGAGCTTCACAGCAATGGGCCCAAAACCGTCAACTCACCCGCAAAGAAGTACAACACCCCCACAAGTGCTGAGTCTTTCTTCATTGTGCGTAATCCAGCACTCTGCTTGGAGGGAAATCGCAGTCTGGAGGAGGAGGATAGAGGAGCATGTTCTTCAGAACTTGTGAACCTGAGGAATGTAGACTGCGGCACCTTCAAATCAATAAGCAAACAAGTGAAGACAGTTCTGATGATGGTCTTGTTTTTGGGATTAGGTGATTAAAGTTTGAATTAAATTAACTGTGCAAAACAAAGAAAGAGAGACACAAAGAACACAGGAATAAAAGTGAATAAGGACGAAAAAGAAAGTTCTTGATTGATTGTCTCATTTTCAGGGCTCGGTGTCAGGGAATAAGAACAAGATTTCGTCATCATACTCTGCGAATTCAGGCTGGATGAGGTCAGTGGCACCGAACAGAGAAAAAATCCCCTCATCTACGTTGCTGTCCTCATCGTCTTCATGTGGCGTGCTTTCTCGCACTTTGTAATCTGGTGGTATGAGGTGCTGATTCATCTTGATCATTGTCAGCCGCTCCACATTTTTGGGCGATAGGCGGCTCCGTTTGGCAGTTACAATGCCACCAGCAGCACTGAAAACACGTTCAGAAGACACACTTGCGAGTGGGCAAGACAAATAGTTTATAGCCAGGTTGTAGAGCTGTGGCCACAATTGTTTTTTGCCATGCCAATACTGCAATGGCTCCTCATTAAGAAAGACCACTGTTGAGTCATTCAGATAGTCCTGCACCATCGACTCAAGGTCATCAACTGTTCCTCCACTTTGCTTACTTTTTGCTGTGCCTGTGACATTTTTTAGAGAACCATACCCCATCAAACTTAGCCAATCCTCCTCCCCAGCCACTGTTAGTGTTGTCATTGTGTGTGGTGCAGATGATCCAGTTGCCGGTGTCTTTAACGGCTGAGAGGTCACTTGTGCCCCAGCCACAGGTGCAGAAGTGGATTCTTGTGACTGCGGATGGCCTGCTGATGCTGATGCTGATGTACTGGCTTCTCCTTCAATAACCTGCCGTTCTTTTTCAAACCTCTTGGCTGACCAGGCTAACCAATGTTTGTACTTTTGAACATCTGCATCAGCGAAAGGAAAGAATGCGTTGTCTGCCAGCGCCTTTTTGTAGCGTGGATCCAGAATAGTAGCACAAATGTAATGCTGATCTGAGTTGATGTTTTTAAGACGTTCATCACCACGTAGGCGATGTAATAATTTCTCAGACAAAATGAAATGGTTTTTTTTTTTTTCATCTTTTTCAAACTCAGAAGAAACCGCCATCAGTTGGTGCTCCAGTATGCACAACAATGGGATAGCTTTTCCCAAATTACAGTCCTCCTGGCTGACTGCACGCGTGAAGAACTCAAAAGGACGAAGCATGTCTGTCAGGCTTTTAACTATGGCCCATTGCGCCTTACTCATCCGCAGGTCCTCCTTCTGAGATGTAGCCTCTGTCAAGAAATAGTGATCGAGTACCGTATACTGCTCATGCAGACGCTCAAGCATGTAGAAGGTTGAGTTCCAACGTGTTGCCACCTCCTGGATGAGTGCTTTCACTGGCATTCCACGTTGAAGTAGCAGTCTCCGCAGATGCTTCCGGGCCTTAAAAGAATGGCTGAAATGGTTGCACATTTTGCGGCAGGTGGCCATTACCTCGAACGCTGGACTCTCTTTATCACTCAAGAATTTTTGAACTACCAGGTTGATACAGTGCGCCAAACACGGCACTCTAACATGGTGACCCTGTGACATGGCCTTAACTACATTGGCGCCATTATCCGTGGAAACATAACCAATCTTGCGTTTTAGGGGGGATAGCATTGACAACACCTTTTTGTCAAACTCTTCCAAAAGGTTTTCTGCTGTGTGACTTTTCTCCAAGGCAAACATGGCTAGTGTTGCATGTTTCCGAGCAGCTTTGAAAACTTGGTCCGGGTCAACACCTGCGTTTAGCTTTGCTATAACACCTGAAAAAGAGACCCAGTGTGCAGTGATGCACATGTAATCATCGCCTGGGCCACTGGTCCACATGTCTGTTGTCAGATGTATTGTGTGAACAGCACTCTTCTGCAAAGCTGCCCCAATCGCCTGCAGCACATCTTCATGTAGTGCTGGAACCGCAACTCTGGCAAAATAGAACCGGCTCGGAACCTTCCATTTAGGGCAGAGCGTTGCAACTAATTCAAGAAAACCTACCGCTTCTACAAAAGAAAAAGGTAGAAGGTCCACAGCTAGCATTTTAGCCAGCTTAGTGTTATACAGACGCGTCAGTGGGTGGTTGCGTTCATATGGCACGTCTGAAGTAAGCATTGTTCTAATGTTGGCCTGGACCAAGCATTTACGGGCTGATAATGACTTCGTTGACCCAATTTTGCTCGCTGGTGAACTTTTGTGCGTTGGTGTCTCACTCGCTCCAACACTCTTAGTGTGCCTCACATTGGGTGTGCTGCTGAGAGGGGTACTGGGTGTAAGGGAAGTGTTTGACACGTCTTCTTCCTGCTCGTCAACATCAGATGAAACATCAACGTTTCCTTGATTTTGGCCTTTCTTGATCGCAGCTAGGTGCGCAAACCATTGGACACCGTGCTTTCTGTCAAGATGACCACTCTGGCCGCCGGTACCATAGTTGCTACCTGGCTTACCACGACTAACTGCAAGCTTACAAAGGGTACAAATGGCAAACCTTGGATTTTTGGGACAAACAGTAAAGAAGTCCCAAACTGGGGACTTGAAGTGTCTGTGGGACCTGGAGGAGGCGGCGATACTGGTGGTGGTGGTGGTCATGAAGCTAATGCCAGATGAAGTGGAGGATCTGGATTGGCCAACTTTTGTACGTTTTCCACTTTCACCGCCACTAATTAAGGTCGAGGTTGACGCAGGTCTCTTCTTGCCAGAAAGAAATATGGAAGCGGGACGAGTTGGTGTACTACTTAACTCCAATGATTGTGGTGTTTCCACTGCCTCCTCATCGACAACATCATCATCATCATCATCACGCGCAGCAGCTCTTCGGGCTAGGGTCAAAATGTCTGTTTGCTGCATGCCCGCTGGGGCTGCAGTGACCTTTATGATGACTGGGTCGTCGTTGGCAGAGTCTTCATCAGCAGCAGTATCCGCCACTTCTTGTTGAGCCTCATCACACTCCATAAGTCTGAGACTTTGGACGAGCTTCCTTTTACGCTTAAGTACCTTTGTTGGATCATGGTGTGCCTCACTCTCAGACGGCTGTGGTGCTGGTTCCCAAGTTTGATCCGTATCATCAGAAGGAGGTGTGCTTGAAGAGGATGTAGACACCACCCTTGATCTCTTCCTTGCTAGGGTTGTGGAAGACAATGAAGGATCATCAGGAGGAGTGGCTTCCTCAAATGATACCTCGCCTTGATTGTCGATTTCCTGATGTGCCCCTACTTCGGGAGGAACAACTATTGTGGGCACTTGTTGTGACCCTCCATGCACCTCTGCATGCGCATCTCCTTGCGCTGCCTCTCCTTCCACATGTACTTGGGCTTGTACTTGCACATGTGATTGTTGTTGCCGCTGTGGTTGTTCAACACTCGTCAGATGAGCTACAACAACCTGTGTTGATTGAGGGACATTGCTGCTGCTTTCTTGCGATGAGCCAACATCACTGGTCGATGGTGATTGAAGAAGTATACTGGCTGCCTCTGCAGCACTCAAGGGCTTGGACTTAAGTTGGCGTGGTGGTGGTGGTGGCACTGAGCCCAATGGAGCGGGGGTGCTGCTGCCAGCTTGGTCCCCAGCATATCCCGCTGCAGCTGCTGCAGGCATACTTTTTTTTTTACTCACAAAAAAAGGGGCGGGCGGCACACCAGTGTCCTTGGTAACTTGCTTCTTCTGCTCCTTACTGGCACCTTTCTTGCTAGAGGAGCTACGGGTTACTTTTTTTGGGGCCATCTTCTTCAGAGCAGGTCAGCAGGCAGCAGTTGCACGAGTTGCAGAGGGTTCTGTGTCCAGACGTGACGTCGCGTGACGTTATGCTGCACACACCGCTGCAGGACTTCTTCCTGGCACTGGTGGTTCTATTGAGTCTTCTTGTGCACCTAAAAGCAATGGAAGACAGAGGAACATCAGTTCAGTTATACACCCCAAAAAATCGACAAAACACAGAAAAATGAGCACAATCCCATGCCATCCATGATGTTTACATTGAAGACACCCCACAGAAAGACTAGGGACATGCAAGTATGCAACACTCACTACCCCTGGGCATAAGGGATGAAAAGTAGGCAAAATAAGTGCAGGCCTCAGACACTGCCTCTCCTCAAAATGGCCCCCTTACACCCCAAGCACATGTTGCCTGTACCAGCCAGCACTCAAGATGGCCACCACCACCACCCACATGGCCAGTCCACATCAACAGTACACCCCCAAAAAACAGAAAAACAGCCAGAAATCACCACAATCCAATGCCATCCATGATGTTTACATCAAAGAGAGTGAGACAACACCACAGGCACACTCAGTCCATGCACCACCACCACCCCTGGGCAAGCAAAAGGCCACACCAGCAGCCCCCCAAAAACGACAAAAAACAATAAAATAAGCACAATCCCAGCCCATCCATGGCCTCAATTATGTTTAAATTCAAGAAGACACCCCACAGAAAGACTAGGCCCATGCAACACTCACCACCCCTGGGCAAAGGGCCACACCAGCAGGCCCAAAAAAACGACAAAAAACAATAAAATCTGCACAATCCCAGCCCATCCATGGCCTCAATGGTGTTTAAATTCAAGAAGACACCCCACAGAAAGACTAGGCCCATGCAACACTCACCACCCCTGGGCAAAGGGCCACACCAGCAGGCCCAAAAAAACGACAAAAACCAATAAAATCTGCACATTCCCAGTCCATCCATGACCTCAATGGTGTTTAAATTCAAGAAGACACCCCTCAGAAACACTAGGCCCATGCAACACTCACTACCCCTGGGCATAAGGGATGAAAAGTAGGCAAAATAAGTGCAGGCCTCAGACACTGCCTCTCCTCAAAATGGCCCCCTTACACCCCAAGCACATGTTGCCTGTACCAGCCAGCACTCAAGATGGCCACCACCACCACCCACATGGCCAGTCCACATCAACAGTACACCCCCAAAAAACAGAAAAACTGCCAGAAATCACCACAATCCAATGCCATCCATGATGTTTACATCAAAAAGAGTGAGACAACACCACAGGCACACTCAGTCCATGCACCACCACCACCCCTGGGCAAGCAAAAGGCCACACCAGCAGCCCCCCAAAAACGACAAAAAACAATAAAATAAGCACAATCCCAGCCCATCCATGGCCTCAATTATGTTTAAATTCAAGAAGACACCCCACAGAAAGACTAGGCCCATGCAACACTCACCACCCCTGGGCAAAGGGCCACACCAGCAGGCCCAAAAAAACGACAAAAAACAATAAAATCTGCACAATCCCAGCCCATCCATGGCCTCAATGGTGTTTAAATTCAAGAAGACACCCCACAGAAAGACTAGGCCCATGCAACACTCACCACCCCTGGGCAAAGGGCCACACCAGCAGGCCCAAAAAAACGACAAAAAACAATAAAATCTGCACAATCCCAGCCCATCCATGGCCTCAATGGTGTTTAAATTCAAGAAGACACCCCACAGAAAGACTAGGCCCATGCAACACTCACCACCCCTGGGCAAAGGGCCACACCAGCAGGCCCAAAAAAACGACAAAAAACAATAAAATCTGCACAATCCCAGCCCATCCATGGCCTCAATGGTGTTTAAATTCAAGAAGACACCCCTCAGAAACACTAGGCCCATGCAACACTCACTACCCCTGGGCATAAGGGATGAAAAGTAGGCAAAATAAGTGCAGGCCTCAGACACTGCCTCTCCTCAAAATGGCCCCCTTACACCCCAAGCACATGTTGCCTGTACCAGCCAGCACTCAAGATGGCCACCACCACCACCCACATGGCCAGTCCACATCAACAGTACACCCCCAAAAAACAGAAAAACAGCCAGAAATCACCACAATCCAATGCCATCCATGATGTTTACATCAAAGAGAGTGAGACAACACCACAGGCACACTCAGTCCATGCACCACCACCACCCCTGGGCAAGCAAAAGGCCACACCAGCAGCCCCCCAAAAACGACAAAAAACAATAAAATAAGCACAATCCCAGCCCATCCATGGCCTCAATTATGTTTAAATTCAAGAAGACACCCCACAGAAAGACTAGGCCCATGCAACACTCACCACCCCTGGGCAAAGGGCCACACCAGCAGGCCCAAAAAAACGACAAAAAACAATAAAATCTGCACAATCCCAGCCCATCCATGGCCTCAATGGTGTTTAAATTCAAGAAGACACCCCACAGAAAGACTAGGCCCATGCAACACTCACCACCCCTGGGCAAAGGGCCACACCAGCAGGCCCAAAAAAACGACAAAAAACAATAAAATCTGCACAATCCCAGCCCATCCATGGCCTCAATGGTGTTTAAATTCAAGAAGACACCCCTCAGAAACACTAGGCCCATGCAACACTCACTACCCCTGGGCATAAGGGATGAAAAGTAGGCAAAATAAGTGCAGGCCTCAGACACTGCCTCTCCTCAAAATGGCCCCCTTACACCCCAAGCACATGTTGCCTGTACCAGCCAGCACTCAAGATGGCCACCACCACCACCCACATGGCCAGACCACATCAACAGTACACCCCCAAAAAACAGAAAAACAGCCAGAAATCACCACAATCCAATGCCATCCATGATGTTTACATCAAAGAGAGTGAGACAACACCACAGGCACACTCAGTCCATGCACCACCACCACCCCTGGGCAAGCAAAAGGCCACACCAGCAGCCCCCCAAAAACGACAAAAAACAATAAAATAAGCACAATCCCAGCCCATCCATGGCCTCAATTATGTTTAAATTCAAGAAGACACCCCACAGAAAGACTAGGCCCATGCAACACTCACCACCCCTGGGCAAAGGGCCACACCAGCAGGCCCAAAAAAACGACAAAAAACAATAAAATCTGCACAATCCCAGCCCATCCATGGCCTCAATGGTGTTTAAATTCAACAAAACAGTTGTATCATGCACCCATAACCAACCCTGGTCCTACTGGATACTGTGGCTACCCACAATATAATTTATTTAATTTTCTGAAAAAGTTCCAAAATTGTACTTGCAGCAACTGTAATGCCCCAAACAAACTTACTTGTGAAAGTTGATTTCTAATCCAAAAGTGATCCAAAGACAGTCAAAAAGGCCTCAAATCCAAATATCCAGCAGCACCCACAAAAAGTAATCCTTCCAGCTCCAGATCCAAATGAAAGTGACCAGGAGATGGACAAAGCACTGGGAGGAGCCTGCTGGACAGGAACAGGAAGTTGGAGACTGTGGGGCACTTCCTTCCTCCCCCCCCCCCCCCAAAATGGACTCCTTGCAAAAAAAAAGGCCATGCAAATGTCAACCTGAGGAGTGATTCTGATAAAAATCATAATTTTCTGAAGGTTTATCCTGTTTGCTGGTGATTTTCTTGTGCGAAATTGCAAAATCTCTATTTCGCAAGTGCGAGATTGTTCCTTTCCGCCGCAACTACATGTTCGCAATTGCGAACTCTCGCGAGGTGTGCTGTGCAAGGTGGCAAGCCGCGAGTACGTATTCGCGGGCGACAAACTCCCGCGGGAACACGCAGCAAGATCTAAAATGGCGCGTCACTCGCAAAGAAAAACAACTCGGCAAACGCTAAAATGACGGAAAGTGAACGCCGTGCACCACGCCGCGCGCCGCAACCAAGCAAAAAATCCGCCGCGAGCGGATTCACGGATTTTCGACAAATTCGCGAGCGTTCGCGGATTGCGGATTTGCCGAAAATCCGAAAAATCCGCGAGCGGAGCGGATTTTACGCCCATGCTTACCTGGGACCCACTAGCCAGGATAATTGACATGGCCGAGGAGTGCCATCTCAATCAAACCCCGTGGATGTCTCTCGTCTCAGGGGTTACAGACAGAGGGCCCTAATCCTATTAGGTAATGCTAATTAATACTAGCTTTAACGCTGAACGACGTAGAGTTATCCTGACCAAGATAAACCCACGTTGGGTGACCTAGCCATTTAGGAACCATCTGAAAACAACCAAAGGCCTTCTATTTGAGGAAGGGATGATTAAATCCTTGA
This sequence comes from Lissotriton helveticus, assembly GCF_964261635.1. NCBI lineage: Eukaryota > Metazoa > Chordata > Amphibia > Caudata > Salamandridae > Lissotriton > Lissotriton helveticus. The sequence continues at coordinate 1,418,593,156 of NC_136059.1, read as the reverse complement.
GTAAATGTGTGGGTATTTTTACCAAACTAGATAAGGGCCAATTTAACACGAAGAGGGTCTTTAACCAGAGTGTTTTTGGACAGGTAGGAAGAAGGAGCCTTTCTGACGGCTGTGCTTCATACAGGCCCTATTTCAGACAGAAAGGCTCCAGTAGGGGCTTCCAACCAAGAGCGGCACCATCCTCCTACCCACAATCTGGACATGGTACCCGAGGCTTCTGGGGCCATGGAGAAAGTGCAAGGAATTTTAACAGTGAGTACAAACATTCAACATTTCTCTTCTTCCCAGGAAAAAGTAGGTTGTCGCCTCAGGTTCTTTTCCCAAACCTGGGAATTAATTACTCAGGACTCTTGAGTCTTGGAAACTGTCCAAAGGTTCAAAATAAACTTCTTACAACTTCCACATCAGTCTCATTCCCCGAGAGAATCAAGTCTAACCCTGGGCGAACAGAAAGTAGTAGAGGAGGAGGTGACCTCCATGTTAAAAAAAGCGCTTAGTGGAAGTTCCACTGGATCAGAAGGCTTTTGGAAGTACACTCTTTCTGATGAAAAAGAAAGACAAAGGTTGGAGACTGGTGATAAATCTCAGGGACCTGAACATGTTTCTAATATACAAACACTTCAAGGTGGAAGGTATCCATCCCTTAAGAGATATTTTATTGAAAAGAGACTGGCTAGTGAAACTGGACCTCAAAGATGCCTATTTCCCCCCTTCCCATGGTCAAGAGTGACAATGTTTCATCCAATTTTTCTGGCAAACCCACCCTTTTCAATTCCAAGCACTTTCCTGCAGATTCGCTTCTGCACCCTGGTGTTTTACCAAGGTGATGAGAGCGGTCATGTCTTTCCTCAGAGAGAGGGGAATATGCTTCATTGGCTATCTGGATGACATTCTCTTAATGTCCCAATGTTGGACTCAAATTCTCAGGGATTTGGATACAGTTATATCTTTCCTAAAGAGCTTTGGTATCATTATAAACAGGGAGAAATCTATTCTAACACCCTCAAAATCCCTAGAATTTCTGGGCGTCAACATAGACACAGCAAAAGTGATTTTGCTTCTACCTTTGAAGAAGGATTCCAAAATTTGCAAAGAAATCTGCTTTGTACTAAAACAATATTTCGTAACCCTGAGCGAACTTGCCAGACTCTCAGGCCTCTTTTCTTTTTCCATCCAGGCAATATTTTTGGGCCCTCTTCACCATCAGGCTCTTCAGAGAATAAAAACAAGAGCTCTACGAACAGGTTAGGGGTATAGGGACAAGGATTCCTTGAATCAGGAGGCCAAATCGGAGTTGACTTGGTGGCTGTACAACCTGGATGCCTGGAACGGATGTGCAATCTTAGGATCCTCTCCAAATTACATTCGCAAATCGGATGCGAGCCTCCCTGGATGGGGTTTCCGTCTTGAAACCCAGAATACCGGGGGCTGTGGCCCCACACTGAGAGGTCTCACATATAAAATCTCTGGAGTTAACTGCAGGGCTTTATGCTCTGAAGAGTTTCATGCATTCCTTACAGGGCATATCAGTACTGCAGAAGATAGAGAATGTCTGTTATATCAGCCATTTAGGTGGCGCAAAATCCACAGACCCCCGGACCTAGCCAAGAAACTTTGAATGTTCTGCCTGGTACACAGGATCAACCTCACAGCAGAATAACTTCCCGGGGAGGCCAATGTATCAGCCATTTGGAATTACAGATTTCTAAGGGACTACAGCGACTGGAAGTTGAACATATCCGTCTTCAAAAAACTGTGCCTCCTATGGAGGACATTGAAATTGGATTTGTTTGCAAGCAGACACACTTTCCAGCTGAAGAGATATTTCAGCTGGGTGCCAGGCCACGTGCTCTAGCAGTGAGTGCCTTCCTGCAACCCTGGAAAGGAATTCAAGCATACGCCTTCCCTCCTTTCGCAATGATCCAGAGAGTCCTTCAGAAAGTCAGATAGGAGGTATGCTCTCTAGTTTTGATAGCTCCCTTTTGACCATCTCAGATATGGTTTCCAATGATTTTGGAACTTGCCTGCAAGATACCCTTGTTTCTAAGCGAAAAGAAAGGGCTCTTAAGAAACGTGAGTGGAGGCAAACACCCACTAATCTTGACAGGGACTATGAACCTTCTTATCTAGAATGTATCAGGAGATCTTAAGAGATGTCAGGACTTTCTGGAAGAGCTGTTACACTCCTCGAGGAGTCTTGGGCTCCAAGTACCCACAGTAGATAGAGCAGAATATGGAAGTAATTGGTATGTTGGTGCCTAGAGAGGGACCTGGACCTCATGGAGGCACCTATAGTTGAAGTAGCTAACTTTCTAGTGGAACAGTTTGAGCAGGGATTACAGAATGCTTAACTGCTATAGGTCTGCAGTTTCAGCTGGTCACCCTTTTATTAATGGAAGAAGTGTTGGAAAAAACATCATGGTGTGCAGAATCCTTAAAAAAATTCGATTGAGAAGACCGCCTAAACCTAAGTACGAGAATCTCTGGGATGTAAATCTGGTCCTAAGTTTTTTCTCTTATTGGCCAAGTAATAGATTTCTGAGTAAAATCCTTACTCTGCCTGATTTCCTGTCGACGTGTGCCAGATGTGAAGGCTTTAGAGGTAAGCAACAGACTTTATGATGCCTTTGCAGTGAAGTTTGCGATCATTAGAAGAACTAAAATAATGTCTGACTCAATTTTGTATCCCAATTTTGATTTGTGCCAGAAATTGTATGTGGTAGATTGTATGAAAGAATATAACTCCAGAATGAATGAACATTGCTCAGACAGTGTTAATCAGCTTCGTTTTTCTTTTGTAAAACCTTTTAAAACAGTGACTGTGCAACAATAGCTCAATGAACTAAAGGAACTATGCAACTATCAGGTGTTGACCTTAGTAGATTACAAGCACATTCTATGAGGGGTGCTTTTGCTAGTCAATCCTTCTGGAAAGGTGGCAGACTGGAGGACATCCTTAGTGCCGCTGATTGGTTAAACTCTACTACATTTGCAAAACATTATTGTAAACCGAATGAACACATTTCAAACGTGGTTTTGCAAAGCTACCAACATGCATAATTGTAGCATCCGTTCTTGTAATGAAATAGCGATTCTCCTAATTACTATGCCAAGAGAATTGGAATTTCATTATAGATACGGAAGTTAATATTATCCCATCCTCCCATCCCTACAATGGATAAAGAGTTTCTAAAAATAAAAAAATAAAAGAATATGAATGCAAATCTAAAGTAACTTAATGGAATGGAATGTTTTAATAGGATATCAAGTTATTTTACATGCATTGTTACATGCTTTTACTGTGAAACCTCATACACTTATGTCTGTAGAGGATGTTCTGATATTCGTCTTTATTTACAGATAATTATCAGTAGTTCAGACCTTTCTGTTTACATCGCCTGGAAGACGCCAATAACTAGGTGCCTGGCTTCTTGGGTCCTATGACGCAGTTTCTTTGCTTCGGTAGATCTACTGTTTTCCTGTTGTACCATACTATTTCAAATGTTTGATAATACGTGATGGAGACGTTTATTCCATATTTCAAAGAGGCAGATTGTACTGTATGCATGCCTATTATAGCCTAGCTGTGTTCTGCTCTCGAACAATCTTTACTGTGATGTAATACTTCAAAGTGGCTGTGTGGTTTTGGCATTAAAAGATGAATGCATAACATTAGCCTCCATGTCTTTAATGAAATTCAGATTCTCTTTACAAAGTAATTAGGAGAATCACTATTCTCTCTCACAAGTCTAGAGCCCCCATGCCTAATTCACTCTGATTCTCATTTTGCAGAGTTCGAGTCTGTGTTTCACCATGTCACCCTGTCTAGCTTAATTACCTTTTTTCTATTTCTCTTTATTACATGTTTTTCTATAGATGAATTTGATAGGGCACTTCAGTGTGCTGTAACAGTATATATCACAAATATATCATAATTCTACAGATTCAGGGAATTATAAACCACTAAAATGCATCGGCATGTACATAAATAAATGCATTTCTTAAAAAGTTGTTAAAACCCAAACAAGAAGGGCGTGGCTTCAGCGGCAATGGAGTAGGCTGTGACTCCGATGAGCTCCGGTGCCCCGCTGCCTGTTTAAGCTATTTTGAGCGGAGTTTTGGGGGCTACTCATCATCTCCGGGGCTAGGAGAGACCCCTGGCTGAGTGAGGTGCTGTGCGAGCGACGACGGGCCCCCGAGAGCTGTCTGCGAGGCGGTGGTGCGACGGCGGGGTCCCGGCGGGCAGTCGCGCCCGCCATTTTGACTGGGAGGCCGGTGGCGGACCCTTTCCCTCGGACCCGGGCTACCTCCCCAAGGTGACTCTCGGCAGCGACCTGGTGGGCCCCACAAAGCAGCCCAGGCGCGAGCTCTGCTCTTGCGCTGCAATGCCGAAGCTCGGTGCAGCTGCCGGTGGTCCCGGCCGGAGGAGGCCTCGACGCCCCGTGGCTGGAACGGGCGCCGGACTTGGAGGCGGGCTCCCCCTGTGAGTGGCGGGGAGGCCTGCGGGAACGGAGAACCTTGGCGCCGGCCTACCTGGAGGTCGCGGTAAAGACGCACATCGAGCCCGGGACCGGGCTCCCCCAGTGGCAGGCAGAGAGGCCAGCAGGAGCAGCGGCCTCAGGCGCTGGATTGCCGGAGGGACGCGGCACTGCGGAGACGAGGCAGGTCCGGAGCGTCGCTACAGCCGCCATTTTGGATACCAGCCTGGACACGGCCAGCGGTGGCATCGCCGAGTTGAGGAGCCCTGAGGCACTGACGCGAGGGCGGAGGTGAGGTGCATCAGCTGGGGGCTGGGGGGGTGCGGCTGAACATGGAGGGCGCCCCCTCGCCCCTGGTGTTTTTGGTGGGCTGCGGCCTGTCACACTGCGCCCCTCCCCCCTTGTGACCTAGGGCCTGGTCTGGAAGCTGCGCCCGGCGAGGGAGAGTTGGGACCCTGCAGCCCTCTGGAGCAGGGGACGCAAGGAGCAACTGAGTCTTTGCCTGCCTACTGGCCGCCCTCTTGTGTGTCCTGGACTGACTCGGCTGGGGGCCTTGGGAAGCAGCCTGCAAGGTGGGAAGCGGTGGGGTGCTGCGGGCCCTCCTTGAGGGAGGTGCGAATTGGTCCGGGGCCCCTGGGGCCTGTGATGATCCCCGACTAGCGTGCCATCCCTGAAATCAGCGGCGGCGCACCGTCGCGCTCGGCTGCGCCTCACCTAGTTGCAGTCTGCCCCCCCCCCCCCGACTGGTGGTGTGGAATTGGCGGGGGGTGCAGGGCACTGTCGCTGGGTGCTGGTTGACAGCGGAGGGAGGTACTGCCTGCCGCTGGGAGTTGCCCTACACCTTGCCGCTTGGAGACCCTGCCCTTGGTGCGGTGGAATGGACCTTGGACTGCCTGGGTGGAGGGGCTGGCAGGGAGGACTACCGGCGCCACTAGACCCGGGCCCTCGACGGTGGAGGTGTCCCTCCCACGGCCTGCTCGAGCGGGCTACAACTCCTTAATACGGTGCTGGGGAAGTTGCATCACCTGGGGCATTGCTTCTTTGAACTGTGTGTGCTCTCACATCTTGTCTCCCGGCCTGCTGCCTCTCCACCCCGAGTACGGCACCTTGAGCACCGCTCTAAACTGCTGGGCGCTGTTTTCTGCCTGCATTGCTTGGGGGCGCCCTCGGCGTGCCCTCCGCCTGGGTCTGTGGTGGACAGGGGGCCTTGGGCACTGGTCATTGAACTGCTGCCGCCTGGGGGACCCGGGGCTATGCCGCACTGAGAGGGGAGCGAGAGGACTTGTGGTGACGAGGCCTGGTGTAGATCCCTCCCCCGCTGACTATCCCCTTCAGCCTGCGGGGTTGCGCCCTGCTTGTAGTGGCACGAGCATCTAGCCTTCACCTGCAGGCCCGATCCTGACAAGGTCCAAAGGAGGCAAACAGGACCCGGCGGCGATGGCTAAAGACACGTCGGTGATGGCTATGTGGGGCAAGACTGGGGCGGCGGCGCCGGCTGACGGCCCTCCGGAGATGGCTGCGGAATGCGGACTCGCCGCCGGTGACTCAGGCCTTTATGGCCTCCTTCATGTCTGATCTTAAGACGGAGATAGGCTCCTTACGCACGGAGGTGCAAACATGTGTCAAGGAGATGCGCAAGGAGGTCACTGAGCTGGGCGACAGAGTGGACGGCTTGGAGAAGTCAGTCGACGCGCGCACGGAAGACCAGGAACAGCTGTGGCAGAGAGTGGCGGCCCTGGAAAAGCAGAACATTGAACTGCAGGTTAAGCAGGAGGACCTTGAGAACAGAAGCCGCCGGAATAACCTCCGAAACCGTGGCGTTCTGCTCGACGAGGAAGGGACGGATATTCTGACCTACGTGGCGCAGCTCCTGCATGAGGTATGGGGGGATGAGGACGCCTCCCCCCGACTTTGGATCGTGCCCACAGGGTGTATGGACCGGCGGGTAGGGCGGGCCTCCTCCCTGACATCCTGACGCGGGTGCATTACTTTACGGAAAAGGAAGCCATCTTGAAAGTGGCCCGGGACAAGCCCAACCTCACCTACGGAGGCCATAAAATACAGATTTTTTAGGATCTGGCTCTTAACACCCTGCGTCGGAGAAGAGCTTTTCGGACGGTGACGGAGAAGTTGAGAGCTCTCAACATTGCCTACCAGTGGGGCCACCCCTTTGACCTTATCTTTCGCTGGGAGGACAAGCGCAGGGTCATCCGGTCCTACTATGAGGCAGCGCAACTTCTCAAGATGCCAGAATCACCGACCCACAGCCCGTCACGATCACGTCACCAGGAGAGAGTCCCTGCTCGCCCGGACTGGACCAAGGTTCGGCGATATCGTCGATCCCCTCCGGTGGATGAGAGATCCGCGTCGCAGGCCAAGCAGGACATCATAGCGCACATCCGCTCTCTTGAGGGTGACTGAGATGGCCAGTCCTCCCATCCGCCTACCCCATGACCCGGACCTTGTTGAGACATATTCTTCCGTGGCTCCCTCTGGCACTATGGGGCGCTCCATTGCCTCCCGCCTTGCGATACTGTCTTGACATGCTGCCTACACAGACACTCCTTGCGACGCCTGGATTCCCTTACTTTGCTGCTGTCACTGGCCAGGACACCAGTCTCCTTGTAGCGCAGGCGATCTGCACTCCTGTGGCGTCCTGCCCTGGCCTGCACTTGGGGACTCCGCTGCCCCTGCCTTCAGCGTGCGGGCTCCCTCCGGTGCCGCTCCCATGGTGGACCTGGTCCTGTAGGGGCTCTACTTGAAGTACAACGACTGGTTCGCCATGAGGGGCGGAGTGATGGCCGCTGATATGCCCAACTGCTCCGCCCAGCTATGCGGTGCCCCTGATCTCGGTTCAAGCAGCGGGGCTGCCGGGGTCGAGGTTTCCTATCCTACTTGTGGGTACCCCCTGTGCTGCCCCATAGGGAGTGACATTCCTGAGTGCGTCCAAACCCTTGGGTAGAGGATGCCTGGTGACTGGGGTAGTCTGAAATGGCCCTGTTGGCCTTTGTTGCCCTTGGCAAATGCGAGGCGTGCTTGGCCTCCTGTTGTTCCTTCTCTTCCTCTCTTTCTCTTCTTCTCCTCTCTTTTGCTTTCCTTCCTTTGGCCCTCCTCTCTTTCCCTTTCCTCTGGTGTGGTGGGGCGGGGTTGGGGTGGCGGCTACCACCTGGGTGGGGAGGGCGGATCCTTTGGCAGGCTCCTATGGCCGCCTTTCCCTGCGCTGGTGGGTGCGGGGAACGTGGGCGGATCCTGCTCGCCACTTGCTATGGCTGCGACTGTGCCTAGAACCCTGAAGGTTTTGTCACTTAACGTTAAGGGCCTGTACTCCCCTAATAAGCGCAAGCAGGTTTGGCGCAATCTCCTCCAACAGCACCCGACATTATTTATCTTCAGGAAACCCACTTACTGCAGGGACACACACACCGCATGGCCCACCCCAAGTACCCTCTTCAGTTCTGGGCAGCTGCGGACACTAAAACTGCGGGGGTGGCCATACTATGCAGAGCTGGCTTCAGGCGGGGAGACTCCAGACCCTATAAGAGTGGGGATGGGTGCTTCCTCAAGGTCACGGCATATGCGGGAGGGCGCAGGTTCACTTTGTGTAACGTGTATGCTCCTAACCAGTTGCAGGACCGATATCTTCAGACACTCCTGAGGGAACAGATACCTTGTGGAGACCCGCACATGATACTGGGAGGGGACTTCAATCTAGTGTGGGAACCTGACCTGGATCGCTGTGGTGCTGCATCCAACGCTTCCGGGGTGATGTCCTCTGCGCTGCGCAAGCAGATTGCAGACTTAGGCCTATTAGACGTGTGGCGCTATCACAACCCGGATCTAAGAGATTATTAATTCTATTCACACTCCCACAAGTCTTACTCCAGTATTGATTTCCTCTTTGCGTCGCTGGAGATGCTCCGAGACACGTTGAGAGCCTCCATCTCGGACATTTCTCTGTTGGATCATGCCCATGTGGAAATGTACCTCCAGGACCCGGCGGCGCGTCCCGTGCGTGTCGCGCGTTGCTCTTTCCCACCGAGCGTCCTTCGAGACGCCGACGATGTGGATAGCATTCGGGAAGCGATAGACGCCTATTTTGCCTCTAATGACACCCTGGATGTCTTTCCTGGTGGTTTGGGACGCTTTCAAGGCCACGATTCGGGGGCACATCACCTCCCTGGCGAATGCACGGCGGCACGCTGCCTGCAAACTGGAGGCTGATTTGGCAGTGGACATTAAGAAGGCCGAGAGGCAGGACCGGGAGCGGTCATCCCGAGACACTAGGAGGAGATTGGCCACTCTCCGAGGGCAACTCAGACTTCTGCGCACCAATAAGACGGAAGGTGCCTTGTTGGCCCTGAAGCAAAAGTACTTTGAAGGTGGCGACAAGGTGGGCCGACTGCTGGCGGGACGGCTGCGAGCGCGCGCTGCCAAGGCTCACATAACTAGTATCCAAATGCAGGACGGATCGAAAGTAGTCTCGGAGAAATCCAAGCAGGCTGCATTCGTGGACTACTATACCTCTCTGTACGGGAGAGAACCTGTCTCGTGGATGCGATGGCGGCCGTCCTGGATAACTACGAAGGACCGACGATACCGGCTGGGAACGCGACGGAGCTGGAAGGCTCCATTACGGAGGATGAGGTCACGGCGGTGATTAAGGACCTCCCTTTGGGGAAGACGCCAGGTCCGGATGGCCTGCCGCTATCTTTCTATCGCACATTTCAGACTCAGCTTCGGCCTTACCCCCTGCGGCTGTTTAACTCTTTCTCTGAAGAGGTGGGTCCATCCCCTGACATGGGCATGGCGGAGATAGCGTTAATACCGAAGCCCGGGAAAGACCCCGCACTGTGTGCGTCCTACCGCCCTATCACCTTGCTTAATACGGATCTCAAAATATACACTAAGCTCCTCGCCCAACGCCTAGACCCGTATATGCAATGGCTTGTGGACCCCGACCAGGTCGGATTTGTCCACGATCGCAAGGGGGCAGATAATGTTCGCAAACTTGCGCACCTTGTAGGGAAAGTGCGACATTGGAAAATCCCGGCCTGCCTTCTCTCCCTGGACGCAGAGAAGGCGTTCGATCGGGTGGACTGGGCCTTCCTCAGGGCGGTCCTCCGTAAACTCGGGCTGGGTCGGAAGATGATTGCAAGGATCATGGCTCCATATATAGGGCCCTAAGCTCGAATTGGGGTCAATGGAGACTTAACACTGCCACTAGCGATCCACAGGGGCACTAGACAGGGGTGCCCCCTCTCGGCCCTCCTATTCGCCCTTGCAGTGGAACCCCTCGCGGAGCTGATACGGCGTGACTCGGACATTCACGGGATAGTGCACGGGGGGCGGGACAACAAGGTGGTGCTGTTTGCGGATGACCTGATCCTTACCCTCACGCGCCCGCGGGAATCCTTGCCGGCTGTCCATAGGGTGCTCTGTCTCTTCGAGAGAGCTTCCGGCCTCAAGATCAACCACGACAAGTCCTGGGCTCTTAATCTTACCATCCCGGCGGAGGATTTCCCCACCCTGAAGGGGATTGTGCCCTACCAGTGGGCTGAGCGCCATATCAGATATATGGGCCTCACCCTGACCCCCTCCCTAGATGACTGGACCTCTGTCAATTGGCGTGCCTGCCGAAAGGAGATCCTGGAGGACCTGCGGCGGTGGAAAACCCGGATGTTGTCCTGGTTGGGTCGCCTCCACGCAGTCAAAATGTCGATCCTCCCCAAAATTCTCTACGTGTTCCAATGCCTCCCCACTCCAATCCCGCTTCACTGCATACGCAGCCTACAATGCGAGCTCACATCTTTTATCTGGGATGGTAACCGTTCCCGTTTCTCCCAGAAAATTCTCATGGCTCCGCGAGATAGGGGAGGACTAGCCTGCCCTAACCTGGCCCACTACTACTGGGCTGCGCACCTCCGATTTGTGATAGAATGGGGGTTGAGAGAGAGTGAAAAAGGGTGGCTACACATGGACAGGGCAGTGATGGGACGTACCATTTGGGACCTGCCGTGGCTCCATCGAGCGGCCCGCTCCAGAAGTGCCTACCTTGCGGTGCCCACGAAAACGGTGCTGGATATCTGGGATGCCACCGCTGTATCCAGGGGTCTTACTACATTCCCGTCTCCGCATACCCCCATTGCGGTAAACCCTCACTTCCCGCCGGCCTATCAAACTCGGACATTTGAGAACTGGGTGCAGGGGGACTGTAGGGTGCTCTTCGACCTGTTTGACGGGGGCTCATTTAAATCGTTCGATCAATGTCGTGAGTAGTTCCTCGTACAATTGCACACCATAAACTGCGCATGATCCGAAAGATAAGTCCCTATCTTCCAACTACCGCCATCAAAACTTTGGTCAGCTCATTAGTCTTGACATCCTTAGACTATTGCAATGGGCTATTTATCAATGCCCAAGCAAGAGTCCTAAAAAAACTGCAGACTATACAAAATGCAGCAGCACGTCTCATTCTGGGAATCCCAAAATTTGCCCCTTTATCTAATGCCATTCCTAAATTACACTGGCTGACGATTCAGAACAGAGCCAGATTCAAATCCCAGTGTATTGTATATAAAGTCCTAAACAAACAGGGCCCACAGTTCCTTAAAGACCATCTACGACCATACCAACCCACACGCCAACTGCGCTCTACTAACAGCAACCAACTGATGGTACCTAGAACCAAAACTGTGATGTGGGGAGACCGACGATTTGTAGTGGCGGCTTCCAAGCTTTGGAATACCCTACCCCAAGATATTAGGGCTTGTCCCACGCTACTTCAATTTCGCAAGAAATTAAAGACTTGGCTGTTTAATAAATAAACTGCTAAGTGACTCCAGGTTTAGAACTATCATTAGAGCAAGGCAGCTTCACACAGCCGGCAAGATTATTCAGCGCCAAGACACCTAAGGGTATATGCTGCGCTTTACAAGTACCAATAAATAAATAAATAAATAAATAAGTACAGCCCACCGCACGGCTGCAATATGCCCAACTGCGACATTGGGCCTCTGATGGCAATACGTACTGAGCTGCCACACGCGCCTTCACCCCTTTCGAACGCCTGGCGCGCACCCTCGGGGGCTTAAAACGGCTGGTCTCCCAGATCTACCACATTTTACAGCATCCACCACTCACACCCATCCACCCGTATCAGCGCCAATTGCAGATAGTCGTCGATACGGACATTACGCCCGCGCGGTGGGATGCGGTGTGGAGAGACATCCCCAAGGTATATCGGAGCATCCCGCAGAGGGAAAATGCTTATAAACTCTTAACTCAATGGTATTACACTCCCCTGCGGCTTCATAAGATGTTCCCCAATGTTTCGCCACTGTGCTGGAGGTGTCGAGCTGCGACAGGGGACTTTGTGCACATATGGTGGGCATGCCCGCTCCTCACTGTCTTCTGGAAGGAGGTCCTTAGCCACATACGGGGATGTTGGGGTTCCCCTTGCCTGAAGCCATAGGTACGATCCTGTTGGGTGTCAGGCCGCCAAACCTTAAGGCCCTCACCCGTAGTGACTGGATTGTAACGCTACACATGCTAGGTGCGGCCAAGCAGCTCATAGCCTTGTATTGGAAGAAGAGTGAAACACCTCACATAGCTTCCTGGTTTGTACGGCTATGGCACGTCTTGGCAATGGAGCTTCTCACGGCGCAGCTACAGTTGCATCACACTCGCTTCGAGTCAGTTTGGAAGCTCTAGGTGCGCTACCTGTGCTCAATGGAACATGCACGACACATGCCCACTAGGCTCCGGACCCTACATCACTTTGAGGACGCTGTCGTCCCTACAGATCCCACTAGGTTGCTCCCATAGACGACCTCCATAACATCTGAGCACTAGAGGCCGACCCTCACTGCCTGATGCCGCCCCTCAGCCACGGACCAGCCCGCCCACCCTGCTAGCGCGCCATCTCCTCTATCTCCTGTCTCTGGCCTCTTTCTTTTGCTCTTTCTTTTTTCTTTCCTTCCTCTGTAGCTCCTCTCTGTGTTCATTGACCTCTGTTGGGTCGTTCATACGTGTTGGGTTTGGTGACTTCCCACTTGCCCTCCCTGATCAGTCTTTGGGGCTCTACTAACGCTGAACAACTTTAACAGCTCATCCTAAGCCACGCGGCCGGCCCCCTTGGGGTTGTAGGCAAGGCGCTGTGTTAGACAATCTGACTACGCAAAATTCATTGCACATTCTTCGCGGCCGGCCTCGGATAGAGGTTGTAGGCTTAACGCTGTGTTATTGTGCCCCATCCAGGGGTTTTGTTCCAAAATAAAACAGACTTGTAACAAAAACCCAAACAACACTTGTTTATTTTTTTCTGCACAAACTGATGGTATTGGAGAGCTCACTCCGTCCTCCGTCTTGCCATAGTGTGAACAGGAGACGATGGTATTGACGTGCTTTAAGTGCTCACTAGTTACATTTCACAATGTTACATTCATTTTTGTCGCTAACCCTGCTTCTTCTAAGATATTTTTCCCCCTTCATTGTTGCTTCCACCCACCCTCTCCTGTTGTTACTGGCCCATCTCCCCATCGACTCCTGTTTCCCTGCTTAACACATCCCCCATTACCTACCTCATCGCTGCTTCTTTTATTTATGTATTTTTGTATGATCCGATGGTATTGGAACGCTTGCCTCATCCTCCATCTTGGAATAGTGCTAACACCAGTTGACGGCATTGGAGCACTTTAAGTAATCACCAGTTACACTACACAATGACACATTAAATGTCGTATGCAGGGGGAAGCGTAAGTGATTTCCCAGAATCACAAACTGTTCAGCCGACCCTGAAATTCGAACCTGGTTCTCCAGTTACCCTATCGGCAGTTGTGCCCATTATGCCACATCCCCACTTCACTTCAAAGCATATCAACGATTTCTACTATCACTTCCACACTTTGAATAAGCATTGGCAAAGTCAATAGCTCTCTGCAATGCCCGAGCTACTGGCCTTGTCAATGGGAATGTCTTTTAGCCATGTTATCTAGTAGCCCATCTGCTGTTCAGCATGGCTGACCACTCTATTACCAGTCATACATACTTCTCCACATACTCAGCTTCTGACTCTTCACCAACAGTGGCAGGCCTGCCATGCCTGGAGAGATAGTCTGCCAGATTTTGCGACTCTGGTCGGTATGCCACTATGAAACAGTATTCTTGAAACTGAAGGTTCCACTTCTCAATTCTAGGAGGTGGCTTTGAAGACAACCAAGGTAACAAATATATCTGTGGTTTATGGTTGTGTGAACTACAAACGTATCGCCATAAAAATAGAGATGAAAATGGCGACATCCCCAATTGATAGCAATGGCTTCTTTCTAGATGTGAGAATATAGCTGCTCAGTATCTGTAAGAGCTCAACTGGCATAAGCCACCAGAGTCCATTCACTATGGTCCTATTTTTGGTAGAGTACTGCCCCCAGGCCAGAAGGACTAACTTTGCTTGACAACTCAGACTCATGGCGAGGGTCAAAGTAGGCCAGTGTGGTTTGTGCCGATAAAACTTATTTAGTCACTAGAAAAGCCTTCTCCCTGGCGGGCTCCTATTCCCACACTGCTTGCGTTTTGGTCAGTTCTCAAAGTGGAGCTGTGAGAGTAGTCACAATTTGAATAAGTCAGCCACAGTACGTGACCAGCGGCAAGAAACTGCGACTCCAGTGATGCTGGTCAGTGCTGACGCTGATTGAATGTCTCAAACTTTTGCGGGATCCAGCATGACCCTGCTTTCAGCAACAAGATATCCAAAGAGTGAGATCTCCTTTTGGAGAAACACACACTTCTCATGGTGAAGAGTGAGACCATTGTCCTGAAATCGCTTGAGCATTGCCTTCAGCCTGCCAAGATGGTGTTCGATTGACGGAGCATGCACTAGAATGTCATCACTAACGTTGATGACTCCCTCAAGGCCAGACAAGCACTTCCCTGATGGTATCCTGAAAAACTTCAGCTGTGCTTCACACTCTGAAAGTCAGGCTTTTATATCGCCTAATGCCCACATGTGTGGAGAAAGTACTGATGGCCCTTGGCTCCGGAGCCAGCAGCAGTTAATTGTATTCTGCCCGAAGATCCATCTTCGAGAACCATCTTGAATTATTCACTTCTGCCACAATATCATACACTGTAGGTGCATGGTGACGCTCATGGCGGAGGGCCAAATTGGGTAGGAGCATGTCAATGCAAATCCTGACCTCACCAGGCTGTCTGGGCTTGCAGGCTACCACAATTGGGGAGCCCCACAGCGTAGGGCCATCCACCCGATCAATGATGTCCACCTGTTCCAATTTTCATATTTTCTCCTCCACCTTCAGGCGCAGATGGAACACCACCCGGTGATATCGCAGAGTGACCAGCTGTATTGACTCATCTATGTGAAGGTGAAAGAGACAGTTCACTAAACACCCAATGCCTTGGAATAGTGTTGTGAATTCAGGCACCAGTTCATCCACACTTCCTAAGTGTATTCAGAAAGCAAAAAAGACTAACTGAAGTTGTTCAGCCATCCGGCAGCTCAGCAACATTCCTGAACCATTTTTGGTGACATACACCTTGGCATATATTGAATAGGAGTCAGGTGCGATTTCTGTAGTAAAAACCCCAGCGAGTGGAAGCAGTGTGGACGACCCATAAGCAAATACTTGTGTGACTGTATGGCGCAGGACAGGCTGTGTTGGGAGAGTTTCCAGGAAGGACTGCACAAGAATGTTTATAGATGCTCATGTGTCGATTAGGGCTGGGATTTGGTGGCCCGACAAAAAGACTGTCCATTTTGGTATGCGCGGCTGAAGATGTTCTCTGGGCAGAATGACATGTATGATATGTATCATCCCTTCCACGTCATCGTCATCTATGTCCTCTTCATCATCTTGGGTCACAGGGGTCTGCATGACATTTACTGCCTTAGATTTTTTCAGTGCAGAGGAATGGCATACTTTGGAAAAATGGTTTGTTTTTTGCAGGCAGAACATCATTTCCCATTGGCAGGGCATGACCCCTGATGAGGATATGGACCCCCACAAATGTAACACACTCTGGCGCTCACAGGAGGCTTGAGGCAGTTCTTTTTCTTGTCAGCCCCCACAGCTCCCGCTGCATTGACGGGCTCTATTTTTACTTGTCGCTGTAGAGTTGCTTCCCTGGGCGCAGCGTGCACCTCTGACAGTTCCTTTGATCTCCCCATTGTCAGCATATCAGCCATGGACATACTTGGGACCTGGAGATAATTTTCCCTCGGTTTGACAGATTTACAGCCCTGTATAAACTGAGCACGAATTTCATCATCTGCGTCAGGCAAAGTACAGGTACTTGTGAGTTCTTTAAGGTGAGCGTAGAAAGTGTCGACTGACTCTTCTGGGAGTTGTCTGGCCTGGTGTAGGAGGAACCACTCATGGTCAGGATTCGCAAAAGGTTCAAAATATGCAGTGAGGGCTCATTTCAGAGTAGCGTAGCATATATAAATGGTACGCCATCCTCCATTACCGACTTTGCCAGTTTGTGAATAGTTGCATTGCCTAAGTGCAGGAGCATAGGGTGACTTCTATTGTTGTCTAGAGCAACTGCAGCAAAATAGTCCTCTAGTCTCAGGACCCAGTCTTTCCAGTGCACCGCCTACGCAGACGAGGTACCCTCCACAACAAAATGTTCAAGTGCTGGTACTGAAGCCATCACCACTCCCACAAGTGTCCGATAAACAAAAGAAAAAACAGCGCAGACACCTCATCAGCCCAATCAAACTGCAACGAAAAGGCGAACCACCCAAGGCAGAGAGCACGCACCTTCAGTGGTGGGTGATGTCGAGCACATGATTACTAGTAGCCACCATGTTATGCCTCTACGCAGTAGATGGGTGGTACTGCCCATGGCAAGACAATCTTCGCTCACCTCAAGAAACAAAAAGCAGAGGTCCCGCAATATAGCAGGCAATGTCCTGGGTGTCATAGGGCCACATGTAGTTAAATAGTCACGACCAAAAGAGTGACATGCACTCTCTTTAAAATGCAGCAGGGGCACATCATGAAGGAAGGGAAAAAAACAGAAGAAGCAGTCAACTCCATTGACCCCTCAGCACATGTACTCTGTAGTCTCTAAAGATGCTGATACTGGGCTAGTAAGAATGGTAGCCACGCCCTCCAATGGTCACAGGGAGGTGGAGCAGCCCACCTGACTAGACACCAGGAGCTGCACAAACCCAAATTGCAGAGAGAAACGGCAGGTGGGAGCTACCAAGCAGGCTCATGAAAAGAGCCAAGTCACGCCCCTCACTCAGACGGCAGCAGGGTGGACAGCCCTGCCCACCACGCAGGCATGAGCAGCTGTCGGAGACCGCAGGAGCCACGATCTCCGGGAGCCATAGGAAACGGCTGCCCCGCTGCGCACGAACGTCACCACAGCATCCTCCGATAAGGTGCAGCAAGGAGCAGAGAACATGATAGGCACGGGGTTTACGGGCGAGGAGGACACAACTCCTGCTCGTCACCAATCTGTTGTGTTGGTGCAATACCACGCAGCCTAAAGGTGCTGCATGCTGAAATAGTCGGTCCTGCAACTCCTGAGGCGAAAAGCCGGGAGGTTTTTAAAACTGCATTTTAAGCTTTGTTTGTGTAATAACTTTGTGCTTTTAACAAACATCTTGCTGCTATCACGTGCACTTTCCCTACGAGCCGACTGAGCGCTCACGAGGGATTTTGACACACCGGCGCTGGGTGAGGGGAAGACTGCGGCCACGCCCACCCCCGCCAGGCCACGCCCCCTTTGCCCGCTGTTATAAAAGTGCGCGTTGATCCACAAGCGCGGTCACGGTCCTGCAACTCCTGAGGCGAAAAGCCGGGAGGTTTTTAAAACTGCATTTTAAGCTTTGTTTGTGTAATAACTTTGTGCTTTTAACAAACATCCTGCTGCTATCACGTGCACTTTCCCTACGAGCCGACTGAGCGCTCACGAGGGATTTTGACACACCGGCGCTGGGTGAGGGGAAGACTGCGGCCACGCCCACCCCCGCCAGACCACACCCCCCTCCCAACACTTAAATATGTGCTTCCCTCGGAAGCGCAGCGGACGGGCGCAGCGGGTGCGCCGTTTGCGCGCCGAAGGCGCGCCTAAGGCAAGCCCGTCTGCGCCCGTCCGCGACCGGATCGCGTCCAGCGCCAGCCATGCTGCCTGTGTCCATTCACACAATCACAGGATTGTCTGGTCTAGTGCGGAGCTACGGTCACTGAACGCCGCCACTCCCTGTCAGTCGCCTGAGTTCAATTTGATGACTCAGGATCTTCCGCCTCATTGCATACGCTGCCAAAAGTCTCTTGGCATTGTCTCTCCCCAAATAGTACCACCTCTCATAAAAACAAGTAAACCATCTCGCAATACCTCCTCTATCCAACTTAGGATCGGTCTACTGAACTGCAGATCCCTTCCCAAGCATGCTGATGATTTATGCTTACTTATAGCGGACTCTAATTGGGACGCCTTGTGCCTTACGGAAACATGGCTCAATGAGGACAACATGGCATCCATTTCGCTAGCAATCCCGCCAGGCTTTAAATTGAGCTTCTCTAATAGAAAGGAAGGCCGAAGAGGTGGTGGAGTGGCTTTCATTTACAACGAAAAATACACATTGTTGTCCTCCACTCCTACTACTTTCCCAGGCACAGAGGGGTTACACTTCTGCCTCCAAACTACCCCCCAACTGTCTCTTACAGGCCTAATTATTTACAGACCCCCGGACTGCCCGGCATCATCCCTGAGTGAGCTTATGGACTTTATAGTCCTAAACTCTCTAGCCCACCCGCATTATATCGTAGCCGGTGATTTTAATCTTCACGCCGACAATCCTGATTGTCCACAGGCTACTCACCTCATCTCTACCCTGCAATCTGCCAATCTAATTCAAGCTATTGCAGGCCCTACGCATCGGGCGGGGCATATGCTGGACCTTTTCTTTTCCAACATATCAAACACAAAAGCTAATTCTCCGATACCACTGCTTTGGACAGATCACTACTTAATCACTTTGTCCATCTCAATCTCCTCCCAGTCTCAGATCACAGGGAAACGCTCCTATGTGCGGAGGAAATGGGATAATTTAACAACGGACACTCTATGCCCGGCACTTCGAGCTAACCCCCTACCCCTTACCTCGGATGTAAACTCCGATGCTGCATCATTGAACTTGTGGATTGGCAATGTAGTCGACTCTATCGCTCCGGCCAGAATTGCTACGTCGCGCAGAGAATCTCCCTCTGCTCCGTGGTTCTCCCCTGAGCTAATGGCCGAAAAAAGTAAATGTAAAAAGCGGGAGCGCCTTTGGCGAGCGAATTATGGCGAAACAGCCAAAACCAGCTATAAAAAAGCCCTCCATGCCTTACATTTATCCATAAAAAAAGCTAAAAAAATCTTTTTTGCGACCTCCATCCAGCAGGCGGAACAATCGAGTAAAGAGGTCTTTAAGATTGTTAAATCTTTCTTCAAGCCAAGAGCCATCGAGACGGATATTATCCCATCCTCAAGACTCTGTGAAACCATCTCTGATTTCTTTGACACCAAAATATTAAAAGTGTATGACACTTTTACTAATCCCGAGCCGACATTTATGGTTGAGCTTGGAGTTTCTGAGCCATCCGCTTCCTCCTTAAATCAATTCCAGCCCATCACCCTCTCCGAGGCATTACAAGAAATAACAAAATGCAAATCTGGGGCACCTGATGATCCTTGCCCACCTAAACTGTGGAAATTAATGTCTGACGAAATCGCAGTTCCCCTCTTACATATATGGAACACGTCCATCACTACAGGCATGATCCCGGACTTCTGGAAACAGGCCACTCTTCTTCCGCTAAAAAAAAAACCCCTAGGCGCGCCGGATGATCTGAGCAATCTCCGACCCATCTCCCTTTTAGCAGCCCCTGGCAAAATGCTTGAAAAACTGATCCAACGGCAGCTTAACAGCTTTATTGAAGAAAGCGGCGCCCTACACGAAACTCAATCTGGCTTTAGGGCCGGTTTTAGCACCGAGACGGCCCTCATTGTTGAGGTTGCCGAGTCAATCAGGTGGTCCTTAGATTCAGGGGCATCAGCTATGCTGGTGCTCCTGGATCTATCCGCTGCTTTTGACACGGTAGATCACAGCAGACTGCTGATTCGACTTAAGGACATTGGCCTTGGAGACAAAGCACTTAACTGGCTACACTCCTACCTTACAGATCGGTCCCAGAAAGTGGCTCTGGGCCCCTTCTCCTCTGAACCTAAAGGCCTCTGGTGTGGTGTCCCACAGGGGTCGGCACTCAGCCCTCTGTTGTTCAATGTCTATCTGGCCCCGCTTTTCACCTTGATTGCTAAATGGGGGGTCAAGGCTATATCATACGCGGATGACACTCAATTGGTCTTCCCCTATACAGACACGTCAGAGACAGCTTTTAGTAAAATCAAGGGCTGTCTTCGAGACGTGGCCAAATGGATGAACACTAATAAACTCAAAATGAATGCGAGCAAAACAGAGGTGTTATTCTTTGGAAATCTCAAACACCCCCCTCCGGACCTTTGGTGGCCAACGGAAATGGGCTCTGCCCCATCTCCTGGAACCCATGCAAAAAACCTAGGAGTAAGATGGGATGAGAATTTGTCCTTCTTGCCGCATATACAACAGCTTACCGCTGGCTGCCTGCACAAACTCAGAAATTTGTGTAAATTTCTGCCCCTGCTACCAGTCGAGTGTCGAAAAACGGT
Organism: Lissotriton helveticus; assembly: GCF_964261635.1. Classification (NCBI taxonomy): domain Eukaryota; kingdom Metazoa; phylum Chordata; class Amphibia; order Caudata; family Salamandridae; genus Lissotriton; species Lissotriton helveticus. Next base: position 1,418,572,958 of record NC_136059.1, on the reverse strand, counting down.
TGTTCACGCAACAATCACATCTCGACTTGACTATTCCAATGGCCTCTTTCTTGGTCTGCCCAGATATGCGGTGCAACGCTTACAGATCGTGCAGAATGCGGCTGCGAGATTGATAAAACGTATCCCTTTTAGGCAGCATATCTCTCCGCATCTGCACGAGCTGCACTGGTTGCCAGTAGCAAGCAGAATTAAGTTCAAGGTGCTTACCTTGGCTTTCAGAGCACTAAAAGGCACGTGTCCCAACTATCTAACTCCCCCGTTACCACCAAAAACGAGAGCTCCGCTCAAATTCCCTGCTCAAGCTAACTACTCCGCGTGTGAGGAAAGCTAGACTTGAGGCAGGTCCTTCTCTGCCGGCACGGCTAAACTATGGAATGCCTTGCCCCCTGCCATCCAATCTGCCACTACAGAAGCTAGCTTTAGGAAGCTTCTAAAAACCTGACTCTTTATGCAATAATCTTGATCTCCCCCCTGACTACTCGCTCTGGGCCGTAGGACTCGTTAGCGCCGGACACCTCACCTGAGGTAGCTGTTCGCGCTCTATAAGCATCTGTATTATTATTATTATTAAATAAACACACGGACGCTAGCTCTGTGATATTGCTCTGACCGGGTCTTTTTATTTCATTGGCCCTCACGTCCTAAGCTTAAACCATTCAGCTCTTGCATGACCGGTGTGCCTGATAAACTCCCCTGTCTCGCTGGGCTATGTGGGATGTTCCACATCCCCAACATAACAATCTGAAGGATATGCACACAAAACCTAAAATCCAGGAGGAAAAACAGATATGAATGCTTAGAATACAGGGGCCATTTTCTTTTTACTAGGGCTTATTTGCGAGCAGAGCTGTGTTTTCACCAATCTCTTCGATAAGGTTACATTGATAATGGCATCAAGATTGTAGCTGGAGTCCGCTCACTAAGGCTGCTCAGTGGGCTCCAATCACAATTTCAATTGCATATGGAAATGTGGGCTTGACCTCTCAGTTCAGGACTTCGTACAATGCAAGCCAATGTCTGTTGACATGCCTCATAGTGACACAACACAGAATGAAAGCCTTGCAAACCATTGATCAAGGTGGAAAGTGGATGATCAGCCTAGCTTATGCAGTTCACCTAGGCCTCCAACAGAGTTTATTAAAGTGCATTGCTTTTCTTACCCACTACAAATAAAAAAGATTTTCAGTTCAGTTCCAAAACCTTTATTTCGGTCGTTAAGACCATAAAAGTATCAAAATCATAAGAATACAAGATTAAAAACACATCCAGAAAACATATAAAAGTCGATGTGCAACATCTTTGGGTGCAAGGGAAATTTAGCTGCACTGGCCTATAGGCAGAGCCAGTAGGTTAAAAAAAGTGCAAGTGCATTACTGACGAGAAAAGAGAAGTACAACGTGGGTCCAATAGAGAACAGTTCGATTACAGAGACTAAGCAGTACACAGCGAATCCGATAGGATCAGTACAGATAAACGTATACATAGAGGGGATTACACGTATAGTGTCCAAGTTAAAAATAAACGTCTTCATAAGCAAAAGTCTGGAACAATAAAAAGTCTAAAACAAGTTTTTCTCTCTCCTTAGTTTAAGGAGTAAAAACAGTCTATGCATTAGCAACTGGTCTGGTTATTATTATCCAGTTTTTTTTTTCCTAGGAAAGCCCAGCGCCTGCCCCACATTGAATTTAAAAAAATGGGAGACAGTAAAGAGAGGTGTCATACTTTAGAATTCTAAGTGCCTCCTGGCAGTGGACAAACCCCAAGTTTCTGCACAACTGTATAAGCCAACACTGTCTTGCAAATTTGTAGCCCGGACAGAAAAATAGAACATGCAGCTCTGACTCCTCCTGATGGCTACAGGCCGGGCACCCAGGTTGGGCAGTTCCAGGCCTTTTGCATGTGAAGGCCCGCAGATGAAGGGTACTAAATCTAAACTGAAGATATATTTTTCTTGCTGGTAAGGGTAGAATATCATCCAGGAAGGGTTCTAATTTACACTCATCTTTTACCGTAAGGAATTCAGCTGTCAGAACACCTAGATCCAGATTCCCGTGTATGGCTGCCAAATTATATGTTCGATAAATCCTCACCAGTTCAGCACATGAGACTGCAGAACAAATTTCTTCAGGGTTACTCCAGAGGGTTGGTTTGCCTATCCTAATGCACTCTTCCCTTATATGTGCGAACCAAGCAATCTTTTCTACCCCTGGAAGAAATATTTAGGAAGAGGTGCAAGTGGAGCCCCACTCCCTCAGCCTCTCCTGGCACTTGAGATGCCATACCTGGAGCAGAATACACATTAAACAGGAGGGGGCATGTGGCTTGCCTCCCCAACCCCATACCCTGGGACCGATCACTAAATATAGGGAAGAGGGTAAGGGCCCCCTCCTCTAGTTACCTTTGGACCATGGAGATCCTCCTCAGGGCCAATTTCTAAAATAAAAGGGGGAGGGAATGCGGCCCCATCCCCAAGTCTCTTCTAGCCCCCGGGGATCCATGTCCCAGGGACAAATTTCTTGAAGGGGGCCGTGTGTCCCCCTTCTCGAGCTGGAATGCATCCCAGGACCGCATCCCTGAGGTGTGATACTTCACAATGTCCTGGGGAGCCTTCCCCAGGGCACTGGGGTTCCCTGCCCAGGAGAGTGTGGGCATACCCTGCTCGCATTCTCCAAGGCAGATTCTACTTTGCTCCAGTAACAAAATGCTGCTCCCACGCAAGTGGGAGCAAAGGAAAGGTGTTGGCTTCTGCCAGCACACAGTATTTTGCTAGCTGGAGAACCAGCAGAGGCTGCAGGGGCCTTGGGGCTCCTTTAGCGGCACCCAACTATCTCCTATATTGTGGTTGCCCTGGGTGACCACCTGGACACCCACCTATAATATAAAACACAGCTGACTCCCACAAAAGGAGCCAGCTGGGACTGCCGGGTCCTTGGGACTCCCCTCGCAGCCCCCAATTAAAACAGCAGTTGTCAGTATCTTGGGTGAGCATCGGGCAACCCCACTTAATCAAAACTACTCCAGTTGGCATATAATGTGTGTACTGCCTGGAGCCAAGGGGGCCCTGGGGTATACTTCAAAGAAACCCTCAAAAAAGCAGCTGTCAGTGCCCCATCACCAGATAACATCACCAGAGAAGAAAGAAAATCTCTCTGCCATCTCCAACAGAAAATGGATGCCATAAAACCGCCAGACAAAGGTGGTGCAGTGGCTGTCATGAAAGTAAGTGATTATATTAAGGCGGGAATGAGACAACTAATGGATTCCAACATATCCAAAGCTTTGGAAAAGCATCCCACAGAGGACTTGAACAAAGATATTAAGAACATGGTTGTAAAGTACAGGAGCTTAAATCTCACTGATGAAACAACCACTGATATACTTGTTCATCCTAAACCAAGATCTGGGAGATTTTATATGCTTCCCAAAATTAACAAAATTAACACTCCTGGCCATCTCATCATCTATGGCAATGATACAGCCACTGGGAGGCTATCTTTATTCGTTGACCTGCACCTTCAGTCCATTGTCCAGGAACTTCCATCATTTGCTAAGGCTATCAGTCACTTCCTTCAGATTATTGAGAAAAAAAAAACCTACACATTTGATGGTGACATTGTTCTGGCTAGATGTAATGTTACATCATTATACACCGACACACCACATGAAGATGGTCTTATGGCATTATCTGAAACTCTCACTAAAAGAACTGTGAAAAAAGCTAATAACCAACGTGCTTACCAGCTCTGCAAGAGTTATCCTTGAATCCAACAATTTTACCTTCAATGGTAATCACTATCTGTAGATACAAGGAACTTCCATGGGCACCCAGATGGCTCCATCTTATGCAAATATCTTCATGCGCAAACTAGAGGACTACGCACCAGATGTACAACGCTTTTTTATGTTTGCAAACGGCCGGATTCACAGAATTCAAAAAGGCATTTTTAAATGTACATATTCAGTAGCATGTTACTGAATCGAAAATTGGGTTTGCGATTTGGTTTTAGGGAGGGTCATATTTAGAGCATCCCTTCCTAATAACGAATTGGAGTGACATTTATTAATGTTTTGCAACCAAAATGCAGTCGCAGAACATTCACAATTTACCACCAACTTCAGGTTGGTGGTACCCCATTCTTAAATGGGAAGGGGTCCCCAATGGACCCCTTCCCCTTTGTGAATGCTTGTAAAAAACATTTATTGAGAGCAGGAAGTGGCCCAATGGACCACTGCTGATGCTTAAACAATAAAAAGAAAACTTTTTATTTTTATTTTTTGAAATGCATCTCATTTTCCTTTAAGGAAAACAGGGTGCACATAAAAAATGCTTTATTGAAAAGCAATCACAGAAATGGTGGTCTGCTGACCCCTGAAGGCCACCATCTGTGATTTTTGTGATTCTCAATGGGTTGCAAACCGAGACCTACCTCATTATTTTTCATGCGATAGGTCTATTTGCGAACCACTGGGAATCACAAGATGTGTAATACACATCTTGGATGTTTGTGATTCCCAAATGGCGAATCACAATAATTTGTTATTTGATATTTGCAAACGATTACCTACCCATATATGGTCTTGTATACTTGCTTCTTCTAGCACTAATTTACTGGCATGGTCTAAGATAAATTGATGACATATTTATATTGTGGAATGCTGGAGGTAGAACATTTGCAGAATTTACAGCTTATATGAACAGTACCCATCCTACCATTAAATTTAATAGCAGTAATACTAAACATAAGCACCATCTCCCTTTTCTGGATGTGCTACTCACCATTTATGAACAAAAAATATAACTGGTTTGTACCACTAGCATACAGATGCTCATTTGTATCTAAAATGGAATTCATGTCACCCACACCACACTAAACTTAGCATCATTTACTGATAGGCACTCAGAATAAGACAAATCTGCAGCAATGAGAATACTTTTTAATGGTTTTTCGTGGGATATCCTCTGTGGCCCACATGCTCCACCACCACACCTAGCCATACACCTTCCACCCTAAACAGATGCAAACAAAATAAACAACATGCCATAACTTCACATCTCTATGTCTATTACACAACAAGACTACTCTACAAAAACAACACAGCTCACCAACTGACTCTCAACCACCATTTCCACCACCTACACATGCAGACCCAAAAATGGTTAGAGGAGTTGGCCTAATGGCTAGGGCGGTCAACCTCGAATCTGGGGAACTGGGTTTGAGTCTTGGCAATGACGCTGAACATCCTGCGATTCTGGACAAATCACTTAATCGCCCCGTGCCTAACAAAAATGAATGTGAGTCCTCATGTACCGTTTACTGGTGCTATGTAAAGCGCTCTGATAGCCAATTCGGGTCAAGTTTGTGCTATATAAAACTCTGCCAAAAAAAACAACAAAAACAATGTGCATTCTAAGCTTATTGGATAAGGAATACGATATAGAAAAACAATACAATTGCTATACTCATACAGTTAATACCAGCACTAATGACACACATGCTACAAATTCCAAAATGATTGCTCACCCTTCTAGACAGCAAGGTCACACTACCACCAAACCACAATCTATAAACTGCTTACTAATAAATGCTCAATTACCCTCTAAAAACAAGCACCACATGTACGACCTCCTCACTGACAAACAACCTAACTTACTCTTCATAACTAAATCATTGTTGGGAGATGACATGGCACTAGTGTTGCATGAAGTCGTCCCTCCAGGTTCAAACTATCATAGATAATCATATATGCAAAAGAAGAGTTGGACTAGCTATATATTCAAGCAAACAATAAATCTCACCGAAGTTGATGACATTTCCTTACAAGGTGAGGCCCTCATCACCAGATGCAATCCTACACCAATTTCATCCTGTATCTTCCTCCTCCTTTACAGGCAGCCAAATAGCAATGCAAGATTCCCAGACACGTTTCTGGACACAACTTCAAACCTTATAACACCACACTCCAACCTATGCATTCTTGCTGACCTAAACATTTGGTTTGACAAATCCAATATTCCCTATCCAAAAACTTTCATTGCTGGCTGAGTCACACTGAAACTACATCAGATTGTACACAAACCCACACAGATCACTGTACACATCCTTCATGTAATTTTTGCAAATCCATAACTAGTTACATTCAAACGATTACTCCAGTCGCATACCACCATTTGTAACTTTCCAACATAAAACACAACAAATCAACATGCCTAAGACAACCGTGCATGCATCTACCTATTGACGTGGAACAAACTACATTTTAAATACTTAGAAACACAACTAACATCCAACATAGATCTAGACCACAAAAGAGGGCAAAAAAAAAGCAAGCACATTGGAGAAATAAAGAAGTAAAAAAGATAAAAAATCAAATTAGAAAGCTGCAATGCGCCTGGCTCAAATTAAATGGCAATCAAAACAAACTTCACCTACGCCAACTTAACACAATATACAAGTCAACAATCAAAAAAGTTGGAAAAGGTACTATTCAGACAGAATTCAAAAAGCAAAATATGCAAATAAATATTTTATAAAATTCTCACCAAATTTTGTAAATCTAAATGCACAGAAGGAACTCATCCCTTTACTCAAGAATTCACTGACAAACTGGCAAAACATAACACAGAGCAGCCAGCTAAGATGGCCACAAAATAACAGAGCTCCGTGACTGAAGAGCCCTCTCGCCATAAATCCGTTAACTTATCCGCAATACTGCAACCCATACTCGGTATTGCCTGTTAGAACTCCCTCGCCGGTGCGCAACGAGCCGACCCTGCCTCCGCTGAACGACTGATCAGAGGAGTTACAGCGAGGTGTGCCCTACGGCCTTTCTTCGCGCCTGAAGCCGGGGACTGAAGTGCGGAGCGGACTCCGTCAGGCAAGTTCACCGCAACGCGGGTGGGCGTACGCGCTGCACGGGTGAGCCCCGGAAAAATACTCCCACACACTACCTGAGATCCTGATCACTCCGGACCGGCGTCCGACTGCCCAGTGCGGCCCCTGTGACAGAAAAGCACCAGCAGAGCCAGGGAAGCGCCGGCGATCGCGGGCCTGCAGAGGAAGACCTCCTACGGCCACTGCCGGTTACCGCGCCTGAACGTCTTTACCCGCGCGGCTTCCCGAACAAAATACGGACTCGCAGGCCGTCACACAGCACACCGGGCAATACCAAAAAGGCACGCCGGAGGGAAACAAGGAGCAGAACACACACCAATCATCTGACCCGGCCGCCCACGGTCAAACCTTAATGCTGACCAACTCTGCATCTCCCACACTGACTCATACGGCGGAGGGGCCGCAGCCTGGACAGCACAATCCACGGCAGCTCCTGCAATCAGTGGCGCCTAACCACTCGCCTACAGAGCACGAACGTCCAGATCTGCCCACACGGGACCCACTGCCCTACCAAATCACAGCAACAACTGTGGTTCGGAAAATCTGGATTCATATAATTATATTGGACTCGAGAAATAAAACTTCGTTGAAATATGACGAATTTGGTACCAAAAGACCGAGAATGACGAGTACATCATGTACATGTATTTTCGGCGTATTCGAGTGACGATTTCACCTCGAAATCGTCATTTACATTCTGAACCCTTGGCTCTTATTTATATGTTGCCCTTTAAATAGGCCTTAATCCAGTTGAATTTGATTCCACAAGGACACATACTCCTTAATCGACTTCTCCCTGACCTCGGTACAAGTTAGAACCATTGCCCCAGGCCGAACTCGTTAGGTCAGTTCCCTCCCAGTGGCCGAGCAAGATAGCATCTAGGCTCAACCAGCCATAAAACCATTTCAGCACGCACACCTGCCATATCTCGCTCACATCTTTCTCCACTCTTTCGCTTCACTTACTTTATGGTGGGGAGGTGCCCGTTTTTATTAGGGGTCCAGTGATATCTGATGAAATGTTGGGCTTTGTCAAATGATTTGTTGTAGGCAGCACGAAGTGAAATATGGACATGTCATCATGACTCTGCTTTTTCTTTGAACCAGAATATGCGCCTGACCCAAGACCACCTCTCCTTCAGGAAGAAGCTGAAGACCTGGCTGTTCGAGCAGTAGCGGCACCCCCCCCCCCCCCCCAGCGCCTTGAGACCCTACGGGTATGTAGCGCGCTCTACAAGTGTCACTGATTGATTGATTGAATATGTTAACTATTTACTTTACAACCAAGAATGTTTTGCCTAGGGCCTAAAACTGTGTATAAGAAGAGAAGCCTGACTTCATGAAAGTGTGCAGTCTCCTGAGAACATACCCGTATTGTACTTCTAGGACACCTGTTACCTTGGTTGCAGCCAATAAACTAATCTTTGACTTCACCTAGAAGACTCCGAGTTTCTGTAGGTCTGGATCAGGAGAACTCGAGGTCTCTGGGTGTTGATTCCCTGGCACCGCTGGGTTACCGGTTCTGTGCCGGTTCTTAAAAACCCAGTACCTCAGTTGGCGCCCAACGTTTGGGGCGATTCCAGTGGTACCAGTCAGCCAGAAGATCGTGAGGAGCTTCGTGTGAAAATTCCGGAGGACGGCCAACCACCTCATCGACCCCTGCATGTCAACGTGGTCCGAAGGTCTTTGCTGCGAGGTTCCCCGCTTCCCGACGGCTACAAGGACTGCTGCCCTGGCTATCGCCCTGATTTGGACCCTTGAAGTTTTTGGTAGAGCGAAACACTGAGACGAGTCTTCTGGTGACGTCATCGAGATAATTTCAGTTAAGTATAAGTGGAGCGTCTCCCAGTCCTTAGTTGGACTTACTTTGTGGTATCTTTGAGATACAAAAGGTTTTGTATTGGTACTTGCAAGCACCATAACCGAAGGACTCGTGTATTCACGAGAAATATCGTAATCGATAATCCTTTGAAGTTTGGAACTAGACTAGAGAGCGAGGATGCCTAGTCTTAGACTTGGGAATTTATTTTGTCTTGGTAATAATAGGGACTCCCGATTGGAGGACTCATGTCCGGTTCCTCCAGTTGGAACTCCGACTTACGAGCTATACGTAAAACATGGAGTAGGCCCCATCACCTACATCGAAGTATGGATTAAATACACTAGGAAAGATGGTGTTCTAAAATGGCCCCAATATGGTAGCTTTGATTCTGAAATCTTAGACAACCTTGAAGTTAAACTCTTCAAAAAGAAAGCCCGGCCGGCAATGTTTGACTCCTTCCGCTTATGGCGTAAAGAAGCCAAACAAAAAGAAATTAAATTAGCTAAGAAAAATAAGAGAGAAGGGGGACTTTCAGTAATGCAAGCTGCTGTGCAGTTTAAAGATAATGAGGAAGAGCAGATGAATGAGCAGTTGCACAGGCAACGTAAAATGGCAATAGATAAGTGTTACCCAGTTTTGCCGTCTCTTCAGCAAGAGGCAGCAAAAGAGCGTGGAATAGACCCATTAATGTCACATTTGCTAAATTCACCACCCCCCTATGCGCAGAATGCCACAGCACCCCCGCAACCTTTAGTTGCACAAGCTGCGCCTCCTGCTCCTCAACAGCACGCACCAGCTGTTCTTCAGCTGGCTCCTACTTCTTCGGTGCAGCCTCCTCCAGGCCCACCGACCACTTCTGTTTCACCTGTGTTTTCTACGATTTTGCCTACTGTACTTTTTACGTCTCCTAATGCTCCCTCTACGATTCTGCCTAGTGCCCCCTCTATTTTCCCTGATACCTCTTCTGCTATCTCTACCCCCGCCTTATCTCACCCCGTTTTTCCATCTGTTTGTCCTTCAGTTTCACCTTCCATTCGGCAGAAAATGGCCAGCACTGTTACTAATCTTCTTTTACCTCTTTTCGGGTCGCCTGCTACGACCCCTAACATAGGAAGAAGACAGTTGCGAAGTCAACTGCCTGATTATCAAGAGAGAGATTCCCTGAATAGTTTAGCTCGGGAATGGGTCATGGACACTGCAAAATATGATGTACAGTCTGTCATGGAAGTCTTCCATCAATGGGAAGCAGCGACACAGAGATTTGTTTTCGAACAGATGTGTGTTTTTCTTGGCGAGGATTTAGAAGATAATGATCAAGAATGCATCCCACAAGAGATGTGTCGTGTACGGTTTAGGTTTGGAGAGGGTATGATTGTAGGTCCAGACGTGGAAAAAGCAGTTGAAATGTTGTTATCATATCGGAGTAAGGGAAGCAGTTCTGGGTCGCCATCTGAATCTAATACATCCAGTAGGAAAAAGGCGCGACAATACCCTATGAGAGAAGTTCCGCCACAATGGAGAGAGGGTGACACAACTGCTGTCCCACCTATTCTGCCACACTTCCACGGTGTATGGGTACATGTCCCATGGAAGCGAGCTAAAGTTTTAGCACTCAAACAAACGTTACCAGATCCACGTAAAAATCCTGCAGGGTACTATAAAGAATTGTCACAAACTGCTGGGTCATGTATAATGAATTTAGCCGATATCGATATGCTATTTGGGAATGTCGTTCCACAGCCTTTATGGGGTAAAATTCGTCATGTAGATCATGACCAGGAATTAGGTGACACGTGGGCTAATATTACTACTGCAGATGCCCGCCAAGTTGGTGGTGCCAAGCCTGAGCCTTTGATAGCAGAACTCCCTGGTAGAATAGTAGATTACATGAAAACGATAATGCCTGCAATACGCGTAAATTGGGATAAGTTGTCTGCATGCAAGCAAAAGAAAGAAGAAACTGTTTCAGATTTCTTCACCAGATTTGAAGAAACATTCATTGACCACAGCGGTCAAGATATGACCACAGAAGGTGGTCAGAGATTGTTTGTCGATAAATTCGTGCACAATCTGCTTCCAGAATTGTGTAAAAAATTAAAAGATTCAGAAAGTTATTGGGCAGTCTCATCTTCAGCCCAGATATTAGCTACTGCACAATACTACGAGAACAGAGACAAAGATGAGAAAGATAAAGTAGAAAAGAAAACTAGAGAACTCAAAACGAAGGTTTTGCTACAGCAAGCCTATCCGCCACATGGTGGTGGTAATCAAAATAATAATGGCCAGAATCACTACCAGAATACTTTTCAGCAGCCTCAACAGTATCAGAGAAACTCGCAAAGATTCGATTACACTCAACCCCGTGTAGGTCCCAACCAGTGTTTATATTGCAAACAAGAGGGTCATTACAAGTATAATTGTCCTGCCCTATCACAACGTGCAAATGGAGTTTCTGGTGTTAGAGGTCGTGGTAGTCAGCAAGCGCCTAGAGGTAGAGGGCGTGGAAACGCCCCACAGGACACACGTCCCCTTCCACCACAAAACTCTATGAACAGGTTTGATCAGCAAAATAACGTATCTGACAGGACAGCTCAATACTATGTTGAAGATTATTACACAGAAAATGAGCAGTGGGAGAATGATGACTGCTAGGACAGCCATAGACAAAGAGAGGGAGTTGTTTCAGTTCCAGTAGATCAGAGCGGACCTTACGTTGAGGTGATTACATCAGGTGTGTCAGAACCTTTTCTGTTGGATACTGGTGCTACAAAGAGTTCTATTATGCACTCCAAACTCCCTGGCGCACCTTTGTCTGGCGAAATGAACGTTTCTGTAGGTTTTTCTGGCGCCTCGGTTAGAAATCCGATTTCTGACCCTTTATCTCTTTCTGTTGGTCCTTGTGAATTCGAAGCACCCATTATTCTGACAACAGGTTGTGGTGAAAATTTGCTAGGATTAGATTTGCTAAAAAGATTGTATGCGACTTTGTATTGTTCTCCTTCAGGAGTACAACTCACTTTAGGTAAGAAAGTGGTTTCTCCCATGTATTTGTCGAGAGATGCACTTCCAGCAGAATTAGCACTTCTCCCAGATATTCTTTGGGCTACTGGTCCTAATGATGTAGGTCTTTTAGAAATTCCACCATATGTTGTAACATTAAAGTCGAATGTTAAAATGCCACGAATTCCCCAATACAGAATATCTAATGAGGGTGAAAAAGCTTTGCTAGCGATTGTATACGAACTAATTGAAAAGGATGTGATTGAAGAAACACGAGGCAATGTTTGCAATAGTCCTGTTCTGCCTGTTTTAAAATGAACTGACCCTTCTCAGCCACCTGTGTACAGATTCGTGATTGATCTTCGAGTAGTAAATAAGATAGTCGTGCCACAATTCCCAGTTGTGCCCAACATTACCACATTATTGACTATGATTCCAGCTTCTGCTTCATGGTTTTCGGTGATTGACCTGAAGAATGCCTTCTTCAGCATCCCAATTGCTGAGGAGAGCAGGGATATTTTTTCCTTTAGTTTAGGAGGTCGAAGCTTCCGCTTTAAACGCGCTCCTCAAGGCTACTGTGAAAGCCCCTCAATATACAGTCAGGCTCTGAAAACTCAGCTTGACACGATTGTTTTGCCAGAAGGTGCCAATCTCGTACAGTATGTGGACGATTTGCTCATTGCTGCAGATAATGAGAAAATTTGTAAACAGGCCACATTGACATTGTTGCGTCATCTGTGTGATCTGCATCACAAGGTGTCACTTTCCAAGCTTCAATATTGCCGACAAGAAGTGACCTACTTAGGTCACCTCTTATCGAAGGAGGGAAGGAAACTGACCCCAGAAAGAATCCAGGCAATAGCGAAATTGAGTGTGCCAAGAACACAGAGAGAAGTACGTGCTTTCTTGGGCATTACATCGTACTGTAGACAGTGGATTCCAAATTTTTCGTTATTGGCCAAACCCTTGGTGGCATTAACGTGTAAGAATACACCCAATCCCATTCCTTGGTCTGAAGAGTGTCAGAAAAGTTTTCTCGAATTACGCACAGCATTATGTTCGGCTCCTGTGTTAGGTACCCCCAACTACAGTAAGCCTTTCACATTGTATGTCCACGAGAAGGAAGGCTGTGCATTGTCTGTGCTGACTCAGTTATTCGGAGATAGACAGCGACCATGCGCCTATTTTTCGGCCACTTTGGATCCGGTAGCACAAGCATTGCCGAGTTGTTTAAGGGCCACAGCAGCAGCAGCTGTTTCTATTCGACAGTCTGCTGGTCTAGTAATGAATAATACACTAATCGTGATGGTCCCGCATGCAGTAGACACATTGTTAAATAGGACCAAGACACAGCACTTAACTAGTGCTCGACTGTCCAGTTACGAATTGACGCTGCTAGCGAGCCATGTGCACATAAAAAGGTGCAGTACCCTGAATCTAGCCACGTTGTTACCAATTGCAGAGGAATCAGATTCTTCAGAGCAGCACGATTGTTTCCTCACAACAGAGGAAGAGACAAAAGGGAGAGTGGATTTATTTGACACTCCTCTTGCTAAATGTGATGGTACATTATGGGTAGATGGTTCATGCTTTAAGCTCCCAAATGGGAATGTGACTGCAGCATATGCTGTCACCACTTTGCACACAGTCGTTGAAACTGCACGAATACCACATGGTTCAGCTCAAGCCGCAGAACTAGTCGCACTTACGAGAGCATGTGTGTTGTTTAAAGGAATGAAAGTGACTGTCTACATTGATAGTCAGTATGCGTTTGGAGTGGCTCACAGTTTTGGACGATTGTGGAGAGAACGTGGGTTCCTGACTTCGCATGGAACTAAGATTCAGCATGGTCAGTTGGTGAATGAGCTTCTTGAATCACTGACCTTGCCCCTGCAAATGGCGATTGTGAAATGTAGTGCTCACAAGAAGGTGACTGATGATGTTGGTCGTGGAAATGCATTTGCTGATGAGACCGCTAAGGAAACGGCAAAGAATGTGATGAGCCGAATGTATGTTGCAGGCCCTGAAAGATGGACTGGTGAGGTTGGAATATGTGAGGACACGATAGAAAGTGTGAAGTCCATCCAAGCTGAGGCCACAGAGAAAGAGTTAAGCACGTGGAGAGAGAGTACAGGAAGAATGGATGCAAATGGTTGTTGGGTTGAATTGACAGAGCATCAGAGATGGTTGTTACCCGATGCATATGTGCTTGCAGTGGTTACAATGGCTCATGGAATGGCTCATATCAGCGCGAAAGGGATTTGCGAGTTGTTGGCCCCGGTGTGGAAGAATTCAGGGATTCCCAAGTGTGCAGAGAATGTTGTCAAGAATTGCATGGTATGTCTGAAGCACAACCCTGGTAGGGGAACCCCAACTCCAGCTGGTCATTTTGCACCTCCTACGTATCCGTTCGAGGTTTTGCAGCTAGATTTCATACACATGGAGAGGTGCAACAACTTAAAATACGTGCTCGTGGTTGTTTGTGCCTTCTCAAGATGGGTAGAAGCCTATCCCCTAAAAGACAATACTGCCTTGTCCACAGCAAAAGTCCTTGTAAAAGAGTACTTCCCCAGGTTCGGAATGCCTAGAATGGTCTGGTCTGACAACGGAAGTGAATTTGTGGGTCGTGTGATGAAAAGAGTGTGTGAAGGGCTAGGCATTAGGCAGAAGTTCCACGCTGCAAATCACCCCCAATCAGCTGGATTAGTAGAATGTTACAATGGCACGCTTAAACTTTAATTGGCCAAAATCCAAGCGAGCACAGGTCTTAAATGGCCTGACGCTCTACCCTTAGCACTCCTATCCACCAGAATGACTGTGCATTCGCGAGTGAAACTCAGCCCCTACGAAATCGTCTTTGGCCGGCCAGCCAACATATGGGGAGTGCCTAGGCCCACGAAGTTCAGCGAGCTGCAACACCCTATTTTGCTTGATTACTTGTATGAATTGACGGCTAAATTGCGTGTTTTACATCAACAGGTCCACAACACCTTGCCTCCGGTCTCTGAGACTCCGGGTCACTCCATTGACCCCGGTTCCTGGGTTCTCGTCCGCAACTTTCAAAGAACAAGAAACGACCAGCCCAGATGGACCGGGCCTCACCTCGTCCTTCTGTCCACGAGGTCAGCCGTCCGGGTGGAGGGGAAGGCCAACTGGGTCCACGGGATCCATTGTAAAAAAGTACCCTTCCCTCTGCCCTATGACCAATGGGTCCAGAAAGGTGGCACTGACTCAGAGCTCACAACTAATGCCCGTGTAAAAGAAACTAACCCTGATTGTGAAAGCGAGAACCTTTTTCAAGAAACTGCGCCACCACCAGAACAATTGAATTCTTTGGAACCTGAACTGCTGTTTCAAGACCAGACAGTACCAGGAAAAAGACGCTACAATTTGCGACCGAGAAAAACAGACTAATAAAAGTGATTCCTTTTTATGATCTGAGACCAAGACCTATGGACTAATAAACGTATCTTTTTCCCCAAATCCTATTTTTGAAAGTGCAGATCTCCCATTTAGGAAACTTGCTTATTTTTGTTTTTCGAACCGCCATCCGGGTTCCGCTGCTAGGGCCGCGATTGGTTAAAGTCTTCGGAAGTGCAGCCAACGACGTTAGGTCGGTGGTTCTGGTCGGTCCAAGGGAGTTGCCCTAGACTGACAGAAGCACTGCTTAGCAGAAACAACCTCCTCGTCGCGGGCAGCACCTTAGAGAGGATGGAGTTTCCTGATGTGGAGAGACCTGCCAAACAAATGAACTTTAAGCAGAGACTATGTAACACGATGACAAAGAAAAGTTTTATCATATTGTGTATTTTTATGCTATCAAGTGTAATGATCTTTTTGATAAGTTATGTTTTATCCTCTTTCCATGTAACATTTGCGCCTACTACATCACCCATACCTCCTCCTACTATTTCCTCTCATTCTTTCCACCCTCTGCCTGACCACAAATCAAATAGGAGATTAGAGTTCATTAATAACTCTTTCGTTCAGGTATTACACCAACACCAACTTGTAATGACCACGACTAACTGTTGGGTGTGTGGTCTCATGCCTCACACAACGGATAAAGGTATCCCCTATTTGGTCCTGCCATTTAGTCACAATGGTTCAGTATGGGCATATAGGACAATGTTCATATATGCACGAGAAATCCAACCCCTACGTTCTGTAAAAGACAACCTCAAGACTAGCGCCCTAGTCAAAGGTATAGTTGACATGATCAAGGAAGTAACTTCCTATGAAGATACTCCGGATGATGAGATACTTGCATATGTAGGTTGGAACGTGACCGGATATGGCACTACATTAAGTGAGAAACAGCAAGCCAAAAGATCGTCCCCTATCTGGATCGTACCCCATCAAGGTCACCTGTGTCTGCAAGGTATTGGCAAGAATCCCAGAGCTCAACTAGGGAAGAGTATCTGTACAGAAACGTATGTTTTTGGATCTCAGACTTCCCCTGCGTTTTTAGCCGCTAAGGGTACTTATTTCATCTGCCATGATAGAGCCTATACATGGCTGCCCCCTGACTTCTCTTTTTTTTTTTTTTTTTTGTAAGACATTTATTATAAACAAATGGAAAAGAAGATACACACTGCGTCATGCCAACAACCCGGAGGCAGGCCGCAATCAGGTAGGTCATACAAAAATGTCAAATAAGCAGATCAGATGCCGTCATCCGGCCGAGTGAATCATTCAGAGGTAAACATGAAACACAATAAAATCTTTAGCGCATGCAGCGCGACTTCAGCGAGTAAACGGTCTTACTTTACTTACAGTGCTGTTGACAATTAAAAGATAACGAGAAGCAATGCAGCCGCCTCTGAGTACGCAGCGGTCAATCACCCGCTACAGCGGTCGATGGATAGGATGTGTCCCTCAGCACCGTTTTTCTCCCAACAGGAATCCCCAACAAGTTAAACCAAAAACTTCAAACATAGGTGCAAGTACGTAGAAGCAGCATCCATACTACACTTCAGTCTACAAAAAGGGCCCCTCGGGCTGCCACAGATCGTTTAGAAAGAGGGCCAGCCGAAGTCAGGGCAGGCGTGTAATGGCCTTATGCCTGTGCACATGTAGGGCAAAGGGCGTGCGGGGGTGGGGGTGGGGGGGAGGGGAGGAGGGGCAATGAATAGATCACAAGAGGTCCAGTGGGAGTGGGGGGGGCCAGGGAAATAATCCGGGTTAGTGGGGGCAGCGGCCGCTTAGCGCGCGTCTGGGCAGGGCCTGTCAATGTCAGCGCGTGATTACGGGAAACACAAACAGTAACCTACGCTGCGCGCACCTTCAGCCCATGTCGTCTGAGACACTCGTAGCACGTGAGGTACCCGGGGTGTCTAAATTCGTGCGTGCAGTCGTCCACTGTATAAACGGGCCCCACATGTCCGTGGGTCTGGAAGCGGTGGGCATGGTCTCCCAGTAGTGCGTCAGTTGTGTGTGGCCGTAAGTCACATCTCTAACCCAGCTCTCAAGAGAGGGGAGGGCCGGTCTGCCCCAGTGCAGTGCGACCTGTCGTTTGGCGTATAAAAGGAGTAGCGCATGCAGTCTCCTGTCGCAGGGTTCAGTGTTCTTAACATACCCCAGCAGACCCAGCAGTGGGGACGGTGAATCATTCCTGTGTGTGATGTGATTAATAGCGGTGAAGACCTCCGACCAGTACACACTCAGCTTGGGGCAGCTCCAAGCCACATGGATAAAGGACGCATCTTCACCCCCACACTTCCAACAAGAGGCATCCTCACGAATACCCATTCGGTGCAGCAGTGTCGGAGTGCGGTAATATCGGTGTAGGAATTTGAAATGGATAAGCCGTAGCCGATAATTTGGGGATAAGGCCGTGAGTTGAGTACAGCAATACTCCCATACGTCGTCCGGTAACTGGTCTCCCAGGTCCGCAGCCCAAGCAGTTTTGGCCGTGGCCACTGTCACCGGGGCCTGTTCCTGCATGCAATTATATAATCTGGACACAAGTTTTTTGGGGGAGGGTCGTGAAAGCAAGTTTTGGAGGGCGTCTAGTGTGCAAGGTTCCTCCGGGAAGCACGGTCCTATCTTCTTGCAAGATTCCCTAAGGGAATGATATAGTAGTTCGTCAGCAAACGTGGAGGGCTGGTCGTCCCCATCAGCAGGCATCTCGAAAAAAGTGCCCTCCGGATACAGGTCAGCAAAGGTGAGAAGCCGGTTACCGCGGACAGTGAGGACGTCACCTCTTGCTGTCAAACACGGCAGCATCGGGTTGCCCCTCAGGGGGACAGCTGGCGCATATAGCAGGGCGAGACCGGCTCTCTTCTGAAGTTCGCGCCAGGACCAGCGGACCATTTCCACTGTGTCCACCTCGCGCGACGGGCATGTAACTTTTCCGTAGAGTGCCACTCGTAGTGGCAAGGGGGCGACCACTGCTAGCTCCACCGCCACATGCGGCTGGTAGGGGGTGGGGTATGCCCAGAAATGCAGGAACTGAGCTTGCGCACAGAGGGAATAGAGCTTCAAGTCTGGGGCGCCCAGGCCTCCTTGTCTGAGCGGAAGCGTGAGTAGGTCCCAGGAGACTCTGGCCTGGCCGCCAGCCCACACCAGTTTCAACAGCAGTGAGCGGACACGGGCGTGGAAACACGCTGTCATAGGCAGTGATACGTTGACGAACAGATATAAGAATTTGGGGAGGACCACCATTTTAGTCAGTGCAATTCTCGCGACCAGGGACAGCGGTAGTTTGTTCCAGACTTCGACCTTCCCTTCCAACCAGTCCACCGCCCTACCGAAATTCAGCGACCACAGCTCCTGCACATCTCGGCTGATCCAGATGCCCAAATATTTGACAGCTTCCGTCTCCCATCTGAGGGGGTAGTCAGGGGCAGGGCGATCAGTGCCCTCCGTCAGGGGGAAGGCCACTGATTTCGACCAGTTAATGGATACTCCCGCCAGGCCCTCAAATCTCACAAATTCACGGAGTATCGGACTCAGGTTATCTTTAGGATTCAGGACGTATAAGGTGACGTCATCCGCGTATAGCGAGATCAGTAAACTTCGAGCACTAAAGCTGATACCCCTGGCGGTGTGGTGCTGCCGTATTCGAGCCGCAAGCGGCTCCATCGCAATCGCAAAGAGGAGCGGGGACAGAGGGCAACCCTGCCTAGTACCCCTTGAAACATTGAAAGGCTTGGATACGAGACCATTAACGCTCACCCGGGCTCTGGGTTTCGTGTAGAGGAGCTTGATCAGGGTCATGAAGTTCTGACTGAAGCCCATCCGCCGTAGTACACTGAAGAGGTAGGGCCACTCTAAGGAGTCAAAGGCTTTGGTGGCATCCAGAAACACCACCGCCGCCTGTACCGATGGGTGTAAATAGTGAAGGACAGAGAAGATCGTTCTGAGATTATGCGAAGTCGCGCGGCCAGGGATGAATCCCGACTGATCTGGAAGCGCTATTATGGGTAACATCGGTTGTAATCTATCTGCAATGACTTTCGCGTATATTTTAGCATCCACATTTATTAATGACAGGGGCCTGTATGAGTCTAGTTGTTGTTCATCTTTATCCGGCTTGAGAAGCGTGATAATTAGAGCCTCACGCATGGAGTCTGGAAGGGAATTTAACTCGAGAGCCTCGACAAAGACAGAGTGTAGTCTCGGCACTAGTTCAGCTACGTAGGTTTTATAGAAGGAGGTGGTCAGGCCATCTGGGCCAGGGGCTTTATTGGCCGGCATGCTCCCGATCACCTGGGCGATGTCTTGCACGGTGACGGTGAGGTCCATGTACTGTCTGTGGTTGTTGTTGAACCATACGAGTGCTATGGAGTCAAGAAAGTCTCGCAGTGATGTCGGTGTCGTGGGTTGTTTCGAGGTGTAAAGGGCAGCATAGAAGTCTGCGAAGGCGCCCAGCACTGCCTCTTGGCCTACCACTAAGTGCCCGGTTGTATCATAAATAGTGTGGATATAGTTCGATTGAGTGCGGGGAGCAATCAGCCTGGCGAGGGTCCTGCTCGGTCTATCCCCCTCTCCATATCTGCGCGCTTCTGCTTGTTTCCCCAGGAACCGCACCTCCCGCTCCGCTTCCTCATTAAAGGCCAGCAATTTGGTTTTTAGAGCGCCAGCAATCTCCAACGATGGGTCAGAGCTAAAAGCAACATCAAGGTCTTTCAGTTCCCCTTCAAGTTTAGCCAGCGTGTCCCTGATGGTGCGGAGGACCCCAGCTTTTCGTGCTATACATTGACCCCTGATTACAGCTTTAAAGGCATCCCAGACAATAGCTTCAGATGAGGCAGACCCAGCATTTACAGCAAAGTACGTAGTGATGTCCTCCCTGATCTCCTCCACGAACACAGGGTCCGTGAGCACGTGTGGGGGAAGGCGCCATTGGATCGCCCTATGTATAGTGTCGGGGGGGTGCAATTCCAACATACACGGAGCATGGTCTGACAGTGACCTAGCCATGATATCAACATTCGACACCCACGTCGCAACTTCAGGAGATACCAACCAGTAGTCTAGTCTCGACCAGGCAGCTTTATGGCAGGTGTAGCAGGTCCCCACTTTCGCTCCCGGATGTCTAGCTCGCCATACATCTGAAAGTAGACCATCATTCATGATATCAAAGATCGCCTGACGCGCTCTAGTATGTTGCGGTCTGCTCATACCTCTACGATCCATGTCATCATTTAACACAATGTTGAAATCTCCCCCCAGCACAACCGTCTGGCAGTTCAGCAACACAATCTGCGCCCATACATGTCTGAAAAAGTTAGGATCGTCTACATTGGGGCCATAGATTGCAGCTAGGACAATGGGTCGCCCCTGTAAAGACCCATGGAGTAGGACATATCTTCCCTCCACATCCCGCACCTGGGAGTACTCCCGCCAGTCCAATCCCCCACGAATGAGTATGGCTACGCCCCTCGCATAATTGGAGTAGATGGAAGAATAGACGTGCGCCCATCTGGAATTCCTCAATCGAGCTGAGGGGGTCACGTTCAGATGGGTCTCTTGTAGGAAGCAAATATCAACATTGTGTCTGGACAACATGCCATGCAGCAAACGGGCCTTCTTGAAGTCCCCAAGGCCTCTAATGTTCCAAGTCCAGAGTCTGATACCTCCCATTAAAGTACATGAAAGCAACAAGCCCACACCACCAATCCCCGCCCCCGGAGGCCAGTCGGGCACCCAGACACCAGAATCGCAGACATATCGCGCCAGTATATAGCTATGTGTAGTAGTACATTGCACCATATATGAACCAAAACTTGCAACTTTCGAAAACCCCCCCTCCACCCCCCTCCCTCAGCAACCCCCCAATCAGGTCGTGACAAATCCCAGTAACATACACGCAGAGCGTGGAAATAACCCAACATCAACAATAAAGGGAGGCACCCCATGAGGCGTGGTGCGCTCGGCAAACACCCCTGTATACACAGGGTGGCTACAGTCAAACTTTAAAGTTCCTGGGTCCTGGCAGTGACCCCATCCCGTGGTCCCCAAGGTTCGCAGGCAACCAATGTCTCAAAGGAGGCGCGGCAACAGCAGCAAAAGTCGGCGCACAAGTGCGCCTCAATGACTTACCCCCAATGAGCCAGTACGGGAGAAACGGACCAGTGTGAGAGGCTGATCCAGGCTCCCAACCCCAAGGCAAAGTGTTGATTCGCAGCCGTGCAGGGCGAGCGTCGTAGGTACCTCAGTCATTGTCACTGAGTTGCTCGGAAGCTTCCTCAAGTCTTGGCGATTTTCTCCTGGCACCAGCACAAATGTGTTTGGCGAACTTGAGGGCAGATTTGGCGTCAGTGAAGAAGTGAGAGGTGTTGTCGTGGTGAACCTTCAGCTTTGCCGGGTAGAGGAGAGAGTAGGGCACTCCAGCTTGCAGTAGAATCTTCTTTGCTGGTAGGAATTCCTTTCGGGCCGCTTGCACCAGGGGGGTGAAATCCGGGTAGAAGGAGATGTGGTTGCCCTGGTGCGTGATCTTACCCTTCTCTCTTGCCAAGCGTAGAATGACGTCTCTATCTTGGTAGTTGAGTAGTTTAGCCAGAATCGGACGCGGTGGGGCGCCCACCGAGGGTTTCTTCCCAAGGGACCTGTGTGCCCTCTCCACCGTGAAAACCGGGGACAGATCCGGATCGAACAGTTCATGCAGGAGGTGCGATACAAACGATTCCATCTTTCCAGTGTTTGTAGTTTCTGGAATGCCTGTAATGCGGATGTTGGATCTCCTGGAGCGTGCTTCCAAATCATCCGACTTGGTGCGCAAACTGTCGATTTCCCGCTCCAGCGTCGTGATGTGTCGCTTGGCCTGTTGTTGGAACTCACAACATTCAGTTTGCCTATTCTCGAGGCGGTCCAGTCTCTGCTCATGGGTGTCCACCTTTGCCTTCACGGATTCGAGTTGCGCAGCCATATTATCAAGCTTGGCATCTATGCTCTTCAAGCTGGTTCTCACCTCCATGATAAGGGCCCCAAAATCTATGTTCTGGGTAGCGCCCTGCGATGACGACGCGCCAATATCCAACTCCATCGCAGTGTTTTTCGGTGGTTTCCTATTGTCAAAGCTCAGTTTAGACTGTTTGTTTTCATTTTTCCCCATCTCTGCAGTCCGATGAAATCCCCCGGTCACTCAATGGGGCAGCACCCGACCTCGCCACTGCCAGCAAGCGTCCAGTTTACCTTTGATTGGCCAGGCGGCGCCAGTGTACACCAGGCGAGCCGATTCAAACGCAGCTCGTCGGGTCAGCCGCGTCAAGGACCGTAGCAAGTGCCCAGTGAGGTCAGCAAACCGACGCGTGCAGTAAGGGTCTGCTCAGGGCCCAAAATGGCGGGCTTCCGCAGTCCGCAGGAAAGGCGCAGCTCAGGGACTCCAGGGGACCAGGGCTGTGAGTCGCCTCCACGGGCGCTCGGCGATGTGCGCCACCGAGTTGAAGGATTACGGGAGGTCTAGGCTCAGTTGCGGAGCGGCAGTGCCATCAGGGTAATCTCCGTAGCCCCTCCTCACCTCTGCACCGGCCTCCGTTGTTATGTGGATGGTGCTAGCGCGACTTCACCGTCTCTCACCGTGGTCCATTCGAGTCAGCGCCGCCCTCGGCGGACGTAGGATCACTGCACCACGGCGCGGCCGTTACCGCCAAGCCTCGCCGGTTTCCGCTCGCTCCTCACAACCCCTCGCCAGAGTAGATCGTGTTAGGCTGCAGCGGAGGTTCTACAGGAAGGCGCCTTCAGCAGTGCAGCAGTCAGCGTCACCTCACCGCAAGATCCGCTCAAGTTGCAGGGCCTCGGCAGCCGCGGTCCACAGTGACTCGCGGCTCCCGGCAAGATGCACTTCCGGTGTGGGACTGGACCAGCCCGCCGGCCGGCGATATTTCAGTCCGTCTCCGCTGTGGATGAGAATCGTCTCCGCGCTCCAAACTCGAGTCGGAGGAGCACCTGGGTGTAATCAGCAGAACCCGGGAGGGATGGGGGTCTGCAGTCGCCAGGAACAGGATAACCGGAGGATTAATAGTAGTAGCCGGCGGAGCTCACTCAAAGAGCGGCCATCTCGCTGCTCGGCTAGCCACGCCCCACCGCCCCCTGACTTCTCGGGCTCATGTTTTGTTTCATTCCTGTTACCTCCCACCTACACAGCAGTGGCGGATTACCACCGGACAAGGGTAGTTAGAGGTGTTTTGAGTAAAGAAGACACTGCAGGTCAAGAATTTGGGGACTTTGCAAAGGGTTTTCTGCCGTTCTGGGGATCCATGGCTAACAGTAGAAACATAAGGCAATTAACAAGGGTAGTTGAATCCACCGTGATTGAAACTGCTGGTGCCCTTAGTAACCTGACTGCTGAGCTCCAGTCGGATCGACTTATGACCCTTCAGAACCGGGTCGCTTTGGATGTAATACTTGCGGACCGAGGTGGAGTATGCAAATTGATCCAGTCTAGTTGTTGCATTTTCATCCCAGATAATGCTCCAACAGTGTACAGGGCCATCTCCAAACTGCATAAGATTTCTGAATCTATTCATGTGGATAAAGGAGATTGGTCGTTAATGGGATGGTTCTGGGAACTGATATCTGCCTGGGGATGGAAAATTCTGATGGTCATTGGGATGGTCTTAGCCATTCTTTTCCTGTTCTGTCTGTGCATACAGTGTGCTCCTGCAATATGTGGCCTCTGCGTCACATCATGTGTACGGAAGCCTGTGTCAAGAGATGAACTAAGTACTAGAATGATGTTACAGCAACATCTCAATGACTTTAGGAATATAGATCTGGACTCAGACTAACATGAGGATAGATTAATTGCCTATGTAAGGGCAAAAGGAGGGTTTGTGGTTCAGAAAATCTGGATTCATATAATTATATTGGACTCGAGAAATAAAACTTCGTCGAAATATGACGAATTTGGTACCAAAAGACCGAGAATGACGAGTACATCATGTACATGTATTTTCGGCGTATTCGAGTGACGATTTCACCTCGAAATCGTCATTTACATTCTGAACCCTTGGCTCCCATTTATATGTTGCCCTTTACATAGGCCTTAATCCAGTTGAATTTGATTCCACAAGGAAACATACTCCTTAATCGACTTCTCCCTGACCTCGGTACAAGTTAGAACCATTGCCCCAGGCCGAACTCGTTAGGTCAGTTCCCTCCCAGTGGCCGAGCAAGATAGCATCTAGGCTCAACCAGCCATAAAACCATTTCAGCGTGCACACCTGCCATATTTCGCTCACATCTTTCTCCACTCTTTCGCTTCACTTACTTTATGGTGGGGAGGTGCCCGTTTTTATTAGGGGTCCAGTGATATCTGATGACATGTTGGGCTTTGCCAAATGATTTGTTGTAGGCAGCACGAAGTGAAATATGGACATGTCATCATGACTCTGCTTTTTCTTTGAACCAGAATATGTTAACTATTTACTTTACAACCAAGAATGTTTTGCCTAGGGCCTAAAACTGTGTATAAGAAGAGAAGCCTGACTTCATGAAAGTGTGCAGTCTCCTGAGAACATACCCGTATTGTACTTCTAGGACACCTGTTACCTTGGTTGCAGCCAATAAACTAATCTTTGACTTCACCTAGAAGACTCCGAGTTTCTGTAGGTCTGGATCAGGAGAACCCGAGGTCTCTGGGTGTTGATTCCCTGGCACCGCTGGGTTACCGGTTCTGTGCCGGTTCTTAAAAACCCAGTACCTCACAACTAAGGGCACATCCTAAGCCCACTCCGTGACACGACATGAGTGGCAGGGGGACACGGGGACAACAGACATCGAAGCTGGACAAATTCGCTTACACCAAGGACCCACCAGACAATCCGAGAGGGGACGCACAGCGAACATCACCCCAGCCAGTCGGAGCCTCAAATGACGCTGATAAGGTCACCCTCCAGGACGTGATGGCGACCCTAAAAGTGATGCAATCCTCAATGGGCACCATATCGACGGACGTGTCCCTGATAAGGGCGAACTTGGCAAAGATATCTGATCGACTCGGAGAAGTGGAAAAGACCACTACAGGATTAGTAGGGGACACGTCTGACCTACAACGTAGGGTCCTACAACTGGAGAAGGATAATACCGCAATGAGGGCCAAACTGGACGATCAAGAAGGACGCTCTCGGCGCAATAACGTCCGCCTGATAGGTGTGCCGGAGACGGAGGGCGGCCCAGCCCTGGACCTCTACTTAGAGGACCTAATACAAAACCAGCTCAGACCCAGGGGACTGTCCAATTATTTCTCGGTGGAACGGGCCCACCGAGTACCCGGAGGAAAGGCTAAACCGGGAGCTACGCCTCGCCCTATTTTGGCGCGCATCTTCAATTTCAGAGACCGGGACGCCATCTTACAGGTAGCTAGAACGCGCCCACCGCTCAAAATTGACAATTCCGAAATCAACTTTTATCCGGACTACACAGCAGCAGTGGCCCAACAAAGGAGGGGATTCACAGATGTGAAAAAAGAAATGCGGGCTCGTGAACTCAAATTCTCGATGATCTTCCCTGCAAAACTCCGCGTCAAATCGGAAGGGAAAACCTGGTTTTTTGAATCACCGCGAGACGCCCAGGATTGGCTGGAGGGCTGGAGACCGGCTAGAGGACCCAAGAATCGTGACCCCAGGCGGAATCTCAACAACGGAAGCTCACAGATGGCCGACGAAACCGAATAGACAGGGAAAGACCCACTGCAAACGCTGCAATGTACTCACCGCTCTACACAGGGAATACGGGAGGATTGACTTCGTACCATGAACATATGCACCGACAGCCTAAGGGACTGCCAACGGCTGAAGAACTGCTTGGTCATACTCATACTTGTCGAACGTGGTAAGATTTGAATCGCAGGTGAGGGCCGTCATGCAGGTAAGAAACTATCATCTAAAAAGACATTGCATGACATTCCCAGAGAGAGGGACTCGAAACAGATCACAGAAGTCTCACCCCCACAAACACTGCTCAAAAGTTGGGACTTTAAGCACTCTGCTCAGTTGGGGAGGTGGACGGTTCTTTGTCCACCGGGCAGGGAGGCAGGGAGGGGGGCATGGGGTTTACACATGATGTATTTGTTATGTTCTTGTTTTATTTTTATGGCTTGGATAGCTCACGCAAGTATGCATACTAAACTCAATTTGGTTATATTGCAACCATTTAGACATGATGCCTCGACCGAGGCCAGCCTGCAACGTACATTTATCACTCGCTCTGAACGTTTCATCCACTTCACGAAACTATGGCCTGACACCCAGATTTCCCCCCCGGGCATCGGCTTGCCATTGACCTTGACACAACCATACTCCGTACCTCTACGGACACACCTGCATATTAGACGTTATGGAAGATACCGATATGCTGATTCCTAATTCCCAATCACATAACTTAACCTCCCCCTCGTTAACAGTTATCTCCTGGAATGTGAACGGACTGGGACATAAAATTAAACGGGAGCTGGTCCTACAATACTTAAAACGGAGGGCGCCCACGATAGTCCTTCGGCAAGAAACACACCTGACGAGTACAACTAGCCAGGCACTAAACCGATGGGGCTTCAAAATGGTCATACACGCTGAGTTTTCCTCTGGATCCCGAGGGGTCGGAATCCTCGTCAACAAGAATGCACCATTAATAATCAAACACACTTGGGCAGACGATCAAGGACGCTTTGCGGCGGTCACATGTCAATGGGAAGGGCGGGCTTACAACATTCTCACGGTATATATCTCCCCCCTTCACTACATCAAGGAACATTTCAGGATCTAGGGAAACTACTCCTGGAACTGCCGGAGGGGAACCTAATCATTGGGGGTGATTTTAATGCTGTACTTAACGCAACAATAGACCGCCAGCCTCCCAGGGAACAGTCTAGGCCATGCCACCTCTTTAAAGAATTTCAAGACGCAATGGGGCTGGTGGATATGTGGAGGACTAAACACCCAACTGACCACTATTACACGTTCCACTCGGGAGCACACAACAGTCTCTCCTGAATAGATTATATACTGACACTGGCAATACCCCCGAAATGATACTCTCCATAGAACATCTACCGAGAGGGATATCAGACCACTCCCCGGTACAGCTGGAATACACCACACAGCCAGCAAGGCGACAGAGAATCTACCCAATCTACCCAGGATACTTGAAAAATCACAAAATTGCTAAAGCTCTACACACTGCGACTACACACTACTTTGAAGAAAACTTATCATCAGTTGAATCCCCGTCCATCCTCTGGGAAGCATATAAAACGGTCATCAGAGGACAGGCCATCTCCGCTATTACGAGACATAAACGGACCCAAAAGGAGACCATAGAAGCCTTAGAAGCAGCCGTACTCACGGCAGAACTAGCTCACGCTACAGACCCCACAGATGACACAGCACGAACACTCACCCTAACCTCGCGCGAATACAGGGCATACGCAGAAGACATGGCCAAACTTAGACACACTGACACCCTACATAGAATATATGAGCTCGGAGATAAAACCGGGAAAATGTTAGCCTGGCTTGAGAAGAAAGACAGAGCGGACAGGTGGATAGCCCAGCTTACGCTCTCTGATGGTACACACACTACCTCCCCCCAAAGCATAGTCGAGGGACTAGCCTCATATTATGCACAGGTACACACTGCCCGTAGCGGGGTGACAGAAGACGACAGTACAAGATTCCTACATGACGTACCACTTATGACCCTATCTCAAGAGGATGCCCAAACCCTAGAGGATGACCTAACGGTAGAGGAACTGGGGAAGGCACTAGCAGCCCTACACACAGGCAAAGCAATGGGGCCGAACGGCCTACCGGTAGAACTATATAAAACAATGGCCCGGCAACTCCTCCCTAACATGCTCCCCATGTATAATGACTGCCTAACATGAGGTATTTTAACGGAGGATCAGCGATTAGCCACTATTATCGTTATTCATAAACCTGGCAAACCACCTGACCAAACATCTTCATATCGTCCGATATCACTCATGATCACAGACGCCAAAGTCTTGGCGAAACTATTGGCACTACGACTACAACCACACCTCACTACCTTAATTCACCCGGACCAATCGGGCTTCATGCCCGGTAGGAATACGTCGCTCAATCTGTGATGTCTTAATGGAGTGCTTCACTGTATCCCACTACTACGAGAAGACACAGCCATCCTGTCCTTAGACGCAACCATGGTGTTCGACCTCGTGGAGTGGCCCTTTCTTTTTGCAGTGCTCCGGAAGATGGGTTTTGGCCCCAAATTTTGTAATTGGATTAAATTACTCTATACAGCCCCCTTAGCCCAGGTAGTTGCCAATGGCCACACTTCACGTACGATTACACTGGGTCGCGGTACACGACAAGGGTGCCCACTGTCCCCGCTCTTATTTGCGCTCATCTTAGAACCACTAGCGGTGATAATACGCACGGAACCACTGATCCGTGGGATCACGTGGGAGCCAGACTGGGAAGACCGTATATCCCTATACGCCGATGACGTACTGATTTACTTAATGTCCCCAACTACATCCCTGATCACCCTACTAGCCGTCCTGGAGAAGTATAGAGAAATATCAGGCTACACGATTAACTGGACAAAGTCGGTCCTATACATCTTACACGGTCAAATGCCCACACTACCTTCCGCATGCACTGTGCAGACAGTGACCAGGGGGTTCCGATACCTCGGAATATATGTCACGCCAAACGACTCAATTTTCATGGAGGAAAATTTGTCAAAACCCCTACTGAGGCTCAAGGCGGACGTGAAACATTGGCGCTCCCTTCCACTGACATTGTTGGGAAGGGCAGCGCTCTTTAAAATGCTTTCGCTTCCGCGATTTCTCTACGCACTACAAAATACCCCTTTTCTGATCCCACCCACATATTTCAAAGCAATTGAAGCAGAAATTTCCTCTTTGTTATGGGACGGAAAACCGGCTCGTATAGCCCATGCCAAACTTGTCCGCAGCTGGTATGACGGAGGGATCGCACTCCCAAGTGTTAAACTATACTACTGGGCTGCTCAGCTAACAGTCATTAATCAATGGCTACACACTCTACAACATGATCCAGCCTACAGCCTTGACAGAACTATACTCCCCGCAGATAAATTGATGAAAGCCCTATACACCAACAAACGAAGGCATACACTCACGGGCCCAACGGCCCCTACTGTCAAGATTTGGCACACAGCACAGAGAGCCCTAGGATGGGAGGGGGTACTCACGCTTGCCACCCCGCTCTGGGACACACGGAGCCTTGGTACCTTGGCTAACACTAAAGGTTTTAGGCAATGGGATCTAATTGGGATTTCCAAGATAGGGGATATGTGGAGCCGGGGAGCAATCATCACATTCGAAGCCTTGAAAGAAAAATACGGGATGGCAGATATTGAGCTCTATCGCTATACGCAAATCCGACATGCGCTACAAGGGGCCATCCCGGTCGGTACCACACTGGCCGACTCCTCCCCCTTGGAAGATAGGCTCCTAACTGAACATCTCCAAAAGAAAGCAATATCACTCACATATCGTAAACTACTAAACAACCTTCAAGACCCCACGGTAGTACTTCGGAGTAAATGGGAGGTAGAACTAAGGGATATAGACGATTAGGACTGGCTACATGCACTAGCTTCTGCAAGAAACGCCTCGATCCTTTCCCGGTTAAAACTTGTACAACTAAAGATACTACATAGAGTATACTATTCACGCACCCTCTTACACAAACTGGGACACATTTCAGAGCCTGACTGCTTGAGGGGTTGTGGTCTCCAGGGAACGTTCTACCACATACTATGGGATTGTCCTAAAATACAAACATACTGGGCGCAACTCATGTCAGAGATCTCGGCAGCCAGTGGGGTAGAGCTACAACCAGAACCAAGGTGCTGCATATTGAATATTTGGTCACCCACGGATCTTAATAGAGGGCTGCAGACATGGGCTACACTGGGCATGGCTCTGGCTAAACGTAATATCGCTAGAAAATGGGGGTCTAACCTAATACCTACAAGAACGCAATGGGGGAACGATATGGATGCGGCAATGGTGGCAGAAAGGGCGGTCTATGTACACAGAGGTTGCCCCAAAAAATGGTCCAAAATATGGGGGAAATGGAATGAATATCGAGGCGATATATGTGAACCCCCGCAAGAATTGTCTGACCCCGAGACAAGCCCATAGGATGGAATACAAACTAAGCTATCTAATATATTCCTGTTGAGTCCCATGGGGGGGGGGAAGGAACCAGAAAAGAAATGGGATACGAAGGTATTACTGATATACTTGTTTGTTGATGAAATAGTTACGAATAGGCAACACGTAAAAGACTACCACTTAATAAAATTATCATCTAATGGTCATCGTATGTTGTGAGAACACATGTATACTGCTATCTATGTTAGAGCGAGAAAATATATAACGTACTGATCCTTGTTATGAATAATAATTGTCTATATATATATGAGGATAAATACAATGCCATATGTATGTATTACGATGCTGATAAAAAGCCAATAAAAATTGTTTAAAAAATAAAAAAAAAACATAACACAACCAAAGCAGACACGTTGAACTCCTATTAAAAACATAGGAAAACCACCAGCACCAACCCATTTCTAAAAATCCCCTCCAAGAGTAGGCCAACTCCTCCTCTGCATTCCTTAAAACAAATATCAAAATGAATTTATGGATCTGGTCAAAGCAGACAGGCCAGCTAGCTGCCCTTCTGACCCTTGCCCACCACAAATCTTCACGAACATTCTTTTAACTACTTCTGCTGCCACACCAATAAGAAGGATCATCAATAATACTTTAACAACAGGAATCTTTCCAAAAGACCTAAAAGGGCGTACATACACCCATTATTAAAGAAAACTAACCTGGACCTGCATGACCCCCACAACTACAGACCAATTACAAATGGAGCTATCATGGGCAAATTGATGGAAAGAGCAGCATTTACCCAGATGTCACAATTCATTGAAGATAGCCCCATACTTTCAGACTGCCAAACAACATTCCACTCAGGAAGAGGCACAGAATCTGCCCTCATCCCTATCTGAAATTACCTTAAAAACACAGTAGACCAGAACGGTCTACTGCTGCCACACCAGTAAGAAGGATCATCAATAATACTTTAACAACATGAATCTTTCCAAAAGACCTAAAAAGGGCATACATACGCCCATTATTAAAGAAAACGAACCTGGACCTGCATGACCCCCACAACTACAGACCAATTACAAATGGAGCTATCATGGGCAAATTGATGGAAAGAGCAGCATTTACCCAGATGTCACAATTCATTGAAGATAGCCCCATACTTTCAGACTACCAAACAGGA
Organism: Lissotriton helveticus; assembly: GCF_964261635.1. NCBI lineage: Eukaryota > Metazoa > Chordata > Amphibia > Caudata > Salamandridae > Lissotriton > Lissotriton helveticus. The sequence goes on along the minus strand of NC_136059.1, from coordinate 1,418,541,459 downwards.
TTCCACTCAGGAAGAGGCACAGAATCTGCCCTCATCCCCATCTGAAATGACCTTAAAAACACAGTAGACCAGAAGGGGAATGCTATACTACTTCTCTTGGATCGCTCACCTTTCTTCAACACAGTTAACCATGGCACTCTACTGCAAAGACTCTACTAAACTAGCATAGAGGGGACTGCTCTCGCATGGATCGCATCCTACCTTCAAGACAGAACAGATGTCATCCATTCTCCCCCTTTGTCACCAAAACCCATACTTCACAAAAGCAGGGGTCCCTCCAGGCTCTATCACCTCACTCATGTTTTTCAACATATACATGAAATCATTACCGGCAATGATCAATGAATTTCAGCTCACATGCTAGAACTATGCAGATGACACACAAATACTTCTAAAGCTCAAAAGCCTCAAATACATTGGAAACTCACAAATCTTCAATTGCCTCAGAACTGTTGATCAGTGGATGACATGAAGCCATCTCAAATTGAAATCTTATAAAACTGAAATACATGTGGCAACTGGGAAAATTATGACCCACTCTGGGCCAGGCTGAACCACCTCCTAACTTATCTAAGGAATTAAGAAACCTTGAAATTAACATGGACTCCAAGTTATCAATGAATGCCCAAGTGGACAAATGACCAAGATCAAGCTTCATTACCATGAAAACTCTGAGATGCATCTTCCCCCACCTGGGATTTCCACACCAGGTCCAGGCTACTATTTCTCTTGTACTGCCTAAACTTGATTATCCCAATGGCCTCTACCACGGTTCACCTTAATCAACTATGAAAAGACCACAACAGATTCAGAACTCTGCTGCCAGACTACTCCTACATGTAAAGCCACTAGCCCACATCTCCCCAGTCTTTAGGGCTTTACATTGGTTACCGGTTGGCAAAAGATCCACCTTCAAACTGCTTCGTCTCACCCACAAAGCAGCAGATGGAACAGGGCCACTTTTCATCAAGAATAGAATCACCAAATACATTCAACAAAGGAACCTCAGCTCAAGATTGGCACCTTGCCCCAAAACCCCACATACGAGCAAAAAACCATAGATGGTACATCTTTCTCTGGTCAAGCAGCCAAACTATGGAATTCATTAACCCCAAACATAAGATGTGCAGATAACTCTTTCCTTCAGAAGACAGCTTAAGAGTTGGCTCTTTCCTCAAACTTAATGTATAGCATATCCCTGCGTTTGTAAACATGTATATTTGATTATATGTATCTAGATATGTGTACTTCTTACAAATATGTATAATAACTATGGTTTTTAAATATATACCGTATTTTCCGGCGTATAAGACGACTTTTTAACCCCTTAAAATGTTCTCAAAAGTCGGGGGTCGTCTTATACACCGGGAACCAAATTTATAGGAGTGGAAGCAACTCTCCACCGACTTTGAATTTGGAGCAGAAATCAAGTTGGACCGAGTCAGCATCCACGAGACCTCCAATATGGCCTCTGGGCTCTTGCTTCACTCTGCGCGCGTTCGCACTCCCTGTGCCATGGCAGATTGTGGCTCGGTATCGGAGGCACTCTGTTCGGGGCCCACCTCATGCGATCTGGCGTCTTCTCTCCCAGCTACTGGTCCCCCTTATATTCGTGCTTATGTGAGCCAAACTAGTTAATCCCCTCAAGCTCCCGCGGAGGGGGCGGCGATTGTCATTGTCAGGCCTCCTCAGTCCTCCGGGGGTTCCATATTTTCTGAAACATGCAGGGGCAACCACGGGCATTATACACCTGTGTCTCCACCCTCAAACACCAGCCAAGATTCAATTCCCATACCGGCACTGTGGGCAGAATGGGGCTCCCCCATTATTTAGCTATGTCCTGCCTTGCAAACGTGAGAGCTATGTTACGAAAGAACAGTGTGTGCATCTCTAGTGTTTGCTCCCCTCATATGCTCAGCGTAATGAACTGTGGCGAGAGTACCCCCTGTCAGTGCCCCCCCGCCGTGTGCCATGCCTAAGTAGGTATGTCCCTGGGTTCAGCTGTTATCACGCACTTACTGGCTATGTACTCTATGGAGCTCACCATGCCACTCCAGAAGGTGGCATGGTGAGCTCCACTTCCACGACCCAGGAGCCAGGAGCTGATGCCACTCGTGTCGGTGCGCAGTCTCTTACAGTCCCGTAGTGTCGATGGGAGCAGGCTCTCACGGGGCATTTTATGTATTTTCTAACTGCTTGTTCAGTCTAGAGACACAGCGCGCACATGCGCTGATCTAGCGTCTCTCTCTCCTTCCAATGTGGCCATAAATCTCACGTTCATTGGAAGGAGAGGAGTGTCAGTATGTCATCTCCTCAGTTCATGGGCATTGAAAGGGGACTGTAGAATGTTCCCGCTGGCAATACAGTACCGGTATATAAGGTTTTGCTGAAGTTATGCTATTTCTGAAGGGTGATTACAGTACCGTACATTCCTGATGAATCACAAACACACTGCATTTCTTTTTAAGATCGGATGTTGAATCCTTACACACCTTCTTTTGATACACACGCATAATACCTGAAATGCACTGTTCTGCATGGCTGTATAATGAAAGGAGATGCTTGGAGAGGGTCTGTAGTGTGAGCACATAGTAAAGATGACACTAACAACATGTTTTAGAACATGAGAGGAACTACAAACCTCCAAATCCAAGCAGAGTTTGTATGCAGTGTGCACAGGAAATACCGGTACCAGTACCAGTACATCGCTTGCCGTGATTGGCTGGTTGTTGTAGACAGGAAAGGCAGTCAATCTGGTGAGCAGATACATGTGGTGGTGAAGACAGTACAGCACAGCACCAGTATCTGTACTGGTTCATACAGTACAGCACCAGTACATACAGTACAGTATGCAAATGGCTAACAGTCAAGAACCCATCATGGCTCCAGCAGCAGCAAGAAGAAAGAAATATGAAGCCAGTTACAAACTTAGGGGCAGATTTATGAGGCCCTTGCGCCACGTTTACGCCGCTGTTGCGTCACGCAAGGGGGCGTAAACATGGCGCATCCCTACGAACGATTTACAACGTGACGCATCTAGGCAGATGCGTCACGTTGTAAAGCCCTGCGCCGCTTGTGGGCGTTCCGGCGCAGGGTGGGCGTTCCGGGGCAGGTGCGCCTCGCAAAAGTGGCTGAGTGAAATCTATAAGATTTCACTCATTCACTTTCAGGCCAATGCTGCGTCAAAAGCCTGCGCCTGCTTGAAGCAGGCGTAGGTCTTGATGCAGCATTGGTCAGATAGGGCACCCCCGAGCCTTGCTGGAGCTGCGTCGCGCTTGCGACGCAACTCCAGCAATGCGCCGCCTTTACGGCACAGATGCGTCACGCATCTGTGCCGTTTTTGCCCCATGGTGCGCCGCATTGTAAATGCGGCGCACCATGGGTGGCGGAGCTGTGGCGCACTGTGGCGCACATTAACTGGCGCATCCCTGGGGATGCGCCAGTTAACATAAATCTGCCCCTTAAAGTTGTAAACTTTGCCATGGAACATAATGACTGTGCTGCTGCAAGACAATATGGAGTAACAGAAAAGATGGTTCGGGACTGGAAAGCAAATGAAAAAGCATTAAGGAGTATGTGAAGGGGTAAATGTGCATTAAGAAGAGGCACCCCACATTGGCCAGAACTCGAAAAACATGTAGCAAACATGGTGAATGAGCATCGCCTAAGCGGTTATGTAGTGAAACGAAATAAAATAAGTTTGTTTGCACTTCAGTGGGCCAAATCTAACCCAGATCTCAGCAACAGATTTAAGGCCACTGTATCCTGGTGTACTAGAATCTTGGGAAGGCAAAATCTGGTATTGAGGCAAAAGACGAAAATTGCACAAAAATTACCTGCAGATCTTGATGCCAAAGTACATAGTTTCCATCGCTAAGTAATACAGCTGCGCAATAAACATGGCTATGCGTTAAGTAGTATCGGAAATATGGATGAAACTCCAATGAATTTTGATATGGTTGCAAATAAAACTGTCCATCCAAAAGGTGAAAAAACATTTTTTATAAAAACAACAGGACATGAGAAGTCCAGTTTTACAGTGGTACTTGCACGCATAGCTGATGGCGCAAACTGAGACCAATGGTTATTTTTAAAAGAAAAACAATACCGAAACTCAAGTTTCCTGTTGGTTGTTTTGTACATGTGAATGAAAAAGGCTGGATGGATGAAGAAGGGGTAAAGCTATGGCTTGATAATGTATGGAGCAGGCGACCAGGTGGACTTATTCAAAAACGTAGTCTACTGTTGTGGGATATGTTCAGGGCTCATTTAACTCCCAGCACCATGCAAAGGCTGGAAAGAATAAAATCAGATGCTGCAGTTATTCCTGGAGGATTGACATCATTGGTACAGCCACTGGATGTGTGCCTAAACAAGCCATTTAAAGATCGCATTCGAGAACAGTGGAATGAGTAGATGGTTAGCGGCGAAAAGTCATTCACAAAAGGAGGAAACATGCGTGCTCCACAGTTGGATGTTTTGTGCAAGTTTGTCATAAAAGCCTGGAATGATATTGATGCAGTAACAGTCATCAAGTCTTTCAAGAAGTGTGGCATATCAAATTCATTAGATGGTATGGAGGACGACTACTTGTGGGAAGATGAAGAGGAAGTCGAAGCCGAGACCACACCATCTGATACAGAATTAGATCCATACGATGACTGCTTTACAAATGTAAAACCAAAGGAAATGATGGACGGAGCGTAGACAATACAAACACTCACCCCCAGTCAACTGATCTGGGTTTAATCCATCACGGTTCTTTAGCTCACTCCGCCACCCCAGTTCAGACATGGCCATATGCAAATCAGTTTGACCCTGTGCCTCATGGGAACAGTCCAGCCCGAACTGCCAAGCCATGTATTCCCCGGACCAGAATCAAGCTTCCCAGGACCAGTTTCTGGCATTACAGCCGTCTTCAGCCGGGCTTGCTTGAATCCAGTGGCAAAGTGAGCAAGGGACTCACGTCTGAGCATACCCTGCCAACTTAGGGTGAACAAAGAAAAACCAAAGGGGATGATGGACGGAGCGTTGACAATACAAACACTCACCCCGAGTCAACTGATCTGGGTTTAATCCATCACCGTTCTTTAGCTCACTCGGCAACCCCAGTTCAGACATGGCCATATGCAAATCAGTCTGACCCTGTGCCTCATGGGAACAGTCCAGCCAGAACTGCCAAGCCATGTCTTCCCTGGACCGGAATCAAGCTTCCCAGGACTGGTTTCTGGCATTACAGCCGTCTTCAGCCAGGCTTGCTTGAATCCAGTGGCAAAGTAAGCAAGGGACTCACGTCTGAGAATACCCTGCCAACTTAGGGCGAACAAAGAAAAACCAAAGGGGATGATGGAGTGGGCTAAAGAACGGTGATGGATTAAACCCAGATCAGTTGACTGGGGGTGAGTGCTTGTACTGTCAACGCTCCGTCCATCATTTCCTTTGGTTTTTCTTTGTTTGCCATAAGTTGGCAGGGTATGCTCAGGCGTGAGTCCCTTGCTCACTTTGCCACTGGATTCAAGCAAGCCGGGCTGAAGATGGCTGAAATGCCAGAAACCGGTCCTCGGTAGCTTGTTTCCGGTCCAGGGAAGGCATGGCTTGGCAGTTCGGGCTGGACTGTTCCCATGAGGCACAGGGTCAGACTGATTTGCATATGGCTATGTCTGAACTGGGTTGGCAGAGTGGGCTAAAGAACGGTGATGGAATAAACCCAGATCAGTTGACTGGGGGTGAGTGCTTGTATTGTCAACGCTGCGTCCATCATGTCCCTTGGTTTTTCTTTGTTCGCCATAAGTTGGCAGGGTATGCTCACACGTGAGTCCCTTGCTCACTTTGCCACTGGATTCAAGCAAGCCGGGCTGAGGCCAGCTGAAATGCCAGAAACCGGTCCTCTGTAGCTTGTTTCCGGTCAGGGGAAGGCATGGCTTGGCAGTTTGGGCTGGACTGTTCCCATGAGGCACAGGGTCAGACTGATTTGCATATGGCCATGTCTGAACTGGGGTGGCAGAGTGGGCTAAAGAACGGTGATGGATTAAACCCAGATCAGTTGACTGGGGATGAGTGCTTGTATTGTCAACGCTCCGTCCATCATTTCCTTTGGTTTTTCTTTGTTCGCCATAAGTTGGCAGGGTATGCTCAGACGTGAGTCCCTTGCTCACTTTGCCACTGGATTCAAGAAAGCCGGGCTGAAGACGGCAGAAATGCCAGAAATCGGTCCTCGGTAGCTTGTTTCCGCTCCAGGGAAGGCATGGCTTGGCAGTTCGGGCTTGACTGTTCCCATGAGGCACAGGGTCAGACTGATTTGCATATGGCCATCTCTGAACTGGGTTGGCAGAGTGGGCTAAAGAACAGTGATGGATTAAACCCAGATCAGTTGACTGGGGGTGAGTGCTTGTATTGTCAACGCTCCGTCCATCATTTCCTTTGGTTTTTCTTTGTTCGCCATAAGTTGGCAGGGTATGCTCAGACGTGAGTCCCTTGCTCACTTTGCCACTGGATTCAAGCAAGCCGGGCTGAAGACGGCTGAAATGCCAGAAACCGGTCCTCTGTAGCTTGTTTCCGGTCCAGGGAAGGCATGGCTTGGCAGTTCGGGTTGGACTGTTCCCATGAGGCACAGGGTCAGACTGATTTGCATATGGCCATATCTGAACTGGGGTGGCAGAGTGGGCTAAAGAACGGTGATGGATTAAACCCAGATCAGTTGACTGGGGGTGAGTGCTTGTATTGTCAACCCTCCGTCCATCATTTCCTTTGGTTTTTCTTTGCTTTACAAATGTACCACAAGATCTCATTGATTTACTTATGATATCAGATGACGAAGAGGAGGATTTTGAAGGCTTTTAAAGGGAAACTGTCACGCCAGCAAATCCTGTAAAAATAGCTTGGAGTTATGAAAAGTTTAATCCACTTGCACTGTTTTATGTTTACTGTACATGTTTGATGACAAACAGCCTTATGTTTATAAGTGACTGTTTTTCATATGGTTCTAAAAAATAAATTGTGACTAAAGCAATATTGTTTATACAAACAATTGGTTTGAGTTCAGTCTTTGAGTGTGTACAATAAATGCTTAACACTTTCCTCTGATAAAGCCTTACTGCTCACCCAAACTACCACACTACCATAAACCTAGAATAAGGTGCTCTCTACTTTTACCTCTGCCTACCCTTGGGGTTCCACTGGAGACTGTGCACACTATACCTCACTTTGGTATAGTATATACAGAGCCAGCTTCCTGCAATTGCATGTCCATCAACAAGACAGGATTGAAAGACAAGATCCAATGACACACGGTACTAAAACTACGATAACTCCAGAGACCTCCTTCACCCGCTTTCCAAATCTCTTAATGCTAGCAAGATCATGGGTAGGAATTTCCTCATGAAGGTTCAAAATGTTGCATTTCACAAAACATTGGGTATCTAGAAGAAGCTTGCAAACGTGTTTTTACCAATGTTAATCCGCTTGCAATAAAATGGCCGCATGCGTCTGTCACACTCACGTGACATGACGTATCTTTCACTTGGAGGGAAACTTTTGCTAAAATGGCTGCTCTGTGTTACAGTATGCATGAAGCTTGCACTGCTGCTTTTGCTAAGCTGTTTGTTCTGCTTAACCTTAACGCAATAGTTAAATATAAAGTAATGGGAATAGAGTAGAGATAAGTGGAATACAGTGCATTCATTTATTCTGTGTTCTCAATACTGTTTCTTTTCTATTCTTGCATGTAAATCAATTTGGGCCTGACGTCTATTGCTGAACTCCATCTTGGAGAAAATTGCGACTGTGCACGAATCACAAAGTCCATGAAGCCGAGTGACCTTTGAAACACTGCTAAAGAGCCAACTTGCTAGAAGATGCTTTGTGGGAACCTTACCTCTTGACCCTACGGAGGAAACTAGAGTTCTAAAATGGACTAAAATGTAACAAATATTGGAACATTCATTGTCGGGTGGAATAAAATATACATGGGAAAATAAAAATTGATGGGCGGAAACGTTAATAGAATATTCAAAAGAATAGTGTCATTTTGGTATGGTGTGATGACCTCTCCTCATTCCTTGTCCAATCAAAATTTGGGATCCTTACACTTGCAACATTGGGCGTGGTACACTGACCTGAAAAATAGTATAACTAGGGTAGGCTTAGCCAGTTAATTTATCCGACTTGTCCGAATAGCTGATCTGTCACTGACCCAACGCACTCAATAGGTAATCGGGAGAAGAGGTGCTGGCGGAGCACTCTGTCAGAAGGTTCGAAACCGATATTGGGGTTTGCAAGCTGAAGTGCTGGCGAAGCACTTTGGTCGGAGAAATGGATAACCTGGTTTTGGCTGTTAGCCGCAGAGAGGGAGCAACGCAAGCGTTGCAACTTTAACTGCGGGTGCCGGTCTTAGCCTGTGGTGGTCCTGTCCTGATCCAATTTGGCTTTACCTGTCCTGATTCTGATTTTCACCTGCCTGCCTTTATGGTGCCTGCACATTCAGGGTTCTGTCCTTTAAACTGACCCGTGGCCAGGGTTAGTTCTTCACACCATTCTAGGTAAATATACTATGTGGGTATGTCATTGTTCTGATTCCTTCTCTCTTCTCACCCGAATGATAAATGATAAAAGTTTTACATATTGTCGTATATCATTGTTCTGATTCCTTCTCTCTCCCCACCCTTTTGTCAAATGCGTAAAGACTGCTTTATAAGAACTCTGCATACTTTCATTCTAATCTTATTTTCCTAATTAAGAATGTTCTATTATTCAATGCTTGGATTATGACGATTTAAAAGATTTAGATAAAGAGCCTAAATCTTTCCCGAGTTTGTGGTTATTATAAGAGTCCAAATGTTATTTTTCCTATTATTCTAACACCCTTGATCCCATAGGACTTTAGGTACCGACTACAAGGATTGGTAAGTCAATGGTATAGGTCCTAAAATGAAATTCATAAATCACTGATTAGAGGAAAGCCCACAGGTTTCCTAATTAGACTCACATACGAGTTTATGTCTTGTTTTATGGGCCCAGATGAGTATGGTAAACCGAGTCGGGTGACCTGCGCGCTCTATCAGTATTTCTTTTGGTAGCAGTAGTATGGTTAGAGTTTAGTTAAAATAGGTAGTTATTTAGTTGGTTAAGGAAAAATATTTTCGCATAATTGAAATCATATTATTGATTGTATTGATTTATGTATTAACCAAAATTGTTCGTACCTGTTATATGTTTTGTATGGAATCCCCGGGGGCAGAATAGCGGGTGATAAATGGAAGCCACACTGCAGTGAGGTCACTTACCTAGAGGAAATAAGTGCATGGTTAGGTAAAACCGGAAGCACTATTTAAGGATTTTCTGTATAAATGTGTGAATAAATGATGGCAAAGAGTTCGCTAGTAAAACGTTTGGTGTGATATCACCTAGAAAGGGTCACACGGAAGGAGTAGCAGGTTCTTCTGAGCTTGATTGATAGCAAAGGGGTTCGCTGGTGAAACTATGGCATTAGTACATCCCTGAAGGGATAAGTCTGAAGGAGTAGCAGGTTCTCTAATGCTTGTGTGGAGGGTAGACGGAAGGGATCTACTCATAGTATATGAAGAGTAAGCAGAAGGGATTTACTCGCAGTGAGTGAAATATATCTTTCCTTTGAATTAGTCACTCAGGTACAGTGGCAAATGTTTTACGTTGTTGAATAATAAAATTCTGCATTTAAAGTGAAGGAAATTAAGTTTTCGTATTACCTTGCAAAGAAGGGAGTCAGTCGCGGACCAGCGCTGATGTCACTCAGAGCCGCGCTGGTATTGGTTGAGACAGCGGGTGTGTAGCTGAGGTAATAGTTGTGAAGGAGGGGTGAGTATAGGAGCGTGAGAACTAGTCTCACGAGAAAAACCGCGCGACCATTGGTTGAAATTATTTGAATTCTAAATTTTGATTGGTCACATAAAAAATAAAAGACGTGTTGGTATTGGAAGTAATTTGTAAACAAATTGAGAATATTCAGAAGATTTGCGTTTGAAATATATATGGAAAATAGGTCCGCTTGTAGGAAATAGACCTGATAGGAGCTATTTAGGGTTTGCACAAGAACAGCATATAAGAGGAAGACCTTTTAACATGTACGGAGGAAAAAGGAAAATGTAATTCATTAAAAGAATTAAGAATTATTTCAAAAAAGATTAAGCAATTAAAACAAGAGAAGGGATTATTATTCCACCACCAAATACGCCCGCATCATACATGATGGTAGAAAGGGGCTATCACACTTGTGTGTTGTTAGAAAACTGGATAGAGTACACAAAAGATGACGGTGTTTTAGCATTTCCAGAAAATGGTACATTTAATGGCAGAGTTTTGCACAATTTAAGAACTCGCATGAATGAATTAGATCCCAGACCTAGATTAACGCAGAATGAGGCATTGGAGGAATGGGAAGCTGAGGCTTTTGAGCGAGATAGACCCAGAAGTAATGGTAATTGGAGTAGGTTTTATACCAGATTTCCAAAAGATGCAAGAGATAAATTAATGAAGCAATGGAGACAGTCTATGTTAGTGGAAGGATTGTATCCTGTATTAACTTTAGAAGAGCCCATTGGAAGTAAAAAGAATGAGAAAACAAAACATTTAATGACTAGTGGTGAGTCAGATGATGATTATGTAGAGGATTTGTTGATGAAAAATCACCACCTTAAAATGAGGAACCAAGCACAGTTAATCCAAATACTCCTTTTCTGAAACCACCTTTGATTCCGCAAGTGGTACATGAGACTTCACTGGAAAAAGTACTACAGGACAGCGAAAGAGAAGCATTACATAAACAGAGAAGTGAATTGATTCAGAAACTTTCCCAATTAAATACTAATCCTGAAGCCCTAACAATTCCGGTAACTATTAGCCCAGTTGTTCCTTTGTACGGAGATAAGCAAGCTAATCCTAAAACTCCCGTACTAACTACACCTGTAGTTCAATCAAGAAAAGAATCCTTAATAGTTGATGATCAAGCAAGTGAATGTGAGTCTGTGATTTCACCTGATGGATTTGCCCATAAGAGAACCAGTGAGTGACTCGGTCAGGAAAACTACTCCTTTAAATTCGAGAGAAGTACAAATAGAGACATCCTCAGGTACAAGAAATGCCACAGTAGTAACCCCAGAAGAAATAGAAAGATGGATACGAGAAATAGAGAAGCCAAAGTCACAGCCAAAAGTATTGAATATATTCAGATTAAGAGTTGAATTAGAGGAAATGATGGCTGGAAATGTGGGATTGGACAAATTAAATACATTCAGTAAAGATGAGTTATTATTCATATGTAAAAGCATTACTAGAAATACAAGAAGGTTTCATGAAATGGACATGGCAGCTAACATGGGAATTGACATTGGCAAATCTAAAGTATTACAGAAACCATATAGAGTAGAATTTTCTGACAACGACTTGGAAAATATGAATGTGTCAGGTAGAAAAGTACAAATCAAGGAGTTGATGTCATTATTGCAGAAATGGGTTGACCTAGAAAAATGGAAACTAGATGGGCAAAGAAAAAGGAAGAGGCTCGATCAAAACAAACTGCTTCTGAATATGTGTTAAACGAGACAGAAAAGGTGGAAAGGTTATGTCTCATGAGAGAGGTACCAGGTGGAGGTTATGTACATGTCCCATGGTCCCGACAGGATAGTTTGTCCTTTACAAATGATTTCCCAAAACTTCGAGAAAAACCTGAAGAATGGAACAGACAAGTTGAGAGATTTGTGAAGGTTTCAAAATGTCTTTTGAAAGATTTAGATGGATTATTTGACATTGTTTTACCTGTACATCTGTGGACAGAGTGTAAAATTGCTATTGATTGGCCTAGTGATGAGTACCCTAGAGACCCAAAGACAGGGGCACCTTCTGATGAGGTTATAAAGAAGTACAACCAGGTAATACTCTACCTCAAAGGAAAGGTGCCTGCAAAAGAGACTGATTGGACTAGAATAGATAGAACTGTTGCACTAACCTGCGGACTTTGCTTGCTTGGAATTTGCAGTGGGGGCCACGATTTGGCGGAGAACCACGCTCGCCCTTTCTTCTGGATTCTGCCCAGGGATATTTTCGCCACCTCTCGCGTTTCCCGCTCCGCGGGAAACGCTCGCAGCTGGGGGTTCCTGCATCTACCATCGGAGGGAGAACTACAGTGTCCAACAGACATCGGGTCACAGAGTCAGCCTCCCGCCATGCCCCCACAGGTGTATTTAACCTGCCTTGTAATCGCGCAGCGCGGGACGAGCCGGGCGAAGCCCGGGCAAAGAGCGCCGTCCGGGGCTGGCCAAGGCTGGGCTGGGCCATCCCCCTTACATCTGGACATTAATAGGTATCGGTAATTTTTATTGTACCCTGTACCATTCCACAGACTTGTTGTTTAGCGACTGCTAAAAGATAGTGTGTTTGTTCATGCCAATGTCAACTAGATATGGAAGGGGCATGCGGGTGGGGGGAGGCAGTGTTAGTGGTACGATGGACCAGTTCATCACCCGGGCTTTCTCGGTTCTCGAGAAAGAAATTGCCATCACAGAGCGTCGCCTCTCACGTGAGCACCTTAACCATAAGCGCTCTTCCCTAGGGCCCCTGGCTTCGGCAATCTCTCCTGTACATAATGTTGAGCCCCTTAATGAAGTTGAACCTGGGATAGACTTGTCAAGATCAGGCGTTATAAGGGCCAGCCTGGAGAGGCTTAATGCATTAGAATCTCACAGGCAATCAGTTACAAGAATTGGGGCCAGCCCCTTCCACAGAGAACCATACCCCCATTAGTAATCCTATAACCTCTGAGAGACCTCTTGTGCAACTAGAGGCAGTGACAGCTAGAGGAGCTAGAGCAGGACCCATTAAAAGGAAAAGAGTCATAAGCTACCAAAGGGGTGGACATCTTATACCCTCAAAGAAGCTCAGGGGAAATTGCTCAAAGGGTACTGCGAAACCCATGGGGCTAGGGGGGTTGAGAAGCAGACGAGTGCTAGTACACGAGGAAGTTCTTTGACTTGTGGGCAGCCTTTATGTATTCCAAGAGAGCTGGAGAATGTAAGCCCAAGGCCCATCTCCACTTCAGACACTTTATCTCAGATACCCTCCATCTCCCAGATAGAGAAAATGATGAAATCCCTGATACTCCCCGTACTTGAGAGGGTGAAAGTCTTGACGGAGAGGCTGGATAGATTTGAGCAAGCCTCTCTTGACAATTGTTTTTCACTCAAGGCTCTAATCAAGTTACATTCAAAAAACAGGGAGGGAGTGCCAGAGGCGTACAAAGATCCCCAGGTGGATCTTACATCTACAGAGTCGGGGGCTTCAATAGCACCAGAGGAAGTTCTTGGGTCTACAGTGGGTGCAAACATTGTTGTACATGATGGTCCTACTCACACTAATGAACAAACCAGCTCCATCTGCAATTTGAATATAGACAAAGGGCATAAGGGTCCCCGCCACAGTCTATCCACCCAGAGCAAGGGCATTAATACTACCCTGGGAAGAAGAGGAAACAAAATTCTAGCTCACTTGCCCCAACACATATGCCTTTCCTGGCTGAGAAGGGAGACACTAACCCTCCCCATATTAATCTACCGCTAGAATGCCAGCCTTATGTAGTTGTGCTTACTGGAGTCCCTCAGCGTAAGGCTGACAAACAAGAATCGTATGATGAACTTAAAAACAAAACTGTGTTTTGGTTAAAGGTGAACAGACCTCTTCCCAGCTCATTTGACGGTCAGGTTCTCAATGTCAGAAGGGTTAGTTGGGTCGGAAGCAGGACAAAGGACACGACAGGAGATTGCATTTTGGTTAACTTTAGGGACGCTAGGGTTGCAAGGTATATCTGCAACCAATATTCTGGCCAAGGAAGTTCAGGAATTGACACACAAGATCTTAGCTATTTCCAACTTCAACCAGTACTTCCCTTGTATGCTAGCTATCAGCCCTGGGGTGGGAGGGAAAGAGGGTTCCACCCCTACGACCATTATACCAATATGACCTATGTGTCAAATGCGGGCCCAGGAGCCTACAGGATGGGTCGTGGCTGTTGACATGGTGCTTATTCTCCTGATATGAGGTTATCAGCTGCAGCTGACACGGTTGGGCGTAGAGTGGCGGCCGAGTACGGTGCGCCACATGGGCCATCATACTCTTCTGAGCGCTTTTCATCTTTAAATACTGTTAGCCCCACAGTTAAGCCTGCTTCTGACTTTCTTCAATCAGAGAACAGTCACAGGCCTGATGAGCTGGAGGGCACGCCATTGGGGACTCAAACCAAGCACAGTATGCTAGCTACACAGTCTCCACTTGAGCAAGTTGCGGTGAATAGTGATTTGAGGATCCTCAGATGGAATATAGCAGGTATCACCAGAAAATTAGAACTCCCGGATTGGAATTATTTTATTGAGTCTTTTGTGATATGTATTTTTTAAGAGACCTGGAGTGTGGAGCCTTGTTATAAGGTTGGTTATACCACGTATTTTCTACCAGCTATTCCATCCCTCACAGGGAGAGGTCGCCCCTCAGGAGGACTTCTCATATGGGTTAGCATATCTTTGGGTTGTCAAATCAGGCGTAGATAATCTAATTCTCCAGACATTCTAAGAATCTCAGTAAGGGGGCCCCAGAGAGGGCGCATCATGGAGATATTTAATATTTATGCTAGGGGCACTAAAGGTGGCTCCCCATCTCCGAGCGTTACTGAGTTTGAAGACGAACTTAGCCAGTGTAGTGATAGTATGTATGTCCTGATCGCAGGGGACTTCAATTGTACTTTTGAACCCCTTGCGGCAGAGGATATTTTGGGTATCTCCGATGAGGATGCCCGGAGGGGTATTCCAACTTTAACAATCTTGCCCATAAAGAGACGGACCCAACAGGCCATCCAGCTTAACACCTTAACTTTGGAATTTGGTCTAAGGCAGTGAATGGCAGAGCACCATCGGACCCTTCCGGAGCCCATACGTTCAACAGGGTAGATCATTCCTCTAGGATAGACTACATCCTACTTGACTTTAAGCTCTGGAGTTTTATGCGTGACATGGAAGTTTTGTCCACTGTGGACAGCGACCATAATCCGCTATCCTTGATTTTCCACCCTCTGTGGTCACTTACAAATGGCTTGCAGGAACCATCTGTATCACGATCAACCCTAGAAGTTCGCCCATCTAACTGTGGGAGGCGCCTTAAATGGTGTAAGGTTGTGCTGGACGAGGGAAAGGTCCAAACTATTGGGGAACTGATGGGTGCGGCCCTGTCGAAAATGGACAGTACCATCTTGGACCCCCATGAAGTATCCATTCTTTTCTGTGATACTATTAGTGCCCTCGATAACCTATTTATAGCACACAGTAGGGGTTCCCCCGTAAGGGAGCGCCAGAGACCTACGGGCAACCCGAGTTGGTATTCCAAAAAATTTCGGCAGATGAAATCTGCACTCTGAAAGCAGTTAAACTCAAGGACCCAGAGCTGATTCGGGTCGCCAGGAAGGATTATAAGCTCTCCATTAGTGAAGCCAGGAAAGATTGGGAGGACTAGTTCTGGTACGACCTAAAGGAAGCTAGCGCGGGGAGGGATTCTAGTGGTTTCTGGAACCTAGTGAGGGCTAGGAATAGGCCTGACAGCTCCCTCATAACATGTAATATTATTGGTCAAACGTGGTTTGATAATTTTTCTCTTCTTTATACCATCAATCTGGATGACAGACTGGGGCCAATTATACCATCTCTAATGGGCCCCATTGGGGAGAGCGAAGCTCATCCCTTTACAGCTAAGGAAGTGGAATACGTGATAAAATCATTAGTGTCGAACAAAGCAGCAGGTCCTGATGAATTACAGAGAATGGGGGAGGCTTATCTCATCCCTGCTCAACGCCATCCAAAATGGTGCAGCAATTCCAGACTCATGGAAGGGGGCAGAGGTCGTCCCGATCTTCAAAAAGGGGTGTTGGGACAACCCTGCCAACTACCGTCCCTTTAGCCTAATTGACTCTACTCAGAAGGTTGCAGGGAAGGTGGTTCTTGGGAGAGTACTGCAGTGGGTTGATGATAACAAAATCCTTTCTGATTATCAAGCAGGATTTAGGACGGGCACAGGGACCATCGAGCAGACATTTAGATTACTGCTCATATATTGGAAGGTGGTTGTACTAGGCAAAGGCAGTCTTTATCTGGCTTTTATTGATCTAAAGACTGCCTTTGACCTAGTGCCCCGGGATCGTCTGTGGGGGGTTCTATCCGAAATGGGGATGCCCGCATATATCTTGTCTTTATTGGTGTGGCTCCATACTGGTAATTTTGCTCAGGTGAGGTGGGGTACCCAGGGCCAGAAGACTGCTAGAATCCAAGGGAATAGGGGTGTCCACCAGGGATGCGTCCTTGCCCCCACTCTGTTCTCACTTTACGTGAACGGAGTGGTGGAACATCTTTTGAAAAATCCAGCTGACGCACCTTCCCTGGCGGGCAAGCGAATACCAACTCTCCTATTCGCTGATGATACCCTCCTCATCTCCAAGTCCCCTATGGGGTTACAGAGCCTTCTGGATAGCTTCCAGTCATTCTGCACCTGTAGGGGGCTTATAATTAATATTGACAAAATAAAATATCTGGTGTTAAACCCCCCCAAAAAAACCTGGACGTCCACCTGTCCTGAATCGTGTGCCTCTGGAAAGGGTGGCGGAATTCGACTACTTAGGCATCCGCCTATCTGACACCATGCAGTGGAACCCTCATCTCCAGAAGATGTTGTTAAGCCACAAAAGGGTAGTGGGGGCTTTACTTAAGGAGCAGCGCTCTTCCTCGTTTAAACCTATTGCCCCTGTGATAGCCATATATAAGGCAAGAGGAGTTAGCGCTGCCCTTTATGGGGCAGAACTCTGGGGAACCGTTAATATTGATCAGTTGTCCAGATCCGAGAATAAATTCCTGAAGGATTTGATGGCCCTCCCACAGAGCACCCCAACGCTACCTGTACTACTTGATATGATGTGCCGTTCAATTAAAGACCAGGCACAACTTCGCCCGCTACTACTTTGGGCCCGCCTATGGAGAGTCCCTGAACTAGCCAACTATGCGGATGGGCTACTGGAAGTAATGTTGATGCCTGGATGGTCTAAAATTAGGTGGCTTAAAGACGTTACATTTTTACTTGGGGAATTGGGCTCGGGGATGCTTGGGTATCCAGATCTGCTCCCCCCAAAGCTGTCCTTAAGAACATCTATTGGAGTTGGGTATCCAGCATAAAAAGTTCTGACCCCAAACAAAACAGAGCTACCACTGAGTTTCTTAGGATTAAGGACGTTCCCTTGTGGGAACCCTATCTCAACATGATTTTAAAACCTACGGATCGGGCTCTGCATTTTAAGTTTAGGGTAGGCATGCTTCCAGTGGGTGAATTGACTGCACACTGGAAAATTCCGCTTCAAACTTCACAGTTTTGTATATTTTGTACGTTTAGGGTAGAGTCTGTTGCCCATCTTTTATTTGAATGCCCGGCATATAAATCCCCGAGAACCAGGTGGTTAAAACCATTATGTACGGACCTAGGCACCAGACATCATATTGTGGCATTGCGAATTTTGATGTCTGACCCTCGGCCCTTGTATGTATGAGGTTTATCAAAATTTCTAAGATGGGCATGGTCGATCAGATCTAAAAGGCTTAACGAAATTGTTTAATTACGGCCATTTCATTTTGACCTTTTTTAATGTATTTTTAATGATATACATATTATTTTAAATTGATGTGTTGAAGTATTTTATATGTTGTGGTTTTTAAGCTGATGTATTGTGCAATGCTTTTAAAGATATGTTTTATCGAAATAAAGCCTCAATGACTGACTGACTGACTGATAGAACTACTCAGAATAAGGATGAATCTGTGCATGCATATTATGAACGCCTATTACAAGTATTCAAACAGTATAGTGGTCTAGATAATATCGATATGAAAGACATGACGCATTTCATCTATCGGTTTGTATCTGGATTAAGGTCAGAAATTTTGCAATGGATTAAGGACCATAAAATTTGCTGGCAGGCCAAGCCAATTGATGAAGACCTTTAATATGCAAAATATTGTGAAGATGAACTAGACAATAAACGAAAAGAATTAAAGGAAAAAGTAATGTGGGCACAAGTGAAATTAGCAGAGCAACAAGAGCTTTGATTGAGCCAAGTAAACAATAACCAGAATCAAAGTGATGGTAATGGAGGTAAGCCAAGGGGGAAATTCAATAGAGAGGAAGTCAAGAAGAAATTCCCTTATCACGGGTGCGGCAAGTTAGGGCACTGGAAGAACGAGTGTAAGACTATGCAAAATAACACTGTTCAAACTAATGATTTGAATCCACAGACGCAGAATGAGGTGCCACGGAAGCCACAGCAGCAGGTAATACAAAACCAGTTACCCCTTGCACCTATGCCAAATTTTAGGAGCAAAGTATACCAGAGTGTGGATACCTCAAATTGGGAGGGAAGTGAAAGGAGAGACACAGCGACATCACAATTTCTTTTGAGTGATACGTTTTTCAGTGAGGACACATACTGACGGTGCCTGAGAGGGGAGGACGAGGAGTGCGTACTTGGCGCCTCCTTGCCGGTAGATCAGTCAGGTCCATACATTGAAGGAAAGGTTGAAGAAAATGATGTCACCCTTCTATTGGACACTGGTGCTACACATTCTACTGTGAGAACAGCAGACGTTCCAAACCTACTCCTCTCGGGAGAAGCGATCCAAGTAGTGGGCGTTTCTAATAAACAAATTAGTACCCCAGTTACAGAACCAATGGAATTAGCATAGGCAATTTTAAAGAAATGCACAGATTTGTGGTATGTGATTCAAGTCCAGTAAACCTGTTCGGTCGATACTTATTGTGCAAAATGAATTGCACTATCTTCTGTACCCCAAATGGTGTTGAAAAACAAACCCCAGACGAAGACGGAGTTTATCAATTAATGTCAGCAAAACAGGAAACTGAAAATAAAAAGTTAAATATAGAAGACTTACCAGAAGAATTACGACATACTGTAAATCCTAATTTATGGGATTTTACCGGAAAAGATCTAGGATTAATGGCAAATGTCGATCCAATAAAAGTGACAGTAAAAGAAGGTGCAGTTTACCCAAATACTCGACAGTACAAAATGAGCCCAGAAATAAAAGCAGGGGTTGCAGCGGAAATAAAGCGTTTGGTCGAAGGAGGCATTTTACAAGAAATAATGAGCAGTCCATGTAATTCACCCATAATTGGAATAAAGAAACCGAGTGGCAAGTATAGGGTCGTACAAGACCTCCGCAAGATTAATAAGATTGTTGTCCCATGCTGTCCAGTTGGGCCAAATCCTACAGTGATTCTGTATCAGATACCGTGGGAGGCTGGATGGTTCACTGTAATCGATTTGTGTCACGCATTTTTCTCGATTCCATTACACCCAGATAGCACATTTCTTTTTTCTTTTGAATTCGACAGTCATGTGTACATCTGGAACCGCGTTCCTCAGGGGTATACAGAGAGTCCATCGATTTTTTTTATTTTTTATTTCTTTTTATTAATTTGAACAAACTTACAACAACAAATAAAGAAAACAAACACAAGGCAGTATATTTACATATGTGTCACTTCAGTGCGAGGGGAAGGTTATACAGGTGCAATGCAATCGGCAGAATCGTATAATAGGCAGGGGGGGAGGGGACCAGGATAGAGTCCATCGATTTTTAATCAGATTCTGAAAAAGTGCCTTGAGTCTTTGGTGCTGCCCGGACAGTCAGTCCTGGTCCAGTATATAGACGACCTATTGGTGGCGTCTAAAACTCGAAATGACTGTGTTGTTGATACCATTGCTTTACTGAATCATTTGGGGGAAGGAGGACATAAAGTGTCACCTGAGAAATTACAGTTTTGCTCCACATCAGTAAAATATCTGCGGCACCAGATAGAAAGAGGTGTCAGAAGGGTAACCTCAGAAAGAAGCAGAATAATAAAAAAAAATGAATTTACCTCAAACTCAGAAAGAGATCAGAATGTTTATTGGAGCTGTATGTTACTGCAGGCAATGGATTGTGGGATTTGCAGTCCTAGCAAAACCATTGATACAAATGACAAAGAAAAGAGCAAAAGACCCAGTAGAATGGGACGATGAAAGCATGACTGCTTTCTTGAAATTACGAGAATGTCTGTGTACAGCTCCAGCATTAGGGATGCCTGACTATTCGAAAGATTTTGCATTATTTTGTGACACACAAGATAATTGTGCACTTTCAGTTCTGACCCAAGCTCATGGTCTGATGAGACGTCCTGTAGCATATTTTTCTTCCACACTAGACCCAGTGGCATTTGCATTGCCAGGATGCTTGAATGAATGAATAAGAAGCTTTATTCGATTTTCATAAAAAATCATAAAAGCACAACACATACATCAGAATATAATCACAATTAATAAATGTTTACGTATGCGTTAACAGTTAAAAACAACAAATGTAATAATCAAATCATTAAAAAATTCATTCAAGAGCGATACAATTTAAAGTGCAATTTGTACTGTCCAACACAATGAGCATGGAGGGGCCCAGGCAAAAAATGTTTTACCGCATGGTTTTCCGCAACAACATGACAGATCTTAAAAAACAAGATACCGCAAAAATCACATGCTCGTCTTCGAGTTTTAATAATCTTAAGAAGGCAGGCCTACAATTTCTTACACCCCACCGATTTAAAAGAGGTTTTAGATAAAGTTTTCTGGGGGTGGAATAGAAAGTGCAAAAGAACATTATATGCAGGTTAGATTGCAGAGCGATATTATCGCATGTGCAGGACAGTTTAGAGGTAGACCAATTATTCATCTCCGGTACCAGGATGCTTGAAAGCAGTAGCCGCAACATGCATGAGCCTTGAGCAAAGGCAGTCCATTGTTATGGGACATCCTGTAACAGTGTATGTTCCACATGCAGTTGTGATTCTGTTAACCAGGACCAAGACACAGTATCTCACTCCTAGTCGGCTAACTAAGTATGAGCGAATTCTTGTAGGTGCCGGAAATGTAACCATTGCTAGGTGTAATATTCTGAACCCAGCAACACTGCTACCTAATTCACATTTTTGCAGAAGTGAAGGGAGAAGTCGAACATGATTGTATCGACTTGACTGAATACAGTACAAAACCACGTCCTGACATAAGAGAAGAGCCACTAATTGATTCTGAATATGAGCTTTTCGTAGATGGCTCATGTATGAGACATGAGGAAAGAGGTTTGAGTGCTGCCTATGCAGTGTGCACGTTGGGGGGGTCCAATTGAAGCATCCTATTTAGCCGGAGTCAAGTCTGCACAAGTAGCCGAATTGATTGCATTAACAAAAGCCTGCAAATTTGGGAAAAATTGGAAAGTAACCATTTACGCTGATAGCCAGTATGGTTACGGGGTTGTGCATTACTATGGCCAGCTCTGGATGCAAAGGGAGTTTCTGACTTCTTCAGGTACTCCAATCAAAAATGGTCATTATGTAAAAGATTTGCTTGAAGCGATTAAATTGCCAAAAGAAGTGGCTGTGGTCAAATGTGCTGCTCACAAATCTGGAAATGACAAAGTGACAGCTGGTAACCGATATGCTGACCAGTTAGCCCAACATTGTGCCAAATTTAGAATGGCTGTAAACAAGAAAATTGAAGTAGGTGGAAACAGCTGCCAACTTATGTTGCTTGAAGGTGTGAGAACATGGGAAGAAGTGAGAGACTTGCAAAATGAAGCAGAACTAAAAGAAAAGGAAGAGTGGAGGAAAATAGGTTGTCAGAGAAGGGTTGAAGATGGTGTTATTGTATACATTGATGTGTGTTACCAGACTGTTTGCTTGCTCCTGTGGCTAGGATGTTCCACGGAGATTCCGAGGTAGGGAGAGATGCCATGATTAGGTTGTTCAGACAGAGTTGGTTCAATGGGAAATTCAGGAATGTAGCAGAGAGTTTTTGCCAGAGGTGTTTGGTTTGCCAACAGATGAATCCTGGAAAGAAAACTGTAGTGCTACCAGGAAATATTGGGAAGGCAGAAGGTCCCTTCATACGATTGCAGATTGATTTCATTCAGTTACCCCCTTGTCGAGGACTAAAATACATTCTTGTCATTGTCTGCCTATTTTCGAAATGGGTGGAAGCTTACCCCACACGTAGGATTGATAGCATCACTGTAGCCAAGCTCCTACTCAGAGATCTCATCCCAAGGATCGGTTTTCCAGTAACAATTGGATCAGACCGAGGAAAACACTTTAATAGTGAAAAAATTAGCTTAATTTGTGAAGCATTCAATGTTAAACAAAAGCTGCACCGTGCATACCGCCCAGAGGCCTCTGGAGTGGTAGAATAACTGAATGGCAAAATCAAGTCAAGATTGGGAAAGATGTATGAATCTACCCGATTAGAGTGGCCAGATGCTTTACCTCTTCTTCTGATGGGACTCAGAAGTATTCCAGATCGGAATACAGGCTTGAGTCCTCATGAAATACTCATGGGAAGAGCAATGGGGCAACCATGGGTACCAGGACACAAGCTGATAAAAATATCTGATGATGATGATTTAGTACTGGAGTACTGCAAAGAACTGGCTGACCAAGTGCGTTCTATCTCTCACCAGGTTGGGGAAGACGCTGTCGCCAGACAAGCAACTCCAACACATGACCTGAACCCAGGTGACTGGGTAGTGTTAAAGAAACACACTTGAAAATCTTGCCTGGCACCGAGGTGGGGAAAACCATGAAAAGTAATTCTGGTTACCACCACAGCTGTAAAGTGTGAAGGAGTTCCACACTGGATCCATACCAGTCCCACAAAAAGAGTGAACCTGATGAAACTGAAGCTGAAGGTTGTCCAGCTGAGGGGTCTCAAGATATTGATCCTGAAGAGGCTGAAGAAGAACAACTGAGCACCAGTCAAGATGATTGGATTCCAGTAGATGAGATACCTGCAGAATACATGAGAAGCAGAAGTCAAACCTATCTAGATAGTCAGAGTGATAGTGAGGATGAGATAGGTCTAGGAGAACGTACTCAGATTACAGAAATTCAAGCCAATGGTAATCTTGAGGAGGATCAGAAAAGGGAAAATCAATATACTCAGACATTCCAAATACCTGTCACAGCTCCAGAGTCTGAAGAGGGACAGATAGGTAATAGGGCGGAAGCTCAAGCAGAAGAAAATCAAGGGTTCAAAGAGCTTGAGCAGGACCAGATAGGAGTTGGAATATGTGTTCAGAAAGAAGAAGGTGAATCAAATCAAAGTACATTCCAGCAAATACCTGAATAAGGCCAGATTAGTAACCAGGCAGAAGAGACGGAAATAAGACCTGGACCTAGTCAGATAGAGAGGGATACAGAAGACAGCATTGAAATAGATGTGCCACAACTGAATGAAAATAAAAGAGCATTGGAAGAAGGACGGAGCACAGTGCCAGCTAAAAGACTCCGAAAAGGAGACAAGTGGCCTAGGTTTGTCAAAAGATTGAGATTTCATCTAAAAACAATAAATGAAGAACCAGAACAAGTAAATGAAATAACTAGTCAAGCTGAAGAGTCTGCGATACAACCAAGAAGGAGACGTCCACGACTGAAAAGGCTGAATAATAAATTCAGAGGCCCTGAATGGACTTACATTGTTCTTGAAGATTTCGAAAACCTAGAAATAAGTGACGAAAGTGATGATGAATTGATTGCTGATCGGACTGACGGAGAAGTGAGACCCACTTGAAAATTTCACATGGTAAAAGACTGTGTAAAAGCTACAAAGAGGGGTTAAATCTCCTTAGTCAGAAATGGCTGATCGTACTGTTAATGGAAGACCGAAAAGAAACTGTTTAAAAACATGATGTAGAATATGCACATGTAGTATAGCAATAGTACTCATAGTATGGTTAGGACTGACAATAGCTATTCCTTACATAATGAGTAGAGACATGAAGAATGATACTAATGAGCTACAAATGATAGATACACCTAGAAGAATGGATACACAAGAGAAAGCACTTAGCATTAAACAACAGAAGGTAGATTCAGAAGCATTAGATGAGGAAGGACTACATTATACTGGAATTAGAAATAGAACTCACTTAAATGTATTTGCAAACCTATTAGTACACTATGAACTTCCTATACGTAGTAACCTGAATCCTGTACATACTAAGAGTGATGTAACACGTTATATGGGTGAATATTTTCTAACAATAGGTACAATAGATATAGCTGAAGCACACAAGAATAATTTAACATGCTTATTACGTGAAAAAGAGAAAATATTTTTGAATATGGCTGAGGAAAGGAGAGAGAATTTCCAAAGAAAAGCAAATGATAAGAACCATAAAATCCCTAAACGGGCTGATAATATAGGGTTCACCCCAAATGGCAAGACTCATGCTGCTATGTTGCTGGATTTCGAAAAGAAAGGGAAACTCTGTCTCCACAGGGAAAGAACTAGTTAATATAACAATATATTCATTGGTTCCAGTGAATGTGACCACAATTATAAGGTAATTAGCGGTTGGGGTTTCAAAGATGGAACGGAACCTGTGTTTCCTGGAATCTATTTTATATGCGGAAACAAGGCTTATTACAAATTGCCAGATCATTGGTATGGGAGCTGATAGTTTGGAATAGAATTCCCAAAGATATACCATGTAAATAAAATCACTGGAAACAATGAAGAGACTAATGGATTAATACGTAGCAAAAGAGCTAGTTTTGGAGAAAAAAGTAGGTGATATATTTAGTGCATTGATACCTACAGTGGGAGTGGCTCTGAATACGCAAAGAATTTGCAAATTGTCAACAGTAGTGGATCCGTTATCAACTGATACTGCTGAAGGGTTCTTGATGGTCAATACCGAATTGGTTACGATCAGATCAATGGTTTTTCAAAATCGACTTGCTCTTAATACATTATTAGCAAAAGAGGGCGGAGTCTATAGAAGGTTGAAAGCGCAACATTGTTGCACTTACATACCTGACAAAAGTGTTGAAATTAAAGGGAATGTAAGAAATATTACACATTTGTAAAAAGAGCTCAAACCACTGGAGGTTGATAGTGCATGGAAGAGACTTACCGATGGTCTCTCCTCTATAGGTAGTTGGCTTTCTAATGTAGGAAAAAGTTTTGTAGGTAGAATACTGATGCCAATGGTGGGAATAGGCTTACTGATTTTAAGGATAATAATTTGTTGCAAATGTCGAAAGCACAAAAAGACATATACAGTAAATAAGAGAGGGAAAAAGAGAAATATAGATGAACTTGAACTAGAAGAGTTGAATGGAAATATATACATGAAAGTGAAAAACGTTCACACAAACAATGAAAAGAAACAAAATAGAAAGTTTGAAAAGATTGAGCTGGGTGAAATGTGAAAAGTTGGCATCTGTTTCATTAATTGGTGATGATATAAAATATCATCAAAGAGGGGATTGATGGAGCAAGGATTCGCACGTAACGCGACTTGCTTGAATTCAGTCCTCTCGACATAACGATAACGCGCTAACCAACATGTTTGTCCTATTATTATTGCATTTCACAAAACATTGGGTATCTAGAAGAAGCTTGCATATGTGTTTTTACTAATGTTAATCCGTTGCAATAAAATGGCCGCTGCTACGCGGGATTTCTTACTGTGCATGCATCTGTCACACTCACATGACATGACGTATCTTTCGCTTGGAGGGAAACTTTTGCTTCTGCGCACTAGAACTAAAATGGCTGCTCTGTGTTACAACTTGCATGAAGCTTGCACTGCTGCTTTTGCTAAGCTGTTTGTTCTGCTTAACCTTAACGCAATAGTTAAATATAAAGTAATGGGAATAGAGTAGAGATAAGTGGTATACAGTGCTTTCATTTATTCTGTGTTCTTAAACTGTTTCTTTTCTATTCTTGCATGTCAATCAATTTGGGCCTGACGCCTATTGCTGAACTCCATCTTGGAGAAAATTGCGACTGTGCACGAATCACAAAGTCCATGAAGCAGAGTGACCTTTGAAATGCTGCCAAAGAGCCAACTTGCTAGAAGATGCTTGTGGGAACCTTACCTCTTGACCCTACGGAGGAAACTAGAGTTCTAAAATGGACTAAAATGTAACAAATATTAGAACAATCATTGTCGGGTGGAATAAAATATACATGGGAAAATAATAATTGATGGGCAGGTTCGTTAATAGAATATTCAAAAGAAAAGTGTCATTTTGGTATGGTGTGATGACCTCTCCTCATTCCTTGTCCAATCAAAATTTGGGATCTTTACACTTGCAACATTGGGGAGTGGTACACTGACCTGAAAATAGTATAACTAGGGTAGGCTTAGCTAGTTAATTTGTCCGACTTGTCTGAATAGCTGACCTGTCACTGACCCAACGCACTCAATAGGTAATCGGGAGCAGAGGGGCTGGCGGAGCACTCTGTCAGAAGGTTCGAAACCCATATCGGGGTTTGCAAGCTGAAGTGCTGGCGAAGCACTTTGGTTGGAGAAATCGATAACGTTTACCTAATTTTAGCTGTTAGCTGCAGCGAGGGAGTAACGCAGGCGTGGCAACTTTAACTGTGGGTGCCGTTCTTAGCCTGTGGTGGTCCTGTCCTGCTCCAATTTGGCTTTCCCTGTCCTGATTCTGATCTGCACCTGCCTGCCTTTATGGTGCCTGCACATTCGGGATTCTGTCCTTTAAACTGACCCGTGGCCAGGGTTAGTTCTTCACACCATTCTAGGTAAATATACTATGTGGGTATGTCATTGTTCTGATTCCTTTTCTCTTCCCACCCTAATGATGAATGATAAAAGTTTTACATATTGTCATATATCATTGTTCTGATTCCTTCTCTCGCCCCACCCTTTTGTCAAATGCGAAAAGACTGCTTTATAAGAACTCTGAATATATTCATTCTAATCATAATTTTCATAATTGAGAATTTTCTATTATTCAATGCTTGGATTATGACAATTTAAAAGATTTAGACAAAGAGTTTAAACCTTTCCCGAGTTTGTGGTTATTATAGGAGTGCAAATGTTATTTTTCCTATTATTCTAACACCCTTGATACCTTAGGACTTTAGGTACTGACTACAAGGATTGGTAAGTCAATGGTATAAGTCCTAGACTGAAATTCATAAATCACTGATAAGAGGAAAGTGCACAGGTTACCTAGTTAGACTCACATACGAGTTTATGTCTTGTTTTATGGGCCCAGGTGAGTATGGTAAACTGAGTCGGGTGACCTGCGCGCTCTATCACATCCCCAAAGGCTTTTTCCTGTTCGCAAATGGGCCGATTCTGCAATCAGCCCATTTGCAAATGGGAAAACCCTTGATACATCTGGCTCTTTGTGACTTCCTTCATACAATAGTAGCCCTCAAGAATCTAGCTAATGCCGCTCATGAATACAAATTTAGGAGTAATTGTAAACATAAATACGCTGGTCTAGATTGTCTAAGATGTAGTGATTTCAGTAGAGGCTTGACAAAAGAAATCCTCGAATCCTTATAACATTTTTGACAAAAACAGTACATGTATGGTTGATTGTTCATACATGTTGTCACAAGGTCAGTGAAATGAAATGAAAATTGCACTTGTATAGCGCATAACTACCCGGAGGCCTCGCAGCGCTGGTGACTGATTGCTTAACGCGAGCTCAGGGTAGTTCAGCAGGTTTTGGCAAACAGGTGCGTTTTCAGAGCTTTCCTAAAGGACATATGATTGCTGTTTCCTCGAAGAGGGAAAGGGAGAGAATTCCAAAGTCTGGCCGCAGTATGGGAGAAGGAGCGGCCGCCCCAGCGGGCTCTGTTAACTTTGATGGAGGTTGCCAGCTGGAGGGTACCAGAGCGAAGGGGGTGGGATGGGACATAAGGCGTGACTATGGAATGTAGAATTGCGGGGCCTATTCGATGAAAGGACTTGTGCAAGATGCACATGGCCTTGAATTGCACTCTTGTAGGAGAGTAGGGTCTGCTTTCCTATGGTCACCCCAATTTTTGCTTTTTGCTTTACTGGTTTTCGACATATTGTGGCTGTGAGCCTGCTAATCAGACCCACAGCCTGCTGTTCTCTCTCTAAATTCACAGACATGTACTTTAGGTACATCACCAATTTGGTACTGGACACCTTATCAGCCCCTGTACAGTGTACTATAGGTACCCAGGGCATAGGTGCATCCAAGGCCTACCAGGGGCTGCAGCATATCTTTTGCCACCCCTGACTGGCCATTCATACAGACACCACTGGCTGATCACTCAGCTGGGGCAAGGTGGTGTAATCACCCCTTGCTTAGATATAGTATACCTATATCTAAACCTATATCTGGACACATATATGCCTATAAGTCACTCCTATGGCAGGCCTTAACAATCCTGGAGGCAGAGTGCTTGGTATTGTGTGAGATGGTGCTCTAGCTGAGCCTGTCTGCAGCTTTCGGAACCAAGTCCTTATAGCTGTCTGGGGTATTGCCATACCATATAATCTTAAGTGCATTATAATCCTCGCGGTTATTGCCAACTTTGGTTTAGCTTTATCAAAACATGTCGTGTAAGGTGTCATACACTTTGGAATACTACCCCCTCACCAGTTCTGGTGACGGGGGTAGCATTCCACCCTTCTAGAGGGAGAAGACATGTTACTTTACTTAAACGCGGTTAAATCTAACCAGAGCCTCAGCATCACAAAATGGATGCTTCTGCCACAGACACAAGTCTGGCCTCCTGCTGCTGACCGAAACTCTGGCAGGGGAGGCCTGGACAAAAGGTTTCCTGTCACAGGGAGGTGTTACACCACCCCAGAC
Source organism: Lissotriton helveticus (assembly GCF_964261635.1). Lineage (NCBI taxonomy): Eukaryota > Metazoa > Chordata > Amphibia > Caudata > Salamandridae > Lissotriton > Lissotriton helveticus. The sequence goes on along the minus strand of NC_136059.1, from coordinate 1,418,512,698 downwards.
AGGAGACAGTGGATTGAGGCAGGCAGGGCGAGTGAAACTAGACACTGCCTGGGGCGCACAAGGCTCCCCATGCTTAGCCAAGTTCAAACCGGTGCTGGGACACTCCAGTCCCAGCTCTGGCACGAAACTGGACAACCCCCTACCTGGGTTCCACCCATAGGAGGGACCTAGCAGGTAATCCAGCCCCTTGATTTGGAATAAAGGTAGGAGCTGTGCCCAGGAGCATTAGATTATCCTGACTTGAAACTTTGATACAGAACTCTGGACCCTTCGACATCCCACTCGACGTGGAAGACTGAAGAATCTCCCTTGTGGTCAAGGAATAACCACCCTGTGCAAACAGGCACCATCCAGCGCCCAACGGTTTGCTTTGTTGCAGTTCCCGCCTGAACTCGAGCAACAGAGATCGTCAAGACCCGGCTTCCCTGACTTCTGACAGCCCGATCCACAGTCCCAGCGAATCTGAGACCCGTGGAGGCGACGTGAAGTGTGGGGCCGGCCATCTTGAAAAGACTGCAAAGTGCTGACCGTGCAGCTCCCGAGGCACCCTTGAGGCTGTGCATTGGGGTTTGAGAAGCTCCAGCCCCGAGCAGGTTGTGCACCGAAGATATCCCATCCACACTCATCGAGTGCTGCGTGGAGCCCTTTTGCATTTTCCTGCTTGACGCGTCTGTCCGGTCACTTGCCCGTTGGCTTGTGGCCTCTACGACGACGATTCTTTGAAACTACTCTGCTGGTCTGTTTGCTCCAGACTGGCCCTCGCTCTCCTGAAAAGGAGCCACTGCTCTGACCTTGCTGGACCGAGTAAGAAGCGATCCTCAAATCCAGCGTGGTTGCATTTGCCAAGGCCTGTTAACTCCGATCCGGAAGCCGACACTGCCGACAGCGACAACCTTTGTGGGACAGATCATGATCCACTCCTGGACATCCTCGATGCCCCAGAGTCCACGTGGCAGCGGAGACAAGCTTCTTGACAACCACCTGATTGCGCCCGACATCGCCTGGTTCCTTCCTGGTTTCATCCTGGTCACTGGTTAGTGACCCAGACTCTGTCCCCTCTGCTTTCAGGTACTCTACATCTTTGATCCACCCTTGGATCCAACCGGACTCTTCTCTCCTGGCCGCCTGTAGCATCTTCATCTCCAGGCTCCATAGATCTCCACGACGAAACCCGACACACATTGGCACCTATGCACCCGCTTCCTGTGGGTGAGGTAACGATCAAACACCGGTGCTCCTGTAGTGGTTTACACCTCTAGTGTCCTAGTTTAAAGTGGGGTAATTCTATACCAGTCGGAAGACTTCCAAAACAGTAACTTTCTAACTTTTACGCGCCATTGACTTGCATTGGTGCATGCGTGTGCTTTAGGCACTGCACCCGTGTCCCGCGGGCCTCTCCCGACTTCATCACTGTTAGTCCTGAGTAGTCCCAGCGATTCACAAGGCCCTAGGCCCTACCATTGTTCGAGAGGTGGTACTTATACCACTATTTTAGTATATGGTTAGAGTGGCCACCGGGCCTATCCAAAATTGTGCAACTTGTGTATGTTTAACTGTGCTTTTGTTTAAACACTTGTGCCTCTGGACTCAAAGAGTACAGAGGATTATTCTAGTAATAAATACATATATTTTTATAATATATAACTTGTTTGGTGTCCTTTCATTTGATATTACAGGATTGCATATGGTAAAACAGCTGGCTTCACATGCCCTCTGGAGTTAAGCCTTAGACTGCTTAGTCCATGCTACCCTTAGGATAGCTAGTCTATAAGGTTTACTTTACAATCACCACCATAAGGGATTGTTTGGACTGATACAAGGTGATCACTAGAATAGTGAACACCATACATCAGGCCAACTTCTCACATTGGTGCGCAGCGGTTGGGATTTGAGCTTGCTGTTGTTTTACCATTGCAATCTTTATATCATTTGAAAGATCACATTAAGTACCATAGGTACATATAAACAAAGCTTACATACTTAAGTTCTACTGAACTTAGTAGTTGTAGACTAAAGGGCTTAGCACACCCGGACTACAACTCACTAGCAAGGTTCCAGTAGGAAAACACATAGTGTAGGTAAGTGCACCACTTACACCTCACTAGAGTCATGTCTGGCACAGGTGAGCAACCCAGTGCTCTGCCTGTGACAGGTGACCTTACCAAGGCACCTTCCAACTATGACAACTGCAGCTTCAAGGACTTGAGTTCCTTGTGCACTACAAGGGGGCTGAAAAAGGGTCACAACCCTACCAGTCCCATCCTGATAGGAATCCTAGAGAAGGATGATCTTGAGAAGTCTAAGGCAGGCCCCTCAGGGAATTCAGGAGGGGGAACCAATCCCCCAGATGATGAGACCATCACTCACATAGTAGTAGATGACGAGGTGGGGGAGGATGAGGATTCAGATGATCAAGGGGATGACCAGGTCCAAGTTAGGAGGCTTAGCCAAGCTAACTTGAGCCTACATGGGGATGGAGAGGTGAGTCACCTTCCCAGACCCAATAGCAGAATCTTTCCTGGCAATAGTAAAGAGAGATCCCTTTCTAGGGAATCTAACCTTTCTAATGCCTCTAGAAACTCTCAAAGGGGAATGACTTCCCCTCAGAGAGAAGAGCATAAGGCCAGGATGAGGGCTGTCAAACTCCAGATAGAGAGGGAAGAGATAGCCCTAGCCCAAGCTAAACTTGCTTTAGCAAGGGAACAAAGATTGAGTGGACCAGATTCCACTGGTGGCAGCATTATCCCTAAAGATAAAGACAGGCCCTATGAACATAGAAACCTGACAAAGATTGTGCCCTCCTACAAAGAAGGAGATGACATCCACAAATGGATGACTGCTCTGGAGAGGGCCTGCATGGTACAGCAGGTCCCCCAAGATCAGTGGGCAGAAATTTTATGGTACTCCTTTTCTGAGAAAGGGAGAGACAAGCTCCTCACTGTTAGACCTGAGGATGATAAAAACTATACTGTCCTGAAGAATGCTCTTATTGATGGGTTTGGCCTAATCACTGAGCAATACAGGTTGTTGTTCAGAGATACCCAAAAAGCTCAGACTCAGGACTGGACTGACTTTGTTGATTGTGCCACTAAGGCTTTGGAAGGTTGGTTGCTGGGATGTAAAGTTTCAGACTAAACAGGATTGTACAATCTAATAATGAGAGAACAGATCCTTAATAATTGACAGAACCAGTTGTAGCATCAACACCTGATTGACTCAGATCTGACCTCTCCCCACGAATTGGGAAAGAAGGCAGACAAATGGGTCAGAACCAGGGTTAACCAGAAAAACCAGAACCAAGGAGGTGATCAAAAGAAGGCAGACCAGAAGGGTGGAGATAAGAAAGAAAAAGACCAGAAGTCTTCTTCAGGCCCCCAAAATAATTCTAAAGAGGGTGGGTCCCAAAATGGAAACAAAAAGAAGAAGAATGATGGCCCAAAGAAACCTTGGTGCAATAACTGTAAATCAGTTTCTCACTGGGGTAGTGAATGCACTAAGAAAGGCCCAGTACCTACCACTGCAGCCCCTAAGGCACCTGCACCCCCTAGTACAGTCAGTGTAGGAAGGTGGATATCTGACTATGGTTACCCCCAAACTCTTTGCCTGGTGTTTAGCTGATTTTTTTACTTTAGTTGGCCTGGGACCCTGCTATTCAGGGCCCCAGGCTAATTGCTCTCTCCTTAAAATGGACTCCATGTACCTTAGGTACATACACAATTGGAACTGGTTCTCCTTATTGGCCCCTGTAACAGTATACCCAGGTACCCAGGGCATAGGTGCTTCCAAGGTCTACCAGGGGCTTCAGCACGTATTGTGCCACCCCTGGCCTGGCCTCCATATTTGACACAACTGGCTGATCACTCAGCTGGGGTAAGTCGGTGTAACCACCCCTTACTTAGGTGTAGTATGCCTGTACCTAACCTAAAATGGACACATATGTCCCTATCAGCCACTCCTATGGAAGGCCTCATCAATCCTGGAGGCAGAGTGCTTGGGAATGTGTGAGATAGTGCTCTGGCATGAGCTGAGCCTGTCTGCAGCTTTCGGAACCATGTCCTTTAGCTGTTTCATGATACTGCCATACCATATACTCTTAAGTGCATTATGAACCTCGCGGTTAAATGCTATCTTTGGTTTGGCTTTATCAAAACATGTCGAGTAAGGTGTCATACGAATCGGAATACTACCCCCTCGCCAGTTCTGGTGACGGGGGTAGCATTTCACCCTTCTAGAGGGACACGACATGTACCTAACCTGAACCCCGGTTAAAGTTAAACAGAGCCTCAGCATCACAAAATGGATGCTGCCACCACAGACACAAGTCTGACCTCCTGCTGCTAGGAGTCCTTCCAGCGAGGGCAGCTTGGACAAAGGGTTTCCTGCCTTGGGAGGTGCTAGCACCACCCCAGACAGGATTTTGTGTATTGGGTAGGACAGGGCTGAATAGAATCAGACATGCCTGGGGCACACAAGGTGTCCCTGTGCATAGGCCAGTTCAAACCGGTGCTGGGGCCTTCCAGCCCCAGTCCTGGCGCAAAACTGGACAAAGGAAAGGGGGTGTAACCACTCCCCTTCCTGGTCCCACCCAGAGGAGGGACCTAGTAGGTGATCCGGCCCCCCAGATTCGAATAAGAGTGGGAGCTGTGTCCTGAGACTTCAGATCATCCTGAATCAACTTGAAACTAAGAAGACGACTGGACTTCGACATTCTGCTGTACAGAAGACTGAAGAGCATCTCCCTTGTGGCCTAGGAGTGGCCACCCTGTGAACACAGGCACCATCCAGCAACTCGATGTCTGCTTTGCCGCAGCCTCCCGCCGGAGCCCGAGCCCAGAGCCTGACAAGACCCAGACTCCCAGACTTCTCACAGCCGGATCCACAGTCCCTGCAAAGAAGGGACCCGTGGAGGCACCGAGAGACGTGGGACCGGACCTCTTGAAAGACCCCCAAGAAGCTGACTGCGCAGCACCTGAGGCACCCTCGACGCTGTGCTTTGGGGTTTGAGAAGCCCCAACTTCGAGCAGCCCTTGCACCGAAGATCAGCCCCCCAGCATCTCCACGATCTGCGTGGGGCCCTTTTGCATTGTGCCACTCGACGCGCCATCCCGGCCACTTGCCACGTGGCTAGCGGCCATCTTGGCGACGAAAACGACGAACTACACCGCTGGTCTGGTTGCTCCAGACTGGCCCTTGCTCCCCTGAAAAGGAGCACCGGCTCTGACCTTGCTGGTCCGAGTGAGAAGCTTGAATCACTTCCTGCGTGGCTTGCTTTAGCCAAGGCCTGTTTGCTCCAATCAAGTTGCCGACACCGCCATCAGTGAGAGCCTTCGTGGGACAGCTCGTGACCAACGCCTGGACATCCTTGACCTCTTCGTGTCCACGTGGCTGCAGAAACAATCTTCACGACTGTAGGAGAGTAGGGTCTGCTATCCTATGGTCACCCCAAATTTTTGCTTTTTGCTTCACTGGTTTATGACTTAATGTGGCTGTGGGCCTGCTAATCAGACCCACAGCCTGCTGTTCTCTCTCTAAATTGTTACCCATGTACTTTAGGTGCATAACGAAATTGGAACTGGTTCACCTTATTGGCCCCTGTAACAGTGTACCCAGGTACCCAGGGCATAGGTGCTTCCAAGGCCTACCAGGGGCTGCAGCATGTATTGTGCCACCCCTGGCCTGGCCTCCATATTTGACACAACTGGCTGATCACTCAGCTGGGGTAAGTCGGTGTAACCACCCCTTACTTAGGTGTAGCATGCCTATACCTAACCTAAAATGGACACATATGTTCCTATCAGTCACTCCTATGGAAGGCCTCATCAATCCTGGAGGCAGAGTGCTTGGAAATATGTGAGATGGTGCTCTGGCATGAGCTGAGCCTGTCTGCAGCTTTCGGAACCATGTCCTTTAGCTGTTTCATGATACTGCCATACCATATACTCTTAAGTGCATTATAATCCTCGCGGTTAAACGCTATCTTGGGTTTGGCTTTATCAAAACATGTCGAGTAAGGTGTCATACAAATTGGAATACTACCCCCTCGCCAGTTCTGGCGACGGGGGTAGCATTCCACCCTTCTAGAGGGACACGACATGTACCTAGCCTGAACCCCGGTTAAAGTTAAACAGAGCCTCAGCATCACAAAATGGATGCTGCCACCACAGACACAAGTCTGACCTCCTGCTGCTGGGAGTCCTTCCAGCGAGGGCAGCTTGGACAAAGGGTTTCCTGCCTTGGGAGGTGCTATCACCACCCCAGACAGGATTTTGCGTATTGGGTAGGACAGGGCTGAATAGAATCAGACATGCCTGGGGCACACAAGGTGTCCCTGTGCATAGGCCAGTTCAAACTGGTGCTGGGGCCTTCCAGCCCCAGTCCTGGCGCGAAACTGGACAAAGGAAAGGGGGTGTTGTGAGAAGTTGACCTGGTATATGATGCTCACTAGTTCTAGTGATCTCCTTGTACCATGCCAAGCAACCCTTATGGTGCAGGTTGTAAAGTCAACCTTATAGACAAGCTATCCTAGGGGTAGCATGGACTAAGCAGTCTTAGGCTAAACTCTGTAAAGGCATGTGAAGCAAGCTGTTTTACCATACACAATCCCTTGAATACCAAATGAAAGGACACCACACAAATATATATTGAAAATATATATAGATTTATTTCTACAAATAACCCTGATACTCTTTATGAGCACAGAAGCAAATGCGTTAAAACAAAACACAGTTTAAATATACCAAAGTTGCACAATTATGGATGAGCCCTAGGGGCCACCTAAACAATATACTAAAATAGTGGTATAAGAACCACTATGGGGAAAGTGAAGAGGCCTAGGGCCTGGGGAATCGCTGGAGCTGTTCGGGACTAGCAGTGAAGAAGTCGGGAAAGGCCCGCGGGACTCGGGTGCAGTGCGGAAAGTGCACGCAATACCAATGCAATGTCAATGGTGCGTAAAAGTTACAAAGTTAGTTATTAAGGAACCTTCCGAGTGACCTAGAAGGATGAAACTTTAGACACAGACACTAGAGGTGTGTACCAGTGTGGGAACACCGGCGTTGCTGAGTTACCTCACCCACAGGAAGCGGGTGCACAGGGTCGAAGTAGTGTCGGGTTTCGTCACGCAGGTCGATGGTGCTTGGAGCTGAAGATGCTGCAGGCGGCTCGATGTGAAGAGTTCCGGTGGATCCAAGGGTGGATCTGAAGAGGTGAAGACCTGAAAGCAGAGGGAACAATGTTCAAAGTCACTAGCCAGTGACTACCGTGGAACCAGGAGGGAACCAGGCGATGTCTGGTGCAAACAGGTGATGTCGTGAAGATTGTCTCTGCAGCCACGTGGACACGAAGAGGTCAAGGACGTCCAGGCGTTGGTCACGAGCTGTCCCACGAAGGCTCTCGCTGTTGGCGTTGTCGGCAACTTGATTGGAGCAAACAGGCCTTGGCTAAAGCAAGCCACGCAGGAAGTGATTCAAGCTTCTCACTCGGACCAGCAAGGTCAGAGCGGCTGCTCCTTTTCAGGGGAGCAAGGGCCAGTCTGGAGCAACCAGACCAGCGGTGTAGTTTGTCGTTTTCGTCGCCAAGATGGCCGCTAGCCACGTGGCAAGTGGCCGGGATGGCGCGTCGAGTGGCACGGTGCACAAGGGCCCCACGCAGATTGTGGAGATGCTGGGGGGCTGATCTTCGGTGCAAGGGCTGCTCGAGGTTGGGGCTTCTCAAACCCCAAAGCACAGCCTCGAGGGTGCCTTGGGTGCTGCGCAGTCAGCTTCTCGGGGGTCTTTCAAGAGGTCCTACAGCAGGACACCTCAGAGAGCTTTTAGACCAGCCTGAAGCTCTAAAGAACTCTAAACCAGGCCCCTCAGGGACTGGTGATGGAGGTTCTCCTTCTGAAGAAGAAAACACTGAGGCCCCTGCCCCTGTTATCCACATAGATGAGGAAGGCCAGGTCACTGGAGATACTCAGCCAGAGGATGAGGAAGAAGAGGAGGAGGAGGAAGAAAGTGGGTCTGATGATGAGAGAAATAGCCAGGTGTTAGTCAGCAGGCTTTACCAGGCTAACCTAAGCTTATTTGGGACTGAAGGTGGGTCCAACCCATTCAGACCCCCAAATGGACTTAACCAGGAGCATAGGAGGAGGAGGAGGAATCACTCAGGTGAATCCAATACTTCCCATGTTTCTAGAGGTTCTCATGGCAACTCCAGAAGGGAGTTGACTAGCCCTCAGAGAAGGGAGCATGAGGCCAAAATGAGAGAGGCTGATCTTAGGATCCAGAAGCAAGAATTAGAAGTTGCCCTGGCCAAAGAGAAACTTGCTAGAGCAAGGCAGCCTAGAGAGAGTGGATTAGGATCCACTGGTGGCAGCACTATCCCTAAGGATAAAGACAGGTCCTATGACAATAGAAATCTGAGTAAGATTGTGCCCCCCTACAAAGTTGGGGATGATATCCACAAATGGATGACTGCACTTGAGAGAGCTTGCAAAGTACAGCAGGTCCCTCAGGAGCAGTGGGCAGTAATCTTGTGGCTCTCCTTTGAAGGTAGAGTCCGAGACAGACTCCTCACAGTTAGTGATGGGGAGTCTAGAAACTACCTGGTCCTGAAGAGTGCTCTGATTGATGGGTTAGGCTTAACCACTGAACAGTACAGGTTAATGTTCAGAGATACCCAGAAGACACAGACTCAGGACTGGTCTGAATTTGTTGAATGTGCCACTAAGGCTCTGGAGGGCTGGTTGCTGGGAAGTAAGGTTACAGACTATGAAGGATTGTACAATTTGCTTATGAGATAACAGATTTTAAATAACTGTCAGAACCAGCAGTTGCATCAACATTTGGTTGACTCAGATCTAACCTCTCCCCAAGAATTGGGAAAGAGGGCAGACAAATGGGTTAGAACCAGAGGTAAGCAAAAGAACCAGAACCAGAACCAGGGTGGTGACCAAAAGAAAACAGACCAGAAGGGTGGGGAGCAGAAATCTAAAGACCAGAAGTCTTCAACAGGGCCCCAAACTAATACTGAGGGTGGGTCCCAAACTTCCAAGAAGAAGAAGAAAGAAGGTCAAAGAAAACCCTGGTGTAGCTTTTGCAAAAACACCACTCACTGGACAAGTGATTGTAAAAAGGGTGGAGCCCCCAACACTGCAGCCCCTAAGGCACCTGCACCCACTAGTACAGTTGGCATTGTTGGTCCACAGACTAAGGGGGTAGTGGGTATCACCTTGGGAACTGAGGGAGATTCTGACCTAGTCAGAATCCCCACACAGGCTGTTCTGATTTGTGATGGGGAGATTGATTTTTCACCTACTGTCAGTCTCAAAAATTTGGGCAAGTACAGACAGACACCTGTAATTAATGAAAAAGTGGCTCAAGCATACAGGGACACATGTGCCAGTGTCACTATGGTGACGCCTAGCTTTGTGGACCCTGGACAGTACATACCAGGTGATAATTACCTGGTGACCAATGCCAGCAATGTCACTACTACACATAGTGTGGCAATTGTTAACTTTTCCTGGGGAGGGGTAACTGGCCTAAAAAGAGTTGTGGTTAGTGCTGATCTCCCAGTAGAATGTTTGTTGGGCAATGACCTGGAGAGCTCTCTATGGTCAGAAGTTGAGTATAGGACTCATGCAGAGATGTTAGGGATATTATCACATGTCCTTGCTGTGACCAGGTCACAGGCCAAAAAGTGCCTCTCTGAACCTCAGGTCTTGGATCCTGGAACAATGGACCAAGTACCTCCCAAGACAAGGAACAGGAGGGTAAAGGCTGTGCCTTCCCAAATGCCTACAAGTGAGGATCAGCCTTCACAGGAAGATGATTCTGAGACCCCTGAAGGAACTGTCCCAATAGAGCTTGAACCTGATCAGGTTGAGTTTCTGGGGGCAGGGGGACCTTCTAGGGCAGACTTGGGGCAGGCTCAGTTATCCTGTCCTTCTCTTGAACCCCTCAGACAGCAGGCTGCTGCTAAGGCTGCTGGGAATGCTCAAGGTACCCATAAGGTTTATTGGGATGATGGGCTCCTTTATTCAGAGGGTAGAGGCCCCAAGCCTGGTGCAACCAGGAGGTTGGTCATACCTCTGCAATTTAGGGGCTTCCTTCTTACCTTGGCACACGATATTCCCTTAGCAGGACACCTAGGCCAGAACAAAACATGGGACAGACTTGTCTGTCACTTTCACTGGCCTCACATGTCAGAAGATACAAAGGAGTTTTGTCGCTCCTGTGTAACCTGCCAAGCAAGTGGCAAAGCAGGTGGTACCACAAAGGCTCCCCTGATACCACTACCTGTGGTGGGGGAGCCCTTTGAAAGGGTAGGGATTGACATTGTTGGACCAATGGATCCCCCTACAGCATCTGGGCACAGATTCATACTGGTGGTGGTGGACCATGCCACCAGGTACCCAGAGGCAATTCCACTTAGGACCACAACAGCTCCTGTTGTGGCCAGGGCCTTACTTGGAGTTTTCTCCAGAGTGGGGTTTCCTAAGGAGGTAGTATCTGATAGAGGTGCAAACTTCATGTCAGGATACTTGACAGCCATGTGGAAGGAATGTGGTGTCAACTACAAGTTCACCACTCCCTATCATCCACAATGCAATGGGCTTGTTGAAAGATTTAACAAGACCCTGAAGGGCATGATTTTTTATTTATTTATTTATTGCAGGTTTGTATAGCGCTATGAATCGACTCCCGGAGGAGTATCTCCGCGCTTCTGTCGTCTAGTCTGACGGAGCTGTAGTAATACAGTAGAATTAAAAAACTATGATTCTAAAGAAAAATAAGTTAAATTAGCTAGTTAGACTAAACAGGAACGTTTTCAAATTTTTTCTGAAATGCAGATGATCAGAGCATTGCCTTAATGATAGAGGGAGCATGTTCCAATATGTAGGACCCACTACCGACAAGGCCCTGCCTCCAAGTCTGGTCTTGTTAATTTTAGGTACTTTTAACAATAGCTGTTGGCTGGATCTAAGGGTACGCATGGGGTTATATGGAGCAAATTTAGTAGACAGATATTCAGGTCCTAAATCATGGAGACTTTTATGAATGATACAGCAAGTCTTAAACTTGACTCGTAGACGTATGGGCAGCCAATGGAGTTTGCGTAATAAAGGCTTAGATGGGGATCTGGGGGGTGCATTAAGCACCAATCTAGCCGCAGTATTCTGTATTACCTGCAAACGGTCAAGAACCTCTTCATTAGCTCCTGCTAAAAGACCGTTGCAGTAATCTAGACGGCTGATCACCAAAGCCTGGACTAAGGTTCTTCTGTAAGAGTCAGGCAGAAAAGGAAATATCCTGCGGAGGAGACCTATCACGTGGAAACACGATCCCACTGTTACATTAACATTCTGTTTCATGGTCAACTCAGGTTCCAGCCGTACTCCTAAATTCTTAATTGTAGATTTGGGTTCAGGGACTGGGCCTAGGTCTAGAGGCCACCAATCAGGAGACCATTGGATTTTAGTTTTCCCAAAGAGCATCATCTCTGTTTTCCCAACATTACATTGTAGAAAATTGAATGACATCCATCGCGCTACTGCCTTCATCCCATCAGAGAAAGATTGTATGATCTCAGGGGTAAGATGTTTAAAATGGAAAAGTAGCTGCGTATCATCAGCGTATGACACTGGGCTAAAACCAAAAGCTCTAGTTATTTCTGCCAAGGGGGCCACGTAGGTGTTAAATAGGGTCGGACTTAAGCACGATCCTTGTGGGACCCCCTTGGTGATTTTAACCTCTTCAGATCTAGAATCACCCATGATGACACGTTGGGTGCGGTTCAAAGGATTACCTGAGAAGCTCAGGCGAAGATGGGATATCCTTCTGCCCTGCCTTCTGTTTGCTTACAGAGAGGTCCCACAAAAAGGTGTTGGCTTCAGCCCCTTTGAATTGTTGTTTGGGCACCCTGTAAGAGGACCCCTATGTCTGGTGAGGGAAGGATGGGAGTTACCTCTCAAAAAGCCCAAGCAAGACATAGTGGACTATGTACTTGGTCTCCGCTCCAGGATGGCTGAGTATATGGAGAAGGCATCCAAAAACCTTGAGGCTAGCCAGGAATTACAGAAAGCCTGGCATGACCAAAAGGCTGTCCTGACTGAGTACCAGCCTGGATAGAAGGTATGGGTGTTGGAGCCAGTGGCCCCAGCAGCACTCCAAGACAAATGGTCTGGACCCCATACAATCCTTGAGAAAAAGGGAGAGGTTACCTACTTGGTGGACCTTGGAACTCCCAGGAGCCCCCACAGGGTGCTCCATGTTAACAGGCTGAAAGCATATGTTGACAGGAGAGACATGGGCTTGCTCATGGCTACAGATGAGGGGCAGGAGGAGGAGAGTGACCCTCTCCCAGACCTGCTGACTCAGAATCCTGAGGATGGCTCAGTTGATGGTGTGGCCTTAGATGGCAGCCTCACTGAACATCAGCAACATGACTGTAGACAGGTTTTGCAGTCATATCGACATATGTTCTCCCTGACACCCAGTCAGACTAACTGGTGTACCCATGTGGTGGACACTGGTGATAGTCTTCCTGTAAAGAACAAAATTTACAGGCAGCCTGACCATGTCAGAGACTGTATCAAGGCTGAGGTACAAAAGATGCTGGAATTAGGTGTCATTGAGCCTTCAGAGAGGCCCTGGGCTAGCCCAGTGGTTCTGGTCCCCAAACCTCACACCAAAGATGGAAAGAGAGAAATGAGGTTCTGTGTGGATTACAGAGGACTCAATGCTGTCACCAGGACAGATGCACACCCAATTCTAAGGGCAGATGAGCTCATAGACAAATTGGCTTCTGCCAAGTATTTGAGCACATTTGACTTGACAGCTGGCTACTGGCAAATCAGGTTAGCTGAGGAGTCTAAGGCCAAGACAGCATTTTCTACCCCCAGTGGGCATTACCAGTTTGTCGTGATGCCCTTTGGTTTGAAAAATGCACCTGCCACCTTCCAAAGGTTGGTGAATCAAGTCCTTACTGGGTTGGATGACTTTTGTGCAGCATATCTGGACGATATTGCTGTCTTTAGCTCCACCTGGGAGGATCACCTGGTCCACCTGAAGGAAGTGCTAGAGGCTCTGCAAAAGGCAGGCCTCACTATCAAGGCAACCAAGTGCCAGATAGGGCAGAGTAAGTTTGTGTACTTGGGCCACCTTGTAGGTGGAGGCCAAGTTCAACCACTGGAGAGTAAGATTCAGACCATAAAGGACTGGACTCCTCCAACTACCCAGACTCAGGTCAGAGCTTTCTTGGGCCTGACTGGGTACTACAGGAAGTTTGTTAAGAACTATGGGTCCATTGTGACTCCTCTTAATGATCTGACATCCAAGAAGATGCCCAAAAAGGTTCAGTGGGCAGAATACTGTCAAAAGGCATTTGATGACCTGAAGAAGGCCATGTGCTCTGCACCTATCCTAAAGAGTCCTGACTACTCAAGAGAGTTTATTGTCCAAACAGATGCTTCTGAGTTGGGAGTGGGAGCTGTGCTTTCACAACTTAATGTAGATGGTCAAGACCAGCCCATTGCTTTCATTAGCAGAAGGCTGACCCCCAGAGAGAAACGTTGGTAAGCCATTGAGAGGGAGGCCTTTGCTGTGGTGTGGGCCCTGAAGAAGTTGAGACCATACTTGTTTGGCACTCACTTCAAGATTCAGACCGACCATAAGCCCCTCTTATGGCTTAATCAGATGAAGGGTGAAAACCCCAAACTGTTCAGGTGGTCCATTTCCCTACAGGGGATGGACTTTACAGTGGAGCACCGCCCAGGGACTGACCATGGTAATGCAGATGGTCTCTCCAGGTACTTCCACTTAGAACATGAAGACACAACTGGTCAAGGTTAGTCTAATGTCCCTGCGTTTGGGGGGGGGGGTTGTGTAGGAGAGTAGGGTCTGCTATCCTATGGTCACCCCAATTTTTTGCTTTTTGCTTCACTGGTTTATGACTTAATGTGGCTGTGGGCCTGCTAATCAGACCCACAGCCTGCTGTTCTCTCTCTAAATTGTTACCCATGTACTTTAGGTGCATAACAAAATTGGAACTGGTTCACCTTATTGGCCCCTGTAACAGTGTACCCAGGTACCCAGGGCATAGGTGCTTCCAAGGCCTACCAGGGGCTGCAGCATGTATTGTGCCACCCCTGGCCTGGCCTCCATATTTGACACAACTGGCTGATCACTCAGCTGGGGTAAGTCGGTGTAACCACCCCTTACTTAGGTGTAGTATGCCTATACCTAACCTAAAATGGACACATATGTTCCTATCAGTCACTCCTATGGAAGGCCTCATCAATCCTGGAGGCAGAGTGCTTGGAAATATGTGAGATGGTGCTCTGGCATGAGCTGAGCCTGTCTGCAGCTTTCGGAACCATGTCCTCTAGCTGTTTCATGATACTGCCATACCATATACTCTTAAGTGCATTATAATCCTCGCGGTTAAATGCTATCTTGGGTTTGGCTTTATCAAAACATGTCGAGTAAGGTGTCATACGAATTGGAATACTACCCCCTCGCCAGTTCTGGCGATGGGGGTAGCATTCCACCCTTCTAGAGGGACACGACATGTACCTAGCCTGAACCCCGGTTAAAGTTAAACAGAGCCTCAGCATCACAAAATGGATGCTGCCACCACAGACACAAGTCTGACCTCCTGCTGCTTGGAGTCCTTCCAGCGAGGGCAGCTTGGACAAAGGGTTTCCTGCCTTGGGAGGTGCTAGCACCACCCCAGACAGGATTTTGTGTATTGGGTAGGACAGGGCTGAATAGAATCAGACATGCCTGGGGCACACAAGGTGTCCCTGTGCATAGGCCAGTTCAAACCGGTGCTGGGGCCTTCCAGCCCCAGTCCTGGCGTGAAACTGGACAAAGGAAAGGGGGTGTAACCACTCCCCTTCCTGGTTCCACCCAGAGGAGGGACCTAGTAGGTGATCCGGCCCCCCAGATTCGAATAAGAGTGGGAGCTGTGTCCTGAGACTTCAGATCATCCTGAATCAACTTGAAACTAAGAAGACGACTGGACTTCGACATTCTGCTGTACAGAAGACTGAAGAGCATCTCCCTTGTGGCCTAGGAGTGGCCACCCTGTGAACACAGGCACCATCCAGCAACTCGACATCTGCTTTGCCGCCGCCTCCCGCCGGAGCCCGAGTCCAGAGCCTGACAAGACCCAGACTCCCAGACTTCTCTCGGCCGGATCCACAGTCCCTGCAAAGAAGGGACCCGTGGAGGCATTGAGAGACGTGGGACCGGACCTCTTGGAAGACCCCCGAGAAGCTGACTACGCAGCATCAGAGGTATCCTCGATGCTGTGCTTTCGGGTTTGAGAAGCCCCAACCTCGAGCAGCTCTTGCACCGAAGATCAGCCCCCCAGCATCTCCACGATCTGCGTGGGGCCCTTTTGCACCGTGCCACTTGACGCGCCATCCCGGCCACTTGCCACATGGCTAGCGGCCATCTTGGCGATGAAAACGACAAACTACACCACTGGTCTGGTTGCTCCAGACTGGCCCTTGCTCCCCTGAAAGGAGCAGCCGCTCTGACCTTGCTGGTCCGAGTGGGAAGCTTGAATCACTTCCTGCGTGGCTTGCTTTAGCCAAGGCCTGTTTGCTCCAATCAAGTTTCCGACACCGCCATCAGCGAGAGCCTTTGTCGGACAGCTCATGACCAACGCCTGGACGTCCTTGACCTCTTCGTGTCCATGTGGCTGCAGAGACAATCTTCACGACATCGCCTGTTTGCACCCGACATCGCCTGGTTCCTTCCTGGTTCCACGGTAGTCACTGGCTAGTGACTTTGAACATTGTCCCCTCTGCTTTCAGGTCTTCACCTCTTCAGATCCACCCTTGGATCCACCGGAACTCTTCACATCGAGCCGCCTGCAGCATCTTCAGCTCCAAGCACCATCGACCTGCGTGACGAAACCCAACACTACTTCGACCCTGTGCACCCGCTTCCTGTGGGTGAGGTAACTCAGCAACGCCGGTGTTCCCACACTGATACACACCTCTAGTGTCTGTGTCTAAAGTTTCATCCTTATAGGTCACTCGGAAGGTTCCTTAATAACTAACTTTGTAACTTTTACGCACCATTGACATTGCATTGGTATTGCGTGCACTTTCCGCACTGCATCCGAGTCCCGCGGGCCTTTCCCGACTTCTTCACTGCTAGTCCCGAACAGCTCCAGTGATTCCCCAGGCCCTAGGCCCCTTCACTTTCCCCACAGTGGTTCTTATACCACTATTTTAGTATATGGTTTAGGTGGCCCCTAGGGCTCATCCATAATTGTGCAACTTTGGTATATTTAAACTGTGTTTTGTTTTAACGCATTTGCTTCTGTGCTCATAAAGAGTATCAGGGTTATTTGTAGAAATAAATCTATATATATTTTCAATATATATCTGTGTGGTGTCCTTTCATTTGGTATTCAAGGGATTGTGTATGGTAAAACAGCTTGCTTCACATGCCTTTACAGAGTTTAGCCTAAGACGGCTTAGTCCATGCTACCCCTAGGATAGCTTGTCTATAAGGTTGACTTTACAACCTGCACCATAAGGGTTGCTTGGCATGGTACAAGGTGATCACTAGAACTAGTGAGCATCATATACCAGGCCAACTTCTGTCAACGACATCACCTGTTTGCACCCGACATCGCCTGGTTCCTTCCTGGTTCCACGGTAGTCACTGGCTAGTGACTTTGAACATTGTCCCCTCTGCTTTCAGGTCCTCACCTCTTCAGATCCACCCTTGGATCCACCGGAACTCTTCACATCGAGCCGCCTGCAGCATCTTCAGCTCCAAGCACCATCGACCTGCGTGACGAAACCCGACACTACTTCGACCCTGTGCACCCGCTTCCTGTGGGTGAGGTAACTCAGCAACGCCGGTGTTCCCACACTGGTACATACCTCTAGTGTCTGTGTCTAAAGTTTCATCCTTCTAGGTCACTTGGAAGGTTCCTTAATAACTAACTTTGTAACTTTTACGCACCATTGATATTGCATTGGTATTGCGTGCACTTTCCGCACTGCACCCGAGTCCCGCGGGCCTTTCCCGACTTCTTCACTGCTAGTCCCGAACAGCTCCAGCGATTCCCCAGGCCCTAGGCCTCTTCACTTTCCCCATAGTGGTTCTTATACCACTATTTTAGTATATGGTTTAGGTGGCCCCTAGGGCTCACCCATAATTGTGCAACTTTGGTATATTTAAACTGTGTTTTGTTTTAACGCATTTGCTTCTGTGCTCATAAAGAGTATCAGGATTATTTGTAGAAATAAATCTATATATATTTTCAATATATATCTGTGTTTTGTCCTTTCATTTGGTATTCAAGGGATTGTGTATGGTAAAACAGCTTGCTTCACATGCCTTTACAGAGTTTAGCCTAAGACTGCTTAGTCCATGCTACCCCTAGGATAGCTTGTCTATAAGGTTGACTTTACAACCTGCACCATAAGGGTTGCTTGGCATGGTACAAGGTAATCACTAGAACTGGTGAGCATCATATACCAGGCCAACTTCTCACATTGGTGAGCAGCGGATTGGGATTTGAGCTTGCTGTTGTTTTACCATTACAATCTTTGAGAGTATCATTTGAAAGATCATACAGGTACCTGATAGGTACACTAAAACAAGACTAGTATACTTAAGTTCTACTGAACTTAGTTGTTGTAGAGGATAGGGAGCAGCACACCCTGACTACAACTACTAGATAGGTTTGGTAGGAAAACACAAGTGTAGGTAGATTGCAACACATCCACCACACTAGAGCAATGTCTGGAGCAGAGGGATCCACTGGACCTATCTCTGTTGAGAGTGACCCTCCAAGGGCACCATCCAAATTTGCTATCTTTCCTTTTAAGGAACTGAGGCAGCTGTGTTCCATGAGATGAATCAAAACAGATCCTATTCCTACAGCAGAACACCTCAGAGAGCTTTTAGACCAGTCTGAAGCTCTAAAGAACTCCAAACCAGGCCCCTCAGGGACTGGTGATGGAGGTTCTCCTTCTGAAGAAGAAAACACTGATGCCCCTGCCCCTGTTATCCACATAGATGAGGAAGACCAGGTCACTGGAGATACTCAGCCAGAGGATGAGGAAGAAGAGGTGGAGGAGGAAGAAAGTGGGACTGATGATGAGAGAAATAGCCAGGTGTTAGTCAGCAGGCTTAACCAGGCTAACTTAAGCTTATTTGGGACTGAAGGTGGGTCCAACCCATTCAGACCCCCAAATGGACTTAACCAGGAGCATAGGAGGAGGAGGAATCACTCAGGTGAATCCAATACTTCCCATGTTTCTAGAGGTTCTCATGGCAACTCCAGAAGGGAGTTGACTAGCCCTCAGAGAAGGGAACATGAGGCCAAAATGAGAGAGGCTGAACTTAGGATCCAGAAGCAAGAATTAGAAGTTGCCCTGGCCAAAGAGAAACTTGCTAGAGCAAGGCAGCCTAGAGAGAGTGGATTAGGATCCACTGGTGGCAGCACTATCCCTAAGGATAAAGACAGGTCCTATGACAATAGAAACCTGAGTAAGATTGTGCCCCCCTACAAAGTTGGGGATGATATCCACAAATGGATGACTGCACTTGAGAGAGCTTGCAAAGTACAGCAGGTCCCTCAGGATCAGTGGGCAGCAATATTGTGGCTCTCCTTTGAAGGTAGAGGCCGAGACAGACTCCTCACAGTTAGTGATGGGGATTCTAGAAACTACCTGGTCCTGAAGAGTGCGCTGATTGATGGGTTAGGCTTAACCACTGAACAGTACAGGTTAATGTTCAGAGACACCCAGAAGACACAGACTCAGGACTGGTCTGAATTTGTTGAATGTGCCACTAAGGCTCTGGAGGGCTGGTTGCTGGGAAGTAAGGTTACAGACTATACAGGATTGTATAATTTAATTATGAGAGAGCAAATCTTAAGTAATTGTCAAAATCAGCTTCTACATCAGCACCTGGTGGACTCTGATCTGACCTCTCCACAAGAATTGGGGAAGAGAGCAGACAAATGGGTCAGAACCAGGATCAGGCCTAAGAACCAGGGTGATGACCAAAAGAAAGAGACTACCAAGCCTCAAGAGAAGAGTGGGGATAAATCAAAAGAGAAGACTTCCCCAGGGCCCCAAAACTCCAAGGATGGGGGTGGGTCCCAAAACAACTCCTCTACCCAGAAAAAGCCTTACTGCCATAACTGTAAACAGGTTGGCCATTGGAAAACAGACAGCTGTTGTCCAATGAATGGTAATAAGGAAAACATACCTCCAGGTAAAGCTCCAACACCTCCTGTCACTGTTAGCAGTGGTCCCCCAGGTGGTGGGAGCACACCCAAGAATTTGGGTGGGTTTACCTTTGGAACAGAGGTGGACTCTGGCCTAACCAGGTCCCCAACTGATCTTGTCTATGAGACTGGCATGGGGTTTGCCAATTTCACTGATTGCCCAAATACTTTGAGCAAGTATAGACAAGAACCCCTCATCAATGGCTTGAAAGTTGAGGCCTTTAGAGACACAGGGGCTAGCATCACCATGGTGGCTGAATGTCTAGCCCCCTCAAGGCAACTTTTACCTGATGCCAGATATCAGGTGACAAACATTGATGGAGTTCAGAAAAATCATCCCATAGCAGTGGTAAATCTCAGCTGGGGAGGAGTCACTGGCCCAAAGAGAGTGGCAGTGTCCCCAAACTTGCCTGTAGATTGTCTACTGGGGAATGATTTAGAAATCTCAGCCTGGGCTGAGGTTGAACAACAAACCCATTCTAGAATGGTAAATCTCCATGGAAAGGTTAGTGGGGCTGTGATGGCTACAGCCCCAATCCAAGATGTCCTTCCTGAAAAGGTTGGTAGGGCTGAGCAAACCTCAGCCCCATCTTCAGCTAACTTCCCTCCTGAAAAGATTAGCAGGGCTGTGATGGTAACAGCCCATACCCAAACTGAGTCTCCTCCTGAAAAGGTTGGTGGGGCTGTGATGGCCACAGCCCAAACTCAAACTGATACATGTGTTGTGAAACCTGAAAAGATGGATCACTCCACACCAACAGAGAGCATTGAGGAGGAAGAAAAATCTCCCTCCCACCAGACTTTAGGAAAGGATCAGCCTCCTCAGGGAACTGATCTTACCCCTGATGAAGGAACTGCCCCAGAGGTAGTCAGGCCTAGCCTGACAGAGCCTCTGATGTCAGTGGACCCTTCTCAGGTGGGACCCAGTCTGGAGCAGGTATCCTGCCCCTCTCTACCTTGCCTTAGTCAGCCCAGGGCTGCAGGGGACAAGAAGGACAGTGAGCCCCAAAGGGCCCCCTGTCAAATAAAGCACCCACATCGACAGATTAGGGGCACCAAAGCTAGCAGCCCTAGTCAGGTGAAAACTTCAAAAACTCCTGAGGGATCCCCCTTAAAATTAATTAGGGACCTCCCACAGATGGATTCTGTTGGGCACAGCCAAACCTGGGACCCAAAGGGCCCAAACCTGACCTGTCCCTCCAGTAAGCCAACAGAAGGGACCCAGCCTCCAGCTTTAGGTAGCCAGAGGTTGACCCTGAGAGCACAGTGCAACTCAGTCAAAGAAAGAAAGGCCTACATGGTGGAAAGTGATTGGAGGAAGCTGAGGCCTACAGAGGAACCTCACGTCAGTACTCCATCTCACCATCAGCCTTTAACTTTGCCAAGACACACCACAGGTAGAGATTCCCTATGGTGAAGACCCTCAGACACCCTTAGGGTGAGGGATTGCTTAGTGGACCATGAGACAGGGGGTAACCAAGCCAGAGCTGGTACTTCCTTATATGGCCACTTAGGCAATATAGGCTTACCTGGTCAAGGATAGCCTTATCTCCTTTCGTTTGGGGGGGGGGGGGTTGTGTAGGAAGGTGGATATCTGACTATGCTTACCCCCAAACTTTTTGCCTGGTGTTTAGCTGATTTTTTTACTTTAGTTGGCCTGGGACCCTGCTATTCAGGGTCCCAGGCTAATTGCTCTCTCCTTAAAATGGACTCCATGTACCTTAGGTACATACACAATTGGAACTGGTTCACCTTATTGGCCCCTGTAAAAGTGTACCCAGGTACCCAGGACATAGGTGCTTCCAAGGCCTACCAGGGGCTGCAGCACGTATTGTGCCACCCCTGGCCTGGCCTCCATATTTGACACAACTGGCTGATCCCTCAGCTGGGGTAAGTCGGTGTAACCACCCCTTACTTAGGTGTAGTATGCCTGTACCTAAACTATAATGGACACATATGTCCCTATCAGCCACTCCTATGGAAGGCCTCATCAATCCTGGAGGCAGAGTGCTTGGGAATGTGTGAGATAGTGCTTTGGCATGAGCTGAGCCTGTCTGCAGCTTTCGGAACCATGTCCTTTAGCTGTTTCATGATACTGCCATACCATATACTCTTAAGTGCATTATGAACCTCGCGGTTAAATGCTATCTTTGGTTTGGCTTTATCAAAACATGTCGAGTAAGGTATCATACGAATTGGAATACTACCCCCTCGCCAGTTCTGGTGACGGGGGTAGCATTCCACCCTTCTAGAGGGACACGACATGTACCTAGCCTGAACCCCGGTTAAAGTTAAACAGAGCCTCAGCATCACAAAATGGATGCTGCCACCACAGACACAAGTCTGACCTCCTGCTGCTGGGAGTCCTTCCAGCGAGGCTAGCTTGTACAAAGGGTTTCCTGCCTTGGGAGGTGCTAGCACCACCCCAGACAGGATTTTGTGTATTGGGTAGGACAGGGCTGAATAGAATCAGACATGCCTGGGGCACACAAGGTGTCCCTGTGCATAGGCCAGTTCAAACCGGTGCTGGGGCCTTCCAGCCCCAGTCCTGGTGCCAAACTGGACAAAGGAAAGGGGGTGTAACCACTCCCCTTCCTGGTCCCACCCAGAGGAGGGACCTAGTAGGTGATCCGGCCCCCCCAGATTCGAATAAGAGTGGGAGCTGTGTCCTGAGACTTCAGATCATCCTGAATCAACTTGAAACTAAGAAGACGACTGGACTTCGACATTCTGCTGTACAGAAGACTGAAGAGCATCTCCCTTGTGGCCTAGGAGTGGCCACCCTGTGAACACAGGCACCAACCAGCAACTCGACGTCTGCTTTGCCGCCGCCTCCGGCCGGAGCCCGAGCCCAGAGCCTGACAAGACCCAGACTCCCAGACATCTCAGAACCCGATCCACAGTCCCTGAAAAGAAGAGACCCGTGGAGGCACAGAGAGACGTGGGACCGGACATCTTGGAAGACCCCCGAAGAGCTGACTGCGCAGCACCCGAGGCACCCTCGACGCTGTGCTTTGGGGTTTGAGAAGCCCCAATACCGAGCAGCATTTGCACCGAAGATCGGCCCCCAGCATCTCCACGATCTGCGTGGGGCCCTTTTGCACTGTGCCACTCGGCGCGCCATCCCGGTCACTTGCCACGCGGCTAGTGGCCATCTTGGCGATGAAAACTACAACTTACACCGCTGGTCTGGTTGCTCCAGACTGCCCCTTGCTCCCCTGAAAAGAAGCACCCGCTCTGACCTTGCTGGTCCGAGTGAGAAGCTTGAAACGATTCCTGCGTGACTTGCTTTTGCCAAGGCCTGTTTGCTCCAATCAAGTTGCCGACACCGCCATCAGCGAGAGCCATCGTGGGATAGCTCGTGATCGACTCCTGGACGTCCTTGACCTCTTCGTGTCCATTTGGCTGCAGAGACAATCTTCACGACATCGCCTGTCTGCACCCGACATCGCCTGGTTCCTTCCTGATTCCACGGTAGTCACTGGCTTGTGACTTTGAACATTGTCCCCTCTGCTTTCAGGTATTCACCTCTTCAGATCCACCCTTGGATCCACCGGAACTCTTCACATCGAGCCGCCTGCAGCATCTTCAGCTCCAAGCACCATCGACCAGCGTGACGAAACCCGACACTACTTCGACCCTATGCACCCGCTTCCTGTGGGTGAGGTAACTCAGCAACGCTGGTGTTCCCACACTGGTACACACCTCTAGTGTCTGTGTCTAAAGTTTCATCCTTCTAGGTCACTCGGAAGGTTCCTTAATAACTAACTTTGTAACTTTTACGCACCATTGACATTGCATTGGTATTGCGTGCACTTTCCGCACTGCACCCGAGTCCCGCGGGCCTTTCCCGACTTCTTCACTGCTAGTCCCGAACAGCTCCAGCGATTCCCCAGGCCCTAGGCCTCTTCACTTTCCCCATAGTGGTTCTTATACCAATATTTTAGTATATGGTTTAGGTGGCCCCTAGGGCTCATCCATAATTGTGCAACTTTGGTATATTTAAACTGTGTTTTGTTTTAACGCATTTGCTTCTGTGCTCATAAAGAGTATCAGGGTTATTTGTAGAAATAAATCTATATATATTTTCAATATATATCTGTGTGGTGTCCTTTAATTTGGTATTCAAGAGATTGTGTATGGTAAAACAGCTTGCTTCACATGCCTTTACAGAGTTTAGCCTAAGACTGCTTAGTCCATGCTACCCCTAGGATAGCTTGTCTATAAGGTTGACTTTACAACCTGCACCATAAGGGTCGCTTGGCATGGTACAAGGTGATCACTAGAACTAGTGAGCATCATATACCAGGCCAACTTCTCACAGTCAGCAGTGGTGGTACACAACCCAAGGCTTTAGTGGGGTTAACCCTGGGTACTGAGATGGAGTCTGGCCTAGTCATAGTCCCTACTCAGGCAGTTCTGCGCTATGATGTGGACATGGATATGTCCCCTACTGTGAGTCCCAATACTTTGGGCAAGTATAGGCAGACGCCTTTGATCAATGAGAAAATGGCTCAGGCCTACAGGGACACATGTGGCAGTGTCACTATGGTGACACCTAACTTTGTGGACCCTGGACAAATTGTACTAGGTGAGAACTACCTAGTGACCAATGCTAGCAATGCCACTACTACACATAGTGTGGCTGTTGTTAACTTCTCCTGGGGAGGGGTAAATGGCCTTAAGAAAGTTGTTGTAAGTGCAGAACTCCCAGTTGATTGTCTTTTGGGCAATGATCTAGAGAATTCCTTATGGTCAGAAGTGGAGTATAGGACTCATGCAGAGATGCTAGGTATTTCAGCACATGTCCTCGCTGTAACCAGGTCCCAGGCCAAGAAGTGCCTACCTGAACCTGTGGTGGATCTTGAAACTATAGACCAACCACAACCCAGTAGAAAGAGCCAGAGGGTTAAGGCAGTGCCTTCCACCTTGCCCCAGGTTGAGTATCAGCCCTCTCAGGAGGATGATTCTGTGATCCAAGAGGAGACTGTTCTGGAAGAACTTGAACCTGATCAGGTTGAGTTTCTGGGGACGGTGGGACCCTCAAGGGCAGATCTGGGACAGGCTCAGTTAACTTGTCCTTCCTCTTGAACCCCTCAGACAGCAAGCTGCTGCTGAGGCTGCTGGGAATGCTCAAGGTACCCATAGAGTGTATTGGAATGATGGGCTCCTTTATTCAGAGGGTAGAGACCCCAAGCCTCGTGCTACCAGGAGGTTGGTTATACCTCTGCAATTTAGGGACTTCCATCTAACCTTGGCCCATGAAATTCCCCTAGCAGGACACTTAGGCCAGAATAAGACCAGTTGGCTGACGAGCCTGGGACCCCGTACCTGCGCGCCTGAGTGGTACTAAACCTGGCAATATTTGGCAGCCACCGGCAACCCCAGAACACGGCTTAATGCCTGCTTATGAGGGGTAAATACCCCGAAACACGTGTCCAGGGATGGTGAAGATAGCCAAGATAGCAGAGAATCGAAACAAGATGCATCGTGGAACAAGAACTACACTTACCACAGTCCTTAGGGGCGATCCCGCTGGTGTGTGAGTAGTGTGCGACTCCACCCCCAATTGTAATGTTAAAGCTCCCTCGAGCAGTTGGCTGACGAGCCTGGGACCCCGCACCTGCGCGCCTGAATGGTACTAAACTGGCAATATTTGGCAGCCACCGGCAACCCCAGAACACGGCCTAATCCCTGCTGATGAGGGGTAAATACCCCGAAACACGTGTCCAGGGATAGCGAAGATAGCAGAGAATCGAAAGAAGATGCATCGCGGAACACGAACTACACTTACCACAGTCCCTAGGGGCGATCACGCTGGTGTGTGAGTAGTGTGCGACCCCACCCCCAATTGTAATGTTAAAGCTCCCTCGAGCAGTTGGCTGACGAGCCTGGGACCCCGCACCTGCGCGCCTGAGTAGTACTAAACCTGGCAATATTTGGCAGCCACCGGCAACCCCAGAACACGGCCTAATCCCTGCTGATATGGGGTAAATACCCCGAAACACGTGTCCAGGGATGGCGAAGATAGAGAGAATCGAAAGAAGATGCATCGCAGAACACGAACTACACTTACCACAGTCCTTTGGGGCGATCCCGCTGGTGTGTGAGTAGTGTGCGACCCCACCCCCAATTGTTAAGTTTAATGTCCCTGCGTTTGGGGGGGTTATGTAGGAGAGTAGGGTCTGCTTTCCTATGGTCACCCCAATTTTTGATTTTTGCTTCACTGGTTTTTGACATAATGTGGCTGTGGGCCTGCTAATCAGACCCACAGCCTGCTGTTCTCTCTCTAAATTAACAGACGTGTACTTTAGGTACATCACCAATTTGGTACTGGACACCTTATCAGCCCCTGTACAGTGTACTATAGGTACCCAGGGCATAGGTGCATCCAAGGCCTACCAGGGGCTGCAGCATATCTTTTGCCACCCCTGACTGGCCATTCATACAGACGCAACTGGCTGATCACTCAGCTGGGGCAAGGTGGTGTAATCACCCCTTGCTTAGATATAGTATACCTATATCTAAACCTATATCTGGACACATATATGCCTATAAGTCACTCCTATGTCAGGCCTTAACAATCCTGGAGGCAGAGTGCTTGGTATTGTGTGAGATGGTGCTCTAGCATGAGCTGAGCCTGTCTGCAGCTTTCGGAACCAAGTCCTTATAGCTGTTCTGGGGTATTCCCATACCATATACTCTTAAGTGCATTATAATCCTCGCGGTTATTGCTAACTTTGGTTTGGCTTTATCAAAACATGTCGTGTAAGGTGTCATACACTTTGGAATACTACCCCCTCGCCAGTTCTGGCGACGGGGGTAGCATTCCACCCTTCTAGAGGGAGAAGACATGTTACTTTACTTAAACGCGGTTAAATCTAACCAGAGCCTCAGCATCACAAAATGGATGCTGCTGCCACAGACACAAGTCTGGCCTCCTGCTGCTGACCGAAACTCTGGCAGGGGAGGCCTGGACAAAAGGGTTCCTGTCACAGGGAGGTGTTACACCACCCCAGACAGGAGATAGTGGATTGAGGCAGGCAGGGCGAGTGAAACTACACACTGCCTGGGGCGCACAAGGCTCCCCATGCATAGCCCAGTTCAAACCAGTGCTGGGACACTCCAGTCCCAGCTCTGGCGCGAAACTGGACAAAGGGAAAGGGTTGTAACCATTCCCTTCCTGGGTCCCACCCATAGGAGGGACCTAGCAGGTAATCCAGCCCCTTGATTTGGAATAAAGGTAGGAGCTGTTCCCAGGAGCATTAGATTATCCTGACTGAAACTTTGATACAGAACTCTGGACCCTTCGACATCCCACTGGACGTGGAAGACTGAAGAATCTCCCTTGTGGTCAAGGAGTGACCACCCTGTGCAAACAGGCACCATCCATGGCCCAACAGTTTGCTTTGTTGCAGTTCCCGCCAGAACTCGAGCAACAGAGATCAACAAGACCCAGCTACCCTGACTTCTGACAGCCCTATCCACAGTCCCAGCGAATCTGAGACCCGTGGAGGTGACGTGAAGTGTGGGGCCGGCCATCTTGAAAAGACTGCAAAGTGCTGACCGTGCAGCTCCTGAGGCACCCTTGAGGCTGTGCATTGGGGTTTGAGAGGCTCCAGCCCCGAGCAGCTTGTGCACCGAAGATCTTCCATCCACACTCATCGAGTGCTGTGTGGAGCCCTTTTGCATTTTCCTGCTTGACGCGTCTGTCCGGTCACTTGCCCGTTGGCTAGTGGCCTCTACGACGACGATTCTTTGAAACTACTCTGCTGGTCTGGTTGCTCCAGACTGGCCCTCGCTCTCCTGAAAAGGAGGCACTGCTCTGACCTTGCTGGTCCGAGTAAGAAGCGATCCTCAAATCCAGCATGGGTTGCCTTTGCCAAGGCCTGTTAACTCCGATCCGGAAGCCAACACTGCCGACAGCGACAGCCTTCGTGGGACAGATCGTGATCCACTTCTGGACATCCTCGATGCCCCAGAGTCCACGTGGCAGAGGAGACAAGCTTCTCGACAACCACCTGATTGCGCCCGACATCGCCTGGTTCCTTCCTGGTTTCATCCTGGTCACTGGCTAGTGACCCAGACTCTGTCCCCTCTGCTTTCAGGTACTCTACATCTTCGATCCACCCTTGGATCCAACCGGACTCTTCTCTCCTGCCCGCCTGCAGCATCTTCATCTCCAGGCTCCATAGATCTCCACGACGAAAACCGACACACATTCGCACCTATGCACCTGATTCCTGTTGGTGAGGTAACGATCAAACACCGGTGCTCCTGTAGTGGTTTACACCTCTAGTGTCCTAGTTTAAAGTGGGGTAATTCTATTCCAGTCGGAAAACTTCCAAAACAGTAACTTTCTAACTTTTACGCGCCATTGACTTTGCATTGGTGCATGAGTGTGCTTTAGGCACTGCACCCGTGTCCCGCGGGCCTCTCCCGACTTCATCACTGTTAGTCCCGAGTAGTCCCAGCTATTCACAAGGCCCTAGGCCCTACCATTGTTCGAGAGGTGGTACTTATACCACTATTTTAGTATATGGTTAGAGTGGCCACCGGGCCTATCCAAAATTGTGCAACTTGTGTATGTTTAACTGTGCTTTTGTTTAAACGCTTGTGCCTCTGGACTCATAAAGAGTATAATTCTAGTAATAAATACATATTTTTATAATATATAACTTGTGTGGTGTCCTTTCATTTGATATTACCGGATTGCATATGTTAAAACAGCTGGCTTCACCTGCCCTCTTGAGTTAAGCCTAAGACTGCTTAGTCCATGCTACCCTTAGGATAGCTAGTCTATAAGGTTGACTTTACAACCACCACCATAAGGGAGGGTTTGGACTGATACAAGGTGATCACTAGATTAGTGAACACCATACATCAGGCCAACTTCTCACAGTCAGTACATTACTTGTTGTGACCAGTTATTAGTAGTTGGGAAGCTTGTCAAACAGTGAAATATATCAACCTGAAATGCGTCAAAACAAACCTATGTTGGGGATTAAGAACACTAGTTAAATAAGGTTGAATCGAGAAATCGGTCAAAATCATTTGGTTGTTCTGTATAGCTGCTTTGACCAGTTCCACCGATAATCTCACATCTTCCAATAGTTTTAAACATTCTGTTTTTATTGATTTCCTTGTGATGCGCTTCAGAGTTATCATAATATTCAGGATGACTAATGTCAGTCATGCATTTTTTGTCAAAATCTAACCTTGGAATTTGCATAGCAAGCTCCGAATCACAACAGTCATGTGCAATAGGGCAATTAAAAAACATATAATCAGAAGTCCTTATCCTGTGCCAGAGGAGGACTGGCTGCACTCTTATCAAATCTGCTAAGTAAGTTGCTCCCAGTTCCGAGTGGCATACAAAGTTCGAACAGCTGGTTGGGAGCCCAAGGAGATTTAAAAAAAAACGTTTTCTAGCTGCTGTAAAGATTCCACATTTACATGCCCCAAAAGCTCAGAACCATACATTACAATTGATCGACATTTGGCATTATAGATGGTTAAAATTTCTTTAGGAGGTTTACAACCCAATTTCCTCTAAAAATTGCACAGGCCTGTAATTAATCTAAGAAATTGCATCCTTCTCGAGCTTACTGCACTTCTCCAATTTCCTACACCATCAAATAAAATCCCCAAGTATGAAAAAGAGGGCGTTTGTGGTAAAATCGCTTTTCCTGTTAAAAAAATATTAAGCCCCTTTGATAGTCTTCGGCCTGCTTTCATGACAAAGGTTTTACTAATGTTGATTAATAACCCCAGATTCTCCATAAAATATTCAAATTTGTCTAAAAGACACTGCAATGCCAATGAGTGCGGGCCATAAGCACTGCATCGTCTGCGTAGAGTAAAACCGGTATAGGCCGATGTCCAATTTGGGGGAGGCCGGTGCATAAAATCACGAGGGTGCTACCCAAGCTATTAATATATAAATTGAATAAAAAAGGAGTGAGAATGCATCCTTGACAAACCCCTTTTCTGATGTCAATTGATCGTGCGCATTCACCTCTCATCCCAAAGCGGACCTTAGACGAACCGGTTGAGTACAGATATCTGAGCTAGTTAGTAATAGCGATATCTATATCCATTGAAGTCATGACAGACCATAGTTTATCATGAATAACACAGTCGAATGCAGATGACAAATCCACAAAAACTAAAAACAAGTTACCATGTTGAATATGTGTATATTTGCCCACCAGTAAGTTCAAATTAATGGCTTGCTCCGTGGTCCCAATTCCCTGGCGAAACCCATATTGGAAGTCCGAAATAATATTGTTAGCAACCGCCCACTCCTGTAATCTGCATAAAAGTATGCGACTCACCACTTTGACTAAAGAGTCTAGCAAAGAGATGGGTCTGTAGTGCGCGGGGCATTTACGTTCTCCCTTTTGAAATAGTGGCAAATGTGGGATTCGGACCACGAACTTGGGAATCCAACACTCTGGCAGGATCTAAAAACCAGAGTCAAAAGAGGGCCTCAGAGATCAATATTAGTTTTAAAAAGCTCAGCGGGTACAAAGCTATTTCAACTGCTATCAATTGGTCCAGTACATAGGTTAGAAAAATGAGCTACCCATTATTTCTCGGTTATTGCAATCTCGATTTTGGGCTTATCAGCATCTCTAAAGAAGGGGGAGTTTATGACACGCCAGAATACCATAGTGTCCTTATTTTGGCTTGC
This sequence comes from Lissotriton helveticus, assembly GCF_964261635.1. NCBI lineage: Eukaryota > Metazoa > Chordata > Amphibia > Caudata > Salamandridae > Lissotriton > Lissotriton helveticus. The sequence goes on along the minus strand of NC_136059.1, from coordinate 1,418,482,745 downwards.
CACATACAGTTTTTCAAAGGTCTCCTCTTTGAGGCCTTTCTTGAGATTTTTTAAAGCTGGCCTGTAGACCAGCCTACAATTCTGTACTTCCATGGAATTTCTAGGTGTCTCTTTAAGGGCTCTTTTCAACTTTTCGTGGGCCTGGAAACAGGCGTGGTCAAACCAGCTTTGGATTTTTCCAGCCCGCTCTATTTATTGGCAATTAGCCTTGCCTTAATTTCCTTAGTGATTTGGTTAAAGGCATTAATAACCATACTTGCTTCCACTGACTCGCAAAGACACACATGAAAAAGCCCTTCGCTTCTGGAGGAGTAATTGTTCTAAAAATCTAGACGGGTCAACTATAGTCCAACACAGGGTAAAACCATTAATACGGGAGAGCTCAATATTTTCTACGGCTAAAGTATGGTGGCGGACCCCCTTCTTAGTTACAGGGTCAGTGTCCAGCATTAAGCTCTGTGGGTACATTGTCTAAGATGTACTGATTTCAGTAGAGGCTTGACAAAAGAAATCCTCAAATCCTTATAACATTTTTGACAAAAACAGTACATGTATGGTTGATTGTTCATACATGTTGTCACAAGGTCAGTACATTAGTTGTTGTCACCAGTTATTAGTAGTTGGGAAGCTTGTCAAACAGTGAAATATATCAACCTGAAACGCGTCAAAACAAACCTATGTTGGGTATTAAGAACACTGGTTAACTAAGGTTGAATCGAGAAACCGGTCAAAATCATTTGGTTGTTCTGTGTAGCTGCTTTGACCAGTTCCACCGATAATCTCACATCTTCCAATAGTTTTAAACATTCTGTTTTTAGTGATTTCCTTGTGATGCGCTTCAGGGTTATCATAATATTCAGGATGACTAATGTCAGTCATACATTTTTTGTCAAAATGTAACCTTGGAATTTGCATAGCAAGCTCGGAATCACAACAGTCATGTGCAATAGGGCAATTAAAATCCATATAATCAGAAGTTCTAATCCTGTGCCAGAGGAGGACTGGCTGCACTTTTATCAAATCTGCTGAGTAAGTTGCTCCCAGTTCCGAGTGGCATACAAAGTTCGAACAGCTGGTTGGGAGCCCAAGGCGATTTAAAAAAAAAACGTTTTCTAGCTGCTGTAAAGAGTCCACATTTACATTCCCCAAAAGCTCAGAACCATACATTACAATTGATCGACATTTGGCATTATAGATGGTTAAGATTTCTTTAGGAGGTTTACAACCCAATTTCCTCGAAAAATTGCACAGGCCTGTAATTGATCTAAGAAATTGCATCCTTCTCGAGCTTACTGCACTTCTCCAATTTCCTACACCATCAAATAAAATCCCCAAGTATGAAAAAGAGGGCGTTTGTGGTAAAATCGCTTTTCCTGTTAAAAAATATTAAGCCCCTTTGATGGTCTTCGGCCTGCTTTCATGACAAAGGTTTTACTAATGTTGATTAACCCCTTCGGCGCTAATGACAAAGCCAGCTCGTCATGGGCGTTACCTGCGCTACGCGGATGACGAGCTGGCTTTGTCAAAAACAATCCATTCTTGAAATTCCCGCGCACAGCGGGAAAACGCGGTAGCGCGGTAGGGGTTAATAACCCCAGATTCTCCATAAAATATTCAAATTTGTCTAAAAGACACTGCAATGCCAATGAGTGCAGGCCATAAGCACTGCATCGTCTGCGTAGAGTAAAACCGGTATAGGCCGATGTCCAATTTGGGGGAGGCTGGTGCATAAAATCACGAGGGTGCTACCCAAGCTATTAATATATAAATTGAATAAAAAAGGAGTGAGAATGCATCCTTGACGAACCCTTTTTCTGATGTCAATTGATCGTGCGCATTCACCTCTCATCCCAAAGCGGACCTTAGACGAACCGGTTGAGTATAGATATCTGAGCTAGTTAGTAATAGCGATATCTATATCCATTGAAGTCATGACAGACCATAGTTTATCGTGAATAACACAGTCGAATGCAGATCACAAATCCACAAAAACTAAAAACAAGTTACCATGTTGAATATGTGTATATTTGCCCACCAGTAAGTTCAAGTTAATGGCTTGCAGTGTGGTCCCAATTCCCTGGCGAAACCCATATTGGAAGTCTGAAATAATATTGTTAGCAACCGCCCACTCCTGTAATCTGCATAAAAGTATGCGACTCACCACTTTGACTAAAGAGTCTAGCAAAGAGATGGGTCTGTAGTGCGCGGGGCATTTACGATCTCCCTTTTTAAATAGTGGCAAATGTGGGATTCGGACCACAAACTTGGGAATCAAACACTCTGGCAGGATCTAAAAACCAGAGTCAATCTTAGATCAATATTAGTTTTAAAAAGCTCAGCGGGTACAAAGCTATTTCAACTGCTATCAATTGGGCCAGTACCTACGTTAGAAAAATGAGCGACCCATTCTTTCTCGGTTATTGCAATCTCGATTTTGGGCTTATCAGCATCTCTAAAGAATGGGGAGTTTATGACATGCCAGAATACCGTAGTGTCCTTATTTTGGCTTGCCACATACAGTTTTTCAAAGGTCTCCTCTTTGAGGCCTTTCTTGAGATTTTTTAAAGCTGGCCTGTAGACCAGCCTACAATTCTGTACTTCCATGGAATTTCTAGGTGTCTCTTTAAGGGCTCTTTTCAACTTTTCGTGGGCCTGGAAACAGGCGTGGTCAAACCAGCTCTATTTATTGGCAATTAGCCTTGCCTTAATTTCCTTAGTGATTTGGTTAAAGGCATTAATAACCATACTTGCTTCCACTGACTCGTCCAGACACACATGAAAAAGCCCTTTGCTTCTGAAGGAGTAATTGTTCTAAAAATCTAGACGGGTCAACTATAGACCAACGCAGGGTAAAACCATTAATACGGGAGAGCTCAATATTTTCTACGGCTAAAGTATGGTGGCGGACCCCCTTCTTAGTTACAGGGTCAGTGTCCAGCATTAAGCTCTGTGGGAAGTGGTCGCTCATTACAATATTGTGTAATAAAAAGATTTTAAACAGGGCAGAATAGCGCTCAGGGAAGAGCAAGAAATCAATAGCGCGTTTTCCCATACTGCCATCGAATGTGCAAAATACTTCAAATGGCGTGTCTCCAAACTCATTACTAAAACCCAAACCATATTAAAAACATAGCTCATTAAGTTTCTCTCCATACTCTGTGTGAGAAAAATGCGTAATGTCGTCCATACTAATCTCACTTCTCACAGGAGACGATTCTGCAGATTGTTCTGAGTTTGAGAGGCCCTCATCTATCAATGGGTGGCTACCATGTGTAATTGATGTTAATACATTCATGTTTTCTACACATCTTGAAGGAATATGATCCACCTCTGGTAATGATTTAGTCTGTGCATCAACTATCTGGCCTCATGACTGTAGTGGCGGAACCACCGAAGATATCACTGTTCAGTATATCTGCTAACAGTCAATCCACCCTGGTGAGATTAGAGAAGCAGTCAAACCTATTAGACGTAGCAACGGGGTACATGGACGAACGGGCATACTCTGCATTAGATAATGATTGAAGGAAAGGTTGTGGCTGGAAAGGATATTGAGTGGGTACAGTAGTTTGAATTAGAGGTCGCAGGGGAGGTTGGTAGAAAAATCCTGGTGGCAAAACTGAGCTATCAGTAACTAATGCAGGGGTTTTGAAAGAAAGCACCACACAATCCCCCTCCGGTACTTTAGGGTCTCTTCCTACCCACCCAATTCGTCTAGCCATCTTAAAATCTGTGATAAGCTCCCCTCCCAAACCGACTCTAATATTCAGCCAGTTAAGTGATTTATTTCTTAGCAAGCTAGGCTGGTGTAATGGGAGGGTTACAGAGTGACGTGGAATTGATTAAATGTTTTTGGGGAGTTCAATTGACCCCCCAAAATTGGCAAAACCCAAGTGCTCTATACAAGATTGCACTGCACATTCAAGCAATTTAGGTATGTCCGTAATGGAGCAAAAAGTTGCCTGACTAGTTCTGTTAAGGCTTGAATGGATACTGCCATGGCTGTATAATTTGAAGTAGCCGCTGACGATAGGGTATCGCCACCAGGCTTGGGGATGATTACTTGCCTCCCTTATTGGTGCCTTTTTTTTAGTCTTTACTGTCCCTTCAGAAGAAGACATGGCAGAGTCGATATTGCGTCTCCTCTGAGTTTTAAGTCATTTAAGGGGCGACTGAGAGATCAAAGTGTTAGGGGGAGTGGAGTTCCGAGTGATCTCATCCTTATCCAGATTAACCAACCTTACAGTTTGCAAGTTGCAGGGTTGGACGGTGGTCGGTGTAGCTGAGCATAGACTTGGTAGATTAGGACCACCCTCCGAACAGGTAGCTAGAGATTCTTCCATGCTTAAATCTGTTTTTCGCTAGCCCCCATAGCCCCTGTGATGTAGTTCATAATTGACTGCCGAGATCTTGGAGCGGACATAGCTAGCGCAGAACTAGGGTGTTTCCTTTCCCCCATTGTCTATGGAGCACAATTACTTATAACTGTTACACTGGAGACTAAAAATAATAATGGTAGCCGCAGTATGCAAGCATCAATAGTAAGTATCACAAAACTTACAATTGCGCTGACCAGGAGAATGTTCAGTTATTGTAGTTCACCCATGCCAAGAGAGGAGGCCCTGCCTTGCCTCTTCCCGCCGCTGCCGCGGGAGCCCCGAGCTACTTATGAGCGCCTCCGGGCGTGTTCAAGGGTCGTTGGCAGCGGCTTCAGCCGCAAAGCAGGATGGGATTTGCAGTCCACTGGTTGACGGCAGCAGTAACTGGGGCAATGCTATAAATTTTTATCAGTAAGATTCTTGGTCAGTGTGAAGATTGTACCTATTTCAGTGGAAAATGTGATGCCTGTAAAAGACTATATATTTACAACAAGGGGTGGTGAGGGACAGAGTCTCTGAATTAAGCAGAATACTCTCACCCAGTCAAGAGATCAGGGCTAGATCCAACACCGTTTTTTAGCTCATTGCACCATCCCAGTTTCAGAACCTGGCTGTATGCAAATTAGTCTGTCCCTGGCCCAGTGCATCATGGGAACAGGGCAGACCAGACTACAAAAGCCAATTCTTACACTGGGAAGGAAACAAGCTTCCGGGGACCGGTTTCTGGCATTACAGCCGTCTTCGGCCCGGCTTGCTTGAATCCTGATGGTGCAATGAGCAAGGGACTCATGTCTGAGTATACCCTTCCACGCTTAGGGTGGACAAAAATATTTACAACAAGGGGTGGTGAGGGACAGAGTCTCTGAATTAAGCAGAATACTCTCACCCAGTCAAGAGATCAGGGCTAGATCCAACACCGTTTTTTAGCTCATTGCACCATCCCAGTTTCAGAACCTGGCTGTATGCAAATTAGTCTGTCCCTGGCCCAGTGCATCATGGGAACAGGGCAGACCAGACTACAAAAGTCAATTCTTACACTGGGAAGGAAACAAGCTTCCGGGGACCGGTTTCTGGCATTACAGCCGTCTTCGGCCCGGCTTGCTTGAATCCTGATGGTGCAATGAGCAAGGGACTCATGTCTGAGTATACCCTTCCACGCTTAGGGTGGACAAAAATATTTACAACAAGGGGTGGTGAGGGACAGAGTCTCCGAATTAAGCAGAATACTCTCACCCAGTCAAGAGAACAGGGCTAGATCCAACACCGTTTTTTAGCTCATTGCACCATCCCAGTTTCAGAACCTGGCTGTATGCAAATTAGTCTGTCCCTGGCCCAGTGCATCATGGGAACAGGGCAGACCAGACTACAAAAGCCAATTCTTACACTGGGAAGGAAACAAGCTTCCGGGGACCGGTTTCTGGCATTACAGCCGTCTTCGGCCCGGCTTGCTTGAATCCTGATGGTGCAATGAGCAAGGGACTCATGTCTGAGTATACCCTTCCACGCTTAGGGCGGACAAAAATATTTACAACAAGGGGTGGTGAGGGACAGAGTCTCTGAATTAAGCAGAATACTCTAGTAAAAGACAGTGCACTGCAACTCCATGCTTCAGTAATTTGTGACAGTATGCTCCAAGATTCAATCAATCAATCAATCAATCATAGCATTTGTATAGCGCGCTACTCACCCGGAAGGGTCTCAAGGCGCTTGGGGGTCCGCTACTGCTCGAACAGCCAGGTCTTGAGTTGTTTCCTGAAGGCGAGATGGTCCTGTGTCAGCCGGAGGTGGATGGGGAGGGAGTTCCATGTCTTGGCTGCCAGGTAGGAGAAGGATCTTTCTCCGGCGGTGGCTCTTCGGATGCGTGGTACGGCGGCGAGGGCGAGGCTTGTAGAGCGTAGCTGGCGGGTGGGTGTGTAGCAGGTCAGGCGGTCGTTGAGGTACTTGGGGCCCAGGTCGTGGAGAGACTTGTGTGCGTGGGTAAGGAGCCTGAACGTGATCCTTTTGTTGACGGGGAGCCAGTGCAGGTCCCTCAGGTGGCCGGAGATGGGGCTGCGTCGGGGGATGTCCAAGATGAGTCGGGCGAAGGCGTTTTGTATGCGCTGGAGTCTTTTCTGTAGTTTCACAGCTGGCCACATACGGCACCCTTAACACTCTCCTGCTGAATGGGCATGGCTCATTTGCTGTACTTAATCTTTGTGTGCCGCTTGGATTTTAAACAATCCCTATGAGTTCAGTGAAGTAACAATGATAGCAGCACCCCTACTCTGAAAATTGTTCCAGCACCACTGGTTAGCAGGCGCAAAGGTGACAAACCAAGCAGTTTGAATGTGTTTGGATCTTTATAAGCATAACCATCTCAAACTTGCTCTTAGACCACTCCACTATCTTTTGGTGGTCACATGGGTTAAAGTCAAGGTCATCTTCACAATGGACAAAGCACAATCAGGACATAGCCCGTGAAATCCTGCAAGTACCGGCAGCCTACAATGCAGCAAGTATAACCTAAACCATGCCCATCCGTGCATTTGGTTAATGAATATGCCTTCATGCTTCTAATAACACTATTGTATCTCCCTGAAAGTACAAAGTCGAAGCTACAGAATACCCTAAATCAAAAGAAAGGAATAAAAATAAAACCACGAGCTATGAAGAACATACCTTAAAACGTTATTTTTCAAACTCTCCTTCAACTTAACGCAGAACAAGGGTTTAAAATATCAGAAAATGCCCATATCTAAACAGAATGGTGTCTCACTATCCTTATAGGCCCAAACCTAACTTTCTCTAAATTACTCCGTACTCTGAAGGAACTCAAATAGCACACAATAAGGTGTAGTATAAGTCAGTGCCGGAAAGGAGGAGGGTCCAGCCAGATCCCAGATCTGGCACCTACAATTTAGCCAGATCTTGAATCAGGGCCAGCCCCAGTGAGATATGCTGACTTTGCCCGGTATAATATGATGAAACTAGGGCATATTTAGCAGTGTCTGCATGTTGTCTGTTTTCCTTTTAGGAGCAGCAACCTGCAGAGCGTGAGAAGAGTTTCTTATTTTCACTTCCAGCTGAGCCCAACACAAAGGCATCCGTAAAGGTCCATCAGCCCTGCTTTTATTAGAACATTGGAATGTTGGGAGATCCATTAAAAACGATGAAGTGCTCTGGGCTTCTAATGGCCGGTAGAAGCTGGGAGCTCCAAAATTCCAATGTTGTTCTTCACAGGTGTTGCTGTGAACAAAAGGCCTCACAGACCCCAATGCGGATTTCAACCCCCTTGAGCTCTGTGAGGCCTTTTGTTTAATTTGTTATAACATTCTGCCCTCTAGTGGCAGAATGTTCTAATAGCCTTATAACCATCCGTAGCTGGGCTATATCGGCATTAAAGTCCTGCTCCCTTATTAAAGGCCCTTGCCGAATGCTGGAGTGGGCCTTTAAAGGCTGGTATAGCCCGTTATGGCGGGCTATACGGCTATATTAGAGTCCTATCCTGGTTGGGAGCTTTTGAGTCCAACACTAAGGTGTAAATACAATGGAGAGAAACAAGTGCTTAGAGAAACTAGGATTTGGAGGCAGGTTATTGACTGTTCGTCCTCTGTAGGAAACACATGCACTGTAAGAATGTAAGATGCAATCAGTTTCTGAGTAATTATAATAATATAAATTATAATTATAATAATTATTATTATTATTATTACTAATAAAAATGTAAATAGCACTTACTAACTTTTTTCTTTTATAGAGCTACTCATTCGCGTGGCAGGTGTAAGAGCACTTATTACATCACACCCATACTATACAGATACAGTGAATCATACAGTTGTGTGATATATCCATACCTTTAGGCATTATATGGTAAGAGAGCTTGGTCTGGAGAAACACAATGTTAGGATTTCAAACATAAAGCAGCAGTTGGATTTGTTTATACTAAACCCTTTATTACTACTCAAAGGTACCCTTTTAGCAACCTTCAAAATAATGAAAGATGGACAAAAAGGAAGTTCTAAACCTATGCCTTTCAATTTGCATGCAATTTTTGTTATGCTTTTTCATAGCTCGCTGTGCTACAGTAGAAGGATTGCAACCTATGGACTGCATGCAACAAAAGGATTTCTGAGACAAAACGAGTAACCCACTGAGCTTCCTACATAAAATACAAATATTATCTGCCTGGTACACGTTGCGGCTCGCAGCAGGCACATTAACTCCCATGCCATTTCCTGATGAGTTAAAACACAGATCTCACCAGCAAGTGCATTAACCACCCGATTTATCTAACCATTTTATTAGATCCTGACAATTGCTGGGCACAGAAAGCTATCTGCAGCATTGGTGTTTCATTGTGAAATGGACTTTTATGAGTCTTTCCAATAGAAACCTATGTACTAAAATACTTCTGAATTCATGGGAAGAACGCACGTATTGCTGATGCTCAGGGCTGGATTGCATTTTGCCATGCACCTTCAGTTGCACAGGGGTTACATTTCCTGTTTGCTGGCGGTCTGTCGCCCCCTATCGATAGCTCCAGAGGCGCCGTACTGGTATCTTCTCCCTTTAACACCAGCTTCAATCCCCACCGCTCCTAAGGATCATGTGACGATGTCTCATTCATTCGAGGTTGGAAATAAATGCAGTTCTTAGCTGCGAATCCTCCCCATCGATTATCTGTTCCGGAAACCTAATGCTCGGCGTCCTTCCAACAAGGAGAGCGAGACTGAGGAATGCAGAATAATGCGTTCAATAATGAACACGTGCGCTGGAGAGAAGGAAGTGAGCTCAGCCGCGTTGTCTGGTTTTTGTCCTGATCATATTACACTGGATGCATTAAGCCGCTGCGGCATTAGAACACGTGGTCATGTGTGGCTCTCTGGGGATGTCTGGCGTTCGGAGCGAACATGAAGCACTACAAGCTCCACACTACAGGCAAAGATACGTGAAGTGCTAATGTCGCACCGTGTTTCCGCCTGCTGTGGTATCGGGGATATTTGCGAAATCAATCTTGCAGCCGGGTAAACCTTCGAGGTGACTGCAAAAATGAAATCACCGACGTTTATTCTGGCTGGCTGATTATTCAAAGGTATAATTAAAAGCCGAATCAGCGAAAGTGGCACGCGATGGTTGCTATTTGAGCAGATTACGTTTCAGGTATTGCCCGGCATGGATCGAGGTCATGTCTGAGGTATGGACCAGATTGTCTAGAGGCAAGAATATCACCATGTTTGTTGTTATAATACTGAGGCGAGGGTGCCCTGCCGAAGAGAACTGCTTTTTCTGTGCACAAAGGCATATGGTGAGCTGGGTTTTTGAAACTAACTTCCTTCCTGCTTCGCTCGTTTGCGCCCTAATTCTTAAAGGTTTACTCTGGAGAATACTTCTAGATGCACAGAGCATCAGAGACTCACAAAAGAACCAGTGGCAGCATAAGTGGGGGGATATGCAAGTTTCTAATTGTCCGGCATGTTATTGCCCTGATGAGTCAGTACTCCATGTGATGTTTAGCTGCCCTGGCGATCACAAGGCAAGAAAAAGATGGCTGGTGCAGATTTGTAGGAACCTTGGTTGCTCTGATGCCTTCAGGATACTGAAGTATGATACAAGCATCTCGATAGTTTACTCTGTCGCAGGTTTCCTATTTTCAATGCGGTGTACACGTAGGACATACATAAAAGTACGATGAAAGGTGTCACATGGCTTTCCAGCTGGATAAGAAATAATTGTTCCTACCAACTTATATTAGGGAAAATGTTTATCAATGTTATCTATGCTAGTTTTAAAATTAGGCCTTGTTTCTATTGTGATCAATTTATGCCTGCTGTTACAGAGAATTAGGAATATAACTGTTGTATTACTACAATTTAATTATTCTTTCTTGTTGTTGCCTTCGGTATAAAGAGGCTCTAGTCTTGGGTCTCAGTCCTCCAAGATGATAGAACATAGGTCATCCTTTTTTATAAAATTTGATAGGTACATGGTTTTAGGTAATTTATTTATTTATTTGCACTTTGCACCTTCTGAGTATGAAATATAATGAACTGCCATGAATAACCCCATGTGAGTTTTACTCTTTATACTTCTCCACGTTAAAATTTAGTCTGATGTGTAGGCTTTTTATGCTGTACAGAATGTCTTCATTATTATATATGTGTCAACTGCACTTACTGCTGTTTTTTAAATATTCCAAATCTAATTGTAATTGTAATTGACTTATGCAGCACCTCTTTTTAATTGTTTTTGCCTGCACTGTGATTGTACTTTTGAGGTCATGTTGACCGAAATAAAGTTTCTTTTGAATTGAATTGAGAAAGACCAAGCCTTACACAATGTTTTGTAAAATACTGTACGCCTCTCTACATACTGTCATGTTTAATTCGTATTTCGTACCATATTACATGCCGTCAAAGACCCTCAAAGGTTAGTGTATTCGAGAGGTGTGATATGGTCGAGGGCATGGGATTGCAGTAAGGCCCAAATGCAGGCTCTTAGGGGCGGCTTGAAACGATCAGTTAGGGGCTACTTGAGATGTCTGGAGCGATCTAATGTTTAGGACATGTTACTCATTTCTTTCACCTCCGTTTGTTTTACAAGATTCAGTTCTGCGTGTATTTCTTTAATTTTCACACATTCCTCGAACTCTTGAGCTGCCATAGTTTTAACGCAGCACTACCCGTATTCCCGACCTTTCAAACCTTTAATGGGACAGTACTTGCACTCCTGACTTTTAAAGGGAAAATGCCTGTGCCCCTAAACTGGCAAACCTTAAATATGACAGTACATGCTCTTATAGAGAGGTTGGTACATCATGTGTCAACACCTTCCTCAAGAATGCAGTACTTCCGGTTGGAGAGCATGCACAAAATAATCAGATCAGTGCTTCAATGCAGTTATTTGGACCTTATCCTAACTTTCCAGGAGGGGTGACATACGGTTAACACTGCAGTAAATACACATGTGTGGTCAGCCTCCACTGGGAGTGCAAAGGCTGATTTGGGACTCTCCTAAAACCGTCCTGGATTGGTATGATGCACTTTTTCTGTTTCTGCATGGCCCTTCACTCCGGTTTTCCCTTCTCTGCCTTAAACTATCTAGTTTACAACTTGCTAGGACACACATTTCTTTTGCGCGTCTTGTTCTTGTCTTCTTTATTTCCTACCTCAGTGTAGGGATCAGTCTTTTTTTGTTTTTTAGGTTTCATAAAAGCAAACGCTGCAAAATCCAAATGTGGCATAAAACACCATAACCGCGGTTTACACTCTTTACTCATGCCTCCATCACATGAATTCCTTGTTTTGTTTTCCTGCTGCTCATTGCCAGTGTTACGTATGTAGCTTTCTCTTCAGGCCATAGGTACCTTACATTGTTGCGAATACCAGGTAAAAAGCATTTGCAATGTTAAAGGTCTCGCAATTGAGAGAATTTGAGCTATTGCCATTGTAAATTACAATGCCTTTTACTTATGTGTTTAAAAACCTGCAATATTAAAAGGCATTGTCATTTACAATACCAATAGATCAAAGTTTCTAAAATTCGAGACCTATTGCATTGCAAATGCGTGTCTAAATTGGTGCAGAATTTTTTTGTGTGTCATGTTTTCACTATATTACTGTTCGGCCAGCTTTGTGCCAAGCTACCAGAAGATTAAACACAGGTTCATTTGGGGTCTGCTTGTGTTTCACCTTGACAAAAATTGTGGTTGTTCCTTGAGTGGGGTTTCTCCCCCCTCAACCAATAACCCAATTTCTCACAATTCCGATTCAGTATTTGGGAGGGATGTCCTAAATACGCCCTTTAAAATACTCAATCAGTAATTGATCACAAATCTGAATTGGGATTCGGTAATGCTGTACCTAATTGCAATTTGGGTCTCATACATAACAAACAGCATTTTTTGTGGTCAAAAACAGCATGACTCGATTAATCAGGCCTGGCGAAAATTAAAAAAATACTTCTTACTTGTGGCTCCATGTGTGAAATCAAATATTTATGAGAGATGGGCGGAATCTGATTCCACAGAATTCCATGGAGTTACATTAAAATTCCACAAGATTCCACTGAATTCCATGATGTAACGGAGTGGGCATTTGGCTCAAATTTCTTAAACCAAAATGCACCTTTGTGTCCAAAAATGGATTGGATGCAGGGATGTATTTTGCGCTTAGAAATAGTGCTGCGAAATACCAAATGCACAGTAGTGCATACCCCTCTGCGCCCTAACATGCTCAAGAGTATATAAGCGTTTTTTACTCTGAGAATGTAAGGGTGCCGAGGAGTATGACAGTGCAGTCAGTGGTGTTTAAAAAAGGGCCAGAAGAGGGAGCTGTCACTCCATGTTTAAAAATTACTGCAGATTAAAGTTTAATCTACAGTGGTTTTTAAAAGTTAAGGGAGTGCTTGCTCCCTCTTTCAGCCCTTTTTAAAAACAAAACACTGCACATTAATTCTGCCAGCAGAGCATCAGAATTTATTGGTAATTTCGCATTACAAAAGTAATGAGGAATTACCAATTTCCTCCAATTCCGCTGGCGGACTTAAAAATTCTGCCCACCCCTAATATTTTACATTTGTGCATCACTAAGTAAAATGTCATTATTTGTTTTGATTGTATAAAAAAACTCTGTTTCCATCAAATTTCAGAATTATAAAAAAGTGTTTCATTTGTGCTTTCCACTCATTTAAAGGTATTTAAATGTCTATGTGTGTCATTGCAGTAAGAGGGGAAAAAAACACCAATCTCCATGTTGAAAGAAAAATAAGCAATTTGGCAGAAGACATAACCTGATATTTAACCTCTGTTTTTGAATGTACAGCAGATGTGACAAGATGAAAACAAAATTTAAAGGCATCTTTATTGTTCGTTCACCTTCTGAACTACAGCATGATTTTTCCCTACTTCCAGTGACTAATCCCCTGTGGCAGGGAACATGGCTTTCCCACACAACAAAGCTGAACGGGTTAGGGTCTTGAGATCTCATAGGTCTCTCAAAATGGGAGACATTTGAGCATCCAGTCTCATTAAGTTATTTGAACAATTATCCACAGATTTTTTTGTTGCACAAATCACAAGTATTCTGTTATTTGCAGCTATGCCTCTCTTATGAAACCTATAAGAACAAACTAGATGTTGTCCCAAAGATCAATACCCTAGAGCGAAAATTGACAAGGAGCAGCTCAGCAGGGAAGAAAGCCTTCAAATCTAGAAATCCATAGTAAATACCTCTCCAGATCCCCTAACTGAGCTATGGGACAGGTGGGAATAAGACCGTTGGGTATTGAAAGTAAGTGAATGGACAGAATCAAAATGGCTGCACGCAAGCTTTTGGCAATTTTCTCACAACTCAGACTCATGGACGGCTCTAGGGCGGTGTGAATGGTGCCATCGCACCGGGTGCTTACTGCGGGTGGGGGCGCTGTGTACTATGGTTTGATTTTAAAAGCACCTGTTTCATTGCTCTTTGTCTCCAGCAATTTTCAGTTGCCTCGACGTGTCACTTTGTAAATAGAGTGCAACATGGCACATTTTTTACTCTGCTTTTGCATCACTAAAAGTGGCTCACGGGTGGTGTAAAAGTGATACAAGGGCTAATAAATAAGCCCCTAATTTTGTGCTTCTCCAGACCAAGCACTCTCAAACTATCAATCATGTCTACCAGTATGGATGACGTGACTCCACCTTGTAGTCCTCTGTCTTATGTAACATTTCATGTACACTGATTTACACACCTATGATTGATTGTCTCTGTGTAGGTAGTGTTTGTGAGATGTAAAGTGATCTGACACCCTACAAAAGTATGAATGGCGCTATATAATTCAGTAAAGGCATCTGAGAGAGAGAGTGGTTATGTAGACTTCAGGGGTAGTGAGAAAGGATGGTAGTGAGGGAATCCGTGGCGGAGTTCGGCATTAGGGGGCGCCAACAAACACTATGGCACAGGGCGCCACCAGCGCTAAAGCCGGCCCTGCTCAGACCTATTTAATATATATACTTCCATGGCATTTACAATAACCCGGAGAGGTTGTGGTGAAACAGGCAGTTTGGTTCCAAAGACCAAACTGCCTGTTTTAAAAACACCCCAGTCACACTCTACCACACTATTTGAGGATGCAGAGAAATTACTCAACAATGGAGGCAAGTACCTCAGGTGCTACAAGGGGTTGTGAGTAGACCCAAAAACTAGATCCAACAGCCATAATTTTTGGTATATTCGTATTGGAGGATTGGGAACGCTCCAGGTTCGCCCAAAGTCTAATTGTAACAGAATTATTCGTAGCCGAAAGGGACATTGCATGACACTGGAGAAATGAGGCAACTTCTATACAAGGTGAATAGATCAGTGGTATGGACTACAGAGCAAAGGCAGAAAAGACTGTGAATCAGGTGAGAGGTTGCAGCAAAAAGCACAAGAGGATATGGGAGTCTTGGTAGGAAAACGTTCAAATGATTCAACCTACATTTCAAAGAGGGGAGTTCACTTCGAACTGAAAAGTGATTCATGGTACAAGTGCTTTGAAGAAAATAACAATGTACTTTATGATGTTATATGGCATGTGTCTATGGTTGCTAAATGTCTAATAATGTAATATTAGGTGTTTAAAGGAGTTATGGTAACTTTTGGGCCCAGTGCCGCTGCACCTGATGCACCATTCAAATAATTACCCTATTGACCGAAAGATAACTGCACTTATGACTTCCTATTTAGTAGTAAAATATAGCAATATTTGGTGTTTGTGACAACTTTGGGCCCCGGTGTGACTGCACCTGCTGCACCATTCAAATCATGACCCTGTTGTCTGCAAGGTAACTTCACTTGTGACTGCTTGTCTAGTTTAAATGTTAGCAATAATCTGAGTTTAGTGGACTCCCTAGAGCTTTTGGCCTGGGTGCCACTGTACCTACTAAAACCATTCTAAAGAAGTCCCTTTTAGTTGCAAGATAACTGCAATTGTGACTGCCTGTTTAGTAGTCAAATATAGCAATATTATGTTTTTAGAGGAGTTCTGACAACTTTAGGGTCCGGTGCTACTGCACCTGCTGCACGATTCAAATCATGACCATGTTTTCTGCAAGGTAACTGCACTTGAGGCTGACTGTTAAGAAGTGAAATATAGCATAGCTCCTGTACACTAACTTTATTTTCAACCTGAAATGTATATTACATTTAGAATTTGATTATAATGACCGACTAGATTGATGTTGAAAAAATCAGTCTAATTAAGCCTGCAAAGTTCAAACAAAGGTACTGCGGCATGCATAGAAAATTCTAAAGCGTCTGCTCTACACAAAAAAGTACTAAAAACAAGCATTCCAGTATACTATTAGGAGCTGTCTGCCTTTTCCGTGGGAAGAGATCTTGACAGTGAATGGAGCCTAAATAGTGTGAACAGCTTTAGTAGAAGTATTGTAAACGAGTGCAGCCAGGGGAAGTTAACAAAAAAAAAAAATTCACACGAAAGCGAATGAACACAGTAATTCGGCGATGGGAACTGATAGGAGCCCTCTTTTGAGATCTGTTAAATACAGGAGATTTCATAAGCGCAGCACAAGCGCTGTGAAGGCGAAACCTAAAAAGGGGGAGTCATGTGACCCTCTAGGCCATTGGCAAGTTTAAATATGAACAAAAAAAGAATTGGCCCCCGAGGATGTTATGTTATTATTTCATCAACAATAGTATATTAATTACTATTGGATTGTCACAGCGAGTTCGCCGCTGTATGCTTAAAGTGTATAACAAAAACTACTCAAAATAGCTGTAGGTATGGTTCTTGTTTACATTTTATTTTCTCTTATTACAAAATAGTGTCCATCTTTATCACATTCAATGATACACTAGACTCTGTTATCGCCAGATATCAGGCGCTGGGTAGGCTCGGCCTAGCCACTTGTCTGTGTGTGTCGCGCACACAGCATAAATAATGACTCTGGAGCTGAAAAGTGATGTGCTCATTGGTTTGGCTGATGGCTGACTTCTTAGCCTCGCCTTCCATTGCAAACTTTACAGTGTGTGTGGGGGAGACTACTTTTGGAACTGTCCCATCGCTATATTGCTCCGCCCGATACTACATCCCTCCCCCCCCATCGACTGAAAACGCAACATCTTCTTCACCAAACAAATAACTCAGAAACTGGAGAACGAGAACTCAGAGTGCCACGTAGCACAATTTGTTCACACAGGGCAGTCTTTGAGTCGGACTGGGGACATGGGGGTTGTTCTGTATATGGTACTTCATGCGGTTATGACTAGACTGCTTGGGGATGTTTGAGTGCTGGAGGGGGCCTCTGGCCACCTTGAAAGCGATGAGGGCATGGGTCACTGATGGTACCTGTTGGGCAAGGATCACGACCAACCTCTAGTAGTACTGCTGTTATCGATGGCGGGGTTCCTTCAGCACTACTGTGGCTTGGTACTCCGCCTTCGTGGTCTTCCATTTTCCTCTTCGGTATCCACTCTGCTTTTGTTTTTTCGCAACCACGATGGCCGACACCATGAGTGTGGGTCCCAGGACCTCCTGAATGATCCTAGCTGATTCTAGTTTGTCTAGTTCCTTCTCAACTTTGGATATCAGATGGAACGCTATGGTGCGATGTTGCAGGCCACCTGCTGTATTGATTTGTCGATGTGCAGCTTCACAGCTTTGTTCTTCAGACATCCTATACCTTGAAACAGGTTTTAAAATTCAATCAGGATGTGCAAGAGTTCTTCAGTCTGTACACCAAATGCAAACTTGATCAGACCTAGGGTCTCTGCGGTGTTGCAACTGACAAGCATGCCATGGCCCCTATAGCCACGTATATGGTGGTGTCAACACATGTCCTCATGTGCGATTTTGGAGGTGAAACTCCCTAACATCAGCAGGGGTTGTGTTGTCCATAGAAAAAGACTTTAACTTTTGCCGTGGCTAAAACTGGGGGTTTCGGCATGGCCGGATACGTGTCTGCCAACATGATGTCTATGGATGCTCCTGTGTCCATGATTGCTGTGACGGAGTATTGGCCAACACAGAGCTTGCATTGGGGAAGCGGCCTGTGGGTGGTGGTGTTGTTGCCAACGGCAAATACAGAGGGTACAGTATATTTGGTGATGTTGTCGTCCATGTCTTCCCCTTCTCCTTCAACTTAGAGGATGGCGTGCACAATCTCTTTTGCTTTCCTTTGTTCCAATGATTTAATCACATTCCTGAAGTGGTTTTATTTGCTGCACACAGTGCATTTTCTTTCTTTTGCTGGGCAGTCTGTTGGCCTGTAGGTTAGTCCTCCACAATATCCACATGTTCTTTTGGCTTTGGGCGGTCTCTTCGCTTACTCGGGGTCTCGCCAGAGCTGGATGGTATTGACTGTCCTGTGTTAGTGCAGCATCCATATGTGATGCTCTGGAATTCAACAGCACTTTTGATTTGCCAAGTTTGATATCTCGTAGCGATTTTCCAGACTCCTGCAGTATGTCTTCTCACAGTTTGGATGAGGCACAGCATTGAAGGATCTGGCCTCTGATTTCTACTTGTTCATCACTGAAACCGGAGGTACTAGCGAGCTCTCTGAGCCCGCCATAGAACCATCAAGTGACTCTTTGGGTTCTTGGCGGGCTTGCTGAAAAATGAATTGTTCGTAGTCTTTGTTTGCCATTGGCTCAAAATGTATGTTTAGGGCTTCGGCTAGCATAGCATACATTTTGGGTGCTGCTTCAATGATGGTCTTGTATGCTTTGTATATGAACTTACCCCCTAGGTGAAGGGGAAAGGCTTGTTGCCTGTCACCAGGAAACTCTGTGGTTTCAAAGTAGAGCTGCATGCATTCAATCCACCCCCTCCACTTGGGTGCTTGGGATGACGACCCACCCTCTATGAGGAAGGGCTCTTCTGCAGACACTTTGGTGATTCTCAGTCGTGTGCTTGTGAAGTACAGCCGGAATGAGGGTATTGAATAAGTTCACACCTATGCAGAGTGTGTGAGGAGAACACCAGAAAGGTGTGTGAAACTCCTCGTGGGCGGCGCACTCCCTGCGGCCAGCCGCTTATGTGATGGAGCGAATGCTAATACAAAGTCCACGCAGCATGAGCACTGCTGGCTCTAATGGGCAGCTGGCACATAGGAAACTCTGTCTAGGCTTTTGGGAGGGCCCAGCGCCCCATGAAGCATGAGCACCACCGGACGGTAGCGTGGGAGACTCAGAGCTGTGAGAGGGCATCTCCCTGCACAGAGAAAAATTGTCTATAAGGAGGGATCCTCCTCATTGCCTATTTAGACTTGTTGATGGCCAGCTGTCAGCTGTTGGGTAGGCTTGGCATAGTAGCTTGTCAGCGCGCATCTCTCATGCGACAAAGACTGGAGCCGAAACGTTATGTGCTCAATGCGTTTGGCTGATGACCGACTTCTCAGCCCTACCTTTTGACTTTTATTGTAATCTTTACTCTGCACGTGTGTGAATCTACTTTTCGCACGCATGCAGGGGTTTTGCTTTTCCCCCCTCCTCAAGTGGTGCGCCATATCGCTACATTGCCCTGGGCCAATATTACAAGGTCCCACACCTGCAGGGGCACGGAAAAGAACATGGAAATGTGCTGCACAGTTAAGAAATAAGAATGTGTACATAGTATGCATACACCAGCAGTATATTTAAAATATATTTGAAGCGAGCATCACACATTGAGGACATTTATTAATACTTAGAAAAACAAATTCAAATTTAATACAAGGATTGAATTGGGGACCTTAATCACATAAAGCGCATGTTCTACTAGTGAGCTATATGCACTATAGTTACTAACCTTCGAATCAGAGCGCAGATGAAAGTCTACCACGCCCTGCATTTTTCAAATACATAGGTGTCTTTCAGTGGCCACATGTGTATGAATGACCAGGTAAAACACTGTGGTGAGCTGCCAGGTCCTCAAAAAAGGATGCAGAATATTAACTGTAGGCCCTTCTATGAACATATGTATATAAGTTTTACGCTTTTTCTCTTTTTAAACAAAAGGTAATGGTTTATGTGAGACCTAAAAGGAGAGTCACCTTAAGTCAACAATAGAAGGATACTACTCATTCAATCAGAACACTGTGAGACTAAATTGATCATGGGTGACAGAAACACAAGAATAGGGAGAACAACCACTGAATTAAAAGGAGAGACCTAAGCTAGATAACAAAGATATCCAATCATGAGTGAGAAAGCTTCCCATATATTAAATGTTTTTCATTAACATGAAACTAATGAATAGTCACACCAATGCTATTTGCAGAGAGAAATTATGTTTATTCACGTTTAGTTTTTATTAAATCTACTGTATGGCTGAATGTCAAAATGAGTTAACATTGGTAGCCATCTTTGCTTGTTGATATTAACATTTTATTTCTAGTTTAGTTGTAATTCAAATGTTGTTGAAAACAATGTTCTTTTCCCCTTCTTTCTCATGTTTTATTTTATTTTAGAGGTTTTATATAGCGCTAGCTGGACCCAGGGGTATCAGAGCGCTTTACATTTTAGAGACAAGAAGGTCAATAAGACAGGGGACATACATAGCATCAATGTATATAAACAACATATAAGTCTCCGCCTGATAGATTTCAAAATGATACATATGGGAAATAAGCACATAAAAATGTGGAAGATGTGAATAATCAAAAATATCAAAAGGCATAAATTGAAAAAAGCGGGAGGGGCAGAAGTGAGGGGGGTTGGAGGGGATGAGGGCTGAAGGTGGACAAGTGAAGGGGGGTGCAAGGAGGAGTGAAGGTGGTAAACAAGGAGGGGGAAGTGACGAGGAGGAAGGGCGAGTAAGGCTGAAAAAGGGAGGGCGGATGCATCTAGGGTCGGACAGATCTGGCCAGTGGAAGAGAACAGATATGGATTAGTGTCCCAGTATTTATTGAGGAGATGTAGTTTGAGTTCTTTTTTGAAGCTAGAGTAGGAAGGGTTGCAGTGAAGGTCAGTTGGAAGAGAATTCCAAATGCAAGGAGCGTTGCCGGAAAGGATCGAGACTGGGTGGTTTTCTTTTTTAGAAGGGGGAGGATAAGAAGTAGGGTGTTAGTACTTCTCAAGGAACGGGAGCAACCGGCTTTAGTGAGTTTGTTAGCGAGGTAGATCGGTGTATTCTGATGGAGAATTTTGTGTGTAATGCAGGCTGTTTTGTAAGAGGATCTACCTTCAATGGGGAGCCATTTAAGGGTTTTAAGGGCAGGGGAGATGTGGTTGAATCGCTTGCAGTCTGAGGTAAGCCTAGCTGCAAGGTAAGGGGTACAAAAGGGGGTGGTGATGGACGGAGCATCTGAATTTCATTTCATTTCATTTTGGACATTTATAGAGCGCTTGGAAGTACGCCCACCGGCGTGTCCCCGCGCTGTGATAAGTGAGAAACTGAGGTTCCTCCCACCCTCCCCGCCGACTACCTGCTGAACAGAATGGTCTTGAGTTTTTTTCTGAAAATCAATTCTGATGGCTCCAAACGCAGGCTTAAAGGAAGAGCATTCCAGTGTTTGGCCGCCAGATGCCTAAAAGATCTACCCCCCATGCGGGCTTTCCTTACTCTTGGTATCGTTAAGAGCCCTGTGCAGGAGGATCGAAGGCTACGTGTGGGTTCATACACGGTCACCAAGTTCCTGAGCAACGCAGGAGCCTTGCCATTCACAATACGATGGCATGTGGAGAGAGTTTTAAATTCAACCCGACTGGCAACTGGAAGCCAGTGAAGTGCGTGGAGCGCGGGTTTGGAGGGGGATCTCCTGGGGAGCCTCAACACCAAACGGGCAGCTGCATTTTGCAGCACCTGAAGGCGCCCGATGACCCTGCTGGAGGCACCCAGATATAATAGGTTGCCATAATCGAGGCGGGAAGTCACCAGGGCATGCACCAACGTTCTGCGGGCCGCAAGGGGGAGAAGATCTAACACCTTTTTTAAGGTCCTCAGGACGCCGAAGCATACCCCAGCCACACGGCCCACATGTGTATCAAAGGTCAGGCCCGAGTCCAGCCAGACCCCTAAGTTCCTTGCCTCCTGGCAAGGAGCTGGCGCCTTGCCCAAGCAAGAAGGCCACCATGCCGACGACCAGGCATCCGGAGTCCCACCCACAATCAGTACCTCGGTCTTGCTACCGTTTAGCTTTAAACAGTTGGCGGACATCCAGGCTGCTAGATCTTTCATGCAGTTCCTGAAGTTGTCCGCCGCAAGATCCGGGGTCCGTGAGAGGGAGATGGCCAGCTGCGTGTCGTCGGCATAGGACACAACACGCAGCCCATATTTCTCCACTATTCCCGCCAAAGGGGCAACATAGAGATTAAACAAGGTGGGGCTCAGGGAGGAGCCCTGAGGCACTCCCTGGCCCAACCCGATCTCTCTAGAGTAGCAATCGCCCAGATGGACCTGAAAGCGTCTGTCAGATAGAAAGGATCCTAGCCAACCCAGCGCTGCACCTGAGATACCCCCTTCCTCCAGACACTGTAGCAGGATGGAGTGTGCTACAGTGTCAAATGCAGCGCTGAGGTCTAGCAGGATTAAAGCCATGGTTTGGCCTTCATCCGCACCCTGACGCAAGGCTTCCACCGCCATTAGGAGAGCTGACTCCGTCGAATGACGGGGGCGGAAACCAAACTGAGAGTCGTGGAGCAGACAGGCATCATCCACGTACTTCATCAGCTGGAGATTGACAATCTTTTCCGCAACTTTAGCCATATAAGGCAGGAGAGAGATGGGACGTAGATTCTCAAATTTATCAAAGCTAATGTTGGCTTTTTTTTGCAGCGGGAGAACAATCGCTTGTTTCCATTCAGCGGGGACAGTCTGCGTCTCATAAGAGGTGTTGAGCAGAAGGCGGATGTGTGGTTCGAGAACATCCAGACTTCCCAACAGCCGTCTGGGAGTAGTGGGGTCCCTAGGTGAGCCAGATCGTATTGATCCGCAAATGCGGATGAGCTCCTCCGTCGGGGGGGGTAGTGAAGCTAGACAGCCGTTGTTTCCCCAATCCCTTGGTAGTTGTCCCAAACCTCGGGATTGGAGCCATCTGGTGTGGAAAGGAGGTGTAAATTGTTGCTACCTTATTGGCAAAATATTCTGCTATTCGGTCGCAACCCTCCACCGTGCAGAGTTCTTCCGGCACTGCTACAGGTTTCCCTACCGATAGTGTTTTATAGATTAGGAACAGTTCTTTAGTGGAATTTTCAGCTTCCAAGATCCTGGTGCCAAAGTATGTCATCTTGGCCTTCCTAATCAATCTATGGTAGTTTCGCCGAATAGCGTTGTATTCGGTTTTCGCAAGCACCGTAAGGGTCTTTCTCCATAGACGCTCTGCACGTTTACACACCACTTTGGCTGCCTGTACCTCCTCATCATACCATGGTGCCGTACCCTGCAACCGACCACCCCTTCTTGATATGCCCAGTGGGGCCACTTGATCCAAGGACTCCGTAATGAGCAGGTCCAAGTTGGTGTTCAAGGCTTCCACTCCCACTCCCCCTAAACGACCTTTATCCATAAGGGCCTGATTAAATTTAATTTGGGAGAAGTTAGACCAGCGTCGACTATGGTGCCTGGAGGCCGATGGTATCACCGGTCGAGCTCCCTGAATCTGGATCTGAAAGGGAACCAGGTGATGATCTGTCCAGGGAATGGGAATAGGGTCGGAGACAACCACCTGTTCCCAGTTCGCAAAAACCGGATCCAGGGTGTGGCCTAGTTGATGAGTGGGCTGAAGAACTTTCTGCACAAAGTGTAGAGCTTCCATGCTTTGTTGGAATTCCCTAGCTGCTCTGTCCGTGGGATCATCAAGATGGAGATTGAGATCCCCCAGTACCAAATAATTCTCCACTCGCAGTGCTGCCTCAGTAATACCCTCGAGAAGGCTCTCACTGAAACGGGCAGCAGTGCCAGGTGGCCTGTAGATCAAAAGGCCCTTCAGAGTGCAACTCCCGTTGACAGAGATAGAAAATTCGCCAACCTCACCATCCACGATCTTCGCCTGTTCTAAGTGGCAATGAAGGCCCTGTCTGGCCACAATAGCTATCCCGCCGCCTCTCCCAGTTTCCCGGTCTAACCTCACCAGGGAGTAGCCCTCTGGGATAGCGTCAAGGACCTCGGGCGTAGAATATTGGTCTAGCCACGTTTCCGTGATAAAGACCAAGTCCCAATGTTTATTAGTAAGGAGATCATGCAAATCCAAACAATGTTTTCGCAATGATCGGACATTTAGCAGACCACACACCAAGGCCTGAGGGCCCCTAGATGTCTTTGTGCCCTGATTGAAGGTAAAATTGCAATGGTCACAGCCTAGAGTGTTTTCCGCCTTCATTTTATGCAGGCATGTCTCGGATTGAAGGCCCCGGAGGGCCAGCAGATCCTCACGGCTCCAGGTTACATGCCTCGATAAAAGGCCAGGGGGGATGGCCCTGGCCCGCGCCCGCCCGCGGACGGGCGTAGACGGGCTTAACTTAGGCGCAACTTCGGCGCGCCATCGTCGCGCCCGCTGCGCTCGTCCGCTGCGCTGCCTAGGGCACATCCGCCTTTTATCCCCCCCTGCGTCCAACAGCTAGAGCGCTGCAGATGGAAAGCAGGAAGTAGCTGGCTCGGACCCTCCACGCCCTCTGCTCAAACGGCGCTAGCCACCGGCGTCAGAACGAGGCGGGAGGGAGGGACGAGTCCAGCACTCTGTGATTGGTTGAAGTAACAGCCTGCTTGCTTCCCTAATGCCTCAGCAAAACAGAATGCCAAACGCAGCCAGTCCTCCAGTGAACACTGCAAAATGAAATGAGCAGCGCGAGTGCAGCGACCCACTCTCTTTCACACCAGTGCCCAGTGAGTTTAAAAGCTTTTTAAAATTAGCGCTAGAGATGTTGCAGCATAAGCAGCATATAAGTTTTAATCACTCATACGCCGGTAGCGCGGTTAAAAGCGGTGAGGGACACTGCCACTGCCCACTTACCACGCGGAACTGCGAGATCTGGTGCCTTTTATCCCCCCCTGCGTCCAACAGCTAGAGCGCTGCAGATGGAAAGCAGGAAGTAGCTGGCTCGGACCCTCCACGCCCTCTGCTCAAACGGCGCTAGCCACCGGCGTCAGAACGAGGCGGGAGGGAGGGACGAGTCCAGCACTCTGTGATTGGTTGAAGTAACAGCCTGCTTGCTTCCCTAATGCCTCAGCAAAACAGAATGCCAAACGCAGCCAGTCCTCCAGTGAACACTGCAAAATGAAATGAGCAGCGCGAGTGCAGCGACCCACTCTCTTTCACACCAGTGCCCAGTGAGTTTAAAAGCTTTTTAAAATTAGCGCTAGAGATGTTGCAGCATAAGCAGCATATAAGTTTTAATCACTCATACGCCGGTAGCGCGGTTAAAAGCGGTGAGGGACACTGCCACTGCCCACTTACCAATCAATCAAATGAATCAATCAAACACTCACACCCAGTCAAAAGATCTGGGTTTAATCCATCACCGTTCTTTAGCCCACTCTGCCACCCCAGTTCAGACATGGCTATATGCAAATCAGTCTGACCCTGTGCCTCATGGGAACAGTCCAGCCCGAACTGCCAAGCCATGCCTTCCCTGGACCGGAAACAAGCTTCCGAGGACCGGTTTCTGGCATTCCAGCCGTCTTCAGCCCGGCTTGCTTGAATCCAGTGGCAAAGTGAGCAAGGGACTCACGTCTGAGCATACCCTGCCACACTTATGGCGGCCAAAAGCGGTCCAAAAGGGGGTGGTGATGGACGGAGCATGTGAATCAATCAAACACTCACACCCAGTCAAAAGATCTGGGTTTAATCCATCACCGTTCTTTAGCCCACTCTGCCACCCCAGTTCAGACATGGCTATATGCAAATCAGTCTGACCCTGTGCCTCATGGGAACAGTCCAGCCCAAACTGCCAAGCCATGCCTTCCCTGGCCCGGAAACAAGCTTCCGAGGACCGGTTTCTGGCATTCCAGCCGTCTTCAGCCCGGCTTGCTTGAATCCAGTGGCAAAGTGAACAAGGGACTCACGTCTGAGCATACCCTGCCACACTTATGGCGGCCAAAAGCGGTACAAAAGGGGGTGGTGATGGACAGAGCATCTGAATCAATCAAACACTCACACCCAGTCAAAAGATCTGGGTTTAATCTATCACCGTTCTTTAGCCCACTCTGCCACCCCAGTTCAGACATGGCTATATGCAAATCAGTCTGACCCTGTGCCTCTAGGGAACAGTCCAGCCCGAACTGCCAAGCCATGCCTTCCCTGGACCGGAAGCAAGCTTCCGAGGACCGGTTTCTGGCATTCCAGCCGGCTTGCTTGAATCCAGTGGCAAAGTGAGCAAGGGACTCACGTCTGAGCATACCCTGCCACACTTATGGCGGCCAAAAGCGGTACAAAAGGGGGTGGTGATGGGCGGAGCATCTGAATCAATCAAACACTCACACCCAGTCAAAAGATTTGGGTTTAATCCTTCACCGTTCTTTAGCCCACCCTGCCACCCCAGTTCAGACATGGCTATATGCAAATCAGTCTGACCCTGTGCCTCATGGGAACAGTCCAGCCCGAACTGCCAAGCCATGCCTTCTCTGGACCGGAAACAAGCTTCCGAGGACCGGTTTCTGGCATTCCAGCCGTCTTCAGCCCGGCTTGCTTGAATCCAGTGGCAAAGTGAGCAAGGGACTCACGTCTGAGCATAACCTGCCACACTTATGGCGGCCAAAAGCGGTACGAAAGGGGGTGGTGATGGACGGAGCATCTGAATCAATCAAACACTCAAACCCATTCAAAAGATCTGGGTTTAATCCATCACCGTTCTTTAGCCCACTCTGCCACCCCAGTTCAGACATGGCTATATGCAAATCAGTCTGACCCTGTGCGTCATGGGAACAGTCCAGCCCGAACTGCCAAGCCATGCCTTCCCTGGACCGGAAACAAGCTTCCGAGGACCGGTGTCTGGCATTCCAGCCGTCTTCAGCCCGGCTTGCTTGAATCCAGTGGCAAAGTGAGCAAGGGACTCACGTCTGAGCATACCCTGCCACACTTATGGCGGCCAAAAGCGGTACAAAAGGGGGTGGTAATGGACGGAGCATCTGAATCAATCAAACACTCACACCCAGTCAAAAGATCTGGGTGTAATCCATCACCGTTCTTTAGCCCACTCTGCCACCCCAGTTCAGACATGGCTATATGCAAATCAGTCTGACCCTGTGCCTCATGGGAACAGTCCAGCCCGAACTGCCAAGCCATGTCTTCCCTGGACCTGAAACAAGCTTCCGAGGACCGGTTTCTGGCATTCCAGCCGTCTTCAGCCCGGCTTGCTTGAATCCAGTGGCAAAGTGAGCAAGGGACTTACGTCTGAGCATACCGTGCCACACTTAAGGTGGCCAAAAGCGGTCCAAAAGGGGGTGGTGATGGACGGAGCATCTGAATCAATCAAACACTCACACCCAGTCAAAAGATCTGGGTTTAATCCATCACCGTTCTTTAGCCCACTCTGCCACCCCAGTTCAGACATGGCTATATGCAAATTTATTTATTTATTTATTTTATTTATAGTGTTTTATATAGCGCGGACAAGACCCGTGGGTATCAGAGCGCTTTACATATGAGATTACAGATTGTCATTATATAAGCAATTATAACAGCAAACATATATGGAGGTAGAAGGTGATATACTATCTAGGATGGTTACAAACTGACATATGAGGTTAATAAATTGACATTATAATAGCAATTAAAACAGCAGAGACAAATATGGACGGTAGGAGGCAATATGCTATCTAGGGTGATTAAATAAATATATTCCTAACGCCTGATCATTTAGCGATAAGTGGTGCATATGGTTTAGGTTGTGCCCTAGTCGTACAGTCAGATTCGATGAGGTAGGATTGTAAATTATTGTCAGAGCAATGTCAGAGTAATTACCAAAGGGTAGAATGGGTATGGCTAGTTGTAACGATCATAAATATTCACATGACAGGGTAGGGGTAGTATCTTTGGTGTGAGACATAGTGCAGATAACACCTAAATATGAGGTAGCGATATGGTGTACAGCCGAGGCTTGAGTGGATAGTCATAGCTAGGGTGGTTAGACCTTTGTCTTATTGGTCTTCCAATTGTTATGATGTAAAAAGTTTGTGCCACTGGTCTGTGGTCATCTCTATGTAGGGTATTTACTCATCATATGGCTTTTCAGTTCCCTTTTAAATGCTGCAATATTTTGAATCTTCCTGATATAGGGTGGGAGTGAATTCCAGACTCTGGGGGCGGCTCCCGAAAAAGCTCGGTCATAGGTCTTTTTTTTCCGGAAGAAGGCCGGCCGTAGTAGCAACTCTTTAGCGCTTCTCGTTGATCTGTTACCTCCCGATAGCTTGATTTTCTTGGCTAGATATCTCGGCGTGTTGTAGTGGACCGCTTTGTGTGTAATACAGGCCATCTTCATTTTAATTCTAGCATCGTAGGGTAACCAGTTTAGTGCCTTCAGGTGGGGAGATATGTGATCGAATTTCCTCGTTCCCGTGATAAGTCTTGCCGCTGCATTGAGACAGGCTTTTAGCGGAGCAGTGGATGTTTTTGGTAGGCCAGCTAACGTAGTGCAGCCATATTCGATCCTTGCGATAACTAGCGATTGGATAGCAAGTTTTAGATCTGCTTCTGAGATAAAGGGTTTCAGTTTCCTTAGATAGTTCAAATGGAAACAGGCGCTCTTAGCCATTGCATTGATGTGTTCTTTCATGTCTAGGTTCTCGTCTAGTGTAATTCCTAGAGATTTGGCTGAATTAACAAGTGTCGGAGTGCAGTTAAGCGCAGTTACCATTTTAGCCCATTCCTTTACCTCTGGTTGACTTCTTGTCGGTGAGATTAACAGGAATTCTGTTTTGTTGGCATTAAGTTTCAAATGGTTGGCTGTTAGCCAATGCAACGCTTTCTTTAGAGTTTCATTCATAAGGTCAATGTCATCACTGCAGGCAATCTTCATATATATTTGTGTGTCGTCTGCGTACATGTGGTAGGAAATCTGTGCATTCCGAAGAATCTCTGTGAGAGGTTCTACATATAAGTTGAAGAGATCTGGGGATAGCGTTGAACCTTGAGGGACCCCTATTGTGTTAGGGCATGGGGAGGAGATAGCTTGGTTGACCAGGAATAGCTGAGTCCTGTTCTGCAAGAAGGAGTTAAACCACTTCCGAACATTTCCAGATAAACCCATCCTGTCATGTAGTCTGGTCATCAGTATCTCATGATTTACCGTGTCAAATGCTGATGACAGGTCTAGTAGAATCAGTAGGCATGCATGATTTTGGTCAAGGGCTTGTAAGGCGTCATCAACAATATGTAATATCGCAGTTTCAGTACTGTGTCCTGTTCTGAAACCTGATTGGCAGTCATCTAATAGTGAGAACTTAGCGATGTGTTGACTCAGTTGGCCTTGCACGCATTTCTCAATAAGTTTGGCCAGTAAAGGGATGTTGGTCACTGGTCGATAATTATTTGGGTCAGTTGCATCTGCTGTCGGTTTTTTGATGATGGGAACTACCTGCCCCATTTTTAGGCAGTCAGGGAGGGTCCCTTGTGATAGTGAGGCATTTATTATCTCGGTCCAGATTGGAACTAGAGTGTGGCTGATTTCTCTTACACATTTTGCCGGTAGCGGGTCTTGGTAGTGGTTGTTGGGTCTAAGTTCCGCTAGAGTTTTGGCGATCTTTTCCTGGTTGAATAGTTCGAATGTATCCCAACTTGCCTTATTTTTTGTTGGGGGATCTTCCGTTGTCGCGTTCACCTTATTTTTGGTAGCGGGATGGGTCGTGAGGTTAGCCGCTGCATTTGTGAGCTCAGCTTCTAGCAGTTTAGTTTTATCCATGAAAAATGAGGAGAATTTCTCACAACTTATGGGATTCTTTGGGTTCTCTTGGGCCGTTTTGGTTAATTTGTTTGACTGTTGTTTTAGGATCTCGAAGAGTTTTCGAGGTCTGTTTATGGCATTGTCCAGTTCAGCCCTTATAAATTCTTTTTTGGCGTTAGTTATCTTTAAATTATATTGTTTTCTTGTTTTTCTGAGGGCCTTCAGTTCGGGGGAGGAGGGATGTTGTCTCCATTTCCTTTCTGCCATTCTCAGTTTTCGCCTGTCCTCGTTCAAAGCCTCATTAAACCAAGGATTTTTGGGCTTTTCCGAGACACTTTTCAGTTTTTGAGGTAAGGTGTCATTGACTATATTACCGATTGAGGTTATGTAATGATCAGTCAGCTCATTTACATTCTGCTCGTTGATGCCTGGCTTCAGGTCTTTCTCACATCTTTCAACCAATCGTTCAATATTAACTTCTTTTGTATCTCGTATCAGTTTTTTGACCTTGCGAGGTTGCGTGATCCTGCCCTTTTTCATTGTCGGTATCACGAAAGTTATGGCGTGATGATCAGACCAATCACACGGGTCTATGGCGGTGATTGAGATTTCTTTGTTTCTAGAAATTATCCAGTCTAAAGTCGCTCCTTGTGAGTGAGTGGGCTGGGTGCATATTTGCGAGAGGTTTAGCTCCTTGAAGAAGTCTTTGATCGAATTGACCATATTATCATTGCCGTCGTCCCAGTGGAGGTTAAAGTCACCTAGGAATATGTTGTTGGCATCTGGGTTAGAGTTAGCAGTTATGATCTCCATAAGATGCTCTGTGAACTTTGCGTTATCTCCCGGTGGGTGGTAAAACGCATGTAGGTTGTAATTTTGATTATTTGGTGATCTTATGTTAAGACCAAGGTATTCACATGATTCTATATGGTCGGATTGGAATTGGTTGACCTCTATCTCTGAGCGATGGATGCACGCTATCCCTCCTCCCACTTTCCTGGGGTCTGTCCAACCTGACAATGTTGTATTGTGGTGGTACTAGAAGATCCATGGTAGGAGAGGATGATTCATTGAGCCATGTTTCCGTGAGGATGGCCAGGTCGATTTCTTTGTTGAGGATTAAGGCGGCTATGTCAGATGCGTGTTTATTTGCCGAGCGACAGTTAAGCAATAGGCAGTTCAGTGTTTTCTGTGAGTTGACGCAGTTTCCATTTTCTACTTCGGTTGTATTTACCTGGATATGTTGTAGGTTGTGGTGGATTGCTTTCCTATCATTCTTTCGGGGCAATCTATTCGGGTCAATAGGTACAATTTCGATAGGTACAGTTTCGATACTCTCTTCCTTTCTCGGAGCCTGTTGTTCATAAGATCGAAGTAGGGCATGAGCTACTTCTTCTGGAATGGGGTTGGTCCGGTTTGGTCGGTTGGGTCGGAGTATTAGATTCTGGATGTGGGTGATTTTGGAATTCGTGTTTACCGTCATCTCCCAGATTTTCCCAATTGTCTGTGAAACTTTCCGCGAGTCTTGTGCCATGTTGCTTATTAGTTTCTTTAGCTCCTTGGTTACTTTCTGTGTTCTGGGTAATTTCTTAAGGGAGATAGATCTGGCAGTCTGCGTTCTGCCATTTTCTCTCCTCTGAGCATAGTCTGTTCTCGTTGCCACATAACTTGCCGTTGTATCCTTACTTTGGTTGTGATTCCTGATTCTGTTGAGGGTGTCAACATTGTTTCTTATATTGTTAGGTGTAGGGGGTGTTTTTGTAGGTATGGATCCGTGGACTTCTAGTCTCGTATTCGAAGGGGGTTGGGGAGGGTGTATAGCCTCTACTAGGTTCCTTTCATTGTTCTCATCATAGGGGCGCTCACTCTGATCTGAGCTACCCTCTTCCGTTGGAGTGGCCACGTGAGATGGCGGCAGTGGTTCTTCTCTTACGGTCTGGTTTATCTCTTCATTTGCAATGATATTATACACCGTTAACTTTTCAGTCTCATTCTCCGGTGTTGCCATCTCCGTAACAGATAAAGCTCCGGTGTTAGAAATTTGATTGTCCGGTGTTGTCATCGCCGTAACGGATACAGCTCCGTCGTTAGAGATTTGATTGTCAGTTAAATTGACATCTCTAGTGACAGGGTAGTTGTTGTAAGGTGTGATATCTGGTGGGGTCATGTTTTGTTGGTGATTTGGTCTTACTATATTATGTTGGTGATTAGGTCCTACTATGGTTTCCTTTAACGTTTGGAAGGTTATCTCAAATTTCTCGAGTTCTTTGTTGGTTGCTTGTATCAGCACTATTCCCGTTTTGTATATAGTAATGCATACTTCTGTATTACCTCTTTTGGTTATTGAGGTCGTTATTTTTGTGCCATGTGGTATATTTTTTACCACTTTTGTGAACAGCATTTTTGTAAAGATATCACGCCATTTGGCGGTTTTGTCTGTGTAGAATATCAGGTCGTTCATCATGATACCTTTAACTCTATCAAAATATGGGTCCGCGAACAGAGTGTCCGGATTTTTTCTCAGTGTAGTATGTTTGAATTTTTTGGCAGCATTTTTGGATAGGGTGGAAGGATATTCTATATTCTTTGCATGAGACCCGGACGTCCCTCGGTATCTTCCCTCCATTTCCGCTTCGTTTTCACGTTGGGGGTCTCCAGAAGCCTTTAGGCTATTTGTATTGCGTAGTTCCCTAGAAGCCTTTGACTAAGTTGTATTGCGTAGTTCCCTGCTGGAACACACTACGCACTTTTTATTTCAATATGTCAGTGATGCTAATTTCGCTTCCAGGGGAGTTCTTAGGGCCTTGTATTTGTGGTAACTGGTAACACTAATTATAGTTGGCCCTTTATTGAGGTATATCGGTTAAAAACCAGATATTCCAAGATGTCCGCCGTTTTTGTACTTGCTAAAGTCAGGGGACTTTTTCTCTTTCTATTTATTCAATTTGGTCCATTTTCCCTTTCTCGCCTTATATTATCTATGTTGTAGGCTCCTTTCTCTGAGTTTCTTTGTCCTTTTTCACTTTCTAGTCACCAGGTTGTTTACTTCCTTCGTTATTCAATTGGTCCATTTTCCCTTTCTCGCCTCATATTAACTTTGTTTTAGGCTCCTTTCTCTGTGTCTCTCATTCTTCTTTGTCCTTCTTCACTGTCTAGTCTTCCCGTTTGTTTACTTCCTTTATTATGTGCAGGTTAAATGTCTCGAGCGGCCGCCATTTTAAGGTCAGGCGCGCCGCTTCGAGTGCTCCCGCGTAAGCTTTATTCCATTCCGCTCTCCTCTCGCCGTGTCTCTCACCCGCTGGCTCTCTCCAACCTCCAGGTCTCCTTGTCGTCGCTCTTCCTCCTCATCCGTTTCTCTCTCCACGTCTCCAGCCGCATCGGCAGTGCACACTCACCGCTCCTCGCACCGCATCGCTCCCAGGGCCCGCCCCCGGGAACCCCGTCTCAGTAGTGCGCTGCAACCAGCGTCGGCGCCAGGGCTGACCAGCGCTGCAGCACCTCCCGAAACGCCTCCAGGGACATCAGCATCTAGGGCAACATGGACGCCTCCTTTCTTCGTGGCCACCGATACAGCGTGGGTCGGGCACGCCGCAGTCAGACCTCCAGGCAACCGATCCAGGCAATCGATCCGGGCAATCGATCCTCCGTCCAGGCGGCCCTGGCTGATCCTCCAAATCAGTCTGACCCTGTGCCTCATGGGAACAGTCCAGCCCGAACTGCCAAGCCATGCCTTCCCTGGACCGGAAACAAGCTTCCGAGGACCGGTTTCTGGCATTCCAGCCGTCTTCAGCCCGGCTTGCTTGAATCCAGTGGCAAAGTGAACAAGGGACTCACGTCTGAGCATACCCTGCCACACTTATGGCGGCCAAAAGCGGTACAAAAGGGGGTGGTGATGGACGGAGCATCTGAATCAATCAAACACTCACACCCAGTCAAAAGATCTGGGTTTAATCCATCACTGTTCTTTAGCCCACTCTGCCACCCAGTCTGCCTCTTTTAAATGCGGCTCTCACGCAGATAAGTTCCTTATATTTTCTTTCCTTAAATATACTGTTCCTAGCAGACCCATCTCTCCTACACCGGTTTCTGGCTATCAGCCTTCATCAGCCTGGATAGCTTGACTCCAGTGGTGTGGAGAGCATGGGACTCACGTCTGAGCATACCCATCCCACTCGGGGTGACAAATGCAAAAACAACAATTGATGGACAGAATGCAGAACAATGTCATTCATTCACCCCAGTACAGAGATCTGGGCCTAAATCCATTGTTTTTTTGCACTCCACACCACCCCAGGTCAGACATGGCCATATGCAAATCAGCCTTGACCCTGTTCCTCATGGGCACAGTCCAGCCCGAACTGCCAAGCCATGTCTTGCCTGGACCGGAATCAAGCATCCAAGGACCGGTTTCTGGCTATCAGCCTGGATAGCTTGACTCCAGTAGTGTGGAGAGCATGGGACTCACGTCTGAGCATACCCATCCCACTCGGGGTGACAAATGCAAAAACAACAATTGATGGACAGAATGCAGAACAATGTCATACATTCACCCCAGTACAGAGATCTGGGCCTAAATCCATCGTTTTTTTGCACTCCACACCACCCCAGGTCAGACATGGCCATATGCAAATCAGCCTTGACCCTGTGCCTCATGGGAACAGTCCAGCCCGAACTGCCAAGCCATGTCTTGCCTGGACCGGAATCAAGCATCCAAGGACCGGTTTCTGGCTATCAGCCTGGATTGCTTGACTCCAGTAGTGTTGAGAGCATGGGACTCACGTCTGAGCATACCCATCCCACTCGGGGTGACAAATGCAAAAACAACAATTGATGGACAGAATGCAGAACAATGTCATTCATTCACCCCAGTACAGAGATCTGGGCCTAAATCCATCGTTTTTTTGCACTCCACACCACCCCAGGTCAGACATGCCATATGCAAATCATCCTTGACCCTGTGCCTCATGGGAACAGTCCAGCCCGAATTGCCAAGCCATGTCTTGCCTGGACCGGAATCAAGCATCCAAGGACCGGTTTCTGGCTATCAGCCTTCATCAGCCTGGATAGCTTGACTCCAGTGGTGTGGAGAGCATGGGACTCACGTCTGAGCATACCCATCCAACTCGGGGTGACAAATGCAAAAACAACAATTGATGGACAGAATGCAGAACAATGTCATACATTCACCCCAGTACAGAGATCTGGGCCTAAATCCATAGTTTTTTTGCACTCCACACCACCCCAGGTCAGACATGGCCATATGCAAATCAGCCTTGACCCTGTGCCTCATGGGAACAGTCCAGCCCGAACTGCCAAGCCATGTCTTGCCTGGACCGGAATCAAGCTTCCAAGGACCGGTTTCTGGCATTCCAGCCGTCTTCAGCCCGGCTTGCTTGAATCCAGTGGCAAAGTGAGCAAGGGACTTATGTCTGAGCATACCGTGCCACACTTATGGTGGCCAAAAGCGGTCCAAAAGGGGGTGGTGATGGACGGAGCATCTGAATCAATCAAACACTCACACCCAGTCAAAAGATCTGGGTTTAATCCATCACCGTTCTTTAGCCCACTCTGCCACCCCAGTTCAGACATGGCTATATGCAAATCAGTCTGACCCTGTGCCTCATGGGAACAGTCCAGCCCGAACTGCCAAGCCATGCCTTCCCTGGACCGGAAACAAGCTTCCGAGGACCGGTTTCTGGCATTCCAGCCGTCTTCAGCCCGGCTTGCTTGAATCCAGTGGCAAAGTGAACAAGGGACTCACGTCTGAGCATACCCTGCCACACTTATGGCGGCCAAAAGCGGTACAAAAGGGGGTGGTAATGGACGGAGCATCTGAATCAATCAAACACTCACACCCAGTCAAAAGATCTGGGTGTAATCCATCACCGTTCTTTAGCCCACTCTGCCACCCCAGTTCAGACATGGCTATATGCAAATCAGTCTGACCCTGTGCCTCATGGGAACAGTCCAGCCCGAACTGCCAAGCCATGTCTTCCCTGGACCGGAAACAAGCTTCCGAGGACCGGTTTCTGGCATTCCAGCCGTCTTCAGCCCGGCTTGCTTGAATCCAGTGGCAAAGTGAGCAAGGGACTTACGTCTGAGCATACCGTGCCACACTTAAGGTGGCCAAAAGCGGTCCAAAAGGGGGTGGTGATGGACGGAGCATCTGAATCAATCAAACACTCACACCCAGTCAAAAGATCTGGGTTTAATCCATCACCGTTCTTTAGCCCACTCTGCCACCCCAGTTCAGACATGGCTATATGCAAATCAGTCTGACCCTGTGCCTCATGGGAACAGTCCAGCCCGAACTGCCAAGCCATGCCTTCCCTGGACCGGAAACAAGCTTCCGAGGACCGGTTTCTGGCATTCCAGCCGTCTTCAGCCCGGCTTGCTTGAATCCAGTGGCAAAGTGAACAAGGGACTCACGTCTGAGCATACCCTGCCACACTTATGGCGGCCAAAAGCGGTACAAAAGGGGCTGGTGATGGACGGAGCATCTGAATCAATCAAACACTCACACCCAGTCAAAAGATCTGGGTTTAATCCATCACTGTTCTTTAGCCCACTCTGCCACCCAGTCTGCCTCTTTTAAATGCGGCTCTCAAGCAGATAAGTTCCTTATATTTTCTTTCCTTAAATATACTGTTCCTAGCAGACCCATCTCTCCTACACCGGTTTCTGGCTATCAGCCTTCATCAGCCTGGATAGCTTGACTCCAGTGGTGTGGAGAGCATGGGACTCACGTCTGAGCATACCCATCCCACTCGGGGTGACAAATGCAAAAACAACAATTGATGGACAGAATGCAGAACAATGTCATTCATTCACCCCAGTACAGAGATCTGGGCCTAAATCCATTGTTTTTTTGCACTCCACACCACCCCAGGTCAGACATGGCCATATGCAAATCAGCCTTGACCCTGTTCCTCATGGGAACAGTCCAGCCCGAACTGCCAAGCCATGTCTTGCCTGGACCGGAATCAAGATCCAAGGACCGGTTTCTGGCTATCAGCCTGGATAGCTTGACTCCAGTAGTGTGGAGAGCATGGGACTCACGTCTGAGCATACCCATCCCACTCGGGGTGACAAATGCAAAAACAACAATTGATGGACAGAATGCAGAACAATGTCATTCATTCACCCCAGTACAGAGATCTGGGCCTAAATCCATCGTTTTTTTGCACTCCACACCACCCCAGGTCAGACATGCCATATGCAAATCAGCCTTGACCCTGTGCCTCATGGGAACAGTCCAGCCCGAACTGCCAAGCCATGTCTTGCCTGGACCGGAATCAAGCATCCAAGGACCGGTTTCTGGCTATCAGCCTTCATTAGCCTGGATAGCTTGACTCCAGTGGTGTGGAGAGCATGGGACTCACGTCTGAGCATACCCATCCAACTCGGGGTGACAAATGCAAAAACAACAATTGATGGACAGAATGCAGAACAATGTCATACATTCACCCCAGTACAGAGATCTGGGCCTAAATCCATCGTTTTTTTGCACTCCACACCACCCCAGGTCAGACATGGCCATATGCAAATTAGCCTTGACCCTGTGCCTCATGGGAACAGTCCAGCCCGAACTGCCAAGCCATGTCTTGCCTGGACCGGAATCAAGCTTCCAAGGACCGGTTTCTGGCATTCCAGCCGTCTTCAGCCCGGCTTGCTTGAATCCAGTGGCAAAGTGAGCAAGGGACTTACGTCTGAGCATACCGTGCCACACTTATGGTGGCCAAAAGCGGTCCAAAAGGGGGTGGTGATGGACGGAGCATCTGAATCAATCAAACACTCACACCCAGTCAAAAGATCTGGGTTTAATCCATCACCGTTCTTTAGCCCACTCTGCCACCCCAGTTCAGACATGGCTATATGCAAATCAGTCTGACCCTGTGCCTCATGGGAACAGTCCAGCCCGAACTGCCAAGCCATGCCTTCCCTGGACCGGAAACAAGCTTCCGAGGACCGGTTTCTGGCATTCCAGCCGTCTTCAGCCCGGCTTGCTTGAATCCAGTGGCAAAGTGAACAAGGGACTCACGTCTGAGCATACCCTGCCACACTTATGGCGGCCAAAAGCGGTACAAAAGGGGGTGGTGATGGACGGGGCATCTGAATCAATCAAACACTCACACCCAGTCAAAAGATCTGGGTTTAATCCATCACTGTTCTTTAGCCCACTCTGCCACCCCAGTTCAGACATGGCTATATGCAAATCAGTCTGACCCTGTGCCTCATGGGAACAGTCCAGCCCGAACTGCCAAGCCATGCCTTCCCTGGACCGGAAACAAGCTTCCGAGGACCGGTTTCTGGCATTCCAGCCGTCTTCAGCCCGGGTTGCTTGAATCCAGTGGCAAAGTGAGCAAGGGACTCATGTCTGAGCATACCCTGCCACACTTATGGCGGCCAAAAGCGGTACAAAAGGGGGTGGTGAAGGACGGAGCATCTGAATCAATCAAACACTCACACCCAGTCAAAAGATCTGGGTTTAATCCATCACCGTTCTTTAGCCCACTCTGCCACCCCAGTTCAGACATGGCTATATGCAAATCAGTCTGACCCTGTGCCTCATGGGAACACTCCAGCCCGAACTGCCAATCCATGCCTTTCCTGGACCGGAAACAAGCTTCCGAGGACCGGTTTCTGGCATTCCAGCCGTCTTCAGCCCGGCTTGCTTGAATCCAGTGGCAATGTGAGCAAGGGACTCACGTCTGAGCATACCCTGCCACACTTATGGCGGCCAAAAGCGGTACAAAAGGGGGTGGTGATGGACGGAGCATCTGAATCAATCAAACACTCACACCCAGTCAAAAGATCTGGGTTTAATCTGGGTTGTTTTTGCATTTGTCACCCCGAGTGGGATGGGTATGCTCAGACGTGAGTCCCATGCTCTCCACACCACTGGAGTCAAGCTATCCAGACTGATGAAGGCTGATAGCCAGAAACCGGTCCTTGGATGCTTGATTCCGGTCCAGGCAAGACATGGCTTGGCAGTTCGGGCTGGACTGTTCCCATGAGGCACAGGGTCAAGGCTGATTTGCATATGGCCATGTCTGACCTGGGGTGGTGTGGAGTGCAAAAAAACGATGGATTTAGGCCCAGATCTCTGTACTGGGGTGAATGTATGACATTCTTCTGCATTCTGTCCATCAATTGTTGTTTTTGCATTTGTCACCCCGAGTGGGATGGGTATGCTCAGACGCGAGTCCCATGCTCTCCACACCACTGGAGTCAAGCTATCCAGGCTGATGAAGGCTGATAGCCAGAAACCGGTCCTTGGATGCTTGATTTCGGTCCAGGCAAGACATGGCTTGGCAGTTCGGGCTGGACTGTTCCCATGAGGCACAGGGTCAAGGCTGTTTTACATATGGCCATGTCTGACCTGGGTTGGTGTGGAGTGCAAAAAAATGATGGATTTAGTAATTCTGAATGGGGAGCTGGTTATATTTAGGGGAAAGAAGAATCATTTCAGTTTTTTTAGGGTTGAGTTTGAGGTGGTTAATGTGGAACCAGGCTTGAATCTTGATGAGTGTTGTTGAGGTGAAGGATGTCAGCATGAGTTTTAATCTTATAATAGAGTTGGGTGTTGTCGGCATAGAGATGGTAGTTGATCCCGGCTTGTTTAAGAATGAGTGTGAGGGGTTCCATGAAAAGGTTAAAGAGTGTGGGAGAGAGGATGGATCCTTGCGGAACTCCTAAGGAGATGGAGGTAGGGTTAGATAGGCAATTTTGGATTTTGATTTGTTGAGAACGGTGTTGTAGGTATGAGACGAACCATTTGTGTGTCGTACCATTCAAGCCGAAACAATCTCTAAGAACATTGAGAAGAGCAGAGTGGTTAACAGTATCAAACGCTGCAGAGAGATCAAGGAGGATCAGAAGGCTAGATTCACCATTGTCAAGTGAGTGGTGGATGTTGTCAACAATGTTTAGCATGGCGGTTTCAGTGCTGCATCCTTTCCTAAAGCCAGATTGGAAGGGGTCTAGTAAGTTAAAGTGTTCAATGTGTCTACCTAGTTGGAGAAGGACACATTTTTCCAGGGCTTTAGAAAGAAGGGGAAGGTTGGAGATGGGACGAAGGTTATTGAGGTCGTTTGGGTCTGCCAAAGGATTTTTGATAATGAAGGTGATTTTGCCTAGTTGCAATTAACTGGGAAAACAGCCTGTGGTAAGGGAGCTGTTGATAATACAGGTCCAGGAAGGGGTGATGATGTGTTTGAGGTTTTGGACAAGTTTGGAGGGGAGAGGGTCTTTGGTGTGGGAGAAAGGCTTGAGTTTGGAAATGATGTTAAAGACGTCTCTTTCAGTGACTGGCGGGAAGTTAAGCCAAGTGGCATTATTTTTAGTAAGAGAGTTAGGATGATTGGAGTCCAGGAAAATGGAGGGCAGTGGGGGGTGAGGGAGATCAGAGTTATGATGGGCAGTAGTAGGTGTAGGGAGAGTTATGATGGAGGGTGGGATATTAAGAGAGATGTTCGTGTTAGTGGTAGGGATCGCAGTAGAGAGGAAGGATTGCTCAATTAGTTTAATTTTGTCTGAAAAAAAGAGAGCTATTTCTTCACATCTAGTCGTCGAGGCCAGTGGGACAGGGGGAGCGGAAGCAGTTTGATTGCGCACAATGTTGAATAGTTCTCTTGGCCTATTCTGATCTCGATCTAGTTGTGACCTGAAGAAGGAAGTTTTTTGTCTAAAGATGTGTTTTTTGTAGGACGATCTAGCAAGTCTGAAGCGGGCCAGGTTAGAGGGAGAGGGGTGCTGTCTCCATAATCTTTCAGTCAGTCTGAGTCTACGTCTTTCATTATTTAGGTCTGTGTTAAACCATGATTTGGAGGGGATATTTCTTTGTTTTTTGAGTTTGAGAGGAGCTAGAAGGTCAAGGGTAGCAGTGACAGCTTTGTTATATTGTTCGGTTAGTTCATTCGTGTTAAGGGAGGGAGGGATAGCGAGAGGCTGGGCATGAAGTTTGGATTCAAGTAAGTCGGGAGGGATATGACTGAGATTTCTGATCAGTTTCATGGGCTTAATAGTTTTGGAAGGAGGGGGGAGGCAGAGGTGGTTATGGAGAACAGGATAAGGTGATGGTCTGACCAATCAATGGGAATGATGTTAGATAGGAGGGTTAGATCTTTGCTGGTAATGATAGCGTCAAGGGTGGCTCCTTTGGAATGGGTTGGTGACTGACAGATTTGTTTGAGGTCATTAATTTGGAGAGGGTCAGAGAGGAGGGAGATTGAGGGATCTTTAGTATCATTCCAATGGAGGTTAAAGTCTCCCAGGAAGATGTTTTTAGATTTGGAAATTGAGGATTGGGTAAGAAGGTTAGATAGCTCGTCAATGAATGGGTAGTGATTTCCAGGCGGATTATATATATTGTGAAGGCGGATGGGGGGGAACCCTGTATTTTGAGTTCGGCTATTAGGTATTCAAAGGAGGCATATTCGGCGTTATTGATAAGGGAGAGCTGTAGTTCGTCTTTGAAGATGATAGCTACACCACCGCCTTTTCGGATGGGTCTATCTTTCCTAATGATGGAGTAGCCCTGGGGTGAGAGTAGGTCAAGAATGCTTGTAGAGTGGTCATTAAGCCAGGATTCTCTAAGGAACGCAATATCGATGGATTCGCTAAGGGTGGTTTCAGAGATTTCTATGGCATGTTGGGCAGCGGAGCGGCAGTTAAAATTGCATGCAGGTGAGGGGTTTGGGAGTGGGTTTAGGAGATGGGAGGGCATGGATGGAGGTGAGATGAGGAGGGGGTCTAGGTGAGACAGGTGAAAGGGGAGTACGACCAGTCCCCAATATGACGGGGATGCTAGAGAAGGGGGGAGGCGTGTTCATGGTTGAGGAGTATGGAGGGTAGGAATTTTGAAGGTCGGAAATCTCCCGGTGAGAGAGGGTGCAAGTGGTGTGGAGTGGTCTTTGAGCTCAGCAAAGCAAAGGAGTTGTTTTCCACGGTTTGGGGGTGGTGGGGTTTATTAGACCAGGGCTAGCGGTGTTTCTTCGGGGAGGGAGGTCGCTGGATTTGAGGTTGAGGAAATCGTTCCTAAGACAAGAGAGATCTCTGGTAAGAGTGGAGAGGTTAAGTTCGATGTTGCGAAGGGAGTTTGAGATAAGAGTGAGGGGGTAAATAGGGTGTGGGGGGGAGGAGGACAAAAGGGGTTCGGAGTTAGCTGCAGAGGGGGGTCTGCTCCGAGGAGGCAGTGAGCAGATGCAGGCAGGAGGCCTGTTCTGAGGTGGAGATGAGCCGATGCAGGCAGGAGAGGAGGGAGGGCTGTAGTTGAAGGGGAGAAGGAGTGGCATGTCAGGGTAGGGGGGAGATGAGACCTCTGTGGATGAGAAGTTAGGAGATAGCAAGGAGGTACAGTTGTGGATTGGTGTAGGAGTGAGGGGGGGATAATGGGAAGAGTGTAGTTCAGGGAGGGAGAGGTTGAGTTGGGAGAAGAAGGGTGTGGGGTAGTGTGATTCAGAGGGTGTGAGGCTGAATTGGGAGGGGAGGAATGAGTGAATGGAGGAGGAAAGGAAGGGGAATCAGGGTGAGGAGTATTGCGATTCGGCGGGTGTGAGGATGAGTTGGGAGAGGAGGAGTGAGGGGGGTTGGAGGAGGAATGGAAGGGGAATCTGGGTGAGGAGTATTGTGATTCGGCGTAAGTGAGGATGAGTTGGGAGAGGAGGAGTGAGGGGGGGTTGGAGGAGGAATGGAAGGGGAGACTGTGAGAGAGGGCCATGAGGGTGGAGTAATAGGGAGGGGAATGGGTGGGCTGATTGGGTGCAAGGGGGATTGGGAGTGAGGGGTGAGGAAAGGATCAAGGGGAGAGGGGGGTCATAGTGAGGAAAGAGGGGATGGGTGACAACGTTTGCATAGTGTCATTGGATGTTGAAAGGTCAGGGGCGGGAGAGGTGGGCTGGTGGGGCAGGGTCGGTGGGGAGAGAGGAGGTGGAGAGTATGGGAGGCTGTTGGTGGAATTGGAAAGTTGGATGGCCAAGGATCTGAAAT
Organism: Lissotriton helveticus; assembly: GCF_964261635.1. Classification (NCBI taxonomy): domain Eukaryota; kingdom Metazoa; phylum Chordata; class Amphibia; order Caudata; family Salamandridae; genus Lissotriton; species Lissotriton helveticus. The sequence continues at coordinate 1,418,440,618 of NC_136059.1, read as the reverse complement.
GGAGTTTGAAGGTGTTAAGATGGGGTACGGCCGCTTGGATGAGGATGTTACCAGTTTTAAAAATGGAGATGTTGATTTCCCCACAAAAGGTTGGAGAGGGAGTGGTGGAAAGTTTGTCGCCATGAGGTATTTTGGAGGTTTTAGTGACTGGGAGATGTTGTGTGTGTGTAGCAATGTTTTCTTTTCTTTGTAATTATCGTGGAATTGTGTTTCAATGAATAGCGCATTCAAGAGACAGCTGCAGTGTGGTGACTAGTTCATGTATCTTATCTTGTTACAGATAGTGTAAGTTTGAAGGACACAGAGAGAAGCTTGTATTGTGAGTAACCTTTAGAACCAGACCGGATCGTCTTTTTGAGAACTGTGTGTAGTTGTGCAAAATGTTAGTGTTGGATGTATTTGGGTGAACAGGCTGGAACAGAGGATTTAAGAGTACTCGCTCAGAGGGAGAACTGCCTTTTCTTTGTTCTTCCCTTTGTGACGATCCCATGCTGGTTCCTCCTCTGCTTTGTAAGGTTTAATCTAAATTGGTTGAGGTTAATTGCAGCATGTGCATTCTGATTACTGATTGCTGTTAACCCTTTTTTGCCTTCAGTAAATCATTAAATGTTTATAAATATTCATTGTTTGATAATAAAGTATTCTGTCTTTTTATTGTGGAGCCTAATGTGCTTCTCATGACGTTGATTGTATTGATTGGCTAACCAGCCACAGGTGTGGAGCCCCAAAATATTAGGGGATTAACACAGCTTCTGGTCCATCCAGAGAAGCGCTATATGGTTCTTGAATTTTTGTAAAGAAAAGTGCTCACTTGAGCAAGTGGCAAATCCACAGTCAGGTCTAAGTACATTCAGTGTTTAATTTGAGTTGGTTGTTGCTGGTGGGGACCAATGGCACTAATTTTTGCGGACCAATACTTATTTTTCCTCATTAGACATTAACCTTGGGCATGAAAGGGAAAACACACAAAGAGAAAGAAGTAAAAATATTAAAAATAAAAAAAAAGGCACAAAGATAGAAAGCAGGAACCTGTACAAGTAAGAAAGAGGGGCATGGAATGTCTGCTAGTGAACGGATGAGCCATGAGGTCGATAAAGACTGCACAGCAGAGAGATCTTAAGAATATTGGGGGCCCTGGGCCAAGCGTATTTTGGAGACCCCTATTCCGAACCACTTTAAATTTATAATCCAATATCTGCTCCTTCACACCCTATTTGGACAGGTCACTGACAGTGCACAGGCACACTGGTACACATTCTTAAATGTGTTTACATCTAATATTTAGAGATAGTGATGTGTTTTTTCAATAGTTTAACACAGCAGCAGCTCACTAATATTACTGCACATAATCTGACACCCTCCCATTTTTCATAGCCGAGAACCTGTTTTGATCTAAAAAAAAACTTTTTATTTATGATGCATAAAACCCAAACATACTTTCTCTGTAAATTATCTGTAATAGACTTTGGTACAACACCCAAATTAAAAATACATTAAATGAAAGCGATATCTAAAACAATCTGTTTAAGAATTATTAAAGTTCATTAGGGCAACACTCTCTGCAGAACATACCTGGCTCCATTAGGCCCCCCCCCCCGAAATGCTGGGGCCCTGGGCCAGAGCCCACTTTGCCCATGCTTTAAAACGTCTCTGCTGCACAGTCTTGGTATTTGTCACACCAACACCAAATATCACTGGTTGTGAGTTTCTGAGCAGAGCTTTGGGAATCAGCACTAGTTTTAATATATTTGTCTCCAACATACAGCTAAAGATGTCTAAACCAAAGAAGTAAAAATGAATTGCATTATAAGGCAGTCTAAAAAAACACAAAAAATCCTTTTTCGGTGTACTTGTGTCAAATCGAATGCTTGCCTCCATTCCATGACACATAGATGGCATCACCCCAGTCAGAGAAAACGAAAAAAAAAAGTAGAGGTTAATGTCAGAAATGAAATTCCTATTATGAGATATGGTGTAAAGCTTTCAAAGCAGTGAAGTAGAACAATAAAGTTTTGATTTCCAATCAGGGAGCTCTGACCTCATGGCTAGGGAGTGCCATTTAAGAACTGGTGCTGCCATTTTGAGATGAAGGGAACTCTTGAACAAACATCAACTGGACAGACGAAAGAAATGTAATGGTAATTATCTGACAATTGTGATTCCGCATTAGGATTGTTTACTGTATGAATAAAGTCTGTACCTGTATTCGAGCACAACTTGTTGACTTCTGCACAATGACTTCACCTACTCTGCAAGATATTGTTCCTATAAGGTTTCTTATCGCAAACACACTTTAAAGTAAATCCCTTATATATTTTAAGAGGTAGAAAGTAACAAACTCTTTGTTAAATATTTACAATTAAAGAAATTTTACATTGCCTTGGAATTTACATTGAAGCAGTTTGTAACTAAGGTATGTTAAAGTTAGTGTATGTTAAAGTGTTGAATACATTTAACTGCACCAGGACTGAATGAACCTTTGTATTGATCGTTTTTGCGGGTTTTGAAGCCTGCATAACATGGTTTATTTTACACTGGAATGGCTGGATCTGTTGTATTTTAAAATCAGGTTATCATTGGAGATGTTAGATTTGCAAAGTCCACAACAGTGACTCCAAATACACACAAAACATGTTTGATGAAAGTGGATGCAGTTAATACTTAAACTACGTGATCTTGGCCAAAATTGCACAGCTCATTATTCTTTTCACACAAAATTTTAAATAAAATTGTTCTCTTATAGAAAAGTTAATTAAAGCATTACCTACTCTACCAATCCTTTTTTATTTCAGAATAAAACCGGAAAACTACAAGTACTCGCTTTGATCAGATAGATAGTTTGAGGAACGTTTAGCCTTTTTGTAAAGGATTATAGAGGATTATTGGCCATTTCCCTGATAGCATTGTCTCTTTATGTTAAGGACTTAAAGCCGTGGTTCCCAAACTGTGCGCCGAGGCACCCCGGTGCGCCGCTGTGAGCTGCCAGGGGCGCCGCGTGCACAATGTGGAAAAGTGCACTTCGTGTGAGCCAGAGGTGCAGCCAGAGTCAAATTTCGGGGGGGGGGGGGGGGGCTGAGGGGGGGTCTGGGGTGCTGACCTTCAAGCAAAAGCTCCACTCTTTAGCTGCAGGGGCACTAAGCAGGGGTGGGCGGGCGGGACATCAAAGCTTCATTAGCAAACAAAAGGTCTTCAAAAGACCTGTGAAGTGCTCGGGTGCTGCTGGCTGTGTGTGTGTCCAGGAGCTGTGTCATTCCGGGCTGCCACACGAGACGGGGAATTATCTGGGAACATGGTGTTTATGGCCCAAGAGTACTGGCGTGATACAGTCTGAACATGCTCTTCCCCCTTACCCTCCCTGGAGTTTGGGGCTCTTTTGTTAGGGAAAGTGAGGGTGGGGGACAGACAGGGATTCGAGGCATTTGTCGGCGGATCTGAATGTGGATTAGGCCGCGGCGGCTGCATACTCCATGGAGAGAGAGAAGCTATTCCCTTCTAAGGGCCGAGGGGCCCGCTTAGGCCACCTCTTCAGATGTTTGTGTTTCTAAACTGCCCATTGAGAGCCTAGGAAAGTGTAGCGAGTGCTGCCGAGATGGAGGAGAGACTGAAACAGGGGGACTTTCACTTGTACAGAACACTCTGACCCGTAGGTCAGGCGCCCCCCTGGAGGAGGCGCTGCAGCCTTCTGATCTCGGACGTCCACCAGAATCCCCTTTTAATTTTGGCCTGAACCCCCCTGGATCTATTTTTTATAGTTTATATTTTATAAATAAATAGCGCGGATGTGTTGTTTTTGTTCCCATTTGGATGTCGTATGGTTTGATATTTTCTGGACGCGACCTTGGCACATTTGGAGTCGTGTTTTTCTTAGACTGAGCATGAAAGAGTGTGAGTGAGAAGGGGGAGTTGGAGGGGGGTGGTCAACAAAATAATTTCTCAAAGTGTGTCTTCTGATACATTTAGTCCAAAATAACAAGGATTCCGTTTAATGAGTGGGCAAGCAGGGCCATGGGCAGTTTTATTCCTAAACATACAACAGGAGAAAATGCTAATTTTGAGGCAGCGTTTTGCTTCGTTTAAATGAAGAACCAAGAACCTTTTATATTTTTTTAAACTTTATTTTCTACTCAGTGCCAAAAGCCATCTAGATGTACGCGCACGACAACATGTTTGACATGTCTCTTTGAATTTAGAGCAAAGGTGCTGGAAGTAGGGTGGCGGGAGGGGGATTTGGTAGGGGGGGGGGAGTAGTGAGGGCTGCACTGGGCAGTTGTTCACTACTTTAGATGTTGCGGATCCTGTGTGATGTGCCTTTTAAATGTAGTTCACCATGGCCACAAGTTCGACTCCCCAACCCAGTCCAAACCCACGTGTGCCTGAATGAAGAACTCACCTGGATTATTCTTAGTGCACATCCACAAGTTGCTGGGGAAGTAACCTTGTTTAATAAATCTATGCTGGCATTACGGAAAGTGTTTACTAATTGTCCCTCTTCTTCAAAAGTACGATTTGCGCTTTACTCGCTCCATGGAGCCCGCCTTTTTCACAGTAAAATTATTAATCAAATACTTTCTTTTGCAGAAGTGGGACATTTAGTAAAGTAAACACTTTCTGCAAATGTGAGCATAGATTTATCAAACCCGATTACTTCCCCAGCAACCTGTGGATGTGCACTCCGAATAATCCAGTTCTTCATCCAGGCACATATGGGTTAAGCATCGGTGATTTCTCAACTGGGGAGAGGATGTGGCCTCTTACAGCTAAACCAGTAGACCTCGAACCAGGCTCAACATCCTGTGATTCTAATCTAGGGGAAAATCACTTAATCTCCCCAGTGCTGAACTAAAAGGAATGTGTCCATCACAACTAGTGCTAATCAATATAAAGCGCTCTGATACCTTCGGGTCCAGTTCGCGCTGAATAAAACTCTGGAAAAAAATGCCAAATGCAGGGCTTTAAGTGGGTTTTGTCCTGCCAGTGCACACTGGCAATCCTGAAAAGCAGGTGCTGAGACGGGTCTCTTTCGGGCTCTCCATTTTTGCCCTCACCATCTGGGTAAAAAGAAATCTTCATTCGGCAGCAGAACCACCCTTCACAGACATTGATGTAAAATCAAAAATACTCGTTATGTTTCTTAGACAGTCTCATCATGTCACAACTGAAGCATTTTCAATATTATAAAACAAAGCCATAGAGTTGTCGATTATTATTATCTTATGCAGCTAACAAGCATTGGTAAAGAAGTTTAATTTAACAATTGTGTGGTTAAAAAAAGGTGCATGGAAACATATGGCTATTAATCTCGTAGTATCGTTTCTCACTTAACGAGTTCTTATTCAACAACTGGTATCTTTTTATTTTGTTACAAATATAATTATAATACCTTCATTGCATCCCAATTACTTTATGAAGCCAACACTAAGTACTCCCGAGGTCGTGATTACATCACCCCCCCTCCCGCCCACCGGTAAAAAAATGGTGGGGAGCCACGGCCAACTGCCAATTAGGTCAAGGGAGCCACGGGTCAAAAAAGTTTGGGAACCACTGACTTAAACCATAGTAAGTTGATGTGATCATAGAAATCGATATAGTGAAAAAGGGCATGCCAGAAATCTGGGGGTAGATGTATCAAGATTTACGTTTGCGATTTCTTAATAGCGATTCATTGCGAATCGCTATTAAGAAATCATAAAATGCGATGTATGTACTTTTCTGCGACTTTTCTGCGATTCCTTAAAGGTCGCATTTTTTTGCGATTTTTATGCGACTTCTAAGTTTGCGAATTTCGCAAATTAAGGAATCGCAAAAAAGCGTGAATCTGCTGCTGCTAACAAAAAAATTGCTGAGTCATAGTCAGGAACTGCTCTTGATTAGTATCACCTGCATGCCTGAGCAACACCCAGTGGCAGTTGGAAACCTGTTCGTCTGGAGAGAAGACCGGTTTGACTTCAGTATGGAGGCTGAAAATTCAGAAGGAGGCCCCTCAGCAGAGAAAAGGAAGAGAAAGCAGAAGTTTTCTGAGAGAGAGGTGGAGACACTGGTGGAGGAAATGGCCTGTAATCACAAACTTTTATTTGGAAAACAAGCCAAACATGTACCTGAAGTGAGGAAAAGGAAGATATGGCTTGAAATTCAAGAGAAAGTGAATGCGGTGGGAGTCATCCCAAGATCTATTGAGGAGATAAAAAAGCGTTGGTACGACATGCGGCTGAGGGCAAAGGAGAAACTTGCTGAGAGACTGAAGGAAGCTAATAAAACAGGAGGAGGAACAGCAAATATAGACCAGCCAACCCCACATGAGGAGCTTGTTGAATCAACAATACAGCATGAAAGTGTCAGTGGAGTCTCAGCCATTGATAGTTCTGAGCACAGAATTGCAGAAGAAGGTAAGAAGGATGCAAGATTGATTGAATTTATATGTATGATGTTTGTGTGTTTTTGTATGAGCATGTAATCTGAATGAGTGCAATTATTATGAGGATGTTGATTACTGTAATGTCAGAATTAATCCCCTTGATTTTTAAATTTTCAAAACTAATTGACTTTATTACATTTTTGCTTCAATTAAACCAATAACTGATAGTAAATAGACACAATTGCATCTGTTGTTTGCATTTTTTAATGGTTACAAAGCAGACAGACAGGCAAACATCTCATGTGCCTCTCTCTTTAATCCCAGATCATGTTGAACAATCACATGATGTTGATGGAGGGCAATCTCCCCAAGAACATATTACAGCCCCAGAAGAATTTATTTCCAATGATGATGAAGAATCCATTTCTTTTGTGAGAAGTAAAAGAAGAGCAGTTGCTCAACTACAACCTTTCCAAGACACAGATGATGAACCTGAGGGTTCAAGACATAGTGCACATGTGTCAGAACATGAAGTTGCTCATTTTGAAACAGTTAATGATTCTGCTAGAAAAAGATCTTACTCTGTTAATACTACCAGACAGAACAGGGGCGAAGTTACAGAGACCACAAATGTTTTTGCTGGATTGGAGAAGAACATGCTTAAAGTCCAAGAGAAGCAGCACAAAGCATTAAGGTCCATTAATGCACAACTGAATAAATTAAATAAGAGTAATAGCAACATGGGTGATGGCATGAGGCGCATGGCTGACTCTTTGGACAGACTCTGTGTTGCATTTGAAAAATCTGAGTCTAATAGAGTGAGAGATTCACGCAGACATAACATTAGATTACGGAAATACTACTCTGCAATCAACAGACTGTGCACTGTGACAGCACAGAGCAATAGGCGCAGTATTGCAATGCAACGCATTGTCAGTGAATGTTCCAGAAATGTTGCCAAAGGGCTTGACAAAGTTTCCAATTCTTTTGAATTACTAAAGACATGTAACAAAGGTGCTAATGCATTTTTTGAGCCCATTGAGACTGAGGACACGGGAAGTAGAAGTAGCAGTAACCCTACGCCAACATTGGACACCACTGACCACAGGAGTGGGAGCCATGTGACTCCACAGACATCTGTGAGGAGAAGTGGCCCAGGGCAACGCAGAAGCAGCAGCCCAGGGCAAAAAGTAAAAAAAAAAATCAAATATCTTACAAGGAAATAACATGTAACTGTGATCAAACAGTCATTGATGTATGTCCTGTGGATTAACAGGTTTCAGATTTCTTTTGCATTTGTGATTTACTAGAAGTAAAATTTTAGAAATCAAAAAACAGTTGTCATGCTTTTTAATCTTACCTAGAAATAATTGTTTGTAATTTCTGCACGCCTTTGACGACCAGCCACAGCTCCTAACCCTGTAGCACATATTCTTGGGGGAGGTACATCATCATTGTCTGAAGATTCAGGGTCACTAACTTCACATTCAGTTCCTTTTCTAATAGCCATGTTATGTAACATTGCACAACTTGTGATTATTTTGCAACGCAGGGATGGTTTATATTGCAAAGATCCTCCATTTTTATGGATTCTTCTGAATCTGCTTTTCAAAATTCCAAAAGTTCTTTCAATAACTCCAAGTGTAGAGCGGTGTGCCTTATTGTATCTTCTTTCATGAACATTTGTTGGATTTAGGTATGGGGTCAAAATGAAGTCACGAACAGCATACGCACTGTCTCCTACATGGTAATTTGAAAAGTAGTCTAGTTTCAGAAATAGAAGAGATTGGAATTTAGAATATGGATTAAGTTTTTTGAAAAGGCACTTACCAAGCAGAAATCCATCTCCAAATTCACCAGCACTCAAACGTCCATGTAATCCACTGTGTCTAAGCATATATGAGTCATGAGTGCTTCCTGGGAACTTTGCAACAATGTCAGAAATGACATACTTAGCATTACACACCATTAGAATGTTTAAAGAGTGGTAACTTTTCCTATTCCTATAAACATATTCAGTTGCAGCAGGAGGAGTAATGGCAATATGTGTCCCATCTATACATCCAATAACATGTGGAAAATGAGCAATTTGATAAAAATCATATTTTGATATTTGGATATCTTGTGGTGTGCTGGAGAGGTAAATATGATGGTGCAACCTGTTCATCATTGCATCCAAAAACACCCTAAAAAAACGAGAAAAAGCACTCTGAGATACTCCTCCTACCTCTGCAATCACCCTTTGAAAAGATCCTGAAGCAAGAAGATGCAGGGAACACAGAACCTGCACATGAGTTGGTATTGAATGTGTCCTGTGTGTCTCATGCTCTAAAAAAGGCTTTAAGGGGCACATGCATCAACCTATTTAGGAAGTGCAAACGGTGCGAATCGGTAAATTCGGCCGTTTGCACTTCCTAAATACGTTTTTGGGATGCATCAAACTCATTTTCAATATTCGTATTTTTTTGCATTTCTTAAAAATGCAAATGCATTTAAGGAATCGCATTTGTGCGATTCCTTAAATGCAATGCATCAATTTAAAAAAAAAAATGCGAATTTTGAAATTGGAAGTGCAAATTACCACGAGGTTGACCCTCGTGGTAATTTGCGAAAATCTGTCAAAAAGCAAAAAAAAGCATTTTTTAAATTGTCATGTTACAGACACACATGTCCTTAGGACATGTGTGTGTGAAACATGCACTTTCAAATGCATTTCAGGGGTGCAGGGGGGGTCCTTTGGCCCCCCCCTGCACCCTTGGAATGCATCAACAAATTGCGAATTTGTAAATGCCTTCCCATTGACTCCTATGGGCCTTTTGGCCCATAGGAATCAATGGGAATTGCGAAAATGCACTTAAGAATTCGGTATTTATTTGGGATTCGGTAAAAATTGCGATTTTTACTGAATCACAAATAAATACCGAAAAAAATGATGCATAGCATTTTGCAATTCTTAATTTGCAATTCGGTATTTTTCGCAAATTAAAAAGTGCAACATGTCTCAATGATGCATGTGCCCCTAAGTCCACAATGAGGTCCAAAATGGTATGTGGATGCAGTCTATATTTCTCAAAAATGTCTTCTTCTGTCTGTTGAAATAAGGTAATCCTCAGTCTGAAAATCCTTTCCTGCCTCTGTCTCCTCTGTGCAAGAGCTTGAATGTGCAGCCTTCTAGCTATCAGGTAAAGTGCAGCCATTGTTCTGTTCAAAAAATCAGTTGGGGCTTTCATTTATACTTTCAAAAACGTTAACACCTGATGTGAGTTAGTGTTATTTGCGAATTCTTAATTTGCGATTTTACATTTTTCGCAAACTGCGATTCAATAATACATCTTACTGCGAATTCTTAACATGCAAACACATTTTAGCGACAATCGCTAATTACGATAAATGCAAAATAGAGAATCGCAAAAAAAATCGCAGAAAAACACAAATCGCAAATAAGGAAACGCAAAAGGTGCGAATTCTAATTTAGCGATGCGAAAAACCACATACATCCCGAAAGATGCAAAATGTACATTTGCGATTCGTTAGGCCCAAAATTCTGCGAATTTCGGCCTTAACGATTCGCTAAATGCTTGATACATCTAGGCCCTGGTCTGTTAATGGGTAGAGTTTCAGAACAAGTTCTCCACCAAGTCTAAATAGTCGTTTCTAAAACTGTGCCGTAACTCAGTGCTAGGTCCCAAACCAACTTTTGGTGGATCATTAAAGTCCTCATATATGGAAGTAATCACATTTTTGAGCCGCAGGTACTTTCTTCTGTGTGTGTTACAGAAATTTGTTTTCGTCGAAGAAGGGGAGATGTGAAGACCTGTAAATATTTCAAGTGGTTAAGCTGCTGTAACATGATTTAAATAGGACAATGCTGAGAATACACACCTTGCTGGGAATACAAGGGCGTCTATCCGCTAGAGCCATGTTACATGTACTTTGCATACAATAACGTATTTTGCTCATTAGGACTGGGGAGAAATGAGTTACAAATCAAGCACATGCTTTAATTGTGACTGACTTCGACTCAGCCCTACTGGCCTTCCAGCAAGACTGGTCTGCGAGTAATTACTTTAAATTGCCTAGGTGACCTAGTCCTCCTTTGGCCCTAAAGAGAGGCACATGTATCTGACAAGACCAAAGGACTGCAGGATGCTTTCCCAAATTCAGGCCTAGGCTATTGGTCTGTGAAAATCAGATACTGCAAATTTGTCAAAGTTAGGAATAACTGTATTATCTCTTGAAGAAGCTGAAGTTCATCTTCTGCGCAAAGAGGGGTCAGAAGCAAACTATACCCTTAAAGCTAGAAGGGCCACAAAAGCTTGTTGTGGTTCTAATACGTTTGGGAAGCACTGATCTAGCATTCGTGCTTTTAAACAATGCCAGTGCTACAGCACTCCAAACCCTGAAATAAGCCGCCCGCTGCACTACTACCTGTCCTGTTCCAAGCTTTGCAGTTGGGCAGTAGCTTGTACTTTGGGAATTGATCATGACTGGCCAGGTAACTTACCTTGGAGTATTGCTCACAATGGGTGTTGAAGTAGCTCTGAGGCTTCACTTATGCAAATCTGTCAGGAATGGCAATCCTACCAGGCTCTGCAGGAATGTAAACCCTAGAGAAAGGGGAACTTTGTTTCTCAATTCCCTCCTCATTTCACTGGAGCATTCTCACCCATCCCCACATGTTCGGACAAGGAGACAGCACGCCATACTGCAGGGCTACTCCCATTACATAACTGCATGTGTTGCCATCTCCAGTATTCTATGTTCTGGACAGGAATTGGAGGGTATTAGCGGATACTCTTTGAAAAACTCACTAAAGTTGACAGCCCCGCATTTCATTTTAGAATTCCCGGGATGTGCAGGCCTATGGCTTTTCCTCAAAACAATCTGGTCTTATTTCTGAACAACCTTGTGCTATAATAACTGCATTGATTTTCTGGGGTGTAGGTATGGAATATAGAATGTGAAATCTCAAGTTACCATAATACACAGATGTGGAGATAAGAATAGTAAATGTATACTTACCTATATGCACTAACCTCCTCAGAATTTTGGCTTAGCTATTCTGGTAACTCAAGATATCACACTTGATATTCCAGACTGCAACCAGTTTCTAGAGGTGCACAATATCGGGTTTAGGATACACTGTTCTGGGTTTACCCACTTCATTTGCTTTCTCTTATTTTCTCAATTCCTTCTTCAATTTTTCACCAGGTGAAGAGTATGAAAATTGTGATTCTCCTATTAGCATGACCAGAGGATCTGGATTGCATTAAAGACACGGAGGCTAACATTATGCATTATCTTTTTAATGCAGTCACAAGCAGCTGCACTACATCATACACAAAATAGTTCTAGAATGGAGTGAACAGATAATAGGAAAGGAATGAGCACCAAACAGACTGCCTCTTTTAAATGAGAAGAAACAACGAAAGTTCCAAAAGAGTGAGTTCCAATTTGTTCATTGGAATGTAGAATCCAAGAATCCAGAGGGAAGAAACAAAATGAGGAGGAATCAAGGATGATGAGAGGAATCAATTAAGCGGAATTATCTGAAAAGAAGGAGGAAAACGTTAAAGATTTGAAGAATCAGAGTATCAAATAAAGCAGTATAATAAAAGGTACAGGATAATACAATCGACAGAATAGTACACACAATAATAAACTAAGCAAGAATTAGTCAGTCCACGGGAGGGACGAGTGGGATAATGTTAGCCTCCATGTCTTTAATGAAATCCAGATTCTCTGGTCTTGCTAATAGGAGAATCGCAATTTCATTACAAGACCGGAGGCTACATTATGCATGTTGGTAGCCCTGAAGGACAACATGAGACATGTGCTCGATTGGCTTACAATAATGACGACCAAATGTGGAAGCATTGGATCAGTCTGCCGCTTTGAGGATATCATCCAACTTACCACCAGACCAGAAGGGTTTACTGGCCATAGCACCTCTAAGAGAGTGGGCTTGGAATTTAGATAAGTCAACGCCAGCAAGGCTCATAGCGGATTTGACCCATCTGGCTATGGACATAGAAGTAATTGGTTTAAAGGGGTTAACAAATGAAATAAGGAGTTGGTTAGCACCCTGAGGGCAAAGGTCTTTCATTCTAGAATCATATTCTTTCATACAGTCTACAACACAGAGTCTTTTGCACAAATCAAAATGAGGGTAAAAAATTGTGTCCGACAAAGTTTTGGTTCTTCTAAGGATTTCAAACTTAACACCATACATATCATATGATCTATTAGAAATATCAAGACATTTGATATGAGAAACCCTACGGCATGAAATTAAACACAAGGGAGTTGCAAGTTTAATGGAAAGACATTTCCCTGTTAAGTAAAGGCCAAGAAGAAAAAAGGTCTAAAATAGCCTTAACATCCCACAAAGTTTGGTTTTTAGGTCTAGGAGGTCTCTTCAGTCTAATACTTTTCAAGACTACAAACAATAACATTTTTACCTACTATTTTACAATTGATAAGGGAGTGGTCAGCAGAGATCGCTGACCTATAACAATGAATAGATCTATAGAAAAGGCCCTTGACAAATTGTTCAACAAGAAAATTAACTATGCATAAGATAGGAGCCTCCACGGGACCAAATTCCTCTCCATGCACCAACGAAACCATTTTCTCCAAATGTTATTGTACCTATAGTGTTTTCCTGGAGCCCAGGATTCTCCGAGAAGAGTGGCTGCTTATGACGAAAGGCCAGATGGTTTGTTAGATTGCCTGACACTTTCCTGGCAAGAAGGTTCAAATTCCCTGAAAGAATTAGAAGGTGATCTTCTCCGTTTGCGTATGTAACCAGACCCCTGACCGCTGGAATTAGGAAGGGAATGTTGCAAGCTAATTCCAGGGTGGTCGGGAACCATGCCTGAGATGGCAAAAAGGGAGTTATCAGGATTAAGGAGCATTGGTCCTGTCTCACCGTCTGCAGGTCTCTTTGAATCAAGGCAAAGAGAGAGAACGCGTAACCCTGAAGACCTGACCAGCATTGGAGATAGGTGTTCACTGCAAGAGCTCCCGGGTCCGGCATCCAGCTGAAGTATTTCTGTTACTGCAAAGTTAGTCTGCTCGCAAATAAGTCCACATTCAGAGGACCCCAAATCCGATTCAGAGCATTGAAAACATTCATGTCGAGTTTCCAATTGCTGAAGTCTAAGAGGAATCTCGAGTTCCAATCTGCGGGAATATTTGATTTTCCTGGGAGGTATTCCGCTTTTAGAGAGATCTTGTGCTCTAAGCAAAACATCCAGAGCCTCTTGGCTAAGTCGGAGAGGTCTGCTGATCTGGTCCCACCTAGACGGTTGATATAGGATACTGGTGAGATGTTTTCCATCTTGAGGATAACCGATCTGCCTTGAAGCGAGTGTTTCAAGCTCATTAGGGCGTATAAGCCTACCGTAAGTTCTAAGAAGTTTATGTGATGGGAGGTCTCCGCAAGAGACCATACACCACAAGTGTTTTGGTTTAGGAGGCGAGCACCCCAACCATGAAGGCTTGTGTCTGATTCTAGAACAAATTCCGGTGTTGAGCAAAAGATTGCTTCGCCATGCCAGGCATCCAAATTCTCCAGCCACCACAACAGCTCCGACCTGGCTTCCTGATCTAAGGATAGAAGATCTCCGTACCACAGGCCAGACCTGAGAGTTTTCCCTTTTATTCTCTGAAGAGCTCTGTAGTTGAGAGGCCACGGAAAGATAGCTTGAATGGAAGAAGAGAGGAGGCCTAGAAGTCTGGCTAACTCTCGTAGGGTCAGAGAATCTTGTTTTAGAACAGACCTGATCTCTTTCCGAATTTTGGCAATTTTCTTGGTGGGAAGAAGGAGAAGGCATCTCGAGGTGTCTACAGTAAAATCAAGGAACTCCAAGGATCTGGAGGGCTAAGGATAGATTTTTCCCGGTTTATAATGAAACCAAGACTCTCTATGAGATCCATGGCAGTTTTGAGGTCTTCTAGGATCTGTGAATGGAGTTGGGACATAATGAGAATGTCATCCAGATATATAATTAAGCGGATACCCCTTTCCCTCAAAAGAGAGGCAATAGTTCTCATAATCTTGGTGAAACACCAAGGGGCAGATGAAAGGCCGAAAGAGAGAGCCTGAAATTTGAAGAGACAATTGTTCCAAATGAACTGAAGAAAGGGTTGGTGTTCTTTGGCCATAGGGATGGTAAAGTAAGCGTCTTTTAAGTCTAGCTTGACCAACCAGTCTCCTTCTGGAAGGAGGTCCCTCAGAAGGTGAATCCCCTTCATTTTGAAGTGCCTGTAAACTAGATATTTGTTTACTTCTCAAAGGTTTATGACGGGTCTCCAACCGTTTTCCTTTTTTTTAACAAGAAAAAGAGTGCTTACAAACCTCTTTAGAGACCACGGTACTTCTAAAATTCCAGAAAATCTATCCTGAATCCAAGAACTGATTCCAGAACCCAGGGGTCGAGTTAAAGATTTTCATATATGGTAAAAGTATTGAAGTCTGCCCCTACCTTTGGAGGGAAAGAATAAGGAGGAAGAGGAAGACTTACTTTGAGAATTGGAGTTGATGGGTGTTCCACGGGATCTGAAACCTCTGCTCCGCGAGCATCTCCCTCTTTGAGGATAGAATTGAGGGTTGGATGGGTAGAAGCCTCTTCCAGAGCCTCTGAATGTTGAGACGGGCCTTTGGCTGCCACGGCCGGATGAAAAGCCCCTTCTTCCAGCCCGTCCAAAAAGGTTGGGATTAAAAACGTGTCTCATATTGACCTGGGCCTTGTCAAGGGCGGTGAAGGTGGAGACATATTTCCCAATTGATTTAATCATGTCCTCACCAAAGAGGAGGCCTCTGGGGTTTTGAGCGGGCTCTTTTTCAGCCATGTCACCCAATTTGGGATTAATTTAGGTGAGGATGGCTCTCCTCCTCTCGATGTTAAGACTGGCATTGCCGAGGAGGACAAGAGCCCTTTGGCTCCAACCTCTGATGAGGTCGGTGTCAAGAGGGGTGTCAGAGATATGACACTCTTCAGTCATATCTAAAATCCTTGTGAGGGGCCCCAGGATATCGAGGAGGCGATCCTGGCAGCCCTTAAGGGATCTCTCTAGACCTTTTCTTGGGTCTCTGCCCAGTTTAAATAGAAAATTTATTTAATCAGGGTCAAGGTTGGGGGTCTGACAGACCTTATCTTGTATCGAAGGTCTAGGGCATTCAGATCTAAGGGTACTCCAAGTATCTCTTTCGAGTGAATTCCTGAGCCATTTTTAATAAATTGGGCAACATGGTCTTGGGGAAACCATTTGAGCTATTGGGGTGAGAGATGTTGAGTGGAGAAAACATTTCCTCGCCCAAAGGGTTGAAGATAGCATTCTTAGAGGAAGAAGGGGGCGTCAACGTCAAGTTGGTTGTTGAAATCAAACTCCTGATCATCTAAATCGAGGACAAATTCATCGTATGGGTTCTGGAAGCTCTCCTCCTCTTCAGAATCAGTGTGTGCGTAGTTCTGAGCACTTCTGTATTTTGTGCCGCTAGAGACACCCATCAAAGTTGTGCCGCGAGGGACATCCATCAAAGTTGTGCCGCGAGGGACACCAGTAGTGTGCGCGGACCTCCCACGATGTTTGAGGTGCTAGTACCTCCCAAGTCGGTTCAGGTGCTAGGACCTCCCATAGTGCTCCTTGAAAGAGGCTCGGGTGTTTAGATTTCTTAGCCCTCTTGCCTTGAGTAACATGAGGATCACGAGTAACGGGGTCATCAGGAAGCTCGTCGTGATCAAAGGCAAGGGGTCAGAGGACATAGCTTCTTTAAGAGTGTCTAACATGCAAGACCTGATATCCTTTTGAAAAAAGATTTTAAGGACTCATTTGTATAATTGTGGGAGCTAGCTGTGGCATCATCTGTGTCAAAATCAGACATACTTGTTAATCAAAATGATATTAAATAATCAAAATGGATGAGAGAGTTAAACAGAATAAACTGTTTAAATAAGAAGGTTCTGCTTTTTCACCTTTTTTATGCAAGAATGAAGCTGAACATTAAAATTGGGTAAGATGCTTAGGAAAGTCAGTCTCCGGCAGCAGCTGATGAGCGCAAAGTAACTGACAAGGGCAGTCGAGCCCAGCCGCAGATGTTAATTAGAGGAGAGACCATAGGGCAACGGGGGCACGGAGCGCCACCGTTGCTAAGGAGCGCTCTTCGAGGGACGCGCTCGCGAGGTCTGAGCGAGTTCGTATGAACAAAACATTGAAAATTGTCGAAACCGTGAGGGGATGCAGCAGGAGTAAAACCGGATGAGAGAGGGAGGTCCGGAGTAGGGGAAGGCGTGTTCAGGGAACGCGCAAGACTATGGGGAGAAGAATGAGTGCGGGCCCGCCTGAGGCAGAAGGAGAAACACTCTGGCGAAGAAAGAGGGGGGGCGGGTAGGGGCTTTATGAGTTCTAGTAAAAATTGCAGAATATAGGAAGAGAATCAACAGGTCTAAAGCCGACCATTTTGCCACCTTGATACCAAATGCCCCCAATAGTGCTAGAAGCATTTTTAACATTCTTAACAGCCTGACCCACCCAGACTGCGTCAAAACGTGATTTCTCCCTCTCAAAGTCTTTGTGATGATCTTGCTAGGTTTTTCCATGATAAAGTCAATGGCATTATTATGGATCTTGGCGGGGTCCACCATTCCCCGGCCGGGGTGGCTGCGTCACTGCCCGACTTGGAGGATAGTCGCACTGTGGCTGCAGATGTCAACCTGGAGGGGGCTACCTTGGGGTCTCTTCCTGAGTTTCCATCCTTGGAGCCTGAGGATTTTTGTAGGCTAACAGATGGTATTGCATCTGGCTCTCCCTTGGATCCACTGCCTTGTAAGATTTGGAAAGAATTTAGAGCAGTGTTGTTCCCCACGCTTCGTTTGATTTGCAATGAGTCTCTCATTGATGGGGTGGTGCCGTCTCAGTGGAAGTAGGCATTGGTGACACCCTTGCTTAAAAAGCCCTCCCTCGATCCGGAGTGTCCTAAAAATTTTAGACCTATCTCCCTCCACCTTTCCCTGCTAAAATAGTGGAATGGGTGGTGAGTAGCACGCTGTCTAAATATTTAGAACAAGCTAAGCTTCTGGAGGTGGAACAGTTTGGGTTTCGACCGGCCCATGGCACTGAAACGCCTCTGGGTACCGTGATGGACGAACTTCGGGGGCGGGCAGACAGGGGGCAGGCAGCTGTACTTATTCTGCTTGACCTGTCTGCTTCCTTCGATACGATTAACCATGAAATCCTGTTCAGACGTCTTAAAGAGGTGGGAATGAAGGGCTGTGCCTTGAGGTGGTTTCAGTCATTTCTGTCAGGCAGGCAGCAGGCAGTCTCCCTCTCCTCTTTCCAATCTGGTTTTACTAGTGTCCCGCATGGCGTGCCACAGGGTTCGGCCATCAGTCCTATTTTGTTCAATATCTACTTGAAACCCCTGATGACTGTCATCAAGCGTCACAATATTGAGATTGTTAATAATGCGGATGACACATAATTAATTCTCTCTTTTGAGGGAGCCCAGTCAACCTCTCTTGATGAGTTTCACAGTTGCATGCGAGATACAACATTGTGTCTGAAAGATAACTCGCTGCAATTTAATGCGTCCAAGATGGAGCTGCTTTACTGCTCCCCGGAAAGTATTCCTCCCAGGTTGCCCAGTAATTTTTGGCCCTCTGATCCCTCCAACTTGGTTCAGCCTGTTAAGTCAGTCCGCAACCTGGGAGTGGCATTTGACTGTAATCTCACCTTGGAGGCGCATGTGACGAAAGTAGTAGGTTGTTGTCTAGCTATTATCCGTTCTTTACGGAAGATCTTTCCTTTGCTTTCTCCTTTGGCGCACTCTTTGATAGCTCGGAGCACTGTACTTAGCAGGGTTGATTACTGTAATGCCCTCCTCCTTGAGTCACCAAAGTTTCTACTTGCTAGGATGCAGAGGCTGCAGTCAACTGCAGCTAAATTAGTACTAGGTTGGTCTAGAAGGTCCTCCGCCTCTTTGGCTCTGGCGGAGCTGCACTGACTTCCTATGAAACAAAGAATCCAGTTCAAATCCCTCTGCCTGGTATTTAAGGCCTTACATGGAATGGGTCCCACCTCTTTTCAAAGTAAATTTGAGTGGTATGTTCCTGCTCGAACATTACGCTCATCTGGGGCAAATCTGATAAAAATCCCTAGATTTAAAAAAGTTAGAGCAGGTGGTAGATCCTTTGAGGTCGCTCCTGCAAAGCATGGTTATTTCATAAGATCTAGGGGTGAGCCTCGTAGGTTCTGTAGGAGGTAGGCTATGTCAATTCACTAATAAGCGCCAGGATGCCTGACAGGTGACAGTGCGCTCTAGAAATGCTATAAATAAAGAGTAGAACAGTATAAAAAACTTATAGACTATTAACAATTTTTAAAATTAGAGATAATAAACAGTAGGAACAGTATATTTAAGGAAAGAAAATATAAGGAACTTATCTGCTTGAGAGCCGCATTTAAAAGAGGCAGTCTGTTTGGTGCTCATGCCTTTCATACCATCTGTTCACTCCATTCTAGAACTATTTTGTTTATGATGTAGTGCGGCTGCTTGTGACTGCATTAAAAAGATAATGCATTATGTCGCCTCCGGTCTTGTAATGAAATGTTTTAAATAGTGTTGCCACATTGTGCTTAATTTACTGGAGGATCGCCTTTTTGATTGACATGGGCAAAATAAAAAAAATTCTTAGTGGGTTTATGGTATACTGTTGTTCTACTTCGATATCTTTGATGGTGTCTCCTTCCTTGAAAAATAAATCTTTTGTCTTCTTATATTTGGCCATTTTCTTATTCATGGTTAGTAACCAGTATCTGATACATTAGCTGTGGAACTCTCTACCTCTTCGAAAACGACAGGCTCAGATAGATTCACTTTTTGGGACAAATTTAAAATGTTGGTTATTCAGTACGGACTGATTCTACTTCTTATTTCTGCTGTGTAGCTAACGTTTGGGAGCTGGAACACTTCGTTTGAAGTAGCTATGCGACTGGTCACTTGTTCTACCTATTTCGTTATTTTGTGACATTGTTTGCTTTCTTTTTCTCCTTAGCTCCTTTTCCTAACTTTCTCCCTTTTGCCGCTGCTGCCCCTGTGGCCCCTACGCGTTTTCCCGCTCTTGCCTCACAGCTGCCCCGCTCTCCACTGACCTCTACTTAATGGAGGCCGCTGCATGCTGAGTTGAGCATAACCCCTCTGGGTTACTGCTCTCCCAGCACACAGTTCTGCAGCTCCCCCTGGTAATGCTGTGCTCCTGGCCGCTCAGACCACGGTTTGAGGTCCCCGTGCCCCGCCCTGGTCTGCTTGTGATCGATTTTTCTTTTTCTTTCTTTTTCTGTTTTCTTTTCTTTTTTTTCACCTGCTGTCTTGCTTCTCGCTTTATTTGCCTTATTTCTTGACTGGTGACTTGTTCTACCTATTTCTTTATTTCGTGATATCATGTGCTTTCTTTTTTTCCCTTAGCTCCTTTTTCTGACTTACTCCCTTTTGCTGGTCTCCGCCGCTGCTACTCCCGCGGCCCCTCCCCCTCCTGCATTTTTCCCGTACTCACCTCCCAGCTGTCCTGCCCTTCCCCAACCTTAACTTAATGGAGTGAGGCCACTGCACAGCTGCCCAACGGACGTGCGCCGCGGGAGTGCCGCTGGCGCAGCAAAGGAAAGCCCGTCTGCGCTCGTCCACAACCGGACCGTGACCAGCTCACCTGCCATCACTGCCGCCATTCCTTCACCGTCGCCGAGAACCAGGACCCTCCACCTCCCTCCAGCAACAACTCCATCACAACCCAAATCCCAAGATACACCCTCCTCAATGTCTGTTCCCTCCACAGACATGCCATGGAAATCTAGGACCTCCTCGACAGCACCGCCCCAGACATCGCCTTCCTCACCCAAACCTGGACGAACGCCGCCTCCAGACCAGACATGGCGATCTCCATCCCTGAAGGATACAAGTTCACCCGGAAGGATCGCCCCAACCACCCTGGATGTGGCATCGCCATCGCCCACAAGGCCAATCTCCGGCTGAGTACTCCAAGAGGCCCACAGACCTGATGGTACACCTCCATTTCAAAATCCAGGCCAACCCATCCTCAACCCTCCGAGGCACCCTCATCTACAGCCCACCCGGACTATGCGCTCCCTTCTCCAACTCCACCACTGACATCATCACGCCGCATGCCATCACTTCCACCGATTTCACGCTTCTAGGAGACCTCAACTTCCACCTCGACAACCGCCAGGACTCCACTCTGCCTCCCTCCATGACAACCTCCACACTATAGGACTCAAGCAGATCGTACCCGAACCAACGCACTCAGCTGGGCACATCCTCGATGCAGTTTTCACAGCAGGGAACTCCATCACCTTCAGCCACACCTCCAAACTCCCATGAACGGACCACCGCTGGGTTCCCTTCACCTTCAAATCCAACATTCCCAGCAGACGCCCGTATCAGCTCTAACGCAGGGATTGGAACAAGATGTCCGATGACCAGCTCGCCACTGCCCTCGGCAGCTGCGCTCCCACCACCACAAACGATGACCCCACCACCGCCACCCGCACTCTAAACAACTGGATCACCGACTGCGCTAACACCATCGCCTCCCTCAAGAAAGCCTCCAAGCCCTACGCCAAGAAAGCCAGCTGATTTTCCACTGAACTCCGAGACTCCAGACTCACCTGCAGATGACTCGAAAAATTGTGGAGCTACTCCAAAACCCTGACAGGCCTCGACAACTTCAAAACAGCTACAGCGACCCACAACAAGCTCACCAGACTCTCCAGGAAGAAAGCACTTCAGGACAGAATCTCCACCAACGCACACAACAGCAAGGAACTCTTCGGCATCATCAAAGAGTTCACCCAACCCAACAGCGAGTCCACAGAGATCACTCCCTCCCTGGACCCCTGCGTCAGACTCAGCACTTTCTTCCATCACAAAGTCAAGACCATCTATGACATCTTTGACGACAACAACCCCCACGAGGAACCCCCTCCCACTGCTCCCAGCAGCAAGCAGCTGACACTTGACAGATATTCCGCCCTCAGCATCAAAGACATTCTGAGGATATTGAAAACTACCCACTCCGGGGCCCCCACAGACCCCTGCACCCACCACATCTACTGCAAATCCGCAGACATCATTGCCCCCGAGCTTCAACGCATCATCAACCGCCTCCTTCCCCGAAGACTGGACACATGCCAAGATAAACCCTCTCCTGATAAAACCTTCAATGGACCCCTCCGACCTAAAGAATTCCAGACAAATCTCCCTACTCTTTTATCCGGCCAAAGTCATGGAAAAAGCAGTCAACTCGCCGCCTTCATCGAAGAAAACAACATCCTCGACTCCTCCCAATCAGGTTTCAGGAAAAACCAGAGCACCAAAAACACAATTTTCGCAACAACAGACAATATTCGCGCCCTCCTTGAAAGAAGAGAGACAGTAACCCTCATCCACCTTGACCTCTCCACGTCCTTTGACACTGTCTCTCACCGCACCGTAGCCCGCAGACTCCACGATGCAGGAATCCGGAAGAAGGCCCTCTACTGGATCCTCTCTTTCCTCTCCAGCAGAATGCAACGTGTCAGACTCCCTCCATTTCTCTCAGAACTGACATCAACCATCTGCGGAGTCCCACACAGATCCTCAATCTGCTCGACCCTGTTCAACATCTACATGGCCCGCTTGCATCCATCGTCAGAGCACACGGACTCAACATCACATCATACGCAGATGACACCCAACTCATCCATTCCCTATCCAATGAACCCAACATCACCAAAAGCAACATTCAAGACGGAATGGAAGCCGTTGCCAGATAGATGAAGAACAGCTGCCTTCAACTCAACACGGAAAAAACCGAGATACTCATCATGGGCCCACACCCCAATGCCTGAAATGTCACCTGGTGGCCCCCTGCCCTCGCTGTCCCCCCCGCCCCCACGGACCAAGCATGCAACCTCGGAATCACCCTGGACTCTGAACTCAAAATGGACCGACATGTCAATACCATCAGCTCCTCCTGCTACCACACCCTCCGTCTACCCTGCAAGACCTTCAAGTGGATCCCTTCCGAACACAGGAAAATTGTCACAAACACCCTCATCAGTAGCAGACTGGACTACGGCAACGCACTGTACGCCGGTATCAACAAGAACCTTACCTGCAAACTCCAGAACGCCGCCGCTAGACTAGTCCTCAACCTACTGCTCCACTGCCACATCAGCCAACACCTACGGACCATACACTGGCTCCCCGTCGAGAAGTGGATCACCTTCAAGCTTCTCACCCATGCACACAAGGCCCTCCACAACACCGGACCCGCCAACTTGAACCACTGCCTTGTGTTCCACACTCCCCAGCATTTGCTCCGCTCAGCCCAGCTCTCCCTCGCAACGATTCCTCGGATCAAGAAAAGCAGAACAGGAGGGCACTCCTCCCTCCTCGCGGCCAAGGCATGGAACTCCCTCCCACTCCACCTCCGACAGACTGCATCGCTCCCGAAGTTCCTAAAGGTCCTCAATACCTGGCTCTTTGATGGAACTCAGTGAACCTCCAGGATCTGCAGAAGCCCCCCCAAACCCCCTTTCCCTCAGTGACTTCAGACCCGTACCAGGTGAGTAGCTTGTACTTAAAAAACCTACTGATTGATTGATATACAAATTACACTATTATTATTTTGTTCATGAATCATTGATGCCTATAGGTTCTTTTCCAATTTAATCACCACTTATATTCTTTGTGCCTCTATGTAGATCCTTTGGGCCTCATTTATGAGAAGTGATGCATCGCTGTGTGAAAACAGCGATGCGTCACTTCTCAGTGCGCCCTCCTTACGACATGATGGATGTGTCATATTTACTGCATGACGCATCATGTCACAAGGAGTTACAGACACGTCAGTATTTATGAAGTATCTGTAGGCGTAAAAGTGACGCATTGCTGGAGTGTGTCACAAAAGTGACGCAACTCCAGCAATGTGTCCTTTCACATGGGGCAAGCCCCGTGTGAAAGGGCCTGCGTCAGTCTTACGCCTGATGTGAGGCAGGCATAAGATATTGACACATTTGCACTCTAGAAGTGGCGCAGTGAAATCTCGTAGATTTCACTGCATCACTTCCACAAGGCATACTTACGTGGGAACACCCATCCTCCATATATTATACCTGACGCAGGTATAATGTAGCGCAGGGGTTTACAAAGTGACGCATCTGCTTAGATGCATCCCTTTGTAAAGAGGGCGCAACAGGGGGCATGTTTTACGCCACCGATGCGTCACAAAAAGTGATGCAACGGAAGCGCAAAACTGTCCCAAGGCCTCATAAATAAGGCCCTTTGTATTTGGGTAGTTTTTCTCAAGGATGCATTTGTACAGGTCAACTTTATTTCCCCATACAAACTGTTTAGATTCATGCAAAGGCCAACATCCAATTTCCTTGTACCCCTTTTAGCTGGCCATAGGGTTAAGGGCTGGATGCCTCTGTCTCTGATGAACTTGCATTGTGGAATGCCCCTCATGGAACTCAGTCTTGACACATTGAACACTTGTTGGTGTGCCTGTTTTCCACTGGTAAATTCGGTCCATCTTGCTTAGACCTTGAAATTCCCTCTTGATGGCTCACACCTCCTAGTTTCCACCAGAGCTGCCCCAAGTATGCACAGTGTCACGATTCATCTGTACAAAGTGTTCTCTGGTGATCGGTATCTATAAAGGAGAAGAAAGATCTATCTGAGATATCAATGGGATGAAAGTGGTAACCTCAGACAGCCAGGATTAGTCATCCCTGGTGACATTGGGTATAGAGTTACCTCCTCCCCCTTAATCTCATGAGAAAAGATGGAGACTCATTCAGGAGATTCCTCCAGCACTAGCCCAAACATGTGTATGCTGCTGGAGCTCTTCACTCCACTGCAGTACAAAAGGGGGTGGTGATGGACGGTGCATCTGAACCAATGAAACACTCACACCCAGTCAAAAGATCTAGGTTTAATCCATCACCGTTCTTTAGCCCACTCGGCCACCCCAGTTCAGACATGGCCATATGCAAATCAGTCTGACCCTGTGCCTCATGGGAACAGCCCAGCCCGAACTGCCAAGCCATGCCTTCCCTGGACCGGAAACAAGCTCCCTAGGACCGGTTTCTGGCATTTCAGCTGTCTTCAGCCAGGCTTGCTTGAATCCAGTGGCAAAGTGAGCAAGGGACTCACGTCTGAGCATACTCTGCCAACCTATGGTGAACAAAGCAGTACAAAAGGGGGTGGTGATGGACGGAGGATCTGAACCAATCAAACACTCACACCCAGTCAAAAGATCTAGGTTTAATCCATCACCGTTCTTTAGCCCACTCGGCCACCCCAGTTCAGACATGGCCATATGCAAATCAGTCTGACCCTGTGCCTCATGGGAACAGTCCGGCCCGAACTGACAAGCCATGCCTTCCCTGCTCTTCACTCCACTGCCATCATGGCAGGCAGCTGGTTTCCTCCTCCCACTCCTGTCACTGTTTAAAATATGCATGGCATGGTCTTACTCATTTAAATCTGACCTTGTGGTCTTAAAGATGTAAAAGCTAACTTCAGTAAGGCAAAGTGGGTAAAGCACAGCCTTGTCCCCAAGAGACCAGGCTTGCCACGTTTAAAGCAAGTGCTTTCCTCCGTGAGCAGGTGCAAGAAGCAACTGCCCTTCTCGCAGTGAAGGCACCATTACCTGAAGTCCTGCCTCACAACGCAACACAGCCATGTAACCAGGGCACATTTGAATACTCATGGTCTGCCCACTGGAAACATGAAGCAGCGCTATGAATACCAGCTGCAATTCCTGCAATGATAAACCTGTAGGTTTTCTATGAACGAATTGACAACATTCTTCTTTTTTGGCTTACCATTTAACATTTTGTGGATTTGAGGCGATTTTGTTCAGAGTGATAGTAATTATGAAGGCTTTTGAAGAAGTGAAAAAAAGAAAAAGATGATCTCCCTCTAGACCTCAAATTATTATACACACAAATTAATCCAAATACATAATGTGAGCACCCAAAACAACTTATTTTATCGAAAAACAAATACTCCAACAATTACAAAAATATATTATTTTATTTCATTTCTTTTATCAAAAATGTTTTCATTGTACTTTTTTTTATAGATTTTTGTTTACATCAACATGAATTATATAAATTCATCAATAATCACAAAGAAAAAAAGGCAATAAATACAAAATAGACAATATAGACCCCGGTAGAGAAATACAAACCAAATTCACACACCACCATTCAAACCATACTCTCACAAACCCAGACAAACCTTCACATTCATAACATATCTGGGGAACTCAACTAAAGAGTGACATAGGGATTGGAGTGACCAAATACAACAACTGCATATAGTAGGATGTTATTAAGGCAGTGGTCGACGCGTTTCGGTGGCTGCAAGATGATGGAATGCCACCTTCCTATTTTGCCAATATCTTTGCGTCTGCATTCATTAGGGATATCGGGCGATACAATGAGGACTGCTCCGGATATTTACCGGGTTTGTGTATCGCCACGATTGTAGCCAATCTTTGGTCTCTGGGTAGTGTCCCTTGCGTTAGACAGTCAGTATACATGTTAAGTAGATGGAGGGTGACCTTCCTTGCAACCTTTTTGTATAGCTCCACCGGTAGGCCATTAGGTCCCATTGCATTTCCCGTATGAAGTGCCACCAACGCCTTTCCCACCTCTTCCACAGTTAAGTCTGTTTTGAATGTATGCATGTCTTCTAACGTTAGTGTGGTCATTGGTATGTCGTGAGAAACTGCATGCAGTCCTCTACTGTCGCTGTAACTCGTGGTGTATACACCTTTTCATAGTAGGTTGCCAACTCCTCCACTATCAGTCGGGGATCTGTTGTGGTAGTACCATCCGCCAGTGTTAATTGGGCGATCCATCTATCCGCCTTTTCCCTCCTTTCTAGCCATGGGAGCATTTTCCCGGTCTTGTCCCCCAGCTCATATACTTTATGTAAGGTGTCCGTGTGCCTAGCTTTTGCCATATCCTCTACATAAGCTCTGAATTCTTAAGCTGCTAGTGTCAGAGTTTGTGCTGTGGTAGCAGTGGGATTCATGGCGTGGGCCGTCTCCGCCTGCTGCACTGCAGCTTCTAGGGACTCAAGGTTTTGTCGGTGTTCCTGTTTGTGCCAGGTAATAGTCGAGATGGCTTGCCCCCTGATTACTGATTTGTACGCCTCCCAGAGAATGCACGGTGAGTCTACGGTCGACGTATTTTCCGCAAAATAGTGTTCAGTGGATGTTATTAACGCCTTGGCAATCTTATGGTTCTTTAGATAGCCGGGGTATAGTGGGTAGATTTTCTGCCTTCTAGGGAGATGTGTAGTGTAGGTAAGTTGAATCGGGGAGTGGTCTGAAATTCCTCTTGGTAAGTGTTCAATCGCCATTATTTTTTCCGGAGCTATCGCTAATGTCAGTATATAATCTATGCGGGAGAGACTTTTATGTGCTCCAGAGTAAAAGGTGTATTGGTGCTCGGTAGGATGCTTGAGTCTCCACATGTCAGTCAGTCCCATGGCGTCCAAGAATTCCCTAAGGGCCTGGTTGGATCTGTTTGCCTCTCTGGGCGGTTTACGGTCGATAGTCGCGTCAATTACTGTATTTAGATCTCCCCCTATGATCAGTTTTCCCTCGGGTAGGTCGAGCAGGAGTTTCCCAAGGTCTTGGAAGGCTGCCTGGTGGAGTGTCGGGGGGATATATACTGAGACCATGTTATATATGCACCCCTCCCATTGGCAGGTGATTGCAGAGAATCGCCCCGGTCACCCGTACAAGTTTTCTTGATCACCAGTGGAGAGCTCTTAGGTATTAGGACAGCGACCCCTCGGGATCCTGAGGAGAACTCCGCATGTGCGGCAATTTTGAACCCCAACGGTTTAGTGCTTTACAGGCATTCCTGTCAAATGCGTTTCTTGGAGTAGAACCACCGTGGGGGCCTTCGGCTTTAGATATTGCAGGACCAGTCCCCTTTTAATCTTGTGTCCCAACCCGTTCACATTCCATGAAATGACAGTCAGGGTGGGGTTGGTCATTCGCGGCGTCTGGGAGCTATTATCCTGTACCTCACTTCCTGGCATAGTGTGTGTGGTGTGACTTCAGCCATTCAACTGCACTTCCTGTCCTAACCGATACAAAGGGTACGCCATGTACATGAATGCCCTCTACTGTCACTAAAAATTGTCCTATTTGTGTATACACTGTCTGTGCAGTTGTAAGTAATATTTCAGTACTATTCAAACTTTGCAGTATACAAAATCTCTACCCCCCACCCTGCCTCCCTGCCCGGCGGATCCAAAACCGTCCACCTCCCCAACTGAGCAGAGCGCTTACAATCCCTTAAAACCTGCATAACATGTGAGGGTGAGACTTCGGTGACCCTTGTAAAGCCCCCCTCTATAAGATCGTCCCGACAGTGCTACTTAGATGCGGTAGCTCCTACCTGCTGAAGTCCTCATTTCGGCATTACCTGCCGTATGCTGCGGTAGTCCCCGTACTCAGTGTTTCAACCCGCCACACTTAGTAGCGCCTTACTATGGGTCACAGCCAAGTTCCATTGCAGTGCATCAGAGATGTCTGTTGGACCATTGAATCTGCAGCCTGAAATGGAACCATACTTGAAGTACGCCCATCAATGTCAGTTCTCTGTGTGTCACCTTTCTCCACCGGGATTGTTGCATGTCGCATCTCAGTTCCTGAGTCCTCGAGCCGGTCGCCAGCCCTCCAGCCAGTCTCTTGCTTCCCCTGGGGACTCAAAAAAACACGTCTTCCCTTCTGATTCAACGCGGAGTCTTGCTGGAAAAATCATAGAGTATTTAATTTCTCTGACTCAGAGTTCCTTTTTCACCTCTGTGAAACTCCGTCGTTGTTGTGCTACTGCCGCTAAGTAATCAGGGTAGAAGGTGACTTCTGAATCCTCGATTTTGATCGGTGGGGCAACTTGTGCGGCTTGCCAAACGGCGTCGCGGTCAAGAAAATTAAAAATGCGCGCCAAGATCGGACGTGGCAGATTCCCCGGGCGTGGCTTGCCTCCCGGCAAGCGGTGGGCCCGCTCCTCCGAGAAATAATTAGAAAGTCCTCTCGGCTGGAGGTGGTTTTGGATAAGATCTTCCACTAAGAGGTCAAGAGCTGGACCCCCGGCCGTCTCATGTACCCCAACCAGGCGTACATTATTGCATCGGGATCTACCTTCTTGCTCGTCCAGCTTGGCCTTCAGCAGGGTATTATCTTCCTCTAGCTTGTGCACTTTGGTATGTAGCTCCGCCGAGAGTCCTGCCTTCGTTTTCTTCACATCTCCCAAGCGATCTGACATTTTGGCGAGGTCCGCGCACATGAGAGAGATGTCGGTGGAGATTGTGCCCATGGAGCACTGCATTGTCTTCAAGGCCGCCATGACATCCTGGAGTGTGATCCCCTCAGCAGCACCAGGGTTGTCGGCCGGGCGGGTTGATGGCTGCGGCGTGTCACCTTTAACAGATTCTGTGGCACCTTTGGTGTACGCGTATTTATCTAGCTGGGGAACCTGCTGCATTCTGGACCCCCTGCTGCTCATTGCTCCTTCTTTCGGTGTACTACAGGTAGTCCCGTGTGGCGGCAATATGTAAGCAGTGTGCAAGTGGGCTCCCGCGCCGTCTCCACTGCGGTGACGGCGGCCAGGGAGCTCCATCAGGCCGCCGTCGCCTCCTCTGCCCCAGATTCGGGCCGGCGTGTGCCCCCCCGGCCACCGAAGAGATCTCGCGCTGTTGGTCGGCGCAGGCGCGGGGCCCCGGTCTGTGTTACCCTCTGTCCGGGTCGCCTTGTTCCCTTCCGGCGACTTCTCTTCCATACTGGCCGTCACACTTCCGGGTCCCTTCAGTACTTAGGCCCCGGCTCTGGCAGTCTCGTTAGGCCCCGATTTGCGTGGCGGTGGGTCGTTGCGTCTATGGGGGGTGTAGCAATGCGGGTAGGCTTGTTGGGCAGCGGAGGCACTCCCGTTGAAGGATTCAGGCTGCAGCACTGTCGTTAGGCAGGATAAATGGACGGATATTGTAGGGTAGCCCTTCAGGTCACAAAGCTCTGTTAAGCTGCGGCCATCTTAGCTGGTCGCTAGCCAAGCCCTCCCAGTCTGGCCTTTCTTGGCGCCTGCGTAGCCAACAAAGAGCTGGTCATCCACCCGGTGCAGGTAAAATGAGAGCGCACGTTTTGGGTCCAGACGGTGGAGCCTCTCTTCCTCTCTGGAAGGGTGCGGAAGTGAAAAGAAAGTGAGCAAGGTGATAGTTTGCTCGATGTGGAAGGCAATAACAGCCTTTGGCAAGAAGGAAGGACGATTGCTGAGTACAACCATGTCCAGATGAACAGACAGTAAAAACGAGGCTTACAGGAAAGAGCCTGGAGCTCACTCACAGCCTAGCGGATGTGATGGCAACCAGGAAAGCAGTCTTTAAAGTCAGTAAACGAACAGGACAGTTGTGAAGCGGCTCAAAAGAAGCGCACATCAAATAAGTAAGAACCAGATTCAAGTCCTACTGTGGCATCACAAACGGAATAGGAGGGAAAAAGGTGAGTAATGCCTTTGAGAAATCTACTTATGATAGGGGACTTGAAAAGAGAGGGCTGATCAGGGAGCCTGAGAAAGGCCAAAATTGCTGAAAGGTAGCCCTTAATAGTGCCGGGCCAAAGAAATGCCTTGACGTTCCAGCCATGTCCAGAGACGCAGAGGCTCCTGATAGAGGGTCCAGGACCCCACCCCGCCTTGCTTGTTACAGTACCACATGGCAGTGGTGTTGTCTGTGAACAACAGCTCTACCCTCCCCTTGACAGAGACAAGGAATGCCTTCAGCGCAAGTAGGATTGTGCGGAGCTCCAGAAGGTTGATATGAGCCTGGACACCGCCGGAGCCCAGAGGCCTCTGATCTCCGCCTCCCCCATGTGGCCGCCCCATCCCAGGAGGGACGCATCTATCACCACTGTGTGCTCCGGTTGGGGAAGGGAGAGGGATCTGCCACTGACCCAATGCTGGTTCGTGAGCCACCACTGCAACTGTTGTGCAGTGCCCTCCGAGATCTGGACGTACTCAGATGCTGCGCCCACTGGAACTTCAGGTACCACTGCAGAGCCCGCATATGCCATCTGGCATGAATGTTCAGCAGAATGCAGGAGGCCACGAGGCCCAGCAGCCTCAAGGTCATCCTGACTGAAACCCAGGACAAGGGCCGAAAGATTGGAATCATAGCCCGAATGTCCCAGACTCGCTGTTTGGGAGGATAAACTCAAAACTGCACCGTGTCCAGAACCGCTCCGATAAAGAGGAGCATCTAAGAGGGAATCAGGTGTGACTTCGGCACGTTGATGGAGAACCCCAGCAAATGCAGCAGGTTGGTCGTAGTCTGGAGGTGGGAGCCGTCTGCCTGAGCGAGCCCGCCTTCAACAACCAGTCGCTGCGATAGGGGAAGACTGAAACCTCTGATCTGCGCAGATGAGCTACGACCACCGCCATCACTTTGGTGAACATCCAAGGGGCGCTGGTAGGGCCAAAAGGGAGCACGGTGAACTAAAAGTGCTCATGGCCTACAGTGAACCGCAGGTAACGCTGGTGGGCCGGCAGGACGGAGATATGAAAATAAGAGTCCTGCAAGTCCAACACTACCATCCAGTCTTGCGGGTCCAGGGCAGACAAGACCTGAGCAAGTGTGAGTATCTTGAACTTCTCCTTCCGGAGGAAGCGTTGATGTTCCGAAGGTCTAAGATAGAACACAGGCCCTTGTCCTTCTTTGGAACCAGGAAGTAATGGGAGTAACAACCACGACCTACTTCTGGTGTCAGAACGTGCTTGATGGCCCCCTTGGCCAAGAGGGCCTCAATTTCCTGCTGGAGAAGTGCCAAGTGATCCCCCGACATGCGGTGGTACTGATGTGGCATGTTAGAGAGGTGGTCTCGAAGGGGAGGGAGTAGCCCCTTCGGACAATCTGTAAAACCCACCTGTCCGTAGTGATGGTGCATCAGTGGGGGAGGTGATGGCGAATCCTGCCGCCCACTGGTGTTTGGTGGGCCTGAAACACCAGACTAGGAAGGTTTGGAGGCAGTGGTGGCAGGGGAGGTAGTGGACTGATCCGCCCACTGGACCCGTGACCCACCTCAGCAGGTCTGCGGCTGTGCTGAGACTGTTGCTGCACAAGCCTATGGTTTTGAAACCAACGTGTTTGGGCACCCCTTCCTTGGCCATGAAAAGAGCGAAAATCAGACGCCGAAGGAGTGCGTGTGGCCGAAAGGCCGAAGGACTTGGCCGTAGCCCGCGAATCCTTAAAGCGCTCCAACGCTACCTTGTCGCCAAAATGGCAAGTGCCATCAAAAGGCATGCCCATCAGAGTGTTACGGACATCCCCTGAAAAGCCAGTGGTCCTCAGCCGGCGTGACGGGGTAGCGCCAGCATCGTGGAAATCAGTCTGCCAAGTGAGTCGGTGATGTCAAGGCCACAACGAATCGTGAACTTGGCTGCATCGCTCCCCTCAGCAATTGCTTGGGAAAGCGCCTTCCGGGCCTCCTCTGGACACTGAGGCAGCACCTGCGCCACCGTATCCCACACAGAGTGGGAATAACGGCCCAAGAGCCATGCGATGTTCACTGACCGCAGCCCTGAACTGGCGGAAGGCAAAAACTTCTTCCAAACAGCTCCAGTTTCTTGGATTCCCTTTCCGGAGGTGCGGAAGGGAATGCACTTGGGAACGCAGAGGCTTTGACCATCAAGCTCTAAGGGGTAGAGTGTTAGGAGAGAAAAATGGGGTCAACTAGGGCCTGGCCTGGACTGGGTGCCTGAAAGTGCATCATTAAAGGGTAGCAGCGGCTCCG
The DNA here is from genome assembly GCF_964261635.1 of Lissotriton helveticus. NCBI lineage: Eukaryota > Metazoa > Chordata > Amphibia > Caudata > Salamandridae > Lissotriton > Lissotriton helveticus. Next base: position 1,418,408,395 of record NC_136059.1, on the reverse strand, counting down.
CAGAGGAAGCTGCTGGCTGAAGCACTTCTGTCAGGAAGTTAGTCCTGATGGCCACTGCAGGGAGCTCAAGGTTGAGAGCCTCTGCTGCCCTACGCAACACCACTGAATAAGTACCACCCTCTTCCGTAGCCATGGTAGAAGGAGACAGTACGCCAGGTTCTGGTGAAAAATCCAGATCACCGGCATCCCCCAAATCCTCTGCCCAGTCCGGGTCTAACTGGCATTGGAATGCGAGAGGGTCTTCAGACCCTTCTCAGTCCTCCCCGTCTGCCATAACCTGCTGGGCAGGTGGGACAGATGGAGATGGGGATAAAAATTCCCCATCGGCGTCAGAATCGGCGTCTATCGACACCGGTCCTGTACCGTTCTCCATGCCGGGGTGGAAGTCGGAGACGACATTGGCCGAGGAGCCGTCCGACACTGATGGCGGTGCCGTAGACGTCGATGTCAGTGGAGGTCCTACGAGGTCAACCGACATCGGCTGGGATCCAGGCATGGATCCATTGGGGTCTCGTGGTGCCGAGGCCAGAGCCGCTGACGAAGTTGGGGCTGGAGCCGCCGACAAAGAAGGGCGAGGACCTCTAGTCGGACCCGCGGGGCCCGAAGATGCGCCGGCGGGCCAAAGATCCGGTCCATGGCTGACAGAAATCCTGCAGCTGGGCCGGAGTCGCCGAGGAACCCGGGAGGGGCGGGTAGGCCAACGGCGACTGCATAGGCTCCGCCGGAGCGGCGGGGGTGGAGGCACCACCCGCACCCTGAGCAATGTCGCATGGCAGGTTAGGGGATGGCGAAGACCAACGTCGCTTCTTCGACTTCTTGTGCTTTGTCTTACCTGACCCAGAGTGCAGACACTTAGTTGAACGATGGTGACGGCTCCGCAACCAGTCCCTCGACCTCCCACCGGACCGGGACCTTGAACGGCACGGAGCCCACTCCCAGGCCTCAAGCAACTTTTGGGACCGCTCGTGCAAAGTTTTCGGAGCCATGGACCGGCAGTCGGGGCACGACGCGGGGTCATGGTCGCGCCCAGACAGTAGAGACACTCGCGGTAAGGGTCCGTCACCGACATCATGCGGGGACAAACCTCGTAAGACTTGAAACCGGGCATCCCTGTACACCAGGAGTCAAAGACTCAAAAAAGTCCCCAAAACCTCAGTCAAAAATTGACTGCGGGTATCACTCTCTCTGGATCTGTGCATGCTGGCATGGAAAAAGAAAGAACTGACGTCAGCGCGCGAGGGCGGCGTCTCTGAAGGGGCTGCCGCAATGTCATCTCGGCGATCACAACGCCTACGATGGACTGGGAGCCGCACAACGTCTCTTTAAGATCTCTTGGATAAGGAACAGTCTGGTTTAGCAAAGGGCCATTTTCTGACAGACAATACACGCTTATTTTTTGACAAACTCTCTAAAGCCTCTCACACTTCCGAATCTCTAGCTGCTATTGCTTTAGACGCGGAAAAGGGGTTTGATAGAGTATACTGGCCTTTTATTTTTTCAATGCTTAAATGGTTTGGCTTTGGTCCTAAAATTGTTAGTTTAATTTCTCATATATACAAATCCTAAGGCGGCAATTTTTGCAAATGGCCTTACTTCCTCATATTTTAACTTGGATAAGAGGTGTTAAGGGACAGGGGTGTCCCTTAACACCCTTACTGTTCAATCTAGCTTTGGAACCTTTTTTATCTAGAATCCGCCAAAATTCAAATATTTTTGAATTAGCTTCTGAAAAGACGCACATTAAAATGGCAGCTTATGGGGATGATATTTTATTATTTATCTCGAAGCCACAATCCTCCCTTCCTACAAGAAGCAAATGCTTACTCCTCTGTTTCAGGGTATAAACTAAACAATGGTAAATGTGAAATTGTACCCATGACTAAATTTACTTTTGAAGATGATTTTAAAGTAACAAATTTTAAATAGAACCCCCACCATATAAAACATCTGGGTATGTACTCTGCATCAATCAATACGTCGATCTCCATTAATTTTGATAAATGCTCTTTAGAAATATCTACCTTGATAGACAAAATGGTACCCTCTATACCTTTCTTGGTGGGGGAGATTAGAAACAATAAAGATGATGTTATCCCCGATAGTTCTTTTCACTATCTCTATTATTCCAATTGCCATACCTCAAAGGTTTTTAAAGAAAATTAACTCCTTCTTATCATCTTTTCTTTGGAATAACAAGAGGGCCCATATGTCCTTATCAAGACTCACATGTCCAAAATTGGAAGGTGGAGTTAATTGTCCTGACTTTCCGAATTTTCATAAAGCTTTCATATTGCGTCAAACCTCTCATTGGCTAATGGGACCCTCACAGGATTCTCCACTTTAGGTTAAGCTTGAACATTCATACCCCACTCCTTTTTCCTTTAAAGATTATCTGGCATTTACTTGGACACCCCAGAAGTTATCTACTCCTATTGTTAAACACACAAATAAATTATTGGGTACACTTTTATTAGATAAGGCCACTGACATGGGAGCACTCTTACAATCCACCATATGGCACAACAAACGCATAACGATCAAAGGTAAGCCCATCTATTGGAAAGCATGAAGGCAGAAAGGTCTACTATGGATTAATCAGCTAATTCAAAATGATACAGTCATATCTTTCCTTCAAGATAGATCTATTTTCAATTTCCCTATCTCATTTCGAAATAATTATCAATTACTACACAAAGCTTTGAGTCTAGCTATTGATCAAGCTAGTCTCACTCCTGTCTCGTCTCCTACTACTACCAATCTCACTTGTACTTTTCTAAGCTCAAGTCCCAAAGCATCTACCATATAGGCTCTCCTACGCAAATTAAAGAACTCTAGGGGCACAACTAAAGTGGAAGAGGACTGGGAACGCAATTTAGATGTAAATTGGTCCATTCATTTATGGAACAAAATTTGGCTTAAGATAAGAAAATCCTCTAGAGCAGCCAACACCATACTGACACTTTTCTTTATCTATAATTGATTACTTTTGCCCCCCATAACTCTTCTTACGATGAATGCTGATATACCTAATACCTGCTGGTCCTGCTCCTTCACAAATGCCGATTTAAAGCACTTGCTTTTTACCTGGCCTTATGTCCATGATTTCTTAAAACATGTTTGGAAACAAATTACCCTTAACTTTAGCTCTACGGTATCCTTCTCAATTACACATTTCTTTTGGGGCTCTCTTTCTGATGATTGGTCTAACAGTCTCATGAATATGCACATTTTGGACTTACTTTTGGGAGTAGCATTTCAGCAAATTACTGAACATTGAAAGAACTTGTCTGATCTTTCCTTCCAAGCTTGGTGGTATGCAGTGTGTCATAACCCAGATCTGTTGACTGGGTGTGAGTGTTTGATTGGTTCAGATGCTCCATCCATCACCACCCCTTTTTGTACCGCTTTCTTCGCCATAAGTTGGCAGGGTATGCTCAGACGTGAGTCCCTTGCTCACTTTGCCACTGGATTCAAGCAAGCCTGGCTGAAGACGGCTGAAATGTCAGAAACCGGTCCTAGGAAGCTTGTTTCCGGTCCAGGGAAGGCATGGCTTGGCAGTTCGGGCTGGACTAATCCCATGAGGCGCAGGGTCAGACTGATTTGCATATGGCCATGTCTGAACTGGGGTGGCAGAGGGGGCTAAAGAACGGTGATGGATCAAACCCAGATCTGTTGATTGGGTGTGAGTGTTTGATTGGTTCAGATGCTCCATCCATCACCACCCCTTTTTGTACCGCTTTCTTCGCCATAAGTTGGCAGGGTATGCTCAGACGTGAGTCCCTTGCTCACTTTGCCACTGGATTCAAGCAAGCCTGGCTGAAGACGGCTGAAATGTCAGAAACCGGTCCTAGGAAGCTTGTTTCCGGTCCAGGGAAGGCATGGCTTGGCAGTTCGGGCTGGACTAATCCCATGAGGCGCAGGGTCAGACTGATTTGCATATGGCCATGTCTGAACTGGGGTGGCAGAGTGGGCTAAAGAACGGTGATGGATCAAACCCAGATCTGTTGATTGGGTGTGAGTGTTTGATTGGTTCAGATGCTCCGTCCATCACCACCCCTTTTTTTACCACTTTGTTCGCCATAAGTTGGCAGGGTATGCTCAGACGTAAGTCCCTTGCTCACTTTGCCACTGGATTCGAGCACGCCTGGCTGAAGACGGCTGAAATGCCAGAAACCTGTCCTAGGAAGCTTGTTTCCGGTCTAGGGAAGGCATGGCTTCGCAGTTTGGGCTGGACTGTTCCCATGAGGCACAGGGTCAGACTGATTTGCATATGGCCATGTCTAAACTGGGGTGGCAGAGTGGGCTAAAGAACGGTGATGGATTAAACCCATATCTGTTGACTGGGTGTGAGTGTTTGATTGGTTCAGATGCTCCGTCCATCACCTCCCCTTTTTATAATCATAGCCTGGGCACAACTTATGTGTACCCTGTGTCCCTTGCTGGACTGGAAAACACCTAAATTTATGGTGCCCAGTTACAAAGTTTATTGACTTTCAAGCTAAACTCTCCCATACACTTGACACTTCAGAGCAAGAAGTCTTAAAACCTCCTTGATATTCCGTTTTCTGGATTGTTTATATATGTTTAATAAGAATATATTGTTGAATTCTTGCTAAGTGACCAGACATGTTTGATAGTTTTATGTTTTCCTCTACCCCTCTCTTCCTCTTTATTGACGCTGTAAACATGAATTCATGTATAATCATATGTTCTCATATCATATTGTGTATCTGTCCATCTTTTTATGATACTGCCAAACTTACCACAGTACATTTTACTCACAGCATGATGACCTTGTGAAGGGTTGTGATGTATTCCTATAGGTTCTGTATCGATCCCCCTATTCCTGACCCTATTCTGGTTAACAAGTTAACTAGCAGCCATCCCGTGATGCAGAAAGCCCCCATGATGCAGGAACCGTTATCTGATTAAGCCACACTACGGCACAGGAACGTGTTATCTGATTAGGTCATAACGCTTGCCATCTAATTAGACAAGCGATATTCCTCCAGCCCCTGATAAGGCATACGGAGTTCTCAAAACAAATCAAACCTATGACAACCTGGGAAAAACCCTGCGGCCATTGTTTTGATTTCACCAAGAACTTCAGCAAAAGAATGTGCTAACGACCAGGTCGTATGACATTCTTATTGACGTATCTATGTCCATCCTTACGTCAATCTCGGCACCTTAAAGGTATAAATATTACCGATATTGCCCTATGCAAACACACGCGGTGGTGACGAGATCGGAGCAGCCAGACTTGCCGAAGCCCAGAGCAGAGCAGACCCCGCTGGCGCAGCCCCGCCTTCCTGACGCGCTGAGAACGAGACGCTGCTTTCTCCTGCCGAGAAATCCAGCTCCGGCGCTTCCGGGTAGCCCTCGCAGGCAGCCTGGAATATCGAGACCAGAGACGAGAGATACCATCCCTCATTCATCCTAGACTCCAGGTACAGAACTGAATAACCCCTCACAGAGAATTCTTGAGTCAGTCACTTGGCAAAACAAACTTAACTTAAACTGCTACTTTCTACTCCCGCCCACGTATTAGGCTTAGGTCAGGTACATCTGGGGTAGGCGTAGTTAGAAACACCAGTTGAGTACGATTAGTCAAATGTATATGTGTATGTATCTATTTTATCCATTTTAAACCATCATATGGCTTAGAAACCATATCAATGTTTTTACAGTATTATTTTATACTTCTGCTTTTAATGTATGCACTTTACTTAACCATAAGTATTGCAATAATATCGATCCATTTCTCTTGTATGAGAAAAGAGACTGATCAATAAATAACATCTTTTATTGAACACGCCCGTCTCTTCCTTTTCTCTACAATCTGGTGAGACTAAGAATGCACGTACTGACTGAGTAAAATAAGTCGTCTTTTGTTTTCACACGACTCTAGAGATACACTCTTGATTAGGGGAGAGCAAAGTTGTCATGTTCTATGGTTGTCAGAAACTAAATCCCTTCTTGTCTATCCAGGGAGGTTCAACTCCTCCTTGCCTATTCGAGAAAGTTTCTAGTGAACTCTGAGCTAGCAGGCAAACCCAAAACTTTAAGTCTAATATCGACAGTAGTAGACCTAGTTAACGTCTGGTCTAGGCCTATACTATTGAAGGTATTATTCCAATGCGCAGAGCCTATTGGGATAATAGGAACTACACTACATGGCGCCCAACGTGTTTGGATGGGCGATAAAACTAACGTAAGACATTTAGAGTAACTCAGTCGTGCTTTTTCACTCAGACCCCTTTTTCCCATAATACTCCAAAGACGTCTGGAGTGGGTGAAAGGTAATATCCGCCAAACCTCGCAGGAGGAAACTCCTATGTATGGTCCTTGGTTTAGTCAACGTTGAAGGATACACTGTTCCAAAATATTGTGCATCTAATCTTTGTTTCCATAAGAACCTGATCTGCAAACAAACAAAATAACCTTCTGGACAGTAAAATGTCAGACAATGAAGGAGAAAGAGAGGCAGTTAGAATAGCAACTGAACTCGCAGCAGCTGATAATGCACTGCAAGACGCTGACCCAGAGATAATACTCATCGCGGTCAACACAAGAAAATCTATAACTTTAAAACTTATAGAAAATGGACTGACACCTAGAGGTGGCACGGTCATATTCGTAATTGAGGCGCACGAATATCGTCAGACAGAGGTATTCTATTCATGGATACATTTTTCAGCTGCAAATGCTGTAACAAAGGTCTTCCACTATTACAAAACAGAGGAACCTCCTAATGAGTACACTCCTTTCGAGGAGGTGGAAGTACCACTTAAATTTCAAGAGCATCTGCTCTTATTTAATGGCGCCCTAAAACATAATATTCACATCACCAGGCTCGGTCCATTAGGTAGACCAGGAGCAACGTGGCCGGTTCTAGCCGGATACACACCACATCCAGACATCGATGGGATGTCTGCAGCAAACCTTTTAATACAACTAAAACAATTAATAAAAATACATAGACAATTAGTCCAATATGTAATGCGGACTTCAACAATCCAACCAGCAATTAAAATTCCACAGCTGACCCCTCATCAGGGGAACACAAATAAAATTACACCACAGAACATACAATCCTGCCTAGGTAAAGTACCAGCTAAACGGGAACAAATACCATTCTGGTTAGCACAAAAAATCACCCAAATAGAGGCGGTGTTTCCAGACACCATCCCGTTAGAAAAACACAGGATTCTGACTATCTGTCTTCCAATGGGAATCGCACCACACGTGGAGGACTGTGACACTTGGGGTACAGTCTTTGCTTCCATCTACACAAAAACGCACGGTGTTCCATCCATTTCGGTAATACCAGATGTGCTAAAACAAATTCAAGACGAATACGGTCCAGAACCCGCTTTAACTCTTGGTATGAAATTACTGAAAGACTTCAAGCAGGTCTCGGCTATATTATTAACCAACATAACGTGAGAAGCAGCAAACGTGGCGATCCTCCAGAGGTTAAAGGAGACAGATATAGCAGACCAACCAGCTGAAATTGCCAGAATTATAGAAAAATCCTATGAGGAACTAGGTAGAGATAGTTTAGGTGGAATACCAGTAAAACCACAACTGATTGAAAGTCCTGAAAAAATATTTTTTAATAATAATTCAACATCACAAAAAAAGAGCTGGGATGGAAACAAACAACCCAATCCTAAAGAAAAGAAATTCCAGTCCAGAGGAAGGTCTCCTCGGCAGAGAGAAAAATCTCCGAACCAGAGACACAGGTCACCCCAAAGTGACCCCTCTGGGAAAAGATATAACCTTAGGAATAGGGATAATATAAAGAAGCCTGATAGATATCAAGACATTGATACACGTCCCTCTCAATCTTTTCAGACTTCCTCGCAGAAATCGGAAAGAAGAGGACGATCAGAACAAAGAGAAGAGCCCGCCAAGTCCAAAGACAAGGAATCTGCTCATCTAAAAAAGAAACTACAATTTCCAAAAAAGAAGGTAGCCAGTATCAAGGTAGTAAACAATGCCGAGAATACTGAGGACACAACTGAAAAACGGAGAATGGGCTCAGACAATGCTAGACAGCGCAGCAGAAGTGAGCATAGCTCGCAAAGTCCTTATGAATCTTCTGGAGACAGTGGACACGAATGAATATCTTCAAGTGGAAACTGCAGACACCAGAGTTAGCAAACCTCACAAAATATATGAAATAACTTTACGTATAGAAGGGGATAAGACTAGAAAAATAAGGGGACTATTTTGGGATAAACTCTCCAAGGGCTATGACATCCTTCTAGCTGAAAAAGACTGGCCACCAGAGTTTGTCAGGGAGTGCCCTCATGGCGAAGAAATAATTATGCCTGCCTTCTCAAATCATATCCCAATTCATAAAAAATACACACTTGCCAGAAAGTGGGCAGTAGCTCAAGCTCCTGCTTTATATAAAAATCATGTAGGATGGGATGAGGACTCTCCTCCTCACAAAATCCAGTTAAAATCACAACCTACTGCACAAAGACAGTACCCAATTAAGCAAGAAGCTAAAAAACAGGTAAAAGAAATCCTAGATCAATTAGAATACCAGGGGGTGATTGAAACTTGCACCTCACAAATGAACAACCCTTTGTTTCCGGTCTCCAAACCAGACAATTCATATCGCCTAGTTTTGGATTACCGACACCTTAACACATGTTGCAAAACCTTTGCAGTGCAAAACTCACACAGTGCTGCACTAATGAATAACATAGTGCGCAAAAAATACAAAACAACATTAGACATCTCTAATGGATTATTTTGTCAAAACATAGCACCAGAGAGCAGATATTTGTCTGCGTTCTCAATAAATGGCACTCAAAAACAATTCTGTCGGTTAGCCCAGGGGTACAAGAATAGCCCAGGGGTATTCTCAGCGAGAGTAACAGAATTACTACAAACATATGATGACGAAGCATTATCTAATGTCGATGACATATACCTAACAGATGATGACTTGGATACTCACTTGAAGAGAGTGAACACCATAATACTTGGGTTCGCAGCAGAGGGTTACAAATTCAACTTTAAAAAATCTAGAATTGCCCATCTAACAGTCCTGTTCTTAGGATACGAATTATCAAGTGAAGGCAAAAGCCTGGCTGACAATTTCCTAGAGAAATGTGCCGTACTCCAAGCACCTAGAACACTAAAAAACCTACAGTCAATTCTAGGCTTCCTAAATTTCGGAAGAACATACATTGCAAATTATGCAGAAAGGGTCAAACCCCTTTATGATCTAATAAAACCAGATTTTAAAAGAACCAATTGGACTCAAATACACACAGAAATTCTGAGATCCTTACAAACAGACATGTTAATTAAAACAAAATTAGAAACACGTGATAACACACGCAATCTTGTGATTCGAGTCATCCCAGGAAGATGCGGATTCACATACCTGACCTCTAATGAGGGAGAAAAGGTACCAATTGCATTCAAATCACACTTGTACACAGAAGCTGAAAAGAAATTCAGCATTAAAGAAAACATTGTTCATGCAGTTCAAACCGCAATAGCTAGAGAAAAAGATCAAGCGGACGGTAGACACATCACAGTCAGAACAGCAGAATCAGCCTTTGAGGCATTAACAACACCGTGTAATTTACCAACAACAACATTGAATCCGGAATGGATACAATGGGTGAATTCAATTACAACGGACAAAGTATACTACCACTTTGATCCAGAACTAAAGGAATTGAAAAATCTAGAATATGAAAGAAAATTCCCTCTGTCTATCGACATTCTGCCCTTACGACAATACGCTTGTGTAATCGATACAGACGGACATGCTCAACCCTCCGTTTGGGGAGAACAAGCATACAACCCAACATGTGAGATTACAAAAGAAGTGTGGCGCGGAGGTAAACTAAGACCTCTATTAACAAAAACACACTCAGTAGAAACTAATTCAGAACAACAGACTGAAATAATGGCATTAAAATGGCGCTAGATAATGCGGATCGCGAATTCCCGACACTCATAGTGTCCGATTCATATTACTGCGTCAAATCATATAACAACGATTTGCAGACATGGATTCAAAACGGTTACAAAGATGACACAGATGCAACAATAAAGCAGAAACTGCTTTGGGAACAAATAGCTCTTTTACAAAAAGAACTACCAAAGACTCACGTGACACACTCACTGAGTCATCAGCGTGATGGCGTTCACGTTGCAGGGAATTCATTGGCTGAGACAGCCACAGCGGTAGCAACTAAATCGGCTTCCAGCGAACAGCGTACAGTGAAGTATATTGACGGTGAAACAGTGCTGGCGGTGAAAACGTCATCAAAAGGCGACTGCTCAGCGCTACCGATCAACTATCCACTCAATTATACATACATAATCGATGCAAACTCCGTCCCTTTTGCTCGAATCCCTGGAGTGGGGGATAGAGTGATTCCAAACATGGACAGGAGAACCTTGTTAATAGCAGACGCACATATGGGCGAGGGTCTCAGACACCTCAAACTAAAAGATTCTCTGGAAGAATTACAATCAAGGTACTGGTGGCCAGGCATGAGCCTGCATCATACCATGTTTGTAAAGAACTGCCCAAACTGTAACAGAAATCGCAGTGGTGAGAGAAACGGCGTAATACCGTGTCGTTTCACTCCAGAAAAAATCAACAGTAAAAAGCAAAGCGTCCGATTAACATATACAGGCTAGTTTCCACTTATAATGTAGATCACCAGCACTCGGCTGACGTCTGGACTGTTATACAAAGATTTGCGAGTCTAAATGGGATATACGCTAGAAGCATGCTACGTTTGACCATTGTTTTCACTCTAGCCCTCCAGCCTGAGGGGAAACATGGCCAAATGAGCATAGCACAGCGGGACTCTTCTCACTTCCTTCCTGAGGGATACGGGATGGTGTAAAGAAAAAACCAAGGCATAAAGCTATCTATAACAGAAAGGATATTAGGTTCGGGGGCTGGGTGGGTCAAACATCTAATAAGTGTCCAACGTAGTCTAAATAACCTGCCAAGAAATTCTCTGAAGGGATTCAGTCCGTACGAATTATTATTTGGAACTAGGATGTTAGTCTTAGACCTCGACAGCCAGACTTCAGTGGTGAAGGAAAAATGCTTTGATATCAAAGATCGTTTGGCTATTTTGCAGGACTTAAACGAAACAAGAAAAGACCTGAGCAACATAAAGTTGAAACAGCAGCCAACAACCACTGAAGAACCACCACCTGTCCCAGCAAGACCTGTCTGGATTCCAAAAGTCGGGGATCTAGTCAGAGAAAAGATCGCGGTAAAGAAGGAATTTGGGCCTTCTTACAGAAAAGCAGTTCCTGTCTTGTCTATCAACGGGACAAGATCAGTTGTACTACCGCCGCTTGCTGGTAAAAAGGAGAACCGAGTTGTATCCATCGACCTGGTAAAACCACAATCATGTGGCCGATAACAAATAGTAGGCCAAGTGGACTCCCGATAAGTAGTAGAACACCAAGATTTGCTACAAACACAGAGGTCCAATCCAAGAGGCTAATCACATTCGAAACGCATACAGAACTACAACAAGGACTATGCAACAATGCAATGGAACTTAGACCTCTGAAAACCCAAATAAAAACATTTAGCAGAGACACACCAATCTATAATGAAGTAACACACGACTATGCAAGAAACAGTAATCCTGAAGCAATTGGAACAATTGACAGAACGGCATCCGGCTACTTCATAAACTTCGATGATTCCTCTGAAGGCTTCACTGAATCAAAAACACAGCCATCAACAAAAACCTTTAAAGATAAAGTTAAAGTACTTTTGAAACAACTGAAAGAAACATATCTGATTTCTCCATGGATTGAATTTTGGGTGGGTTTTGGTGCATTTATCCTCATACTTTGGCTCATCATGGTACTAACTTTGGGACGCTTCATTGAGGGAAAATATGCTAAAATGGACACAGCAAGTCAGAAAATCAACTTGATCCTCAAACCACACACATCTTCACACGTCGAGAAAAGAGAACTTTCTTCAGTCAACTTCACAGCCAATCCTCTACCGGGTGGGATAGCATGGGACAACACTGACTACGAAATTTATGGTCCGGTTGAAATCCTGAAATATCCACACCAAATTAAGATCTCGTTGAGTGACTTTGTAAAACCAAGCTCATTTGCTGATGATTGGGACTTTGAAAGTATAAATAATATGATGTCTGACTTAGTGATGTCTGCTAAATTTACCAAACATGATGTAAGGGGGTGGGTGGAGCCTGGTCCGACACCGGAACAACTAGGGGGCCCAAGAGGGTATCAATGGAAGCAGAGTCAGCATAGGCAGGAATCCTTTTCAAAGAAGGTTTTATTTTAATGGGCACAGTATAGGTTTTCCTTTGTCGGCTGGTTAGCCTTTCCCTCGCAAAGGCGGCTGGGTCGTAGGTGGTCCGGGCAGGATCCAGGGTGTCAGGGCCAGTGATCCGGTCGTCACCAGAAGGCCGCTCCGGCAGCACCGAGGAAGGAAAGGAAACCGGATGTTAGTGGCTGCTTTCTCAGGTTATGCAAGGGCCAGGGGTGAGGGACACCAGTGCACTCGTGTATTACACTCAAAGGCAGGCAAGTGCTCAGTCGGTGCTCGTGAGGTCGGGGATAGGGGATGCGGTAGCAGGGACACACGTGCAGGATTCTTACGTGCTAGGGGGTAGCGGACTTTGTCCCAACCAACCCGCCATACGCCCCCGTATCTGCTTGAGCCACACTCCTCCCGTGGGCGTGTGGCAGGGCGGAACGTGTCTCCTCGGCTCTCCTGGCCGCTGGCTTGCTTCTCCTGGGCTCCTCGAGGACTCGTCTTGTGGGCTCGTCAGGGAAGGTACAGCTGGGCTCGTCCGTGGTTCTCCTCCGCCGGGGCAACTCCTGGGATACACCTCGCGTCCTCTCGACTCGGGGCTCACGTTCTCCGCCTCTTCCTCCGTCCAGGGCTCTTTTGAAGTTGCCTCTTCCTGCGCAGGGGGCGGGGCTACCGCGCCGGTCTCCCAGGCCTTAAAGGAGACGTGCTCAGCCTCCGGGTTCATAGGCCACCAGTATTCCGGGTCACCCGTCCTCCATTCCTCTGGGTCCAGACCGTCCCGGGGCTGCATGGGGGCAAGGGAAGTACGTAAATCAGGTGCGGAGGTCCACCAAGGGGTCATCGGCCCACCGACCTCGGGGTCAGTCGCCCCCACCCCGTGACACATGATTATTTGCAGGGTTCGACAAATTATGATAGTATGTACTGTTATAACCACTATGGTAACCATTTTCTACATAGATCTGCACAACCTAGAAATGTTTTAAATTATAATCAATGGGAACATTGTGCAACCCCTCCAAAAGGAAGCTCAAGAACCGTTTATGACAAATATTCATACTTTTCAGGTTTTAACACAAGTAATGCTGAAACATTTTATTTCAAATTGTCAAATAAGACAGGGACAAAGACCATGATAACAAACACGAAATTGATATATTCAGACTCATTCTTTGAACAAATGAATACTTTTGGTTTTGATTATTGGGACAAAAACGTTGAAGTAAAGAGTGTTTGGGGTACAAAAGAATGGCAAGTACAGGGTATAGAATCTTTGTTTAGAGCCTGCATGATCCCAGAACAAATTATATTTTTAAATGACACTGTTCAACAAACTACCTGTCTTGGCCTAGCCAAAATCAAAGACTTAAATAAACCGTCTATTCCAAAACCAACAATGAACAGCAATAGCTCTACAGATGAAGAGATAGACGTAAATTATGTATTAAACCAAAACAGAACACATCCTGATTGGAAAAAGTGGTTGATCTGGCCCACAGATACTAATAACTGTCAAGACAGATTCCTGAACAAAACACAGGGGTTCAAAATGACCAGGCCAGACCCTAGATATTCCCAAAGACAACACCCAGGAATAATAACCACCTACAGTGTGGGCAAATTATGCCTTCAATGGCTACAAACTTCCACACTGGCAGAAATTAAGCAACACCTAACTTTACTTACTGATGGTGCTGACTTGCGTGATTTCATTATGGGACCGCGCAAACAGCGTCAGAAACGTTTCATAGCAGCCTCTGTATATGCAGCATACAACGAGGCCTGGAAGGTGACTCAAATTGAGACAGCAGAAAGAATACGGGAATTTGACCGTATTAATTTGGAAAAATCACTTTCTGTAGTGGACAATGGGTTAATGACTCTGTCCTCCAGAATTTTTTCTCTGGACAGCATTGTGTCTTCAGCAATCGACATAATATCGCAAGACTTACTGTTGTTACAACACGGTCAGTCTCAATTGCGTTCTATTGTACAGCTAGGCTGGACGTTACAAAATCTTCGTTCAGGCTATGTGCCTTGGCGTTTAATCAACACAACGTCACTATTCAATATCTTTAACCTTACTGATAAACAAATCAGTATGGCACAAAAGGGTGCTGATTATACAATCCTGAGCATTGAGAAACTCGAGAGATTACCAGTGACAATGTCAGAACGACCTGTCAGTGAATGGATAATACATGGGATAATTAATATTCCAATATCTACCTTCAGGTTTCAATACTGCCAAAAATATATACAGGCTGGCATGTACGAAAAATTGGGAAAAGGGTACATTAAAACAACATGGAACTTGCCCTATTCACATGCATGTGTCAGTAATAAAGGACAGAAAGTGTTTCTTAGTGGCAATAATTGTGCGATGTCACTAAGCGGTACACTTCTGTGTAACGGAATTAGTTTGCATGGAGCCTGTGAAGGGAACTCAAATAACCTTTCATGTCACCAGCTAGGCGCACCTGCAACAGAGATAGAACCATTCTTTCAAAGACTCTATAATGGGAGTTACGTTCTAATTGTGGACCGCAGATGTTGTAGTCTTATGCCCGGGACTCCTTATCTCGTAACTACGACTGGGAAGGTCAAGTGCTGTGGACGCTTATTGTTCCCCAGCTCCCTTCCAGACAGGGAGGCAAGGGCATGGCCCAACTTGAAAATTACTTCTATTTGAATAGATACTTTAAGCAGAATGAAAACAGTGCTTCTTCAGACGCCGACCAGGCTCACGCCATCAAAAGAAACGTATGATCTCCTAGTCGCAAGGACGACTGCAGAGATTCACTCATTGTTATCAACTAATTCCCCCATACATTTCGCAGAAATCCTGAATGAAATCTTAAATATTTCTGATACCAGTGGAGTCTCAAAAGTATTTAAGACAGTATTTTCGATGGCATTAACACCATTCAAAGCCATACTGGGTATTTTTCCAGATTTCGTCCATTCGATTTTTGGCGGACTTCCCCTCATTTTGGGACTATTTGCAGGAATCCTATTCCTAGTCCTCATATTTCGTTATGGCAAACCATGTCACAGACAAAACACCTGCGACAAGGGAAGAAACAATCCTAGCCATTGGATACCGGGACCGGATATCAAAAATCCTGGGACTATCCCGGCTTAGAGACCTGAACATGACTTGGTTTCTTTCATTTCGACCAATGTGGCAACGATGTGTTTTACCTGTATTAAGGTGCTTGCTATGCGGAGAAGAATGCGTGTTAGACACCTGTCTGACGCTACAATCAGATGCGCCAATGGATGCAGAAACATTGTTGAGTCCAATAAAGGCTCATGCTTTGTGCTGCCCTCAACGGCTACCAATCCTGATGACGGCATTCGTGGAAGCTTCACCACTACGATTAAGGGGTAGTGAAGTTCAAGATGAAAGCAGCATTGATCAGGTACGACCTTCTGTCAGCAATTCTAATCAAAACGTCAATGGAGACTGTTTTTTCCGTACATTTGATAAAATTCAAAATGCATTTATGTATTTTGGGGTGGTAAGGTATACACGATACTCTACAGTATGTTTTACTATGCATAGATTCGTAAATATGTCCATAGTTAGCGTGGAGTGGGTGTGATGTATTCCTATAGGTTCTGTATCGATCCCCCTATTCCTGACCCTATTCTGGTTAACAAGTTAACTAGCAGCCATCCCGTGATGCAGAAAGCCCCCATGATGCAGGAACCGTTATCTGATTAAGCCACACTACGGCACAGGAACGTGTTATCTGATTAGGTCATAACGCTTGCCATCTAATTAGACAAGCGATATTCCTCCAGCCCCTGATAAGGCATACGGAGTTCTCAAAACAAATCAAACCTATGACAACCTGGGAAAAACCCTGCGGCCATTGTTTTGATTTCACCGAGAACTTCTGCAAAAGAATGTGCTAACGACCAGGTCGTATGACATCCTTATTGACGTATCTATGTCCATCCTTACGTCAATCTCGGCACCTTAAAGGTATAAATATGACCGATATTGCCCTATGCAAACACACGCGGTGGTGACGAGATCGGAGCAGCCAGACTTGCCGAAGCCCAGAGCAGAGCAGACCCCGCTGGCGCAGCCCCGCCTTCCTGACGCGCTGAGAACGAGACGCTGCTTTCTCCTGCCGAGAAATCCAGCTCCGGCGCTTCCGGGTAGCCCTCGCAGGCAGCCTGGAATATCGAGACCAGAGACGAGAGATACCATCCCTCATTCATCCTAGACTCCAGGTACAGAACTGAATAACCCCTCACAGAGAATTCTTGAGTCAGTCACTTGGCAAAACAAACTTAACTTAAACTGCTACTTTCTACTCCCGCCCACGTATTAGGCTTAGGTCAGGTACATCTGGGGTAGGCGTAGTTAGAAACACCAGTTGAGTACGATTAGTCAAATGTATATGTGTATGTATCTATTTTATCCATTTTAAACCATCATATGGCTTAGAAACCATATCAATGTTTTTACAGTATTATTTTATACTTCTGCTTTTAATGTATGCACTTTACTTAACCATAAGTATTGCAATAATATCGATCCATTTCTCTTGTATGAGAAAAGAGACTGATCAATAAATAACATCTTTTATTGAACACGCCCGTCTCTTCCTTTTCTCTACAATCTGGTGAGACTAAGAATGCACGTACTGACTGAGTAAAATAAGTCGTCTTTTGTTTTCACACGACTCTAGAGATACACTCTTGATTAGGGGAGAGCAAAGTTGTCATGTTCTATGGTTGTCAGAAACTGAATCCCTTCTTGTCTATCCAGGGAGGTTCAACTCCTCCTTGCCTATTCGAGAAAGTTTCTAGTGAACTCTGAGCTAGCTGGCAAACCCAAAACTTTAAGTCTAATATCAACAGTAGTAGACCTAGTTAACGTCTGGTCTAGGCCTATACTATTGAAGGTATTATTCCAATGCGCAGAGCCTATTGGGATAATAGGAACTACACTACAGGGTATACTACCAGAATTTTGAGTTTTAAATGCAGTGCTACAAAAATATGGTTACCAAAATACAGACTACTTAAATATGTTTAAAGTACATAAATACAGATTTACTATTATTTTTAAGCTTGGTATTTATAGATTTATTATTAATAATTGGACATATATGCATCTTAACTACCGACCTCAAGAACTACCGTCCCATCTCGCTTCTTCCTTTTCCGGCCAAAGTCATCGAGAAGACCGTCAACAAACAGCGTGCCGCCTTCCTCGAGAAGAACGGATCCCTCGACCCCTCGCAGTCAGGGTTTTGGGCCAACCACAGCACCGAGACCGCCCTAATCGCAGCCACCGACGACATCAGAACCCTGATCGACAACGGGGAAACAGCGGCCCTCATCCTCCTGGACCTCTCTGCAGCGTTCAACACTGTCTGCCACCGCACCCTAGTGAAGCGCCTCAGCAACATCGGAATCCGAGACAAAGCGCTGGAGTGGATCATCTCGTTCGTCGCCGGAAGAACCCAGAGAGTCCGCCTCCCTCCGTTCCGATCCGAGGCCACCGGTCATCTGCGGCGTACCACAAGGATCTTCACTCAGTCCAACCCTCTTCAACGTCTACACGAGCCCCCTCGCAGCCATCGCACGCCAACACAACCTCAACATCATCTCCTACGCCGACGACACCCAGCTGATCCTCTCCCTCACCAACGACCCCACCACCGCCAGAGCCAATCTACACGAAGGGATGAAAGACATCGCCGACTGGATGAGGATCAGCCACCTTAAACTGAACTCAGACAAGACGGAAGTCCTCATCCTGGGATCATCACCCTCCGCCTGGGACGACTCCTGGTGGCCCCCGGCCCTGGGCACCGCCCCCAAACCAACGGACCACGCACGCAACCTGGGCTTCATCCTGGACTCCTCCCTGTCAATGACCAGACAAGTCAACGCCGTCTCATCTTCTTGCTTCAACACCCTGCGCATGCTCCGCAAGATCTTCAGATGGATCCCCACTGAAACCAGGAAGACCGTCACCCAGGCACTCGTCACCAGCCGACTGGACTACGGGAACACCCTCTACGCCGGAACCACAGCCAAACTTCAAAAAAGACTCCAACGCATCCAGAACGCCTCCGCACGACTCATCCTGGACATCCCCCGACACAGCCACATCACCGGACACCTGAGAGATCTGCACTGGCTCCCCGTCAGCAAGAGAATCACGTTCAGACTCCTCACCCACGCACACAAGGCTCTCCATGACCTGTGACCCAAGTACCTCAACGACCGCCTGACCTTCTACACGCCCGCCCGCCAGCTACGATCGACCAGCCACGCACTCGCCACCGTACCACGCATCCGCAGAGCCACCGCCGGAGGAACATCCTTCTCCTACCTTGCAGCCAAGACTTGGAACTCCCTCCCCACCCACCTTCGGCGAACCCAAGACCATCTCTCCTTCAGGAAGCAGCTCAAGACCTGGCTGTTCGAGCAGTAACTTACCCCCTCCCCCAGCGCCTTGAGACCCTCCCGGGTGAGTAGCGCGCTTTATAAATGCTGTGATTGATTGATTGATTGATTGAACTAAATATGCATATAGCCATGGTACACAGTTGTGGAGTTAAGAAAATGTCATCTATATTTACCAATATATACTCACACTGAAAAAGTGCCTTTTTTGGGGCGGTGATTCCCATTATTTAATGGACTGATGCTGCTGTTTGTTTTACTGTGCCCTGGGATACTGCTAACCTGGTCCCGGTGCATATGCTCTGATCGCTAAAACATGTACAAATGGCTTAATCCTAATTAGCCTATTTAACTATCCTATAAGGCCATAGTATGTGGAGCCCAAAATACATCAATGGCATGGAAAATTAAATATCACCTACTACACTACTGTGCCACCCACTACTGTAACAACACAAATATGACTTCAGGCCTACCGCTGTTGCCTGGCTAATGCAATTTTAAAACTGCTGTCCATCCTAGCAAAATGAACCTTTTTGAATGGAGGAAATCTTTCTGTAAATATTAAAAAGTCACCACTATATAGGCCATGTAGCCCATAAGGCAGGGTGCACAGTATTTATGCGTAGGACTTGTGTAGAATTTGAAAGTTAACTTGTCCTTATAGTGACTATGACTCAAAAGCTATTTTCACTGCAGGAAGGCTGGCTGGCTGTTGGACCGGGCCCTTTCTGCAGAGTCACATCAGGTTTTTGCCTTCCTTTGCTGAACCCATTTTTCTTGGCTTTAGGACTTTGTGCACTTGCATCTGCTAATCAATGGTAACGTTTATTTATTAATTATTTTTTTAAAACATTTATAAAGCAAATTGTGACCATATTGGTATTTTGGCACTGTCAAGACTTAGGGGGAGGGGAAAAAGGGGACAGGGGGATGCTGCTACAAGTGTAATGGTACCAGGCAAGACGTGTGCTAAAATATAACAGGGTTTGTTTTTAAAAGAGCCAAGATTTTAGGGCTTTTCCAAATTGCAAAAAAGTGTTTGCCCTCTCCATTTTAAACATGTATAATTGCTATACACCTGTTTGGTCTACTTAATATACTTATAGGCCCATAGTATATGGCACTACCTGTTTGGTCTACTTAATATACTTATAGGCCCATAGTATATGGCACTACACGTACCAAGGGACTGTAAATTAAAAGTTACACATGGGCTACAGCACTCAATGTGCCACCTACTAGCGTAGCAGTGTAAACATGTCTGTAGTGCAGTTTTAAACTGCAATTTCTACCTGGCAAAAAAAACCTTTTGCAAGGTAAGTAAGTAAATCTTTATTCGGTTTCAATTTACATGAAAAACCATAAAAGACATTGTACAATACATCATTTAAAATTCATTTAAACAATACTAAGACAGAATTTATATATTTACAAAAGGGAAAGCCCTTCTTCTTTGCCCCGAATAATCAAGCATTACCACATCAAAGATTTACTCTATGTTTAAAAATACATTTTAAAAAGGTGCTCACAGTTTTACAAGTCAATTCAGAACTTAAAAATTGCAGCCACAACATAGCGGGACGGCATCTTCTGAGGCCCAAGGTTCTCAAAAGGGGAGTTAGCCATAGCTTGCGATGTGCAGAATAAAATTTACACAACATTACCGTATGGATTGTTGACTGTTCAGACGTTTCATCACACGGACAAACCGTTAAGCTTTCGTCCCAGCTATTTCTGTTAGGAAAGGCTACGACCCTATGGAAAATATTCAGCCTAAATCTTGCCAGTAAAAACCGCTCAAAGTGTGACTCAACATAGGTTAAATAGGGTTCCATTTCTAACGTGGTCATGACTGTCAGGGAGTGTTGGACTGAAAATTTCTTTATCTCTATGCTGGTACGTAGTTCTTCTACATGACTCAAAGCCCTTCTTTTTAGATCTTTCCTCGGGATTTCAATAATTGATTCAGGGTTGGAATAATATTCTGCCATTCCCAAATCAGTAAGAAAGTTTTTTACGTATCTCAGCCATTCTATTTTTTCCACATGGTCCATTGACATACAGTCTGCCACAATCTCCTTTGTAAAAGTATTTTTTGTTGACGCCCAAATACGGCGCCAGAGGAGTATGGGTTCGATCTTTGCCAAATCCTCGTTATGGGGCATTCCTAACTCTGCGTGGCAGGCAAAAGTAGATACTCGTTTAGGGACCGCCAAAAGGAATCTCATAAAGGTATTCTCTGCTACCTGTAGATCTTTTGTGTTTTTGTGTCCCCACAGACCCGCCCCATAGAGTGCGATGGAGTGACACTTTGCTTTATAAATGCGTAATAGCTCTACTGGTGGCCTTTTTCCTAATTTCTGTGCAAATTTTATAAGGGCAGCAATTGCTCGCAGGAGTTGGTGTTTGCGGGCTTCTATGGCTGCTTTCCAATTTAGCTTCTCGTCCATCATAATCCCCAGGTATGGATATTGGGCAGTTGGTTCTATTTTTTCGTTATCGAAGAAAAATTCTCTTCCCCTGTTTCTTTCCTTGTCCTGCCACCATGACATATGTCTTCTTTATATTTATGTGGAGGTCCAAGTTGGCCATGAATTGTGCATACCTATTTAGTGCTTTCTGTAGCTCCCGTGGGGTGCGTGCTAATATCACAGCATCGTCTGCGTATAGGAGCGCAGGGACCAGGCGATCTTTCACTCGGGGTAGGTCCTGGCCCCCCCTCAACATCTCTACCTCGAGACCGTTAGTATAAAGGGCGAAGAGAAAGGGGTTCAGTACACACCCCTGCCTGACGCCGCGCTCCACTGCGAACGGCTCTGATAGTTCGCCCCGCACTCCAAAACGCACCCTGGAGGAAGCGTTGGAATACAGTTCTCTAAGGAAGGTTACCAGGACTGGATCCATACCCATGTTGATAAGGACTAACCACAGTTTTGCATGAGAGACACAGTCAAAAGCTGCGGATAGGTCGACATAGACCATATACAGTTTTTCCCGCTTAGCCGACACATACTTTCCCATCATTAGGGGCAAGTTCAGTGGCTGTTCTGTAGTCCCGAAGCCCTCTCGGAAGCCGAACTGGATGTCCGAAAGGGTCCCGGTGTCGTCCGCCCACTCCTGTAGACGCTGGAGAACCACTCTGCCCAGTACTTTCCCCAGTGAATCCAGGAGCGAGATCGGACGGTAACAAGACACATCCTCTCTGTTTCCCTTCTTGAATATGGGTACCAAAATTGATTGGGTCCAAGATGTAATTAGCCTGCGCTTAATAGTAGCGTCAAACACCCTCTTTATAATTGGGGCCCACAGATCTAATTCGAATTTAAAGAAATCAACTGGTACCCCGTCTGGGCCAGGAGCTTTTCCGCATTTGCTCGCTTTAACTGCATTAATTACTTCACAAAGTTCAACCTCCAGTGCAATTGGAAATGGGGTATCCTGATTTTCCTGGTTGTTTCCCTCAGTTAAAACTAGTTTTGAAGGGTTTCCAAAGATTTTCGAGAAATGGTTTACCCATGTTGTTCCCTCGATAGCGACTTCTACTTTTGGATGGTTGTTTGTGTCTGTCAGAAAAGGGGCTTTCACCACCTTCCAGAACAGTTCACCATTTCTATTTAGTGAGCTCTCATGGAGTTGGTTCCATAGGGCTTTCTTTAATTCCTCTTTTCTAGCTTTACATGCCAGCCTGTATGCCCTTCTCAGGATCCTAACCTCCTCTTGATCTCTATTAGTTTTTGTTAATGCTCTTTATAAAGTTTTATGAGCCACTGAGCAATTGTGGTTAAACCATCCTTTTTTTCCTTCCATTGTACCTTTTTGGTTCCTTGTCAGGGATTCATTTACCTTTCCCAGAATCACCATAAAATTATCTAGGACTTCCTCTTTTTTTACATTAGTGTCTAGGCATTTCAGTATTTCCGGATATGCCGCAGTTACTACCTTATTTGTTAATTCTACGGGATCTATCTTCCCCCATCCTAAGGTATAACCATTTGTTTTTTTTAGGTGTATGTTATTCTGGGCGAGTGTGGTCATTAGAGTCTGTGCTGATAAATTCCCCTGTTCTATAGATAGGTCAAAGGCTAGCGCGGCATGGTCGCTCAAAGTATTTATTGAATCTCTGGACCTTATTTCCGAGGGTCGCAGTGGTCAATATGTAGTCAATTGTTGACTCACTGCCCCTTCCGAGATAGGTTGGGTCCAATTTCCCACAGGAGATTTTTACTTCATTTAATATAACGAGGTCCAGATTAGATAAAGTTTCATTTAAGAAATCTCCCACTACTGAATGGTTAAAATGGGTTATTTGTTCATCTGTTTCATGCCCCATACCACAAATATTACTGTTATTCCTTTCACAAGGGTGGTGATTAAAATCGCCGCCCCACACAATGCTTGGGGGTTCTAGGCCTTGTGTTTGTTTTGAGCAGGTAAGGAGTTTCTTACGGAGAGCCCCTAGTGTTTTTACTCTCTCGCTTTCTACTAGATTGTCGTACATATTTACGAGTAGA
This sequence comes from Lissotriton helveticus, assembly GCF_964261635.1. Taxonomy (NCBI): domain Eukaryota; kingdom Metazoa; phylum Chordata; class Amphibia; order Caudata; family Salamandridae; genus Lissotriton; species Lissotriton helveticus. Next base: position 1,418,385,118 of record NC_136059.1, on the reverse strand, counting down.
AAGACCCTCCTTATCTGGAAAGACAGTCTCAATATCTGATAGGTTGGTTCTATGCTGAGGACAGTAGTTTCTAGCCCTGGTATGGTGTTCGCTATGTAAATTATCAGCCCACCCTTTGCCCTACCATAAGTGCCAGGGATAGCTGGCGAAAAATACGTTTTGTACCCTGTCAGATGCATTTCAGTAGTAAGCCAAGTCTCCTGGAGGGCTACTATCTGGTAGTCTTTGACAAAATCTAAGGCACTTCCATCCATAATTTTTGTGCGAAGACCCGCAATGTTCCAAAACATGATTTTTATTTCTTTCAGACCGGGGTCTAATCTCTCATTCGTGTCAGTGTCCTTATTTAGAGCAGGTGTCCCCAAAACCGACTGCCTTTCCTCTCTTGTTAAATCTGGTGTGTCACTAGATGTGTTCCCCGGGACTAGATTTACTCCCTCTCTTGCAGATTTCATATTCAGTAGGGCCAGCTGATTTTCACCTTCTGATTTGTAACTTTCTACCGAATCTTTCAAAAAGGTATCACCCTGCGGGTTGGTGGATTCTGCCAAAATGTGTTTTTCCGGAGAGGGTTGTTCCCTGTCAAGTCAATCTACTTCGTCCAACCCAAACAACATTGAAAAAGGATTAAAAGTAGGTATGTTAAATTCTGGGAATGGTTGATAGGTGTTATTCTGGTTCCCCCACTGTGGGTATGGGTATACTGGTTGGAAAGATTGATTACGAAATTTTTCTGAGAAGGTTGATAGCCTCCTTCTCTCCAATCTGTATAAAACCTTTTTGTTGGATTCTGCTTTAGATTTGTTATCAGTTCTCGTGGGTAAAAAAACTCTAACATAGTGTGTAGAAATGTTATCTCCCCCTATAACTTCATACCAGTCTCCAATGCACCTCACTGCTCTATGATCCTTAAAGTTTATAATTATAACGTCCCCCCTCTTATCTTTTGGTCTTGGTCCCACCCAGACTGCTCGCCTTACTGTTAGAATTTCCCCGTTTACATGTGTGGGGAGGGGTCTGTTTTGCTTCAGCCAATAGATGGTTTTATTTTTTAAGGCATGGTAGTTCTCTCTAACCCCCTCTGCTAATTCCGGCACCCCAGTCATAATTATTGTATACGGGGCCGATTCTGGCGGTAAATCCACTGTCCTAGATATTGGTCTATTTAGACGCTGGGGTAACTGTTCCCCCTTCTCCCTATCTAGTCTATTTTTCATGGGTGAATTATTTTTTGCGGAAGGGGGTTTGTTTTTACTTCTCTTTTCTCTCCCTCCTTTTTTCCGCTGTCAATTTGGGACACTCCGTTTTTTGGTTGATTATTTACGGGGGGCTTGAGTTTTTCTATAATTGTTATTTCTTTTGATAATTTTGCTAATGCTTTTTTCCCCTGCATAGTACTAGGTCTTGGGGGTACCCCACTAGTTGAAGGTTGTTCTGGCAGTGGAACGGTGGGGGCAACAGAATTTGTAGTAGAATTTTTTGGCTGTGGCATTGACATTTTCATTATGGCCAAGGTATTCCCTTCTATTTGCTTACCCAACTTATCTAGATGTGTACTTATTAGTCTGGTTCTCTCCAAAAGAGGAAGTAGAAGGGACTTTACAATAATCTCTATTTTAGAGAGGAGTTCGGTTTCAGAATTTTGGTCAGGCAGTAGGCCTAATATGTTAGTCATTTTAGGTGGGTTATTTGGTTTAGGTGACTGTGTAAATAAGGGTGTTATGGGCGAAGTGTTAACTTTATCTTTTGTAGCTGCGCTTGAGGTAGAGCCATGTCTCTTTCTTTTTTTTAATTGATTTCCTGCTTGTTCTGGAGTCGCTAGAGAGGATACAAATAATTTGGGTGAACTAGATAACCTTGTTGCATTAGGACTTACTAAGAAAACGGAGGGGGACGTGTGGCCACATATACTAGTCCTGTTATTTCCCTCGTCCCCTACGGCTCCTGGAAGAGTGGGTGAAGTAATCTCAATAGGGGGGGCATTATCACTCAGAGGATCTAAAACTATCACCTCGGGTGAAAGTGCATTCCCAATTTGTCCCAGTGAGGAACGCTTGCCAGTCAGCAGGTCCAAGGATAAACGTTTTTCTGTGTCAGCAATTTCCTTCTCTAGGACAGTGGTGACCCGTTTGAAAAATTGGTCAATTGTACCTATTACTGCCCCCTTAGATGTATTGACAGTTATATTCCTTGATTTCCCTGTCTCTACAGACATAATGATACACGCGAGAGACCTTCAGTGTATGAACACAGTAGGCGGTGAACGAAACCAGTATCTTAAAGTTCGATGGGCACTTTACTGATGTCCAACGGGTGCTGATAGAGGGGTAGGTCTCTTACCAGGAAACAAATGTTAGAGGGGTGGCCCGTCCGGTCCTTTATCGACCTTTGACGGCCTTAGACGGCCCGCCCTTGTCCCGGGCTGCTCCCGCGCAGCGGGGTTAGGTAGTTAAATTTATGGAAAACAGTGTGAGTGGGGAGGAGCATGCAGGGGGCGCGGCCCAGGTGCAGGCAATTGGTTCTGGCGGGTGCTGGGACTTGAAGTCCTGCGCCCGCGCTCGCTCGCAGCCCCGCGCTATACAGTCACCCACAGTCGCTGCCTCGGGCAAAGGACAACAAACTCCACAGTCCGACCTCGATAACGATGATTAAAGCCCCCACACGAAGCGGGACCCGCAAAGCGGGTACCGCGAGCAGTAGAAGCAGGAACAGGGAAAGCTTCACCGGCACGAAATCCCAGCGTGAGTACTTGCAGACAGTGTCCCAGTAAGCATCCAAAAGGAAAGGTTTTTAAAAGGCGGTGGTGGGGAGGAGCATGCAGGGAGAGCGGCCCAGGTGCAGGCAATTGGGTCTGGCGGGCGCTCCTGGGACTTGAAGTCCTGCGCCCGCGCGCGCTCGCAGCCCCGCGCTATACAGTCACCCACAGTCGCTGCCTCGGGCAAAGAACAACAAACTCCACAGTCCGACCTCGATAACGATGATTAAAGCCCCCACACGAAGCGGGATCCGCGAAGCGGGTACCGCGAGCAGAAGAAGCAGGAACAGGGAAAGCTTCACCGGCACGAAATCCCAGTGTGAGTACTTGCAGACAGTGTCCCAGTAAGCATCCAAAAGGAAAGGTTTTTAAAAGGTGGTGGTGGGGAGGAGCATGCAGGGAGAGCGGCCCAGGTGCAGGCAATTGGGTCTGGCGGGCGCTCCTGGGACTTGAAGTCCTGCGCCCGCTCGCAGCCCCGCGCTCGCTCGCAGCCCCGCGCTATACAGTCACCCACAGTCGCTGCCTCGGGCAAAGGACAACAAACTCCACAGTCCGACCTCGATAACGATCATTAAAGCCCCCACACGAAGCGGGACCCGCGAAGCGGGTACCGCGAGCAGTAGTAGCAGGAACAGGGAAAGCTTCACCGGCACGAAATCCCAGCGTGAGTACTTGCAGACAGTGCCCCAGTAAGCATCCAAAAGGAAAGGTTTTTAAAAGGTGGTGGTGGGGAGGAGCATGCAGGGAGAGTGGCCCAGGTGCAGGCAATTGGGTCTGGCGGGCGCTCCTGGGACTTGAAGTCCTGCAAGACTATCTCTCCAATAGACTAATACTGTGTTACCTTATAGCACTTAATAAGTGAAAGCTTCAGTTTGGTAAAATATACTTCTTGCACTTATTTGAATTGTAATTTAAAATCCTCTTTAATGGTAAAATCTGATTTTAAGATATTATTTTACCAATGTCCCTTTTAGAAAGTTAATAGGATTCCAAAGGGCACCTTGCTTGTGCGCCCAACTGTCGCACTGCGAAATAGGAAATATTCCTTCTCAATGAAACATGTCTTCCTGAGTTTATCCATTTGAACCACTGTATACCAATATTTTATGATTAATTTTACACCATTAATCAGTGTATTTTTAATCACTGCGGAGACAGCATAATTGACCATCATTATTTATTCAACTTAGTTCTTATGCCTCCTGAATGCCCATCCAGGCTTATACAGTGACACATCAAGGTCAATCATGCAACGGAGTAGGCCCATTAGAAAATACCCAATGCATTTCAAGCCATAAGGCTCTTCGTCAGGGGTCTCTAAAACAAATAAAAGAAACAGCTCAGCTGACTACTCCTGTGAGAACCTTCATTATACGAAATACAAAATAATATTACAACACCCAATACCTATACCCTCACCCCCCTCGATACCCCCACTCTAATCTCAAAAACTAAAAGACATTAACTGAATGCAAACCCCTAGCCCTCTCCTTATTAAACCCCTCTCACTAAAACATGCCTCTGTTCAGTGCTTTAAATGGGAAAAAATAAGTGCAGGTACTCATTAAAATGAGCTAGAGTTGTAGTGAGTGGGCGGGGCTAGGGGCGGGGCTAAGGGCAAGACATAATGATACTTAACAACTTCCATAATAGTTGCAGCACACACCAAAACACATGGTAAATGTGTTTATATAAACAAAGCAGGTTAACTCATTACACAAAATGAAAGAGAAATGTGATAATATGTTAACATTTCCTTTTTTTGCAATAGTTGCACCTTCTTAATGCCATACTGTTAATTGATGTTTGGCACAATGCTATATATTTTTGAGCATGTGAGTAGGAAGAAACTGAAAATACCCACACATCAAACCGAAGCTCTTATGGCACCAAGCAAATGAAGCAAATCATCATGACCCTCCCCAGAAGAGCTCTCTTGTCTCTCTCATCGATCTATCCATTCATCCTTGCATCCTACCATTTACCTGCTGATGTCCACCATTTACCCTTTACATTCTGTTGTCTATTCAGTTTTTCATCAATCATTCAGTTTTTCACCATCCCGTCTGTCCACCCTTCATATCCAGACCTATCCATCCATCCATCTTTAAACCTATCCATTCATCCTTTCACTCATCCATCTCTTTATCCACCGTTTCACTCATCCATCAATCCTTTCGCTCATCTATCCATCAACCCTTTCACTACTTTATACCATCCACCCTTTCATTCCACTCAATTCCTCCTTTCACTCATCCATCATCCACTCTTTCAACCATTCTCCCTCCCTTTCATTCATCCATCCAATCATTCACTTATCCACCCATCATCCACCCTTTTATCCAATCATCCACCGTCTTTCACCCATACATCTAGTCACTCATCCATCCATCCACTCGCTCACCCACCAACCCTCCCTACTACGTTTTTCATGAACCTTTGTCGCCACAGACATGAACACACAAAGTGCCACCCATTTTCTTTAAAATACCTCCTGAGAGTGTCTTGGTTCTCTCTCTCTTGCTTTTTCATTACAAAAAACAGGCATACAAATGCAGGCAAACACACAAACATAAGCAGACACACAAAAGACTCCGGTATGTTAAAAGCCACGTTATACTCTTCACCATGGCTTTTTTGAATTGTCACTGCCAGGGGACTGCCATGATTCCTGTGTTTGCGCAAATGCAGAGGATAGCGTGAATGTGGTTGACAGCACAGGGCCTGAATGGACCCCAGAGCTGTCAAGGTTTCCGATTGCTTATGTGTGACATTTTCATAGATTCAGTGGATTTATGAGAGTCAGGCAACAACTAGATGTGTAACACTTAGAGTGGCACATTGTTGCTTCCAAAATCATGAAATGAAGTCAATGGAAATAGACAAATATCAGAAATCACAATCATTTGAGCAACAAGGAAGTCAAACTCTGCAGCAGGTTCTTTTGAAGCTATTATTTAATTTCTAAAAAAGAAAATCAACACCCTCCACCAAACCTCAGCTTCAGGTGCGGCCAAACCACATGTAACAAAGGGATCTCTGTGACAAAACAGCAACTCACTGAGCTATCCACATACAAAACAGTACATACAATATGCTTTTTTGAAGGAGGCATATTAACCCTCTGCGCTACTTGATGGGGATAGTGAAAACTGCCAGTGGAGAAAACTCTGACCTCTCTCCAGCGGGAACAATAATCACCTGACTTATCTCTGACTTGTCAAGTCTAACTGTGCTGAGAAAATAAAGGGTGCTGCTTTGTAGTCACTGTCAAGCAGGGATGGTAAACACTTTGCACTACTAATAAATCAGCAAAACTGCTAGCTTAGACAAAACGTAGCGCATTTTCAGCACAGACGGACAACTCTACTGTGCCCATTTGCAAGGCCCTCTGCCATGCTGAAGCCCCCTAATCATTCCTGTAACAAACATTTTAGGTCTATCAGCAGCAGGACATTATTAAATGAATAACTGACTTAGCTGAATCTCTTTACAGCAGTCAGAACGATCCACTGAGAGGAGCTGCTGGCCTGGCACTGCGTGGATCGCTAGCCTGTCTCTTCTTCAGAGTCACACAGCGTCCCTGCTGCGGTGTCTCATCAGAGAAAGCCTTCTTTGTACAGTCCGGTTCATTGAGGCATTTGACGAGAAAGTAGTTATATTAGCACTCAAGGAGCCTCTTCCATGGCATTGTCTGGACATTAACCCTCCGATCTAGAGAAATAACGGGAAGTGTGAGAATCCGCCGCCCCTCCCACATATAAAATGTATCTTTAAGTTTAAAGCATTACCCTGCACTGACTTTTCACTACCTGAAGTGATGTGCTTTGAAAATCACACGCGCACAGCACACTAGGAGGTAAATGAATCTCCACCCTGCTCTGTCAAGCACAGCTTGACCGTGAGCACCACACATTATTCAAATGAGCCCTGCTGAATAGCTCAGCAGGGCTCAGATCGGGGCTACAGAAAGAGCGCCTTGGCTGCCAGACAGTTCCACTGCGGCTCATTAGCGCTCTCAGCCAGTGAGCCGACCTTTTAATGAGTACCGGTACTCTCCTCGGGCAGTAGAGAAGTGCCGGTACTCAGAGTGACAAATCCAAGAAGTGCCGGTATTCCGTACCGGTGAGTACCGGCCCATTTAAAGCACTGCCTCTGTTGTATAACATTCTGCTGTGAATTATGCACAAAATCTTGATGTGTAACACCCAAACTACTGAAACCACCATTCCCCTATTCAGCCCTCCCTGGTTCACAATGATGCTTAAATTAACATCAACGCTTAAATTTCACTAGATCAACTGATTCTCTATCTATTTCACTGCCCACCAAAACCACCTTCCCCGTGCCTCTTTACAATTCAATGAATTACCTTGAAAAGCTGTAACCGGCAGCCCAAACTCCTAGGGGCAGATTTATGAAGGCCTTGCGCCGCCGGTGCGTCACTTTTTCCCCATGTTAAAAATGACGCACCGGCGGCGCAAGGCCTTCATAAATCTGCCCCCTCATGTTTTTCACTCCATTATTGCTCAAACTGCTGTCTCCCTGCCGTCATTTAAACTATTCTCACACCCGTGTTCCCAATCAATTATGCTCTCTCCCTGATTAACTCTAACCCCGTGACCTGTGCCTTCAGTGATTGTAACAGAAACTCAATCTCCCACGTTGCACCACCCATTACCTAAAAAGAAACAAAGTGAATTTTACGCTCGTACTCCACCCTTCAAATAAACCAATGTGTGGAATAAACAAAACACAACATTGACTCCACAAAATGAATAGCAGAAAAACTTACAGAACACCTCTTCGCTGTGCCTAACAATTACATGTAACTGCAAAATAAAAATAAAATAAATCCACTGTAACAGAACTAAACTCGTACTAACAAAGGCAACCAACAAAGCGTTCAAAGTGCAACTGTCTCTTAAATCAGCAACTGATATTCATGCTATATGTTTCTTCATCCATCTTTGCCTTAAACACAACTCCTGTATTTCACCGTCTCCGAAGTGATGAAATGTTCTCCTTCCGTTTCTTCAAAATTCAACTTCATCCATGGGGTGCAAGCTTCTTGGGACGATCAATTGCAAAGCAGGAGAGTACTATTCAGGTTGCACTCCTTCCCTTAATAAATTAAGGAAAGTAGTGCAACCTGAATAGTACTTTTAGAAAGTTGCCATTTTCTGCCTAAACCAAATGTGCCTTTCTGCCAGTGTTGAGGGTCGCATGACTGTGAATTGCTCTCCTGTGGTGTGGTGTGCATTCTTTTCACACATGGACATAAAAGGGACTTGGGTGTGAAGCAGGGGATTGTTCTCCTGGACAAGATGTCCTGGGGGGTTGTACTCAACCCTTACCGGAGCTAAAAAGTAGTCTAAGGGGTGAGCTTACACCATTCCTGACGTTTAAGGATGCCTGTCCTGCCTCTGTGCTGCTCACACCTATGCCTGCATGCCTTTCTCCCTTCGACAGATTGGAACCAAACCTAGAAAAGAGGAAAGGTTATGCAAAGGGGGCATTCCCCACTCATAGGCTGCCACTGGGTATAAAAGTGGCACCCTCCGAACCTCTCATCAGAACACTCATGGACATTTGTAAAATTCAGAAAGAGGAATGGCCTGCTGTCTGAAGAAGAAAGTCAGGACCTGCTTGCCGTAAGCCCCGGATCCCCAGAAGTGACTTCAAGGGTCAGCTGGTGACCCCATGTTTGAACTACAAGAACACAAGTTTCTCAAGGCCTCTCCTGCTTCCAAGATGACCAGACTCCACTGAACCTGACCTGGTACCCTCTGCTGCCTCTGTGGGAATGTGTCCTGACCTCCAAAGCACTGTTCTTCAGGTCCTGGACCCTTGGCAGGAGTCAGAGAATACTTATCCCTGCTCAATTGAAGGTTTCACGGGAAAGGGCCCAGACTAATGCAGGCCTATGCATCGCAGCACCCCACAGTTTCTGTTCAGCTGCTCCACCAGAACCGACACAGCATGGCAAATACTTAACATCTCAGCACCTCACAGCTGTTGATGATTGGCTTAACCGAAATCAATGCAGCACGATGCTGAGCCTTGTATTTCAGCAGTGTGAAGACCTCACACCAGGGACAAATGGTAAAACTGCATATCGTTCTCTATCTGGCCAGCGCTCCATCGCAGTTGGCCTAAATTTGTGACTCTGTGTCAGTTTAGGTCGACAAGGTAACCGTTTCTGTCACTGAGTGGTTTTTTGGTGCTATTTTTCCTTTTTTCTATTTCCTTAATCTCTACAGCTTTTAACTCCTGTTCTTCTGATTAGATTTTGACCTTTTTGGTGTAATTGTATTTGTTAAAAGTAACTCTATTTTTCTAAATTGGATTAGTATTTTCACTTTATTACTGTTTGAGGGCTGCATAAATACTTTGCACAGTGCCTCTAATGTAAGCCTGACTGCAGTCATGCCAAGTTACCAGAAGTAAGCACAAGTTTATTTAGTGACTTTTGTTGGTCACCCTTACAATCATCATTAAATATACTTTATTTGATCTTATATCAGGCAAATAAAAGTTCTGTATAGTTATACACTCCAATAATACAGGAAAATGATAAAAATGCAGTTAATCACACATCATCCAGATATTCATCACATCATATGTAAAAAATCCCAATTGATGTGAGCATAAGACTATAAAATTGGCACACTAGGTATTGGTCATTCTAAATCAATTTAATTACGAAGGGGATCTTTGTGGGTGCTGCAGCGGTGGCTCTACTTCAACACTACAAAAGGGAGTTGAGGGAGAAAGATATGACAGGAGGATGGTTGCCTGGGTGGTGCAAATGTCTGACAAAATGGTCTGTCATGCATCGCCAAACCCCCTTCCCTCCATTGGTTCAAATAAATCTACTGCCTAACTGACTCTTCGCTACAAACTGTTGCTTACCCGAACTATTCCCAAGATTTAGCTTGCGATGCTATAGCAAATCTGCTTGGTGAGAAGCATTTGGAGCTACATAAAAGCCGGTTTGACCTGGTGAAAGTTTTTTCCTCTCAATAAATGAAGAATAAATCGTTTGTGTAAATCAAATGCTTGAAAAATAACAAAGTGAATTGTGTCCAAATTGGAGAAATGATCGCACAAGCAACCTGGTATGGTATCCGATTTGCTCCATGGGCACTGGCGATCTACCACCGTGTAGAATAGATTTACATCTAAATCTGTTTAGGATAATCTGATAACATGGTTTACATTTGTTACGAATGACAGGTAAGGTTCCATAGGTGCTGTAGTTCATAAAATCATATGAGCGTACACTGATTGTGTTTGTAATTTATCCACTTCCCTCCTCTCCCTGCATTGAAATATGACGTTTTCTTTGGTCCAAGCTATATCTGCTGTGGTTATTGTGTCCGGTGCAAGGAATAAATCAGAGCATCTCAATTTTGAGAAACTCTTCTGAATAAACTTTAATCATGGTACAGCTATACCGCCCTTGGATTCCAGACAGTCCCTCACTATTAAGTAATTTTAATGAACCTCCATATTAGCCTAGTTTGAAATTAATCTCAAAAAAGGATGTCATGATATTAAATCAGAGAGGTAAACTATTTCTAGTTCTTCATGTAAAATATAGGTGTGGGTAGCCTGAGGTAGGAACAACAGAAGTCTAGAAATTAGTGAGGGTGTCTTGGTATAGCCCCACTTGTCAGTGCCAAATAATACAGTAGATATACATTTAGATTGATATAGTTTTAACAGCGCCTCTGCCGGTCTAGTTGCAAGTCGCTTAAAAAAAGTCAAAAATTGCTGCCCCATATCTGGTCACAACTAATTGCTTCCCTACCTGTGCACACAACCAATGTACCTTTGTTGTCAAAAGTGACACCCAAGTAGGAAAATGCCTTTCCTTTAGTTAATTCTCCCCCCTCCAACATGTACCTTCTTGAATTCGTTTTCTTACTACCTATTGCCATAATATGCGATTTTGTTATATTTGGTAGTTAGTTCCAAACTGTTCATGAATTGCACAAAGCTATATAGGAGTTGCAAGCTCAAAGTGGTGTATGCACCTGATCAAAACCGTGTCATCTACATGAAGGAGTGCTGGAATGTCCTGCTTCTCCACCCTTGAGCTAACAGTGGACGCTCAACACAAAACCATATCTAGATTGTTGATATATATCAGGAAAAGAAATGAGGTCAAATTGCAGCCTTGCCAGACTCCATGAAGGACCTTAAAAGGTTCTGTGCAAGTACCTTCTGTATGGTATCTCACCACTGTAGAGAGGTCCTGGTGTAGTTCTCTAAAACAAATTGACTAATTGCTCATGCACTCCCATGCTTGACATTATGTCCCATCATTTTCCCCTGTTGACTCTTTGGAAGGCAGAAGTTAGGTCCATGAAGACAAAGTTGAGGGGGCCTCATAGGAGTGTATTTCTCGACATGCAAGTGTACATTTCGGCACTGATCAAGAGTGCCTCGACCCAGCCAAAACCTGTACTGTAAAACCAAGAGTAGATTGTTCTCCTACGCCCAAGTCGACAGCCTAGAAAATATCACCCTTCCACCACCTTCATGGCAGAATCAATTAGAGAGACTGAATAATTACAGATGGGGCTGCTATGATCCCCTTTCTGGAACACTGGGACATTGATTGATTATCTCCAGTACTTCGGAACAGATCTTCTAGCAGCAGCATTCATGATATTGGTTAAGATCAATGCCCTATCGATCAAGACTGACCTATATATATCCGGGGGAGAGGGAGGGGGGTCAACTGGCGCAGGGGATTTCGGTGTAGAAAGTAGCCTAATGGCCTTGATTACCTCCTTGACTTAAAACGTGAGGCTCCTCTCCTCCAGCGGGTGTAGTATATGACTACTAGTGCAGTCAATCTTTTACGCTCCGTATATGATTTTGAAATGGGCCCTCCACACAGAGGGCACGATATGACAATCTACCACCTCTTTAATATCAGCGTTGCCCGGCTCAGGTAAGCGTAGTGGGGCAGGGCGGGGGGAGCCGACAGACGACGGAATAGGTATCATTTATTTATTTAATTATACCTATTCCGTCGACTTACCCCCTCTGACCCCACCCGCACCGTCCCACCCCGCCATGTATACCTGTGCCAGCCGCAGCTGTTTAATACACAGGGAAAAGATGGGCCGATTCACTATTTCCCAAAATCGTTCTCTAGATCTAAGGTTGCTGGCTTTAACAAGATCATCCCATGCATCTGCTTGTAATGATTTCTTCCTTTTTTCAGTGCTATTTTGTATCTACACAGCAGAGATATTGCTGCTCTGTTGCATGGTTGAGCTTTCAAGGCCACCATAAGACTATGATGAGCCCTTAAACCATCATCGTCAAACTACTGACATACGACTTCCTTCCGGTGTGATTTTGTCAATAACAGGCCCTTTTTAATTTCTGTTGATATATTGCCAAAAGACTGCACAATTGTTTCGGGATCTATTTCTCAAACGTGCAACCTCTCAAAGCCCCCCTTACAAATTACTAGTAGATTTGAAACTTTATTCTATTGTAACCTTGTTCTCTGGTCACTAGACGAGAGGGCCTTTACACCAAAGGGGACTTTGGGTCCAGTGACAGTTCTACAAAAAATGTAGACCCATTTCAATAGGATTATGGTTGCTACAGGGGCTGCAGAATACACAAGCAAATATGACATTTCCCTTTAAGGAAGAGAGGTAAAAAATAATCAATAATAGGGCTCATTCTTTTTCTATAAATGTGGGGATAATAGGCGATTTGGAACAATCCCTGTTTGGCAACTTTGGCGGAACAAGATTTTACTCTGCTAACACGGAGTTCAACAAATCAACTTGAGGTGTGTGTTCATAATGAGCTAGGCCCATATTACTTCTCTCTTTCCCATCCTCTCAGAGGTAACAACTCCCTGAACAGGGGTGAATGAATCCCCTAAAAGGACAACAGGAGTATACCCATGTACATCCTCTTGCCAGTCGGCCAAAAAAGACCAAGCAGGTGGGGAGAGCTCGCGGGGATCTGTGTCAGTTTGCAACTTAAGAACTGAGATATTTGCGTGATAAGGCCCCCTTTGGCTAGGCCAATAGCAGAAGGTAAAGCCAAGATAAAAAAGGAGGTCAAGCCTTCTAAATAAAATGTAGTACTTTTATATTAGGTTTCCTACAGCGCTACAGCATTGTGGTGGTTTAGAAAACGTAGCCACCCCTCGTCTTCCCTTTTATTGCTCAGGCCTGTGATATTCCAGCTCACAAAATCCAAGGTTATCAGTGGGTGGGCGAAATTAGGAGTAGGTAGTGTCGTACTTTCATTGGTGGCATTCTCTTGCTCCTCCCACTTTCCTTGAAGTCAATCGATATTCTCTAAGTAGACCAAAACTATTGTGTGTTTGAACCGCACAGTAGGGGTATACTTCTCCTGGTGCACTGTGTACTGTTATAGATCAGGGGTAACTATAAGAGGTTGGTTGATTAAAAACCACTAATGGGTATACCTTTATTGTGGTGGTAGGCTGGGTGCACGTGGCACACACCCTTAAAAATTGCCCTGCTATGCCAGCTTACCACAATTCCCAATAACGCAATCCCCTTCTATGGGCCCTCCCCTACCCACTCTGCTCTTCGGACCATAAAAATGTGATTCACAAAATCATCCCCAATGTGAAAACAGCACCGATGTGCCACTTTTCATCAGCTGAAATGTTGTTTCATTTTCATCCTGCATAAGTGGAGAAATGTTAGACAAAACTGCAACCTGTGCAGTGGAGGCTGACAGGAGGTGCACGCTTTTGGTGAGGTTGTCTGGTCTCTAGACTTGATTTCCCTCCTTTTTGATGGCGGCTTGTTTCTGGAATTCATGCCCCCTGGACTGCTCATGGTTGTTCCTATCCTGTGAGGGCCCATACGTTGTTCGCAATTGCTTACCACTTTCACCCTCTCTCTGACACTTTTCTACCTCATGGTGAGCCCTGCCTGGGGTAGGTCGGCATCCATAATACTCATCTTCAGGTCTATCTTATTACTTCGCTTTTCTATTGTAGGTTCAATGTAGACTGATACGCCGTACCCCCGCCCTACATCTTAAGTTGTGGGGGAATTCTGTCATCCATCACAGCCCCCACCCACACACAAAGATACCTGCATTTTGTATATGGGGTAGTGTCGAATTCATTGTTGTTAATCTAGAGATAACTGGTGAAAGAGAAGAATGTACTAAATGTTCAATTTTAATGTACCAGGATTCTAGCATGGAGTGGATCGTGTGGTAGGAATGCTCATTTATATCCCCCTTTACAGGTAGGTTTTGTGTTAGCCCTCCCAGGAGGATGTGAAATGATCTTATGTTGTAGTGCTCAGCCACTTGTTTTCCGTGGCATTCCTTAATTTTTTTATTGAGAGGGGGGTAATGATGGCATCAGTCTAAACATTGTGAATTTTAACTGTTTTTAACACCTCTAAGTTTGGTGTGGGCGATTTCCAGCTTAAGCCTTTGCACTGTGTTGCAGAAGGGGCGTGCAAGAGGATTCGAGAGCCCTCAGACAGCAAGGTGGAAGAGAGCATTACTAGGGCCAACACTTCTGATCTCAGTTCTTCTTCTACTGTGCTAAGCTCTTCTATTAAAGGTCCCACGGCTGAAGTTAAATAAGTTAAAATTAAACTACCTTTATCTAATGGTCTCTGCGCTCCAGCTGTCAGGGGTGATAGCTTATCTTTAACCATAGTATATAGATGTAATGAATCCCAATTTATGGCTAAGCAGTAATTGTGAACAAGACTTGGCAATAAAAAGGACGGAAGCAAATAAACAAACACTAAGAGCAATTAAGTAGCTAAGAGCCAATAACTAAATGTCAAGCATTAAATTATTTAAATTAAAGAAAAAGGATAAAGGCACCCAAAGGTAGCTTAGACGTGGCCTTAGGGGTAAGCTTTGAGACATGCTCACATTTCTTAACACAGTACCTTGAGCGCAAGATGTTAGAGGGGTGGCCCAGCCCAGCCTTCTTGGGAATTTGATGGGCGCCGACGCACCCAGGTGCCGTCCATGCATGTGTTCCGTGCTGCGAGGAGCCTGAAGGTGCTTTACAGCACAGAGTCATTGGTGTTCGCCCAGACTCTCCTGGCCTTAGCATGGAGTGCTGGGACTTGGAGTCCCCTGGCAGTCTCTTGCACATCCAGCACTACGGGGAGCCTCAAGGTGCATTATAGCACAGAGTCACTGGTGATGGCCCCACCTCTCCTGGCCTCAGCGTGTAGCTCTGCAACTTGGGATGCCCTTGCAGTCTCTTGTGCGTCCCACATTGCGGGAAGTCTCAAGGTGCTTTATAGCAGTCACTGGATTTCGCCCGGTCTCTCCTGCCCTCAACATGAAGTTCTTGCGACTTGGAGTCTCCATTGCAATCTCTAGTGTGTTTATTACTTGAGTGGGAGGCAATCTTAAATATGAATTCTGGTATTTTAGGAGGAACGGTAAAAGGAGGGTTTGTGATAAATACTAAGAAAAGGGTACATTTGGAAACGTACCTGTTCCCCACCTGAAGTTCCTGGAGGCTAATTTACATTAGCCCTCCAACTGTCACTCAGCTGATGAATAGCCCTCATGAAGTGTGAAACCTACTCTCAGAGCAGAGCGAATGGCGTGGGGAGTTGTTTATTTTCCCTTGGCAGGAAGACCAGTTGGGCTGTGCCCAAGAAAAAACTAGTTACTTACCTGTACACTATGGTTCTCCAGTATTACCTTTCATAGGGGGGTCATTCTTTGCCTGCAGCCTAACGGAGCCTAACGGACCGGGAGCCCTTACCTGACATTGCTGTCACTGCTGAACTTCACCGCGCTCCTGGGGCCCTGACGCTGTGGTCTCGCCGCTGCCGCTCCATTCCATCGCGGCAGGCGGCGGCTGGAGACTACAGCTCCCAGAGGGCTTAGCGGTCACTTCCGGCCACTTCCTGCCACTGCGCGCCCGGAGGCGCTATTAAAACAGGACGCTCCCTCGGTGGAGCGGGGGTCATTCTTTGCCTGCAGCCTAACGGAGCCTAACGGACCGGGAGCCCTTACCTGACATTGCTGTCACTGCTGAACTTCACCGCGCTCCTGGGGCCCTGACGCTGTGGTCTCGCCGCTGCCGCTCCATTCCATTGCGGCAGGCGGCGGCTGGAGACTACAGCTCCCAGAGGGCTTAGCGGTCACTTCCGGCCACTTCCTGCCGCTGCGCGCCCGGAGGCGCTATTAAAACAGGACGCTCCCTCCGCGTCGCGGCAGAGCCCGGGCAGAGGGCGGGCCGTCTGTGGCCGTCAGTGGACCGCAGTGGCCGGGCGGGCCACGTCCCTAAGATTTCCCCCTTAAGGTGAGCACTGTACTTGGATAATAAAATGGGCGATTACACGCCTACCGTTAACAATATTGATGCTTCTACCCAGGGTGTTGATACCTCCGTCTCCCTCATTACATCATTTGAGACATTGATAGACACAGCCTTTAACGAGATTGTGGAGACGGATAGGAGGTTTTCTATGGGTCCTCTTACTACCAACTATACATCGAGTATAACAACAAAGAGTGCAAGTAGCACTAATGGGAATATGCATATAACCCCTGCAGTTATTGTTGTTAAGTCATCACATCCTCCCGTTAATGTGCCCACTGTCCTGGATGACGAAAACCCTGTCACTTACATAGCACTGGACTCTGCCCCCACATCACCGCCAGTTGTCGCTCAAAAGCCAGCACTTATATCTACACCCCCTGCAGCCTTGCTAAATGAAATTGTTCCTACTATTATAATAGCTTCTCCGGATGAAGTCAATACTCTGGACAGTTTGGAATCTTGTAGCAATTACCAGGGAGGAGAAAAACGTAAAAGAGGCACTACCAAGCAAAGTGCTAATAAAAGGAAACAACCGTCAATCCATAAGAATCAGCCCACACCCCAAAGTTTGTGGAATAAAAATAAATCTACGGGGGCGCAAATTGTTTCTACGGAGGATAAAGATCAAGCAGATATGGGCAGTATTACTGCCGCATCTACCATTCACTCGAGTGAGAACTCTAATACTGTTTGGACCCAAACAACACTAATGGGAGATAACTATAATCTCTCAAGACAGAATGTGAACCTTATAGAAACTATAGTGGATACTATTTTTAACCGGATAGAAAAGCAAATGATCAGTCAGTTTAATAATGTTTTTAAAAGACTTGATAGATTAGACAATTTGGTCAAAAACGGTGAAACAAAAAAGAAGGGGTCTGTTATTCTGGACCAAATCAGGGCCGATCGTCTTTTAAAAGAATTGGAATCTGTAAATAACACCTTGTCAGTAAAAAAACAGGAAACTACTGTCCACCTGGGCGGGGTGGTGAGTAACCCCGTAACTTTACTGCCGCCCACTGTATCATCTACAATTCCTCTAAGATCCATTGATGGAGGGCCACATTTGGCAAAACCTGATTTAACTACTAGGCCTACCCCTACACCTGCCCCAAGAAAAACTACACCCCCCTTGATTACCAACTATACCAACACTGCTTCTAACTGGAAGAATGGTTTTATCCAACCAACAACAGCGCCAAGATCAACTGTTGTAAATAATACTGAGGGTATTGGTAAAGGGCTAAGCAAATCCTTTAAACATCAGGGGCCCGCATTACACCTGCCTCCAGATGCTTGTCCATTTGTTCTGGTACTTGCAGGTGTACCACAGTTGAGGGAGGGCCAGGGGGAATCATGGGTGCAATTGAGAAACAAATGCATAGACCAGCTGACTAAACACAAAGGCGTTGGTTATGATATCTCAAGAGAGATTCTATCAGTCCGCAGGGTGTCGTGGGTCGGGCCTTTAACCAAAGATAAAGAAGGCGACTGCATAGTTCTTAACTTTCAAAACCCAGGGACTGTGAGAAACCTCCTTAATAGAAACAGTAATTGTTCTGCCATTTCTACTGTTGCATGCATGCTACCTTTGAGTTATTTCTATAGACAAATGGCAAGACATCCCCGGCCTCCTCTTATGCAATTTCAACCACAACCAATGCATTTTCACCCACCATCGATGTATTTTCAGCCACCGCCTATGCAATTTCAACCGGCCCCATTTCCTCTTAAGATGTTCAATAGATTTGCACCTTTGTCGGATTTAGATTTACAAGACTGACCATCCTTGCCTAACTCTGATGTACCATCTTTGTCACCAATTTTCGAATCTCAGACTGTTCTCCATCATTTGCCTCAACCTGTTACGAGTCAAAAAATTTCGATTTACAAACAAACGGCCCTGGATTCCGAACTATCTCTTGTCAGCTGGAATATAGCAGGACTAAAATCAAAATTTAAAATTAAAGAATGGCTAAATTGGGTTGTCAGTAACTGTGATATATTGATGTTACAAGAAACATGGTGCACCACGTCACCATCAATGGAGGGTTTTTGCTGTTATGATCTAAAAGCCTCCCCCTCTCACATGGGTAGGCCTAGTGGGGGTCTATCCATCTGGTCCAAAATAAAATCTGGGGTGCATACGAAATTGATCCCCACTTTAGGTAACTGTTTTATGGCCATTAAGTATTTTAATAGAATGAAACTGTGCATTATTAACTTTTACAATAATGATTTTGTAACTCATCCTAATGATAATTTTATTTCCTTGTTTACTTTTATCGACGACATTATGGAAGGGCATAAGTATGGGCCCTTTGATGGCATTTGTATTGGAGGGGATTTTAATGCCCATATATATCGTAGCAGCCCACCATGTAAAAACGGTGAAGAGTTGAAAAATCATTTAGCCTCTCGTGACCTATTAAATGTAATGGAAATCGTGGGTTCAAGTGCAAATAACATAATAACACCTACTTTTGTGGGTCATGGTTGTGCATCCACGATAGATTACATATTCATATGCCCTTCATTAAGCGAAATTATTTTAAAAGCTGAAGTCATCTGTTCCATTTATAGTGACCACTATCCGCTTAGAATCTGTTTACATAATCCGCAGACCATGAAGGTTGCAGTAAAGCTGGAGAATGGGCCAAAAAATCTGGTACTATCCACTGATAGATTAAGACTAGTGTGGAAAGGGGTAGATAACAAAGATATTCTAGCTAGAGTAATTAGAAAATACCCTGAGGTAGTAGAGACTTGTCTGTCACACACGGGTCCCAGTAGTGTTGTGGTTGCCGCCTTTGGCAATTTATGTGGGGTCATTAAACTAGAATCTTCTAAACCAGCTAAGCAGAATGTAGTTCATGGTCCACGCTGGTTTGATTCTTCCTGCTCCAAGGCCAATAGGGACCTGAGGGCTGCTTTAAAAACCAACCCTAGGGATGTGCAACTGGTGAGAGATTTAAGATCAAAATATAAAATTGCCCTATTCACTAGATCTGAGGCTCTGGTGATTAACCACTGGGAATCTCTTACACGTACTGCCACACTGAAGGATATAGCAGGCTTTTGGAGAGAAGTGAAGTCCTTAAGATCTTTTGGTTCTTGCATCAACCCAATTAACTGCAACATTACTGGTGAGGCGTGGGTTGAACATTTCTCTCAAATTTACGCTATATCAGCCACCTCTCTAGTTATCGCCCCCCTACCTAATAGCGCTGAACCTTTGACTTTTTCTTTAATGGAAGTCGAGGATGCTATAATTGAGAGCGCAAGTAATAAAGCACCTGGTCCCGACGGTCTTTCTATTGACCAGATTAAATCAGAAATTAATTTTTGGGCCCCTCTCCTATGCAACTTATTTAATAACCTGTGTGAAAGCTCTATTCCCGAATCCTGGTCGAACAGTGTAATCGTACCAATATTTAAAAAGGGTGACAGGTCGGACCTCGCCTGCTACCGTCCGATCTCACTGATCGATAACACGTTAAAGGTCCTTGGTAGGGTAATCTTTAAACGGATAAGGAATTGGGCTGAGGATAACAATGTTCTTCATTGTAGTCAACTGGGATTTAGAAGCCAAGTAGGCACAGTTGAACAGTGTCTAAATTTAAACCTGATTATGGCTAAATACATCATCGTTAAAAAATCCCCTCTTTATTTAGGTTTCATGGATCTGAGTTCCGCATTTGATTTTGTTAATCGTTCTAGGTTGTGGTCACTTTTGCTTGATTATGGTTTGGATGACTCATTGGTGTATTTTCTTTCTGAGTTACATAGGGACTTAAAAGCGAGAGTACGGATCAATAATGATGGCGATCTGTCCAATGATGTTCTTATTAGCAGAGGAGTTAGACAGGGCTGCGTACTCGCCCCCCTGCTTTTTATTTTATATATCAATGGGTTGAGTAGCACTTTGAGTAAAATTACTAAGGATGTCCCAATTATAAATGGCTCCCCCATTACTACTTTACTTTATGCGGATGACGCAGTACTAATGGGGCGTACCCCGAATGCTTTGCGCATCTTAATTTCAGGGTTTGTTGCGTTTATGTCCGATCTTGGTCTAAATACCAATTTTAAAAAATCTTTTATCATGAATTGCGGACCAAAAAAGTACAATATCACATCAATTAAATCCGGTAACAATATTTTAAAATGCACTAGCACTTTCCCCTATTTAGGGCTGTTATTTTCAAACTCAGGCTCATGGCAGCCACATGCTGCATATGCGAGAAATAAAATTGGCAAGTCAATCAACTCAATTTTATCCCTCCGACAACCGAAACGGGCCGATGTTGTTACACCCCTACTTAACATATACCGCACGCAATGTCGGCCAACTGGGACATATGGAGCAGAAGTGTGGGGCTACTGTAAAAGTACGGGTCTTCAGTCGGAGGAAAACAGATTTTGCAGGAGGGTGCTGGGGGGAGTCCTGTGCGCCTCTACACTCATTTGTCACAATGAACTGAGATTGTCTTACATTGTTGATTTCATTAGGTCTAGGCCTGCTCTTTTTTGGATCAAAGTATGGTTAAATCCAGCAGCGTCCTTAACGCGCAGTATAATATCTGACTGTTTGTTAAGTGATAGTTTCCATCGCATACCTTGGTTAAATGCAGTCAAGAATAGCCTACAGAGCGTGGGTCAGGGTTCTTTGTTTAGTTCCCCGAATTCCATTGTACCCGCTCATAAGAATAGTATCAAACGGGCTTTACTCGACTTATATAAAGAGGATCGACTGAGAACTGAGTCTATTAAACCTGTTGTTATTAGATATCAGCTCATTATTGATGCAAGTTGTGATAATTTGAATAATTTTTATAGATACTTGTCAATACCAATAGGAAAGTGGAATCGGAGCCTTTTGTTCAGGTTTCGGGATGGAAGCATAGTTAATTTGCTTAGCTTCCCCCTTGGATATAATAAAAAACTAGAAGAATTGGACTGTCCCTGTTCTCAGGGCGGAAAACAAAGTTTACTGTACTACTTCTTCTTCTGTGGCTATTATAAATTGTATACCTGTAAATATTTAAGGCCGATCCTTTGTAAATATAACCTTAGAGACTTTAATCTCGCATTAAAATTTTTTCAAATGCTGCATACTGACGAAGTAATATATACTGTGAGCTGCTTTATAAAAGGATGTGTGAAATCGAGGGCATCCATGGAGTTTGGATAATTGATATCAGTATTATGGTATCTGTTGCACTTTTTGCACTTAATTGTTCTGCTGTAAATTGACTACTGATTTAGTTGTATATTTATTCTTATTCTGATATAAATGATTATTACGGGAGTATATAACATTTTTTGAATTTTGTGTCTAAACATGCCAATAGACCAATGTTTCTCCCTTTACTATGTATTTTGTACTGTATACTACGCACTTCGCACTTTATGATATATGCTGCTTAAACCCAATTTTATAAACTAGTTTTTATCTATATACATGTTTTTAAATTGTTTTAAATGCATTTTTATCTTGTATGTACTTTTATGGATGTATTGATAATCCGAATAAAGATCATTTGACTTTGACTTTGACCTTTCATAGATTCACATGCTTGTATCTTCCTCGTCGTCATGGTGGGAGTCTCACGGTAAAAGAATAACCATAGCAGTAAAAAAAAAAAACTGCCTGGAAACCATAGAGAAGCATATTTTTGGGTAACTGCTCATCCTCATTTTGTGGCCCAGACGACTGCCAGCAGAGCCACCATACATCAGATTTCCAACAGCCAAAGAGTGAGCTATGGATGAAAGTAGAGATAAAGGTGGTCTAGCTAAGAAGAAACGGGGAGATGGGCGGGCCGCATGTGAATCTATGAAAGATAATACTGGAGAACCATGGTGTACAGGTAAGTAACTAGTTTTTTCTCCAGTATTGAATCTGTCATAGATTCACATGCTTGTATCAGAATAGATAGCAGTTCTTATTCCAAACAGCGTTTCTAGGCTGTACCCCTTTGTCTCAGGGCTCTGCTTTGTCCTATTTTTAAATTTAAAAAAAAATGTTTATATGCCATATAACATAGTTTGAAATTGCTGTAAGAAAAGACTCATTAAGAATTTTGAAACAGTTCTGAACAATTGTAAAAATATACATATATACACAATCACATAATTAACAAACTACTTTTTGAAAGACAAGTACCTTAGTGAAACAGGTGCCGCAGAACTGCTTGACCCACTGCTGAATCTGCTTTCCACTCTGTGTCCAGACTATATAATGTCTGGTAAATGTGGTACATTTGTCCAAGTTGCCACTCTGCAAATGTCCGGAAGCGAGACACCTGCCAGCAAAGCTGTTGAAGTTGCCATCTTCCGAGTGGAATGAGCGCACACTCTCGTGCAAAAGGGTTTTCCTGCTTTTTCATGACAGAAAACAATGGTGGATGCAATCCATCTGGAGATGGAAGTTCTTGAGAAGGCTAAACCTTTTCTGGGCCCAGAATAAGCTATAAACAGTTTATTTGATTTGATTTACGAAATGATTTTGTCTTTTCTATTTAAAATTTTAGACATCTGCTAATGCCCAAAGTGTGCAGAGATCTTTCTCCTGTAGTGGAAGGGTTCTTGAAATATGTGGGCAAGACAACTGGTTAAGTGAGATGAAAAGTCGTAGGAATTTTAGGAATAAACTTTGGATTTGTCCTGAGAATTACTTTATCTTGTCTGAATTGTAGGAATGGCTCTGTAATCGAAAATGCTTGGATCTCGCTGACTCTCCTGGCTGAAGTGAGAGCAAGGAGTAAGGCTACTTTCCATGATACGAACTGCAATCCGGCTTTGTGAATCAGTTCGAACTGAGCTCTCATGAGTTGAGGCAAAACCGTGTTGAGCTGCCAAAGAGGCTGTGGATGTTTAATTGGTGGGAACTGCCTGAACAAGCCTTTTAGGAACTCTTTAATCAGTCTTTGAGACCAAAGCGATGGACAATCTGGAGTTCTGCGTTATCTGGAGATAGCTGCCAAATGTACCTTTATTGAAGCATGAGAAATGCCGGTTTTGGCTAGTTGAAGCAGATATGGAAGTATTTGCTCTGAAGAAGAATTAAAAGGATGTACATTTTTTGTTACACACCAAATTGCAAAATCTCTTCCATTTTGCTGTATATGTTTTGTTAGTAGAGATTGCTGCAGAACTTGCTAGTATCTCTCAACATTCTTGAGGAATATCTAGTGACTGAAATTCATGCTCATAAGGTTCCAAGTTGACAATCTTAGAATGGTCAATTGCGGGTGAAGAACTTGACCTTGATTCATGGAAATTAGATTCTGAATTATTGGAAATTGCACTCTGGGTATCACTGACAATTGAAGAAGTTCCGTGTACCAGAACTGTCTCGGCCAAGCCGGGGCTATCAAAATCATGTGGCATTGTTCTGACCTCATTTTTCTTAGTATCCTTGGAATTAGAGGGCATGGGAGAAACGCATATGCAAACATCCCTGTCCAGCAAAGGTGCAGAGCATTTCCTCTTGATCCTTTTTGTGGAAATCTGCTTCCAAAATGTTTACATTTCTTGTTGAGTTGGTTTGCAAACCAGTCCAAATTTGGTTTTCCCCATAGCCTGAATTTTGAAGAAGTTGGTCTTGATTCAGTTCCCATTCGTGGCAAATGGAAGGTGATCTGCTTAAGGAATCTGCCCTTGTGTTGTGTACTCCAGGAACATGCTCTACCTGCAGGTCGATGTTGTGTTGTAAAAGCCAATTAAAAATTTCCTGGGCTTGAGCAGACAGGGATTTTGACTTCGTGCCACCTTGCTTCAGAAGATAAAACATTGTTGTTGTACTGTCGGTCCTGACTAGAACCGGCGAGCCGTGAATTCTGGAAAGAAAGGCTTGAAGACCCAGGAATACTGCTTTAAATTCTAGTAGATTGATGTGCAGTGTTGCCTCTTGAGCTGACCAATGACCTTGAATCTCTAGGTCTTGCAAGTGCGCTCCCCAACCCTGTAATGAAGCGTCTGATGTCATGACGTAACTGGGAGACTGAGGTTCGAAAAGGAGACCCTTTGTTAAGTTGTTCTTGATGCCCCACCATGACAGTGCAGGTTTGATCTGAGTGTCGATAATGAGTTTGTCCTCGAAAGAACCTAGGGCTTGAACCCATTGCTTGTCTAGGGATTCTTGCAGTGGTCTCATGACTAGGCGACAGTTGGGAACCAATGGGATGCAGGATGACATCATTCCCAGCAAAGATTTGAAGATCCTGATTGAAGTGGACCTTTTTGACTTTATTGATGCTGTCAAACTCAAAATCTTTTGTATGCGTTCCTCCGAGGGGTATGCTTTCACTTCCTGAGTATTTAACATAGCTCTGAGGAATTGAAGTGACTGTGTTGGAATAAGGGAAGACTTCTCTCTGTTTATCCAAAGACCTAAGACTTGGAAATGATCCATGCAATATACTAGGGACTGTTGTGTTTCCTGGAAAGATTCACCTTTTATCAGACAGTCGTTCAGATATGGAAAAATCTGGAGACCTTGCTGCCTCAAGTGTGCTGCGATCTGCGCCATACACTTTGTGAAAACCCTCGGAGCAGATCTGAGGCCGAAGGGCAATACTTTGAACTGGTAATGGCGCCCACCACCATGAACCGCAGCTACTGTCTGTGTTTTCTGTGAATTGGGATATGGAAATACACGTCCAAGAGGTCTAATGAAACATATCTCAAATGGAACACTGTAATGCAAAACCCCAATAAAAAAAATTTTAACAAAAAAAAAAAGAGGTCTAATGAAACCATGTAATCTCCTCTGCGAAGTAATAGGGGGATTTCTTGTAACAACAGTATGCAGAACAAATTTTTCATTATGTATTTGTTCAGATCTCTGAGGTCCATTACCTGCCTCCATTTGGTAGATTGCTTTTTCTTTATAAGGAGAAAGTGTGAATAGAATCCTTTCCCTTGTTGTTTTGGGGGAACTTATTCTATTGCCCCTTTCACAATGATAGCTAAGACTTCTCCCTTGAGGGCTGACAGATGGTTTTGTTTTCTGTGAATAGGTGGATGATTTGGAGGTCTTTGCAAGAATTCCAGGATGTGGCCTTGTTTTATAATATCCAACACCCATTTGTCCGATGTTATTGACTGTCAATGATTCAGAAAATGAGACGAAAATGGAACTGTTTGAGATGAGACGGGCCGGCGGCGCCTGAAGAATGGCACTGTCTTCGACCAGAGTCTTGTCTTTCCTCTCGCAGCAGGTTTCCTCCTGCCCTGCTGTTGATAGGATGTGTTAGAGGACCGATACTGCTGATTGTTGGAGAACTGACGGTACCCCTGCTGATGGTAAGGTTGGTACCTGTTTGATTGAAAGGAGGAGCGCTGATGGTATTGCCTCTCGATCCTCTGCCACGAAAAGATTGAAAATGGCCCTGTTGTAAAGACCCCAGAGCTCTAGCCGTGTCCTTGTCTGCTTCTATTCCCTGAAGCACTTCATCAGTGTGCTTCCCGAACAGGCTCTCTCCAGCAAAAGGCATGTCCATGATTTTTGCCTGGACTTCAGGTCTGAAAGATGTGAATTTCAGCCATCCTTACCTACGAAGCGCCACCGCTCCAGTCATCTGCCTGAAGCCCACTGACACCATGTCCATCGCTATATCAATGAACTCTGACGCTGCTCTGGCTCCATCTTGGAGAATCGCAGGCGCTTCTTCTTTTTTGTTGTCCGGAAGGTGTGACAGAATAGGTGGGATGTCCGACCACATCTGCCTATTGTATCTTTGGAGCGTCTCTGTGCTGCCTGCGTAACAACGGATTCAGGACGTGGATGTCCAATCAGGCATGCTGGTGAAGTCTCAGGAGCACGGTATTTTTCTAAATTTTTGGAATTTAGGCTGGTACTGAGGCCGGATTTTTCATTAATTTCAGTCCTTCATCCCAAATATGCTGGATTATCGGGATAGCTCTTACAGATTTTTGAGACGTCTCCTTAAAATCATAAAGAAAACATTCATTCTCCTTCACAGGCATTGAAAGTTCAAACTTCTTTGAGGCTTTTTCTATTAAATTATGGAAACTGGCAATGTCCTCTGGCGGAGAGCTCGCCTGAGGTAACGGTGATGATGGTGATGTTTGAACAATGTATTGATCCCATTCATCTCCTACTATGTTATCTTGAGGAATCTCTCCTTCCTCTGCTTGGTCTTCATGATCACTTCCCATTAGGCCATCCCGAATAGTTATTATTTTCGGGGTGTCTACTCTCTGCCCTGGAGGCGGAGATTTAACCACTGGTGTTTCAACCACAGTCTGAGGAATATTTGCTGAAGTTGAGGGTGGAGCATTATCCTCTGGAAAGCGACGATAATAACTGTCTATCGTGCCGTAAGTCACATATTAAGGATAAAGGCACTAACATACATTCCTCCTGGACATTGGGATTCACGTCCTCCTCTTCCTCATAATTATATGCCTGATAGAACGATTCATAATGCTTTGAACCTTGTACTGGATGATCTTTAAAAGAGGATTGTTCCTGTACTTCCTGAAAGTCTTCATCTTCTGACTTTTGACTTTTAATGTGTAGCTGAGAGGGGCTATAGGCTACTCCATAAGTTCCTTTGTCCTCAGATTCCTGACAATCCAGAATAGTGGATGGAAGAAGCGAAGACATTTTTGGTGTTGAAAACTCTGCTTTCTTGCCCATTGACAGAGCAAATCGTTTAATCGAGATGAATGTTGAAGATTTCGTCGTCGATCTAAAAAACCATCACCCTCGACAGCTTGCTTGTCGACGACGGGCTCGTCAACGGGATCGTCGACGGGATCGCCGACGGGATCATCGACGGGCTAGTCGAGGAGATCATCGACAGGCTCGTCGACGGGATCGTCAATGAAATCGTCGGCGACATAAATGGGGGCATCGACGATGGCCTCACACTCACCGTCAACATAGTCGTCGTTGTAATCGATGTCGACGACGCAGTCATCATCGAGATGGTCGTCGTTGTCGACGAGGAGATCGTCGTCTGAGAATTCAACGCCTTCGTCGGCGATCTTACAGGAATTTCTTTAAATTTTGACGGCAGCAACAACGACGGAGTCTTCTTCTCCAAGGTAGTTTTGTGAGGAGTTTGAGGAAGAGAAGATGATGACTCTCCTTCTTTAGATTTTCCTGATTTTTGTCTTTTTTGTTCTCCTTTCTCCTCAGAAGACTCTCTCGAGTTTTCTACAGGAATGTCATTTAGCATCTCCATCAGACTCAGAGTCTGTGACTTTCTTCTTTTGATTCCATAGTAACAGGCATGCTTCTCTGTCCTTAAGTGTCTTTGCAGAGAAGGTACGACAATGTTTGCAGTCCTTTGGAACATGCTTGGGGTACAGACAGTACAAGCATTCCTTGTGTGGATCCCCAGAAAATAATCTGGCTTTCCCACAGGATCTGCAAGATCTGAAAAGTCTCTTTTTAGAGCTTTCAGACATTTTGAATGAAATAAAGATGGAAAAATCAGTACCTCACTTCCAACTGTTGAAGGTCAAAAGTTCAGCGTAGAACAAACTGACCAAAGCTCAGGGAGACTCCTTCTCACACTAAGGCGGTTGAAAATCTGAGGTATGGTGGGTCTGCTGGGGATGGTGTATCTCAGGGCTGGCAGCTGATTAACTGTAGTTTGGGCCACAAAATGAGAGTGAGTGGTTACCCAAAGATATGCTTCTCTATGGTTTCCAAGCAGAAAAAACAGAATGACTGTGTTTGCTGTTTGGAACCTGTGAGAAGACCAGAAGGGTATACCTGCTTCCACTTGTTCCTAAGACATAGCAGTAGGCTCCAAAGGTCAGTTAGCTGGCTTCTGTTTAAGCTATAGAACCACAACAAGCTGTAAGAGGCTTTTTTCCTGAAGTGTCCAGCTAACCAGTACAAACAGGACCCGGCCTGGATCCTGCTGGTGGCCTTTTGTTGGAGTGTCATGACCTCCAAATGAGGTCCTGGGACCCTGGTCTGTGACTAACTGTACTTATCATATTACCACTGAAAACCTAGGACTTTAACAATGTTCAGACTTCAAGAACTCTAGAGGACAGGACACCAGTCCTAATAATTATTTAAAAGTCATATAAAGAGGCAGGGGGTAGGGATAAGCTGACTCCCTAGCATTTATGGGGGAGCCATCCCAGAGTGACCCTCTAAGAGAAAGACATTACAACAAGAGATATGGGGGTCTGTCAGGTCCAGCAGGAGCTAGAAAAGCCCCTGTGCACTCCTATAGGACAGGAAAAATAAACTTAACAAAAAAGAGGCTCAAGTGGGGGGAGGGATCTGTGGTACATTGTCATCATGTGGAGCATTGTACGCTTGCAGAGGTTGGGCACAAGCTAGACCCTGTGGCCAACTGCATGAAACTCACAGCCAAAGAGGCTATAAGGGAGCTGGGGGGAGGATGTAGCCGCAAGCCAGGCTCTTCAGCCAACCGGTCTGGCCACAGATGTTGCATAGATCTTACTTTATGTTACAAAAAAGATAGTAATTCAAAGTTAATTCGGAGTTATACTTAAGGTTGTAATATTTTAATTTATGATTAAAAAAAACAGAAATTCAATGAAAAAAACAAAGATTAAAGTGGAGCAACACATAGCTTTTCTGATAAAAATACAGTTTTAAAAGTAAAACAAACACAGAAAGTCACCAGTTATATGTAACTGACGTAAGGATCACTTGCGCTGCTGTGATGCATGTTTATGACCTCACATTTTTCATAACTGATGACGTGAAACCTATGGTGGTGAAAGTTATACTTGTGTCAGGTACATATGAATGGTGACTTTCAGTGTTTTTTTCGGTGATCAAGACCATGATGGTTGAAACGCTTAGGAGGAGCGAGATGGAGGATTAAATAAATGGATGAAATCCCAAGGAGAGTGCTGCAATATTTTTTCACTTTGATGATAAATGTCTTTGGAAGGTTGGTCCTACCTTGCTGTATGCACCAGTTGAGAAGCGTGACACCCCCCCCCCCCCGTCGGACTGTTTTGTTGAACTATATATATATTTGACCACACGAGTGTTTTACTGATACATGGAGTGTTGCTTAAATGCATTTCAATAATGGGGAAATGCTGCTACTTATTATGAAGAGTTTCACATTGGTTACACGTTTTAGGTTGCATTTTTATCCAATGAGGTTTGTTTTTTACACTCTGGCAGGATTTTTAGAGCTTTGCTAGCATGGTATAAATATCATATTTATTTACCTATGATGCTGCTTAAATATTTAATATTTAATATTTATTGCATTGCTAAATCTTGCACATTTCATGTTTACAACAGTTATTGGGTTATACATGTGTATGATCAATGTGGTTAGTGTTTACGTGTTATTTTTTCCATGTCTATGCAGGACCAATGAACATTGAGTTACAACTATCACTTTAAAAACGGTAACCGCTCCCCTAACAGTGTCATGTGATCAAGGCCCCACGTGGGCTGAAACGTGTGATGGCGATGGCGGTGCTGGGCTCACAATTAACGAACTTGCACCACTACCTTGGGTTCGCTTCGTCTTTCCAAACGGACTTTGTTTTTTAAACATTGGTGAAGATTGTAATCGCATATATATATATATATATATATATATATATATACACACAAACACACATAGACACTTAACTGGGGGGGTAAAATACAGTGTGGTAAAGGATGTGCATTAAAGGTAAAAATCAATAATATATACTTACCGGCGTGCTGAAGACTGTGGGCCTCATTACTTTCTCAGACCTTGTGGTCTCAGGAGGTTTTCTGACCAACATCAAAATAGGGCTCTCTGTGTTTAAGCTGCTATGTAGTAAAAGTTGCAAGAAATAGGTAACTTTCCACTACCAAGGGATGAGCTCCGGTTTAAATTACTGAAACCTTTAACAAAGAAACCGGTTTCTCTCACTTACCTTCACAATATTTTGGTAGTCGATACTGAGGCTATGGAAATTTTTAGCAGGGTATTTTTATGCTCAGTATTCTGATATACAACCCGTGCTGGCAAATCTGACAGCTTCTAAATCTCAAAATGCTTTCTTTTCATTGGTAATGTGGATCTAGTTCTTTTTTAATTAAATTCGTTCACTTATATTTTGATTTAGTATTTTTCTTGCTAACTTTTGTTACTGAACATTTGACTGCATTTTTTTACACTATCTCAAAATGTACTCTATAAAAAACTTTCTGGGCAGCCCTCCAGAATCCATGAGGATGAATTTGTACTACTGAAAACCATATATCTAAAAATGAAAAAATTGAGGCGAATATTCAATTTCCCAGATACACTGCAGGCATATAACAGTCACTGTGATATAAATTGTAAATTGTATTTATTTAGCGCTTGCTTCCCCTGAAGAGGCCCTGAAGTGCATTGCAGTGAGTAATAGCACGCTATGTCGGAACCCAAGGTTAGATGTAAATAGGTAATAGGTTAGTATATGTGGTTCCTTTTCCTAGTAAGTTTAGTTGTGTTAAGTTGGTTAGGCTTCTATTCAATAATATACACTGAACCCTTTGTTAAAAAAGACATATGGACTGAGAACAAGAAGCACTTTTTTGACCAGTATTTATTTGTCACAGACATAAAATTTAATTACAGACCTCGGGTACCCACAAAAATATTAGGATGTGAATTCAGTGCAAAATGTACAGTCAAAATAAAACCAACAACAAAACCAGATATTGCAAAATATATACATAATTTTTCTAAGACTGTAATATATGACGACAAAAGTTTAAATATAAAAATGAAAGTTAATTTACAGTTACTACAGTGTAGAAACAATAAAAAAAATACATACAGAGAAATTACCAGCATAGTGGTTCACAAGGCAAACACTTGAAACTAGTTACACCACAAAACCCTGTTTTTAAGACTAAATCACACGTAAACATGAGTGTAATGTGCACTTTTGTTTCTGAGGCACGCAATGTGGAAAACTGTATTCAATCACAGAAAGTCAACAATATGTATTTATATTTATATATATTTGTATATATATATATATATCTATATATATATTAATCTACAATGATATTTCAGGTGATCAATATCTTGCCAAAAGCACATAAAAGAGGAGCATTACACACTTACATCTATGCAAAATGGTCCGCTGTCTTTAATTCCGTGGCTGACCACATGGTATAACGGACATCATAAACACTGCAAGACTTCCTGAGGTATCTGACTCTTAAAGACTTTGTTCATTGGGAATGGAAAGTCATATTTCAAACATTGGTCACTTAAAACCGTGGGAAATGGAAAATATGTGAAACCAGGATTAGATTATACTTCCATAGTTTGGTTACTTCTTTCATAATTCCAGCCCACATAAGTGAATCTCTTTGTGGGAGATGTATAATATAAGCTGGACGAATCATGCTTTCTGCAACTGCAGATACACACCTCCTTCATACATGAAATAAGGTGTTCAGCAAAAGGAATAAGATAGCATTTTAAGACCAGAGGCTTAAGGAAACATTAGGAGGCTCCCCTGCAAGAGATGGCTAGGGAGTCTGTGGCATTACCCATACCCTCGAGCTGGCAAGCTTAGAAGGTCCCCATTTATGTATAGAAGACTGCCTCCCCCATACTACGGGAGCTGCGGGAGTGTCCGTTACGCCCCTGCTCAAGCCAAGTGTAAAACGTTTAGGAGGAGACTTCAACAGCGATGTGGTTGACTAGCCCCTTGATAATTCAAATAGAATAACTGAAAGAAAATATCTAAAGAAATCCTACACCATAAGATCATGCCGTATTAGTCTATAAAACATGGGATTCAACTATCTCTGTATAAATGCCCATCTCTAATTTCTTCATAATTGGCAATTTGTGATACATCTACTTGCTGATTATAAAGAAAATATATTAGAACTCACCTGTAATGACTTATTACAGTTGAGTTCAGGTGTAACAATGCCTGCTGCCAGAGCCAGCATCCGAGGTTAAAGGTAGGCCAGGTCATGAAGTAAGATTAAAGCAACTGTTTAAAGCAACAAAATTGAAATGTTGCCTTTTCTTCTGTCTGCTCTGTTTTTTTAGCTTACAGTGACAAACAGAGAGAACGTGTTTATTTTTAGAACTCCTTAGATAATTACAGAAAAGTTAGAATATTTCGGAATGTTTCTACAAATTCCGAGCTACTGCAGCTTTTTTTTTTTTAACTGACTTGTATTGAACTGATTCTAATATACTTTTGCAACAAATATCTAACAGGTTTTTGATGTGTTCAAATTTGCATTTGAGGTTCTATTTTTATTCTTCAAGTTTGCAAACATGCTCTCTTTCCTATGAAAGAGCTACGCACCAAGGATTCAAGTGGTTTGTCGAAAAGGTGATGGTGCAACTATGTCATACGAGATAGAGAACCCTCTACCATACATGGTAAGGAAATTTCAAGTCACTTCAGAGTTACATAATCTTATAAAATACCTCCTCAGTGACTTGCATATCCTCATAATGTACAGCAGGAGGCACTTTATCCCTTACATACTGAATCTGGATTTTCCTTTGGTGTGCCAAAGCATATCACTGTTTTGGAATGGGCAGACTCAAAACAACAACATGGCCTCAAAGACATCAATCTGTGGGAAAATCTTCCACACCCGGAAGGAGGAATGTCACTAGGATACAAGAGCTGTACACCTACTGAAGCTTTTGTGGGAGTGAAGTCTACACACACATTCTCTCCAACTTTGTTCAGGAATATACACTTTAGGTCCATCAGACTAGTCATACAACGTAATCCCAATTTAGTTTTGTCAACAATCTGACCATATTGAAAGATCAGTGTCTTTGGCTACACGAGAACTGAGAACAATCACATTTACAGAACATATTTAATTGCTCAAAAATATAATACATGTAAAAAGGTGCTGAAGAGTAAACCCAGCTATTGCTCCTCAGTTGTATGCCAAAGTACCAGCAAGGCCTTCGCCTTTACAATTTCTCCAACCTCTTTTTTTTTTCGACTGGAAGTATGGATGGAGGTTTCATGCTAATGGACATGATTTGCAAACTCTGACAGAAGTTTTGCTGTCTGGATTAAACATATAGAATATTCTACCTACCCTCACTTACAAAACCTGTTTCTAATTATTTCTCCTCCCCCCCAGAAAGTGTCTAATTTTTTTAATGGCATAATACTCAACCCAGAGTTTGTATTTATGTCAAGTTTATTTTCTCAGTTGGAGGCAATTCAAATAAAAAATCTAAAAACACATATTGGAAGTGTGGTGTCTAACAACCTTAACAAAGAGTTTACTTTCAACTCTCCTGATTGGTATCACCACTCGACCACTGGATTAACATGAACTCACAAAAATGTCATACATTAATGCTCAGCTTTCTTCACTTGTAGAGCCTGTATGTAGCCCATCAGGCCACAGCTATTATGCCAACATCTCAAACAAGAGTTACTGGCTTCCAAAACATATTTGCAAGACAAAATCATAGATATACATTACTATATGTCATGCAAAGCAAGTAAGCACATGCAGATCTACTGAAACTGTTGGGTATTCCATCCATTAAAATTATAGACTGTGGTATTAAACACCGTACAACTGTAACGGTTAGTAGTGAACTAATTAACAGAGAAGCACATGGCATAATACCCATTAAAAAATGCAGATCGTTTTATGGCACCACATAAAACTTCAATATGTAGTATCACAGAACAATATGTCACTGATAAAGTGATACTCATCTGTGATGAAATCCTGCTCTTCTGCTAGCTTGCCATTCCATTGCATGTCGGAAGACAGAATGGCTAAAATCTAGACAAATGCATATGATTACACATGCAATATTACTAGAGGTCGAAGGTAAACTAACGTCCAGCTCGACAATTTATCGAGTTGGCCAGGCATCTATTAATAAAATAATTTGATGGACGGGAGACCTCCTCTGATCAACAATTCCAACAGACATCAATTGAAAGCAAATATAGTCACAGTGACAACGGATGTCTTGGGTGTAAGGATAACGCCTGCCCAGAACCATTTTTCTTACGAATTTAGTTTTAACCCCCATCTCTAATGTCTGAAGCATCCACTGGCAGAAACTAGATTTCGGCCTAAGTATAGAACCAATAGCTTTCAAGGACAGTGCGATTATCTCTTCAAATTCTCTCTTTTTGCTGTTGCAATGGTCAAAGCTAATTATTGCTCCACAAACTTACAAATAACTTAAGTTACACAGACTGCGATCACCTTTACATTAACTAAACTATTCTGTAGCTGCAAAGACAATACTTTATTTTTAAACTTAGTGAAAAAGAATATTTGAAAAATATATTTGCATCTTAAAATTCAGCATCTTTTTTTAGCATGATGATTAACATGATCCAATCACTACGGCTTAATAGATCTACTTTCCCAATGGCAAATCTAGTTATTTCCTATTGGTGTCACTATAACTTTAACATCGTTAAATAAACATGTAAATAGCTTTTCCCAAATGATCTAACAATGTTATTATTTCAAATTCAAGTGCAAATATGTTATACTCTTACAAGTGTCAAAATCATTTGGCTATAGCAATATTTCCATGCAAGCAGCTACATTTAAAAGCTTTCCTTTGACACAATTTATGAAGTATTGAGAAACTAGGACTTTACTGAACAGTAGTTACAGTAACATCAATCTCAGGGCTGATAAATATATTTCACACAAAACTGAAAAATAGGAATTTCCATCTGTGATTCTCATCAAAACCGTTTTAACAAAGCCTAGCTCAAGTCCACAGCTGAACATGTGCCAGATACCTAGAACACAATTTATAGAAACAATAATATCCAGCACTATATAGATAGAAAGTTAAAGTGCTGAGCGAGTTACAAAAGAAAAAAAATGATAACAAGAGGTTTCGCTATAAGAAGGAAATGCAAAGTTTCACAGAAAACTAAAACCAAGCTACACAAGCACCAAGAAGGGGAGCCAAAATGTTATCAGCCACTAAGTTCTGGCTTCTTGCAGGGGGTTGGATTTACCAAGAATTTCTCCCCTTTGTGATCAACCAATCTCTAAGGTGTACTGTTGCTTCTGTGCAACAGGAAAGTAATACTTCTTAAGAAACATTTGCCAAAAAATCAGAAACATGGTTTTATCTACCGATTATCTGGGTTTCTGAATAAATATTACATTTTTAGGTTATAACTCTTAGCATGACCAACTGTTCGAAAGTGGTAGGGTCCTGCGCCTAGACGCGTTTGGAATTTTGCCTGCGGATGTTTTTCAATGTACCATTTAAAGCTTTGAGCCACAGCATTACATATTAGTAGTCTGCAATGCAACACATAAATTCATCCGAACATACAAATAAATGGGGAATGTTTCAAATGGACTTTATTCCATAAAACATTAAGGGCAGCCAATTAGCTATCTGCTAAATCAACAAAGTGATCAGCACATTCTTTGCCTCAGTATAGGAGAGGCCTAGTTCACCAGGTTCCATCCCATAACTGATTCAACAGCGGGCTCAACATATCAAAGATGCTCCCAGTTTTGGCTCATGAAATATCTGTTGTGAAAAATACAACAAATTGGGCATGAAAGATTTTTCTGTGACTAGGTGTTATTTACTCAGGGAGTATACTGCTGGCTTCCCTTTAACTTTTGAGAGTAAATCTTTAGGCATTGCTAAACATATCAATCATGAACTTTTCTTGTGTCACAGGCTAACAATAAGAGAGGCCCCAAACAAATTGCAATAGGTTGTGGCTTCAAGGTCAAATGGAAGTCCAGCGCTATACAAGTGGAATGCAGGTCTTGGTATTGTTTCAGGTGGTTCTTAAGATGTACAGAAATATGTGAGGCTTGGGCAAGATCACCACACTGTCTTTAATGAATCCCAAAGAGTGGTAGCAAGTACAGAGACGAGAGTTAATGTTGATATCGGTCTTACTGACATTTCTCAGCCTTTCTAAAGTTCACAAAATACAGCCTCCATGTGAAGGTAAGAAGGCTGGGTTCTTGCTCAGTAGAAGTGGGCTCTCTACTCTGCCCCACGTCTTGGTCATGGGGTCTTGAACATCACCAGAATATTCTTTGCAAGCAACTGCTAGCTGGCGACTAGGGAGCTTACTTCTGGCATCAGCCACTTCTGTAACAAAATGTTATGTTAACAAAATTTGCAGAGCGCTCTATACCTTGAGGTGCCTTGGTGTTGATGCTAATATAAACATGACTAGAGGGGAATATTATTTGTTAAACAACCAAGTTTTGTGCTCCTTCCTGAAGGAGATCAGTGAGGGCAATGCTCTGATATAGGGAGGGTGGGGGTGGGGATTTGTTTCACAAATTAGCCGCACCAGTGACCAAACGTCTCCACCCCAATTTGATTTGCGGAATCTGGGTGTAACAATTAGCTTGGCCCCAGCATAATGCAGGGGTCTTGTGGGTTAGTACCATTTCGAGATACTTCAGAAAATCAGAGCCAGAGTTATTCAATGCTTTGTAGGCAATGCAGAGAGCCTTACATTTAATACAGTTTCTTACTGGAAGCCAATGTGGATTCCTTTGGATATGGACTGGAATTAGGGTATACCTAGTACTAATCTGGTGGCAGCATTCCGAACCATTTGCAGTTTATTTAGATGTATAGCTTGAATATTCATATAGAGTCTGTTGCAATAATCCAGTTTAGATAACAGTAGTGCCGGGATAACGGTCCTTTTAGTGTTAGTTGCAAGAAAAAGAAGGATTTTCTTTATCTTACTTATTGTAACGAAAGAGGAGACTATGGCATTTGCTTGGTTTCCGAAAGTCAGCTCATTGTCAATCAGGGGACCTCAATTCCTGGCTTTGGTTACAGGGTTTGGTACAGAGCCCAATTCTTCTGGCCACCAAGGGGCGGCCCATGCTGGCGAGAGGCTTCCAAACAATATTACCTCATTTTTTGGGGAGTTGAGTTTCAAGCAGTGTTTGCTCATCTATGAGCTGATTGCCTGCATACAATCATGGAAGCGTAACAAGGCAGATGGTTCATTGTTGACCAACACAACAATTGTTGTGTCGCCAGCATAGGTGGCCAAAGAGAAAACAGAATTTCTTATCAGGGTAGCTAGCTCAGTTGCATACACTAAATAATGTCGGAGTGAGAGAGGATCTTCGTGGGACCCCGTACGGCAGAGTAAGGAGCAGATTCAAAATGTTCCAGAGCCACAGATTGCACTCTGTCGACTAAAAATTAGGTGAGCAGAGCCAGAGCTGAGTCTTTAATTCCTAAGACTCCAAGTCGTTTGATCAACAGCTCATGGTCCACTGTATCAAATGCTGCTGATAAGTCAAGGAGAATCAGGGCTGCTGCGCCGCCTCTGTCCATCTCAGCCCTAATCTCCTCAGTGGCTTTGATCAAAGCAGTCTTTGTACTGTGCTCCGATTGGAACCCAAATTGTGTGGGGTTTAGCAAGCAGTTATCTTGAATGAATTGGGCTAACTGCCGGTTAATCATTTTCTCCACTAAATTTGAAGGGAGTGGGAGATGAGATATCGGGCGATAGTTGTTGGGGTATGTTGCATCAAGACTTGGTTTCTTTATGAGTGCGAGGATGGAGAATTATTTCCATTGGGTGGGAAAAACTACAGTAATGAACACTGAATGAAAATGGTCAAGAGATTGGTACCTATCAGGTTGGAGATAGATTGTAAAACCGATGGAAGGCACGGGTCCTGAGGGAGACCGATTTGGCTGATAGGATCATACTTTCCACCTGCTCAGCGGCATCTGGAAGGAACTCTGAGGAGTTATGTATATGGTTAACATGAGAATTATCTTCCGAGATATCAAAGTTATTTGAGGCCTCAAACTTGGACTCGATTTTGTTTACTTTGTCCCTAAAACCGTGCGCGATACTATTGCAGAAAGTTACACTACTATTGGTTAACCTACTGCTAGATAGGGTAGAAAGCCTAGTTACTACCAGGAAAAGTTATTTGGTAGAGTTCTTTGCAGACTTCCTTTGTTTGGAGAAAAAAATCCCTTTATTCTTTTATCAATAAACCTTTGAATTTGGATAGTGCCAGTTTGTAGCATTCTTTCTCATAACTATCATAGTGGGTCCTTCAACTCCTTTCTTGTCTCCGGCAATTTTGTTTTTCAAATCTAAGTGCTTCAGAAAACCAGGGAGCAGTAGGAGTAATCCTGTTGCCATATGCTTGTTTAAATAGCACTAGCTTTGTGAATGCAATGTTTAGCCAATCTGTGTAGTCACAGGTGGCTTGCTCCAGATCAGGTTGAGGGTTTGGCTGCATCTGCTTCAACTGATTGATTAGTTGGTTGGTGTTGACTTTCTTTCAAGCCCTAAAATGGGAGCGACGAGTACTCCTCTGATCGTTAATTGTGTCTCAGGGAGTGTCAACTCTGAACAAGATTGCTGAATGGTCTGTCCAAGCTAGTGGCAGTACCTCATTTAACGTTAATTGTTAAAATTCCGTCTAACGAGTGCCAAGCCAGATGGATATTTATAAAATCAGCCAGTTCATATTTATGTTTTAACAAAGAACGGGCATTTATGAGGGCGCAGTGCATGCCCAAGGACTTAATATATGTGTCATTAGATAAGGGGAGGGATTCTTTACTTAACACTATATGAGGCATTCTTACTGAGATGTCTGGTGAGACTTAGCTGGTGGGGACTGATTGGCAGGGTCAAATTGTATACAGGTATATTTAGGGGGATCCAGATTCAAGGCGTGAATATCCTTACCAGAATAAGACTTAGTCATCTGTTGTTTGATGGGCACACGACTAGGGGTCCTAGCGCTCAGCACAATCCGGCCGCGGACAGGCACAGACGGGCTTGTCTATGGCACGTCCGCTGCATGGATGTGCTATTTCTGGCCTTAAAGGTCCCTCCAAGTCAGAGGGTGTGTCAGGACACCAGCACTGTAAAGCGCAATTTAAAACAGTTGTGGCAAAAGAAAGACCCAGCAACCCCTCAGACCCTGATAGGCTCTCCTATGAGGAGCTGGTACTAGTAACTCAAAGCGAGGGAAAGGAAAAGTTAAAATATTAGAAGCATAAAACTATTTAAACATGGAAACTCTCCCTTCCAAGATGGCGCCCAGCCAAGTGGAAGCAAGGCACCTCCCAAACCAGCAACACAGATTGCCTACAAGGAAAAGAAAAGTAGAGCGATCCAGTCATGCTCAAGGAGAGCTGTGTGGACACGCTATTTTCGGCCTTAAATTTCCCTCCATGTCAGGAGGCGTGTCTATGGAACTTCTATGGCACTTGTGCGTTAACTTTCTCTGGTTGTTGTTACACTGTGAATCAACGCTGTCCCAGCATTCTGCTAGGATTATAGGTACTCCTCGCCAGCTGCTTCTTCAGCAAACACAACCTATCTAAAGGATGTTTTCCCTTAGCTAACAACAATAGACATATGAAATATGGTCATATGCATTATTAGGTAAACAAACTAAAATGTTAGCAGACTGCTAAACTGCCTGATGAACATGTGTGCAAATGGTTTACTTAAATGAGCGGGCAACAAGGTAGAAGGTACTTGAAGAGTATTACATTTACATCTAGAATAGCATGGTTTATAAAGACGCTGAACAGCAGTACATGGCTATATATGGATAGTTGTGGCTTCCATCTCTGTATTAGAGTTGCCACCTTGGTACACTGGAATGGATACAATAGGGAAGCCTCTGTGTACTACGCCACTAAAGGCTTGAAAGAGCAGATCTCCGAAAACCGGCCATCTCATAGGCGATAAGAATGATTCAGAATGCAACTGCAAGCTATCCATTTAGAAAATCGGGTGGTAGAGCATGAACAAAATGAACTTAAGGTGAAAAGTTGTTGTATTCTTTTTTACTATCAGCAGCACTGGTACGCCACAGAAGTCACTATGAATAAATGCGTATGTGTGTTTACAGATTAGTCAAAAATACTCACTTAGTTCACCATTTTAGGTATCTACGAAATGTTAAAACCCTTTCTGCATCCGCTGTCCCCTAGATGTGAAGGGGTGAAGATAAGGACAATGGGGTCTTTGGATGAATATTGTGGAGTGGGGTGACGAAAGAAAGGTTGCTCTGTTCAATCTTAACTGGTGACTTCAGGGTGTTTTAGGTTTTGTA
Organism: Lissotriton helveticus; assembly: GCF_964261635.1. NCBI lineage: Eukaryota > Metazoa > Chordata > Amphibia > Caudata > Salamandridae > Lissotriton > Lissotriton helveticus. Next base: position 1,418,344,921 of record NC_136059.1, on the reverse strand, counting down.
ACCTTTACACTCTTTGTTTTATGTTTTTTTAATTGTTTTTTAAATAAAATTTCAAGGCTTGTTAAATGATTTTCCTTAATTATGTTATATATAACTTTGTATTGTGAATAAATTACAGCCATGAAAAATATCTGTCAAAAAAGATCTGATAAGGACATCATTTATCCTAAACATCATGTACCACAATGACATATTCAAGCAAAAGGCACCGAAGCAAAACAAAGGTATTCTACCATCCAAAACTATTGCAATTTTGTTAAACAGAATTTGCTCTAGACTGTGACAAAACCTGCTATGGAAGCATGAAGTGTTCGAGGGATCCCCTGTGTATCGTTGATTCGTCCCTAGACTAATCACCTACACACTTAGTAGTCGTATCCAGATATACCGAAGGAAGTTGGATAGCTGCATGAAGATTGGTTAAGCCCCACATGGATGCGCAGTGATCATCTGGAACGAGTTTTCTTTAAATAATATCAAAACCATTACGAGACAGCTACACACATGCACGCAAAATAGCAATCTAGTAATGTTTGTTCTTAAGCTAAAAAAAAAACATTAGAAGATGGCCAATTCATGGAATGGGCATGTGTGGCAGGCAAGTTTCAAGGTTAGCTTTAGTTAAGAAAAATTATTCCAAATGGCCACAACACATATACATGGACATATTTGAAGAAGGCCACCTCGCACACAGCAGGCCATCTTGGAATGATTTGAAGGTCATATTTAGATGGCTGCCTGCTGCAGTATTGGCAGACAGAGCTCAAAGTGCGAGGGGAGGGGTTTGTTTAATCAAAAAGAGTGGCGGAGCAGTAACGGAGGGAGGGAGCAAAAAAAGAGGGAGAGAAACTAGTCCCTAATGCTTTTAATGCAAGGTCCTACGTCAGTCGTCAAGGCTAAGTTCATCGGATCAAAACACTGAGACCAAAATGCTCCTTAGGTGGGACAACCACAGGAATCGGGTGCTTACATTTCTTAGGCAGGACCTAAAAAGCATATATAATAGACATATATATACTTTTGTTAAATGTTCTCGTGATGCAAAGGTGAAGTGATTTATGAATGTCACCAGATGCTCAAAATGTCATAATTGATCAAAGTACACAAACTTTCTGCTCATGTTTTTTAGATGTCATGGTTAAGATGGCATGATAAATATTTGAGGATAAATAACACAATGCATTCAAAAACCTGTCCTAAGTCTTGAAAACTACTTTTTAATGCTATAAATGTGTCATTTGCCAGGAAGAACACCCTGCCAGCAACAAATCAGTGGCTGTGAGGGCAGAAAAATACGAAAAATTAGCTACTTATTTTTCTTTTCTGATCCAGCCAATTCCTTGTGAAGTTCAAATCAGAACCTGCAGCAGAACAGGCAAGTGAGACCTGTGTGCTAAGTCTCAAGTCGCTGTGGTACGGATGCAATGAAACCAGGATACTTGGGGTCCTGGTAAATGATTCGAATTATGGCATCTTGAAAAGTCGTAGTCTTAGGCCACCACCGTGAGGAGTTGAACACCATTACTAGAGGAGCTGAGCTCACCTAAGCTAAAATCAATTTTGGCAAAGATTGGTTTTTTTTTAAAGCAGGTACAAACTTGTTTTTTACATACACAGTGCCGCTCGATATTAGTATCACCGCTGGGAAGCAGTCATCATAAGCAATATACAGTGAACTACTGTGGTCAGTTCACATCTGTGGTAAAACCAACAAGCTTAAGTTCTCTGTGGAGCATGTGTCATTGAGAGATCAGCTGGCATGGAGGCATGCACATTAGGATTTGAAAACACACACATCAAGAACAGCCAAAATGTCAATCTATAGACTTGTTTCATTGATTGCTCCTGCCATTTATCTTTCAAGATATATAAAGCAAAAAAAATTACAAAAAATACAACATCTTCCCCGCCCATTAGAAATGAACTGAAACAACCAGGCTTCTTGATTCGGTCTACCATCATTATGTCAGGCACGATTCATCTGTGAAGGATCATGACCAGGACTCCAAAGTCTCTCCAAGCACTTAATAACTTAAACAAACACAACAGAATAAAAGGCAAACCAATCAGGTTCTTGTTGAATGAAGATTTCCGCCACCAGCCGAAAAGGGGCCAACAAATGTCGGTGAAATGCTCCACAGAGCTCCTCATACACCATCCATGGGCCCTGTGCACGAACAGGCCAGCCTCTAGGAAACCCTCAAGGGCAGTAGGCGTGCAGTGTAAGGTCTTCATTGCTTAGCTTACTCTTTTCATTGACTGTCACATTGTCTGTTTTTGAATCTTTCACATTTCCAGTCGTTTTCTTCTGTTTCTGCTTCGATTTCCTGAGCATGTGGACCTTTAGTACAACACAAATTGGAAAGACGCAGTCAGACGTCGTGAAATACAGGGAAGTGGAAGATTGCAATACTTGTAATTCATCTAGGCCTAAGGGCAAAAGAAATGGTCAATGGCCAATTCAGAAATTCATTCTCACAGAAATTTCGAAATAAAACATTTGTGTCTATTTGGAATAGATTTGGGTTACTTTTATTGATATTTCCGATGACTGATGTCAATTTCCTTCATATATTTCTTAGGGTTCACGGTTAAGCGGGCATGAGAAATATTTGAAGAAAACTAACACAATGCAGGCAAACACTTGTCCCAAGTCATGTAAGTAACTCGTTTATATGCAAACTGCTATAACCCTGTCATTTGTTCAGGATAAAACTTTTTAATGAAATGGTAACATCCTGCCAGCAAAAAATCAGTAGCTGTGAGTGCTGAAAAATACAAAAATCAACTACACAGTAGACCTTAACGCCATCAATAAGTCTGCTTGCCAACCTAGTAAAAATCATTTGCCAATATCAAAATGTGTGATTGCTAAGCTCCCATGGCACACGCGGTGCCCAGCCTTCTGTAGCATTTTCCATAGACCAGTACTTCTAAGCAATCCCTTGAGTTTGAAACGATGACAGATGAAGGATGCAGGTGTTTTAACCCTGTGGATGCTTAAGTTGTATGTGTCCCTACAGTTTGCCGAATACAAGTCCCCAATGCTGTTAACACTTTCCAAGATTCTAGCTGGAATTATTTCTATTCAGGTTGCAAAATACTTTATACAATTGCAACCTAAATGCAGCATATTTTTCATATGTTTAGTTCAAATTATATATAAAATGTCTTCTTCTATTACCGCCACTAGTGCACCCCAAAGAACCCCGAAAAGGGCCCCAGGCATTCCAAATGTGACCTCGTGGTTAATGGTCCTATGTAAACTTCTGTTTCTAGTATTGTTATTTTATACTTAAGCCGCTCTTCATTATCTGCTTCTTGCTCTGCGTCTTTCCTTGTGTCCAACACCCAAGAACACAAGTAAAACCTGTATGGTTTACCAGCCAATTTAGCTCATAAAACGGATGCAGTGTGCACAGCTTACCATCTCTGGATATCCTGGCCCATTACTTTTTGCCAGGGTGTTCCATATTTAGCTCCAATATGTTGTCAACTTGCTACTTCCCTACAGGATATGAGGCATAAGTCTTGCATAGAACTCCAACACAGTTTGTTACCACACTTCAAGCACGAAAGAGCGGTACTGAGAATCAATGAACATTGTACGGAATGGTCTATTGCCCAAATGGCATGCAGGCTTCTCTAATGACCCCTGTTCGACTCAATCACCAGTTTCAACTCGGCTCCCAGAATCCAGTTGTTAGTTATGAGAGGTATAAATTGTTTGAATAAAGATTGTGTGAAAACATTTTTGTGCATTCATTTCGTTAGTAAAACCTGGTTTGCATTTATCGCCGTCTCGGGAATCATGTGGACTAGGCGCCTATCGCACCACACAGAATATTGTGTCTGGCTCGAACACCCAACACCTCTGAGCATGCATGAAAATGAACCCCATATACAGACAAATAAGTGACGTGGGCATAACGACAATGCAACTGGTTGGGGAAGGCTGCCAAGGTCTCGAACAGTACGAACCACGTTGCGTCACACAGGTAGCAGAGCAAAAGGCACATACATTACTTAAAGCAAAATGTCAAACAAAAATACTGAGAGAGAGGCTATGAGATGGATGATAGGACTAATGAACGGAGGAAATTAGGGACAACATATTTTTATTTTTAAAAGTGTGGTAAGATCTGAAATGGAAAGGGGTGGGGCAGTCTGCTGAAGGGTTGTGGAATGGTGCTTCCATATGCGAAAAAAGTAAGATAAAAACGGAAAGCACACAAAAATAAGCTATCAATCAAATTATTACATACACAGATTTGTTTGCAGATGGAAAAATCTGAAGTCAAAGCCTGCAACACCCTCGTGTACTTAAATAAGGGATAAATTCCATACATTTAGCAGTAGTTTTTTTCACAAATACAAATTATACAGTGATAACATCAATTAGTACTTCGGATTCGGAAGCACTCTAAGGTAATACTAATGATCAGACGACAGATGTTTTGCTTGGGGGCACAGACCATTAGGGCGTATTCAAGATGAAATACTTGTTCACCTCCTTTGTCCAATAGGCATAATGTTGTCCTATGCTTTCACTGCTCTTTTTTGCCTAACATTGCGACTATTTCATGTGAGATAGAAGCTTGCCCTTGGCTGTGTGTGAAGGAAGCTTGCTGTATCCGTTTGGTGTGCTTCCCAGTAATCACTGCTTTCTTCGACTCCTACTTGTAATGCTTGGCATGTGGAACTTTTGAACTTTGTTTAGATCTCTCTGCTTCCGGATATTTGTAAATTGTGTGCATTGCTGTTGTAATACACTTAATTTGAGGAAGTTAATGGGATTGTGGCTTAGGAGGGTAGATGTGCACCTACTCGGCATGCTGTTCAAGCCCCCCACCCCATTTAAAATATTTTTGAAAAAGTCTGTAAGCCTAGCGCGAGTGAGCATTCATCACATGGTAAAAACCGCAGAGGTTATATAACGAGACACGTTTACGGTGAATGGTCCTTTAGTCCTTAACCTCACTGCTGAGACTGCAAACAAGTGGCAGTACTGCACTATTAAAAGTATAGAAGTCCGAGTGCTGCACATTAAGTAAAGTTGGTTTGCTGACATGTGCAGGCTCATCCCTTTCAATCCCAATAAAGAAAGTACAACTCTGCTCAATAAATGTGACCACCCCTGCTAAGAACGTCTGACACTGTTTCATCAAAAGTAAAGCCATCCTAATGAAAAGAGCTCCTTCCCGAGACGTGCAGATTCTAAAGTAGTAAGCCATGGTGAGGGAAAAGGAGCAGGGTGGACACCATCCACATTTGCACCAAGGCCCTTTAACCCTGCTAGCCCCAGTGCTTTTCAGGACAGTAGAAACTTGCGGACTTAGCTCAGAGCTGGCAAGACTGAATGGGCATCGATTTTTTTTAAATTTCTATTTTATTGCGTTTATTACGCGCAACAGCTACTCACAAAGGGTTTCCCGGCGCGAAAAATTTGTAAAGAGATCATAATACTGATAGTACGCGGTCTAGATGTTAAATAGCCCGGTTTTTAGGCTTTTGCGAAATCTGCCGTAGTTGTCTTCCAGACGAATTGCAATGGGCATTGAGTTCCACAGCGTAGGGCCTTGATAGCAAAAAGATTTCCCTCCCACGCGGGAAAGCTAATCTGATTCTGATTCTGCAGGTTTGATACAATTCTATGCAAATACCGACAAATCCAATTAGGCAGCATTGTTTGCTCAGTTGTTGGGAAAACTCCAAATTGTTGCCAGTTAAAACACTGCTGTACAGAATCCTGGCAAAGCTGACACTGTCGGCGGGCTTGCTAGGAAACCACGTCATTTCTTAAAATTCTCAGGGTGCATCTCTAGAAAGAAATAATTTGTTAGGAAGTTACTTTTGTATTACCCCTTTGCGAGAGGAAAAAACAACCCCTGATCTCTTTGGTTTACAATAGGATAATTAATCAGGAAGTTGATCTTTTGGAGAAGAGGGATCATAACGATGATGAGAAAAATATAACGTGGATTATTATCATAAAATAAAGTGGATATTCTCATATAGCACTACCATTGGGCTTCTATTTGATTATGTTTTGATTGCTCCTACACACTCCACGAACAAGTGTTTCTACTACCTTCATAGTTCCCAATAAGATGGAACCTGAAGTAGGAAGCCTGAGAAAAAGCCTGCCAGGATGCAGACCTAGAGTCCTGAAGTTACAGCTAAGGCTCTACAAAAGGCATGTTGTCCCACTGGGCCTTAAAACACGCTCACTTTTATGTCAATCTTACCTTTGGTCCTGCTGCAGAAATGATAATTTGGCCTGGAGGCTGGATCCAGGGCTCTCCATCCACTTGCACAGCGATAGGCTTCAGCAGAGTTACGCGAAAGTATGACCCCTGAGCGATGCGGATGCCTGAACGCAGCCCGCTTTGCACTTGACCCTGCAACAAAACACAACAGATAACATTTACATTCATAGTTTACAAAACCAGGAACATGTTAGACTTATCACAAGATATCTATTTCTCAGTATCCTACAAACAAAAATGCCTAATATTCAATGTTCACTTAAGTGAGCCAACACCATAAAATGTGATGATGGAGAAAGTGATGGGAAAAGTGATCTACAAGTGCGCTGTACACATTTCTGTACCAACAATTTACTTTAATGCATAGTCTGATTCACATGTTTCTAAAATCAGTTGGCAGCATCACTACTCTGGTTGGCCACTGCCCATTTCTATGTTGCTTTTCTCCAAATCTTTATGGCTTGCGAAGTGTCAGGCATTAATTCTTCCACCATAGATGCTTCTGCTCTTAACGGACTCCAAAGTACATATTAGCCATTCAGAAATAATGTTTTTGGCTAAATGTGCTTCTCTATTAAAAAAATATATATTTTGGCATGGTAACGCCCGAATACCACTGTAAAACTGCCATTCAGGTATCGCCACTTTTACTGAGTTGATGGGCTTCAAAAGTTGCCCCTCCTTTTCTCCAAAACATCCCGGACAAGACCGCAGAGAGTCCATATAAAGTTGGTTTATTAGAAATGATCAACTGTTACTTTTCCAGTGTGTTTTACATTCTATGATTGCTCATAGAATTCTTACAAATGTTGTGTGGTACAAGCACCCCTTAAAATCTGTCTCTCAAGTGTCTGCCAATATTCCAGTCCACCACCCTTAAAATGCTGCACCATTGGTCACCAAACTTCCTAAATGCTCTTTGAAGAAAAATCATAGTAATGAAAAAGTGAGAATTAAAAATATTAGATTTGCTTACAAATCTTACCATATTGTGTTATTTTATTTTATCATAGTCATGGTGGGAAGCACAATTCCACTACCCCATTTTTATGTTGCTATAATTAATGGTTACCATGCCCCCCAAGAACATATACTTCTGCTTCCAGGTCGGATTCTGCACATAGCTGTGAAATGTGCACTATACTCTTTATCTGCAGACAAAGAAATATTGCAGGTAACTTATCTCAGTCGGCCAAACACCTAAGACCAATGCCTACCTTCTTAGCACTAACTTCAACGCAAACCTAAAGGGACATTTGAGGCGTAGCTACCAAAGGTTTCACTCTGACAGAACCTTACTGAAAATTGGCGGCCCCAAGCATAGGCTAAGCATTCGGTCTCCTCCTCTACACTGCCCTCGCTAGCACTCCTAGGCTGTCATTTTGCAGTACTTTTAGCATATCACAAAATCGCCTTACCAAATGGAAACACCATGCTGAAATCTGGAAAAATAGCATAATCTTACCTTTGACACTGACCATGACTGATTTCCTTGCAGTGGGCAAGACAGGGTTTCATCCCCCATTAGTTCGAGGAGTGCAGAGCTACGTATGCCCTCGACCAGCTCCCATCTGTGAGTCCTTTTACAAGATGCTGAGTAGAAAAGCTGGCATGGAAGAGGGCAACATTCTTTTCTCAAAGAAATCCTCTAGTTTGTTCTGTGCTTAGGAATGATAGCCATTTGTGGGGGCGGAGCTTGCTGCAGCGCAAGATGGCCGCGTCGAGGAAGAACTCCGCGAGCTATCGGCGCCACTCTGATTATATCCTGGCAATCGGAATATTTAAAAGCCCACAAACACGCACCTAAGATGCCGCTGAATGCTGTGCGCCGGCAGTTGTAATCCTGCCTCGGGTGGCTGCCCTGAGGCCTCCGAGAGCCGTATTCAACCTGGGCCGCGGCGCGGGGCTGTGTTGGAGGCCGCGCGCCCGCTCCTCGTAGAGCGGGGGAGTGCCCCAGCTTCGCCACGCCCGATGTTGTGCTCCTGCCTGGCGGCCGGGGTAGTCCCTCCGCAATTACCGCTCATCTGCTGCGCCGGCCTCATCCAGTTCGGCGCGGGACCCTGTGCACCTAGGGACGCAGTGCCCTGCGAGGCCTCGTGTGTGCGGAGGGCCCGACCGGAGCAGCCCTGAGTGCCCCGGGAGACGGCGCGTCACCCCCTGACCTTGTGGACGTTGCCCTGAATCCAACTGCCCTGACTGATGACTCCCTGGATATCCCCCCTGGTGGCGAGGGGGAGGCCGCGCTGAGGACAGCTTCATTGTGTGCGGTAAGCGGGCCCCCTGGGAGCGCGTGGCCTTGGAATTGGCTTCTCCACCTGGGGTACGCCCCGCCATCTCTTTGCTACTTCTTGTGATCCTCGGGCGCCCTACCAGGCGACTACGGAGCGCGGACCAGATTGCAAAGGTGAAAAGGGAGGATCTCATAGATCACTGTGCATCTTTGTCACTGTCGGAGGGGTGGGGGCGGCCCTTAGCACTTTACCAGCTTTCAGCAACACGCCTACCTGCGCCAACTACTGTCTTCTCGCTTTGTCCGACCTGCTGTGGGTCCCCGCCCGACGGGGGCTCTGGCTGCTGCTAGGGGGCCTGTGTGGGGTGTGTCCCGCCTGGGGTGCGCAGTCTTTGCTCTCGGACGCCCTGGGCCTGGGGTGAGCTCTCACGCCGTGATCCCTCCCGAGGGGATTCGCTCGTTTGGCCCCCGGTGGCCTCCTGGATGGTTGCTAGCCCCTGGTGCAATCCGGCTGGAAGTGCCCATGGATTTGTGTCGTCCAACTCCTTTAAGACATATCAGTGACCTGGTTCCACCTTATTCTTCCACTTCAAACCTTCGTCATGGGTAGGGTAGATAGAACACAAACCCGTCTCCCGTTTGATGCGAAAAGTACTAAATCTAAGGAGGCAGACCGGGTGCCCTCAACGGATTCCGGCGCAGATCACCCAGAAGATGACCCCACTGAGGTCAAACAGATGTTTGCTACCGTCCAAAAAAGTCTACTGGCTATGGATGGGAAAATAGACTCACTGGTGGACCGAATAGACAGGATGTCAGAGCGCCTAGATAAACAAGCAGAGCGTACAGACATGGCCGAACGTAGGATCACCGAGGTCGAGGAGGCCCAGACTGAGGCAGACCTGGTGCAAAAACAGATGGCTAAAACCCTTGCTACCCTTAAGGATAAGGCAGAGGACTTGGAGGCCCGGTCTCGTCGCAGTAACGTACCTATTATGGTCCAGGGAATTGGGCGACCTCCGTTACGAAGGTTCGGCAATTTCGCTTTATCCTGACTTTACCGCCAAAGTCCAGGATGCTTGCCGTCTCTTCAAACCTCTTAAACGACAACTCCGGGACCATAACATCTCCTAGGCTATGTTGTATCCGGTGAAACTAAAGGTGAACCTGGATGGCTCTTCCCGCGTCTTCACGGACCCGAACACTCTGCAAAAAGCCATGAAGGACATACTCAAGAAATCTACGCTGGAGGCTGCGCGACAACACACGTCGGAGGTGGCGGAGGGCGCACAGGGAGGCTCCCTCGAAGACAATGACTAGACCAATTTGGCTGAGATGCCTCCACACTGTAAAGTATTGTCTTCTGTTTTTCTAATGCCCATATAATTGTTCTGTTGCCCTGTTGAAATGGTGGGTGTGTCTTCTATTTTGTTTAGATGGGCTCTTGAGTTGGTCGCCCGTGGGACTCTTTCTTCATATTCCAATTTAAATGTGGATATATCTTTGTTTCACTATGTGCAAAAGGAAGCTATTTAGGCACACACATTGCAGTCTTTCACTCGTTAATGCTTTTATGATATTTTGCCGATGGGTATGATGCATCACTGTGATTCTTGCTTATAGCAGGACACCCGCATGCCCGGCTCGGCTCAGTGGCTCCTCACTAATAAACGATTGCCTATATATGCATAATTGTGTATGGCTAGATGCCGGTGGCTGTTTGTAGTACTTCGGTAACATCCGCTCCGTGTGTTACACACATGGCTAGTTGCCAATTTATGCTAGAGGGGGGAGGAGGGGGGGTACGATCAGGCCGTGCCACGATTAGGGTGCCATGGCGTGGGTGGGGGAGGTAGAGCTTGTTGTGAATTATTGTTTGTTTTCATTGGATATTTCTATTTTTGTTTTTGAAATAATTTTCAGATACATACACAATGGTACACATGCCGTCACTATTGCACGATCTGATTATCAACCAGAGGCCCCTGGGATACTTTCTGACGTTACAGTCACAATACACTTCCCTAGGAGATGGAGTCCACAATAAGGCTTTTATCCTGGAACGTTAGAGGTCTCAATGACCAGCGTAAGACAAGGAAAGTTATGTCGTATCTCATCAGACACACTATAGATATCACTCTTTTACAGGAAACACATCTCCCGTTGACACAACTCTTGCAAACCCGAAACAAAATTTGTGGCACGATCCATGCTGCAGGTTTCACCTCGCATGCACGAGAGCTCCTCACTTGGATCAACCCCAAATCTCACCTCACACTCGAGGAATTGTACACCAACACCAACGGCAGGTATGTGGTGTCTAGATGTAAGGGGAGAGGTTTGGATTGCATATTAATTAATGTGTACGGTCCTAATCATGATTGCCCCCAGTTCTTCCACGACTTGCTCACACTTGCTCGACGTTTGCCTGACGTCCCTCAATTATGGGGAGGGGACTTTAATTGCACACTTATTTGTGACCTAGATAGGTCGGGGGCCCTGCGAGGCACCGTTCACAGGCAGCGGAGGCCCTTCTGGCCGCTCTGATGGACTTGTACCTCATAGATGCTTGGCGCACCCAGTCAGGTGTGACAGGTGGCTTTACACATTACTCGGCGCCCCACGATCTTCATACCCGTATAGATTATTGGTTCCTGGCAGGCTCCCTTCGGTAACAAATACGCGACTCTGAGGTGTTCCCGTGTACCTACTTGGATCACTCTCCTTTGTTACTTACACTAGCTACTTCTGCCAAGCCGCCCCCCGTTTACATGGCGCTTTCCCCCATAAGCGCTACTATATAAAGTCTTCAAGGCGGAAATGTTGGAAGCTATGGAGACTTTTTTTGCGACTAACTTGGGCCCGGCTCCTCATTTTTCTACCATTTGGGAGACCTCCAAGGTCTAAGTACGTGGGGTAGCCATATCTAAGCATTCGGGGGTTCTGAGATCAATTAGGGGGCGGCTAGCTCCCTTGGAGTAAAAGCTCTCGAACATAGAGAGAAATATGTGCACCTCTGAAGATCCTTTATTACAGACTGCACTTAAGGAAACACTCGAGGAATATCACATGGAGGCAGATAGAGAGGTCAAGCTGATGGGCAAATACGCTGTGGCGCAGGTGTACAGGAAGGGGAAGCAACCGAGTTCGACATTGGCGAACCTCATGAGAGGACGCAGTGACACCACTCAACCTATGCAACTAGACTCGGAGAACGGGGATACTGTTGTGGACTCGGATGGGGTGGCAGAACAATTTCGGCAGTTTTACGCTGATCTCTATAGAGCCCTGCTCTGCTCGACATCCACTGACCTGCTTGAGTACCTTGAATATATTAAGTTACCCTGACTGTTGGACGCACACAGAGAATACCTGATGCGCCCCCTCGAAGCATGGGAAATACATTCGGCTCTGTCCACCATGCGCTCAGGAAGCGCCCCGGGGCAGGACGGGCTCACTGTGGGATTTTATAAGGAGTTTAAGGACCTCCTGACCCCCCACTTACTCACTCTGTTTGAACAAATGGCTGAGGAAGGCATTATGCCCCCCTCGATGAGGGAGGCTCTCCTGGTTGTTCTACTGACACCTGGAACGCCCCCTAAACACTGCTCCTCGCACCGTGGGAGCCACGTTCTTACAGCCTAAAGGAACCGGACACATGCACCTTATATGTAGGCGGAAAAGCACTGCTGCATAGTCTGGGCAGCATAAATAAAGTCTAAAGTGGGAGTCCCTCATGCCAAAACCTGCGAACAAGTCTGCAAAACCAGGTGGAGTGCGGGGTGCCAGAGCACTGCGTGCTGAGTAACCTGAAGCAGAGGGTTAGCTGCATTGTATGGAATGAAGGATATGAAAGCGGTGAAGTGTCTAGAGGACACTGGACATGCTGGATAGTTTATGACAGACTGCACACTTTTCAGGTACCAGCAGCACTGAACCAGGGGGAGCGGGCAGTGAATGCGGACCGACTTAGGGGTTGGCAGAGTGACCCGGTGTCAGAGGGAACCCTATGAAAGCACAGGGTGAGGACATAAAACACTGGAGTGATATTATAACACCCCGGATTCATTTACAGTGAATGGCTAACGCGTGAGTGCGTAAAACTGGTGATAAGGTGTTGCTGACGGAGGAAGCTAGTGACAACCAGACCTGGTCTGAACAGCGTCGCAGACAGGTCAGCGCGAGAAAGGAGGAGCCACGTGAAGATACTCATCTCAGGTGCGCCAGCAACCCAGAACCCTACAGGAGTATATACACAGTACAGCGCCAGAGAACTCGCTCGCAGGCAGCGCTAGCTCATTGTCATTATGGGCAGAGGGGACAAGACACAATCTAAGGTGTCATTCGAACAGAAACGCTCTAAATCTCACGACGCCACTAGTACTGAGTCCTCGAGAATGCAGGCGCCACCGGAGGAAGACTCGGGTACGGACATACGTAGTATGCTTTAATCCATGGAAAAAAGCTTGCAGTGCGGGATAGCCTCTCTGGGCACGAAGATGGATGCTCTCTCCTACAGAATGGATAGACTGGCAGAACGGATGGACAAGCATGCAGAGAGACTGGACATGTCGGAAAGAAGACTCACCGAGGTGGAGGAGGCGCATACGACTTTGGATTCGGACCACAAGCAGCTTGGGAAAGTCCTACAAGTACTGCAGGATAAGACGGAAGACCTCGAAGCACGTTCCCCTCACTGTAACCTGCATATCACCGGCCTGCCAGGGACGACTCCCACTGGGAACATGGAGCAGTTTTTGAGAAATTACTGGTGACTCTTCTGGGAGATGGTGTCTTTTCTACGATGTTTGTAGTGGAACGGGCACATCGCTCTTTGGGCCCACGGCCACCCCCAGGTGCCCCACCACATCCAATTATTGCAAAGTTGCAAAACTACCGCTACAGGGATGTGGCGCTGCGTATAGCATGAGAGAAAAAAAATCTGCGATATGAAGGCTCGGACATATCACTCTACCCGGATTTATCAATGCGGGTGCAGGAAGCCCGCAGACACTTTGTTCCCTTGAAAAGGCAGCTCTGTGACCTGGGCATAGACTATGCAATGCTGTACCCGGAGAAACTCGGTAGTGAACAGGCAAGGTAAATCCCATATATTCACATACCCGAAGGCTCTACAGCAAGCATTAAAGGGGTGGTCTAAGGAGCACCGCAAGAACCCGGTCCAACTACAGGGCGAAGCTTCAGGCGGCTCATTGGACGAACAAGACTGATGCAGAAGGCCGATAGATGTATACAGAGTAAGATGGAGGGGGGAGGGAGGAGGGGGGAAGGAGCGGAGAAACGGGAGTCAACTAAACGGGCGCAATGGATAATATAACTACATGCCAGATAGTATGGGGAGGAAGGCCAACGATGGCGGAGTCGGACGGAAGGTCACTGCTTCATGGGCGGAATCAGCAAAAGGTGATTCAGGACACTTAAAGCCAAGTTAGCAGTACTGACACAAAGTAGATGAGGTGGGTCGCAGAGCCTGGATGGGGATGGAGAACAGTAGACGAAGTGGGCACGATGGCACATGTGCATAGGTCATGGATAGTTAAGGGTGGAATGCTGTGCGTAAGCTGGATCGACAATATTGGGGCGGGGCTACAGAAGAAACACTGATATTTTCACGATAGACGCTGATTGAGCGACCTCTGCCCACGAGTGCTAGCACCGAAATAGCTCATAGAGGAAGGGGGTTTTCAATGTGTAGTTGAGGGAGCTGGGTGGGGGGTTCACAGGGTACTGCGTGACCAATTTGGGGGTGGTCAGCTGTGAGAGGGGCGTTTGGGGGCGTGGTTATTAAGCAGAGGTTATTGGGGGAAGTTGTTTTGGTTTCTGTATGCAGTACACTCTATATATGCACAAAGCAAGCTGGGTTCTGATGTAGACGCTACAACTGTAGATGCCGACCCACACTTAGACCGAAGTACCGAAAACGGCGGACTCCATAAGCGTGCTGACATGGAATGTTAGAGGGCTGAATGACTTCCGCAAGCTGTGAAAAGTGCTGAGCTACTTGAACAGGCAGGGTGTGGATGTGGCCTTGCTGCAGGAGATGCAGCTCCCACAGACTAGCGCAATGTTACGCAGTAAAGGCTTGACTGGGAATGTTAACTCAGCGGGATCCACGACACATGCAAGGGGGGTGCTCACATGGGCAAACCCACAATCGTTTTTTCCGATTGAGCTACTGCTTGCAGATAACAAGGGGCGTTATGTGGCATCGAGGTGTCAGGGTCGGGGAATCGACTTGATTATTGTTAATGTGTACTGACCTAATTATGACTGCCCTGAGTTTTTTAAGACTATGTTGAGCATTCTGCAAAGATAGCACAACACACAATTTCTCTGGGGTGGCGACTTTAATTTGATAAGAGACCCTTATTTGGACAGATCGGCAGGCCCGATAAGGAGACCGGTGGCGGCGGCGAGAATGCTGGACAGCGTAATGACCTGTTTGGATTTAAGTGACGTGTGGAGGGAGCGCAATTCTGACAGGGGAGGGTACACACATTACTCGGCCTATCACAACATACATACCCGTATAGATTATTGGCTGGCCTATACGTCATTGATGGGCCGGATTCGCACTTGCAAGGTACTACCACGCACGCTCTCGGATCACTCTCCACTGCTGTTGGTCCTGGACACCCCCAAGAAAGCTTTGCCACTGTTTACATGGCGCGTTCCCCCATATTCACTGCTTGACCCACAATTCAGGGGAGAACTCGCGGAGGCAATAGAAACATATTTTGAGAGCACCATAGGGTCGGTGGATAGCTTCCAGAAAGTGTGGGAGGCCTTCAAGGTGTATATATAAGTGGTATAGCAATGTCTAAGCACTATGGGGTACTTAAGGCAATTAGGTAAAGGTTGAAAGACCTGGAGCAGAAGCTGAAGGTCCTGGAAGAGCGGAAATTAGCTGAGGGAGAGGCTGAACTGGAGGAGGAGATAAAGGTCCTGCTGGGTGAATATTATGAAGCAGCGGACAGCGAGGTACTACATATGGGCAAGTAATCTAAGGCGCGCACATATGGAGAAGGGGATAGGGCGGGCTCGGTACTCGCCCAGATTCTGAAAACGAAACGTGGGAAAACACTGATCACTAAGGTGAGATCAGCGGAGGAGACACCCTAACTGAAGAAAAAGACATAGCTGAGTGGTTTAGGCAATTTTATTCAGACTTATACACTTCCCGTTCGGAAGACATGGAGGAGGGAATACTAGACTACCTAGAACACATCAAGCTGCCATTCTTAACGAACACGCATAGAGAATTTCTAATGCTCCCTATCGATAAAAAAGGATGAAATTCTGGAGGCTCTGACGAGTATGAAATCTAATAGTGCCCCGGGGACAGATGGCCTCACAGTTAATTTAATTAAAAACCTTCATTGACTTACTCCTTCCCCACACTGCTGCGCTCTTTGACGACTTGTGTGTCACGGGTAGTTTGCCCCCGTCAATGAGAGAGGCGATATTGGTTGCAATTCCAAAGCCAGGGAAACCCCCAGTGGAGTGCAGTTCTTACCGCTCCCTCTAGCTGTTGAATGTCGACACCAAGATATTAGCTAAAATACTAGCTAACCGCCTAGCCCCCCTGTCTACAATACTGGTGGCCCCGGAACAGGGGGGATTTATCCCTAGCAGAAATCTCACATATAATATCCGAACTGTGTTTGGCGCCATGCAACACGTAAAGCAGGACACTAGGGCAGTGGCATGAAGGCATTGGATTCCCGACATATAGGATAGTGGTGTCAACCTATGCGGATGACACTTTGCTGTACGTGCGAGACCCCAAGAGTAACTGGTCAGCAGTACTTGAAGAAGTAGTGCACTTTGGTGCGTTGTCCGGCTTGAAAGTGAATTGGGAAAAGTCCATTGTGTTCCCGCTCACCCCAGTTACTACTGAATTTGACATGGAATTCCCGTTGCAATGGAACACGGATTCAGTCAGATATTGAGGAATACGATTGCATACAGAGTCAGAGATAGTCTTCAGGGAGAACTATGGAACTGCGATTAGTAAGCTGGCGGACGATATGGAGGCCTGGTGTAAACTCCTGCTGTCACTGATGGGCCGTGTCTCCATCACGAAGATGCTGGTACTGCCCAGGCTTTTATTCTTGTTTACGAACATACCAATAGTGCTGCCACATACCTTTTTTCATCGACTTAATCAATTAATGATAAAACTGGCATGGGCAGGTAAGCATGCAAGGGTACGGTGGCAGGTCCTCACATTGCCATATAACATAGGTGGTCTAGGTGCGCCAGACTTTGAATTATATTACTGTGCAGCACAGGGCGCCCACATGTACTCCTGGATTTATGGAGATCCGGGCACCCCCTTTTTCCGAATGGAAGCCCTGTTTGTCAAACCACTCCCGCTACCGGCCACAACACTGGAGGCAGTTGACTGCAGAACCGGGATTCTGGATTCCCTCAACTCTACACGCCATGCATGGCATTGTATCTTACAACATCAGGCGGGAGCATTGCTGTACTCCCCAGAGATGCCGATAGAATGGTCTCTCTGGTTAGCCCCTTGCAGAGATAGGGGATGTCATTAGCACGCTACACAAATTAAACATCAAAGTGGCGGGGGATCTATTTCATGAGGGGGTGGCTAAAGCTTGGGAACAAGTGGAAGGACGATCAGGTGCAGGCACTATGTTGCAGCACTTTCAGTTTTACAGAGTGCCCAGGGCTTTGTTGGACCTACTAGGAGAGGATCTAACTGAACCGCCGGATATCCCGGAACTCTCATATGTAATCAAAACTAAGACCCCCAGCAAGTTAGTCACCAACATATATAAAATTGCCATGACGCATAGGGCGCACCGATACACTGCAGCTAGGTTGGTGTGGCAAAGAGATTTGCAGATGACAATTGATGATGCAATGTGGCAGTATTGCTGCACAAACACTAAATGTAAATGTAAATGTATGTGTCTTGTAAAGCGCACTGCTGCTCTAGGGGTGTCTCACTGACTTATTCAATTTAAGTACGTTAACAGAGCATACTACATGCCAGAGCGATTGTGCAGGTATGGACTGCGTGAGGAAGCGACTTGCAAGAGGTGCCACGCCCCGTCAGCAGACTTCATGCACTTAGCTTGGCAATGCCCGGGAATATTTGCATATTGGGAAGACATATACAGAGAGTTGGTGAGAATAGTGGAGGTAGAGCTGACACTGGATCCCGCAGTGGCACTCCTGGGGTTCTCCAAAAATATACCCAAGGGAATAGGCAGATTGGTGGATATGGGCCTGCTAGTTGCACGAAGGGTAGTGGCATTGTGTTGGAGAGGGGCCCGTTACAAACGATAAAAAGATGGTCACACGATATGCTGTACTGCTGCACGCAAACGGAGAATTATAGTGAACTACTCCCCCCACGTATTCGCCCAAAGAACTTTTGGGGGCTATACATGGCACACTGGCTTAGTGGAGCAGGGGGGAGGGAGATGGTCAGATAACGTAGCCCAGTAAAAGTATGCACGCCCTGAAGCACAACAGCGTTTAGATAGTGGAACTTTGGACGCTGGGTGACTAGACCAGTGGGGAAGCTACACTCTTCCTCTCCGGGTGGACATAGCAAGAATGGAGGGGGGGGGGCCTGCACGGGATACGGGGCAAATGACCGGGAGCCGAGACGGATTATACCAGAGCTACCATGAATATGGATGGTTAAAGCTAGAAGTGTGCAGAGATAGGAGTGGGGTGACACGCCGTTAGGTACACGAAGTTATGACAAATAAGTAACATTGGAGTTGTGTGTGAGAAAGGTCGCTGCCTGCCCAGGTTGGGTTGTTGGCATTACAGCTGTGGAAACTAGTGGTTAACGGGGTACTTCCAACCCCTGCGAAGTAGAGATGTACTGTTGTGTGACTGTATATTATGTGTTTCTATGCAATAAAAACCTAAAAAAGATAAATAAATAAAAAAAAGATCTTCGCTAAAATCTTAGCTAATAGACTGAGCCCCCTCATGCCGACTCTTGTGGGCGCTGAGCAAGCTGGCTTTATACCAGGACGCTCACTTACACACAACTTACGCACTGTATTCTGAGCCATCCAGCATACTAAACCGGACACTAAGGCCGCCGCGATTTTCCTCAATGCTGAAAAAGCATTCGACTCTGTGGAGTGGAACTTTATGTTATTGACCCTGGAGAGAATGGGGCTGGGTGGAGTCTTTGTGCGTCTGATCAACACATTATACGCAGACCAGAGAGCCCGAGTGCGGGTGGGAGATGTAGTCACGGTCCCACTGCAGGTACCAGACAGGGATACCCTCTCTCCCCGTTATTGTATGCATTGGTGGCGGAACCGCTGGCCTGTGCAATGCGTGAATATCACAGCCACAGAGGGATTTGATACCCAGGGTACAACCTCATTATATGGGCATACGCGGATGACATGCTGCAATATATTCGTGACCCTGCTCAAAATGCATCTCCTGTCCTCCGGAAGTGGTGCGGTTTGGTGAATGCTCTGGGCTGAAAGTGAATTGGGATAAATCAGTTATATTCCCTCTCACCCCGGCAACGCTTCCTGACAAATTAGATTTCCCCCCTACAGTGGGTCACTGACCCGGTACGCTATCTGGGTATTCAGGTCTATACAGACCCGGTCCAGGTTTTCCGAGAAAATTATGGTTGGGCTATTAGTAAGCTCGAGGAGGATATTGCGAGGTGGATCTGCCTTCCTCTCCCTTTTGGGCAGAATATCCCTCATAAAAATGGTGGTCCTTCCCAGATTTTTATTCCTGTTTCTTAATATTTCGATGGTATTACCCGCGCAGTTTTTTAAAACTCTTCGGACACTGCTGATTAGGCTGACCTGGCCTGACAAACAACTGCGGGCCAGTTGGAACGTTCTCACTCTACCATACTCAATTGGAGGCCTTGGTGCTCCCGACTTTGACTTATACTATTGAGCGGCCCAGGCCTCGCATTCATATTACTGGTTACACCAACAGATACCCCCTCCCCATCTGCTCATAGAGCGACTATCTACAACCCCCACCCCCTTGGCTACGGCACTGTTCCATGCCCCGCGTCGCACAACAGGTGTCTTGGATTCAATCAACGCCACTACGCATGCTTGGCATAACCTTCTTAATCGTCACACGCTTTCAATTTTATACTCCCTAGCTACCCCGATTGCTTGGTGTGAATGGCTGCCGACGCTCACTGCACCAGAAATAATTAGTGAATTACATTCCCTGGGTCTGGATACTATTGGGGATTTCTTTGAGGATGGGGCCGGTAGAGATGCTGACAGTTTGTTACAGATCGATTGCCCGCCGTCTGTTTTAACCACCTTCCATTACTTCAGAGCCCGCAGTGCTCTGCGAGAATTGCTTGGAGAGGAATTGCAGGAACGCCCAGAGGTGCACTCCTTCACTACTTTGGTTCGAGCTAGTTCCCCGAAGCGACTGGTTTCCCTAATCTATTATAGAACCGTAGAGCTGCGGCCTTACACGTACACAAAAGCTAGGCTTGAATGGCAGGCTGACCTAGATATCATGATAGATGACACCATGTGGACATATTGTTGTGAGGCTACCAAGCGAATCTCTCTCAATGGTCGGCACCGCCTTATACAATTTAAATTCATTAATAGGATATACCACACACCAGTGCGATTGTGCAGGTTTGGGCTGCGAGAGACAGCTGACTGTGAGAGGTGTGGGATGCGGGAGGCTGATTTTATACATCTCACCTGGTTGTGCCCCACTATATCGACCTTCTGGCTACAGGTCTTTGCCGAAATAAGTGCAGTCAAACAAGAAACCCTCAGCTCTAATCCGATATTAGTTCTGCTTGGCTATTCAAAGAAACTGCAAAAACCAATCAGGCATTTGGTTGATATGGCCCTGTTAATCGCTAAGCGCGTCCTTGCAATGCACTGGTCGTGTGGTCCCCCTCCCACCTTGGCACAATGGTCCAGAGACATGTTGTTCTGCAATGCCCAAACTGAAGTGTATAGTGAATTGTTGCCTCCCAGGAATTGCCCTAAAAACCTTTGGAGTCTGTACACCACTTATATGAGATCGCGAGCTCGAGAGACTCCTTCTCCACCTGCCACTACGAGGTGGGCTGGTCAGTCAGAATGACCCCTCCTGGAATCATGGCACCAGTGGCAGGCTAGAGGCCTGGATTTGGGATGATGTGTTCTCATTATTCAAATGTCTGTTTAATTTTCTCCTTTTTTCTATATAGTTTCAACTCATTGGGATGCTACATGCTTAACCCCTTCCGCGCTCATGACGAGCTCAGCTCGTCATGAGTTACGACGCTCGAACGCTCATGACGAGCTGAGCTCGTCATGTAACGCAGCTTTTAAAAAAACGCAGCGCACAGCGGGAAAACCGCTAGCGCGCATGCGGTTAATGTTGATTTTTGTCATCATTGTCTGTTATTATTGCATCAGACTGGATTTACTATGGTAGCATTGTGTACTTTTATTTCACAAGTTCTGAGAGATATCGTATGTGTTTATGATTTTTCTTTTGTGTTGTATTAATGAAAAAGGAAAATAAAATAAAAAAAAGGAATGATAGCCATTTGTTATTAATCTATGACCTTTCTTTAGAGTTTGATGTGCTATTTTAATATGCTTCATTTTCTCCTCATGAAGCATAATCAGTGACTGTAATTAAAATACAAGATTTAAAGTATTACCAGATCGCTGATCATCCTCAGACACTCATTTGTGATGTGAAATTACGTGAGTCTGACGTAAACACTCCACCTTCTGTTCCACTCCATCAGTGTTCGTCTTCTGCTCATAATCCATCTCGACCACCCTCCCCAATGATTCAATTCCCTTCATCAGGACCATGGGCTATTGAGGGGCGTGGTATGGAGAGGATGACTCTGACGGGTGAACCCCTTAAGATTGCCCTGCTTCTCCAACTCATCCTTGCAGTCTACACATGGACAGGTTATTTACTCTCTTTGTAGGTGTAAAATAGTCAGAAGGAGTAATGTACTAAGACTTCCGAAATAGAATGAACAATTTACTGTCTGGTAATACAGCAGTCAGTATGGACTATAGAATGCAACAAGACTGAGGGCCTTGGGATTTACTTTTTTTAGCCACGTTACTTTATCAACATACTAGAAGGCTTATGCTTCGCATGATGTCCAGGGGTGCTGCCTCCTCTAAAGCCTGCGTCCGAGTGCAGTGTACTGTCACACCTAAACAGCACAGAAGCCACCGGAAGTAACAGCACAGAATTTAATAGCATAGGAGGTCACACATACACCAGCATGCGGTCTTAAAACACAAAATAGTCACAGGCCTTAACTAACGCCCAATCCCACTTTTAATGAGCGAGGTGAGTGTAAATGAGGAAGAAACTGACATAGCTGGCCCAATGTAAACCAGCAAAATAAAGGGCTTCTATCAGGTTAACTAATGATTCGGAAGATTTCAGGCTGCCATGCATAGATCTCCCACAGCCAGCAGAGTTCATACAATGCAGTTCAACGTAACCTACATCCTAAAGGAAGAGCCATTAGGTACACCCCAGACAGGGGAGGTTTCTCTACTAGGGTTCCGCTTACCCGATTTCTAGGTCTTTAAAAAGGTTATCCCTTAACTTTGCAATTCTTGTGAGATTAGGTGCCAGGCTGCTTCACACTCGCTTGGAGAAAGGACAGGCATCCAAGCATAAATAAACCCTCAGTGCACATGTGCAAGATTCTTTTAAGTAGGGCTTAACTTTTTGCAGCCCTTAATTTTCATAATAAAGATGTCCCAGCAGTGACATAGCCTGCAACAATGAAATTCTTTCCCACACTGCGCAATGAAGCCCTTCATAATGATGTGGGGGCTCTCACGTCACTCATCACAGAGGATCCTCCGTGCTGCAGCAGTCCCTCGTAAGAGCAAGCTGGTAGTAGTGCTCCCTGTCAGGGAATAACCGCACATCAAAACATAAACAAATATAAGCTAAACATGTATTGAGGGCACACTTGAGTCAAGATTGCTGTACATACAGCGGGGGTGCTCTAGAGACCAGTGCCACTCACTACCAGAGAATGACAAGAGCTGATCAAAGCGAACTGCTGCGACAAATATCAAAATGAGAAGGTCAGCGAAGCACACCCCAATTGCAAACGTATAAAATCTTGACAGTCTCAAGATTACATAATCAAGAAATTAACCTGTGTTATATAAATACAAGATATAATCAATGACATAGACAAATTTCAAATTTCATCAGAACAGGATGACCAAATCAGGATTTTTGTGCGTGTAGTTTTCTTTATTCGTGGTTCATATTCAAACGTGAGATGTAGCCAACACGTGTTTCGTCTGTACAAAGTTGGTACTCGGACTTTCTCAAGGCTGTAGACACAGACAATATAAACATAAATCTAACAGATAGTGGCAACAAGTTCAACAAAACAAGTTCAATGGTCACGATACATGATCAAATAACCAGTTAAAAAAGAAAAAGGGGGGGGGGGACACTGAGATTAAGTGTGAAAAAGAAAAATTGGATGTGATAAAGAAGCTCCCGACAAGAGAGAAATATTAAAAGTGCATATAAGAGAGATGGTGTCAACAAGAGAAATGAATAGTCACCATCCACCAATAGACTCGCAAGGTATCCACGGAGGTCACATGAAACTCCCGGATATTGTGTTAAGCATAATAAAAAATATATAAAAGTAATACCACAAAGCACCTGGGTCACTAGATACCCAACATGCTTGAAATTCCATGGCATTGCTGTATTGAAAGATGATCCACGTGGGGGCGATAAGACCCTTGATCTAAGAAAACTTGAAGCACAGTGGCTTATCAAACTACGATCAGTGGATCAAGGTCTTAATACAGACAGAGAAATGCATGTCTTCTTACGAGACTAAAATTGATGTTTAAGGAGCTTATGTAGACTGTTATATCTACCTTACTGTCTCACTATGCATAGACATGACTTTGATTAAGGTGCTGTCAAAATGAATGCTTAACATGCCCCTATATAAATAAGAGTATATTGTCACCTTCTTCCATCTGTCTAAGTCGTCTTACCTTTGTATTGACCTAGGCCATCGTGTCATATATACATAGGGAATACTTTGAACGTTTAACTGTAAAGTATGATGCTAGATATGTTCTGCTGTACTGTTCTGTCATTTGGTCATACCAGTCTAGGTCTTTTCGTTACGTTATTGATGCCATCCATTGATAACTTTACTGCGGTCATAGACCATAAAAGCACAGATAAAATGTGTACATACACAAGATAAAATAAATAAATAATTAAAAATACATGGTTTAAAAATTATTAAACAGTAAGTTATCATGGGAGAGGTAGCAAACATCACAATTAATCACAATTCATTAAAGCGAGCCTTCTGTGCCACATACCATGTAAAAACCGTGAAACCGCAAACACAATAAGAGGGGAGGTGTCATATCTTAAAATTCTAACAGCTTGTACACATTGCCTTAGGCCGAGACTTCTGCATAACGGTACCAGCCAGCATCTCCTTATTGTACTATAGGCTGGGCAGAAGAATAGGATGTGAACTGTATCCTCTTTAATATTGTTGCAAACTGGGCAAGTTCCTTCCTTTCGTCCGTCCCATTTACAAGTGAAAGCCCCAATAGGTAAGCATCCATGTCTTAATTGTGTATAGAGTTTTCTTGCAAGGGGAGGCTGTATTAAGTCCAAAAACTCCTCCCTCTTGGACACGAGTTTTACCTGCAAAAATTCTGTGGACAGTCTGCCCAAAGTTGCCGAGCTATACAGGAGACTTAGGTTGTGATGTCTCAGGGAAGCCAAAAGCTCTATTCTTTTCACTTCCGGGCAGCTCTCCTCCGGGGTCTCCTATAATTGGGGCATACCAATTTGATGTACAAGGGTTTTAATGTGGGTTAGCCATGGAATATTCATGTTCTTCAACTGCCCCCAAACTGCGGGGAATTCAGCTCTATAATCCTCGAGCTCAGGTACTGTCCAAAGCCTTCTCCAATACAGGAGGGGTCGAGCAGCTAGTAGTTCTATGATGGACTCTAAACCTAAGTCTAATCTCAGGGGTATGAGCGGGGTGCTCTGGGGGAGGCCTACCAAGTTCCTCATAAAGGCCTGCTCCACCTGAAGAAGGCTTGGTGTGCTCATATGGCCCCAGAGTTCTGCACCGTAGGTCACAGCTGGTCTAGCTTGTGTCCCATAGATTTCAAGGGCTGGGGCAAGTGGCTTAAACAGGGTTGATCTCTGGAACTTGCCAATGCCCCCTACAATCTGCGACAATCTCATAGCTGATTTGGATACCTGTGGACCCCAACCGAAATCTTCAGTCAGGGTAACGCCCAGGTACACAAAAGTTCTCACCCTTTCCAGTGGGACACCATTTAATACAGGGTTAGGGCGTGTGCGCTTTGGGGGGTGAAAAATCATACATTTCTTCTTTGCGAGATTAATTTCCAATCCCCTCGAAGCGCAGAATGATACGAAACCGTCCAGGACCCTCTGGATACCTGATGATGTTCGAGACAACAACAGGGTGTCGTCTCCGAACATCAGAGCAGGCACCCGTCCAGTGGCCAACCGTGGAGCGTCACTGTTCTTGACATTGTCCAATTCACCCACCAGGCCATTTATATAAAGACTAAAGAGCGTAGGAGCCAGGGCACAGCCCTGACGTACGCCTCTGGTCACGGGGAAGTGGGCTGATAGTTCTCCGTTCTTCCCACATCTCACCTGGGCGTAATTCCCTACATGGAAACGCTTCAGGATGTCTAACAGATAAGGCGGGAGGTCTAGTTCTTTCAAGACCCTCCATAAACTCTCCCTGGGGACAAGGTCGAAAGCGGCCCGCAGGTCTACGAAGACAAGGTAGAGACTGCCACCCTCTACTCTTGCTGTCTTCCAGAAAAGGACCTGCAGCCTAAAAATGTGGTCCAGGGTCGAGATTCCAGCTCTAAAGCCGGCCTGAAGGGTAGTCAATACTTTAATAATCCACATTTGTTAAGCGCACAATTATGCTCCTCCATCCACCCCAACAATCTATCCAGGAGGACTCGGCCCATTAACTTCTGCGAAGTATCCAAGAGACTAATTGGACGATAATTTGATGGTACTAAAGGGCAGCCCTTCTTAAAAATTGGGACAATCTCGACCCCTACACAGGTGTCCGGTAACTTAGCTCCCCAAAGGACCGCATTAAATAAAACAGCCAAGTACGGCGCCCAGATTTTTGGCTGGGAGCGGAAAAGATCTCCAGGTAATCTATCAAGGCCTGGGGCTTTGTTAGGTAGCTGCCTAGCGATTGCCATTTCCACCTCTTTGACTGAGATACTCTCTATGTCTCCAGGGTCAACCCTCGCCCTTGCGTCCCACTGACCTATCGGATAGCCCAAGTCCGAGGCCCCCCGCAGTCGATACTCGTGCGGGAAGTCTGGGGCTCGGGGCATCCGAAAGGCATCATCTGGCACCAAAATCTCTGCCTCACTAAAGTGTTCTCTGGTGTCAGTCTCAGGGCTAGTGTAAAGCACAGCAAAGTGTGCCTCCCAGACTGACTGAGCTATGTTTGGTAGGAAAGCCTCCCCTCCCTCTTTCACACCAGGGTTAACTATTGCCCAGAATAGTTTGGTATCTTTTGCAAGGAGGGCGCCTCTCAGTTCTTCCCACCTGGCTTCTTCCCACTCCCTCTTACCCCTAGTGAGCTCCTTTTTATACAGCAGTCTGGTTGCCCTGATATTCACTCTGTCTTTAGATTTGATTGCCGCAAGTAGCTCCTTTTTTAGTTTTTTGCATGCATCATCAAACCAGGGGTGAGATTTCGGGACACGCCTTTTAGTTCCACTTACAGGGTAGAACACGTCCCCCAATGCTTTCACTAGCTGCCTGATACCTGCAGGATGAGTCACCCATCTGGGTTATAAGTGGAATTACAAGTTGGTAAATTTTTGTTAGCCGAGATGGCGAGTCTGCTAGGTGGGGCCATTTAACCCTCCTTCTATTGTTAGCCAGCATGAGGGGAGGTACCATCGCGGCGGGTTTGGGTTCAGGGTTAGTTAGGCCAAAGGACCTCGGCTTAAGAGTTAAGACCAGGGCATTGTGGTCGCTATCATGTCTTTGTACGACCCTAAATTCCTTTAGTTTGTCCCAATTCTTAGCATCCACCATGAAGTAGTCAATGATGGATGTTTGGCCTACTCGGTTGAACGTGGCTGTGGCTGGGCAATCAGGATTCAATCTCCCATTGCACGCCGCAGAGACGTTTCAAGGAAGAAGGATTTTATTTGAAGAGCTAGAGGGGTCCATGCCCTGACTGGAGTCGTATTGGGCTCTGGAATATGCCAAAGTGCGTCAACTTTGTCTTGCTCTCCCAACTCCAGGCTACCCAGTGGCTCGAATTTACAATTAAAGTCTCCCCCAAGAATTATTGACATAGAGGGGTCTAACCCCTGAATGAAGGAGTTCAGGGCTTTAAATGTGTCAGATTCTTGCCCATTCCTGCATGGCCTCGAGTAAATATTTATTATTGCTACATTGGGTTTGCTTGCAGGTTTTAATAAGACACACTGTATATCCAGGGAATTTGTTTGTATTTGGGTCGCCTGGGTACCCAGGTGGGTGCCTATCCAAATTGATAACCCACCCGATGGACGGCCTCTTCCTGTAGACACTGCCAAGATGTCAAATGTTGCGAAAGTCGAGCTGGTGCTCTCTTCCAGTGCCCAGGTCTCTTGCATGAGGCATATATCATGTGTTGCCATGAAGGCGGCCCACTCTGGAGTTAGTTGCTTGTTTTTTAGCCCGGCTATATTCCATGAGATCAACTTTAGGCATCCTTCTTGTGGATTTTCGGAGCCCTCTCCTTCCCCATTCCCACCACCACTAGTCCCCATCCTCTCTGGGGAATCACTCGTTAGGTCCTCCCTATCAGTAGGTAGTGAAACGTTTTCCTCTATTACCCCAGCCCTTCTAGGAACTTTGTTAGTGGCTTGTGAAGAAGAATTTTCCCTTAAACTGAGTCAATCCACCTCTTCTAGAACACTAAACCTATTCCAATGTGGCTGCAGTGGGAATAGGGGACCATATGGGGACATACCCTCCCTCGATGCCCCTCCATAAGGTGTTCTCTGTGGTGGAGGATTGCGTACCCTGTTATAGTGTACCCCTCTGTGAAGGGAAGGCTCCAGGCTAGGGGTGGGGTAAAAGTATGAGAGGTGCAGTGAGCATATTTGTGTATTTGTTTTAGTGAATGGGGCATTGTAGATATACTCTACGGCTGAGACATCCCTGAAATTCAGAATTATGACATCCCCAGCTATAGTTTTTGGGCCCCTCCCAATCCATGCTACTCTTCTGGCAGACATGATTACGCCTGAAACATTCAGTGGCAAGGGTCTATTAGTTACAAGCGGCTATTCTTTCCCAAACAAGATTGGGGCTACAAAGAGCGGTCGCCGCATTCACTGATTTTATGCATGAAAGGGGCCTGAAAGTGAACATCGGGAAGACCTTCTCTATGGCATGTAGTAAGGGAAGAAAGAAAATTCCATGTCCCATATTCATTAAGGACCAAAGACTGGAGACAGTTGACAATTTCACGTACTTGGGTATATGTATCCATAGGAAGGTGACATGGCAGTCTGCTGTCAAAGCAAGGAAACTTGCTCTTGTTAGAGCAATTGGGGGGCTTCGTGATTTTGCAAGCAAAATAGGAGGGAGGCCAGTAAAACAGCTTATTATGATATACAAAGCTAAATGTGTTTCAACAGCAATTTATGGGGCCGGCCTGTGGGGTACTGACAATAACATCTTATCAATCCAAATAGTGGAAAATAATTTCCTAAGGTATTTGCTAGCGACACCAAAAGCAACATCGGTCTATATGATTCACATAGAGCTAGGCCTACCATTTATCACAGACTTAATTAAAGTCGAACCACCCCTTTTGTGGCATAAAATCTGGACCACCTCTGAGACTGCTCTAAATCGTGAAATAATAATGGATATTTTTAATTTGGAGGGAGGAAAACATACGAAATGGTTAGCATATGTAAAAAAGGTCTTTCATGACATAGGTCGGCCAGAGTATTATACCGACCCAACGACATTGGAGCACATTTCAAGGAAAAACCTGAGAAAGATCCTATTGGATCACCTGGAAGCCAAAAGGTGGGATACTCAACAACTAAATAAAACAATCCAGGTTTATCAAAGGATTACCCTGAATAAGGGGCTACAACTATATCTCTCTACTGACTTTTCCTGTTTTACCAGAATGCTGCTCACTAGATTTAGACTGGGCTCCTTTTTTCGTATTATAACATTTCCTTCATGCAATGATTGGTCTCGAAATTTGGGCCTCTGCCCTTGTGATAACACCTCTGTCCAATCAAATATTCATTCTATTTTATTTTGTACCTACTATGTGATCCCCAGGAAATCTTTATTAAGACCGTTACTGAAGGGATGGGGACTGAGGTCTTGCAGAGATGCGTTCGAGCGCTTACAAGAGTTGGAGGATAGGGATGTCATACGTATAATGGAACACTTTTTAAAATTGTTACTTAAATTCAGGAACTCGCTAGAAGGGTCTATGTGATTTCGCAGTTTGATAAGACACCCATCTATTTTAGTCCTTCTCTTGACACCTTGGTTTTACTAAACATTTTAAATGAAAATGTCTTTTTAAATTCTATATTTTTAATGATAATCATTTTCTAATTGTAAAGTCATCTTTTTTTTAACAAATGTTATGAATGCTTTTATGATATCCATTGTGAATATCGAATAAAGCTTATTTTGATTTGATTTAGTCACAAGCCATTGGATACATTTGTTTTTTAACTCTGACTCCCTTTCTCTTTTCCCTTCACTTAGGGGTGGTACTCCAGCAAGTATGACCACATATGGTTGGGCTTCAGGGGGTAAGTGAATCGATGGTAACTGATTAGAGATAACTCTAGGTGTTGTGTTTCTATCTAGTGTTTCACTAGTTTTACTCCCTGTTTCGCCCGTTTTTGCCTTTACTGTGGCTTTATCTCTATCATTTTTCAAATTGGCCCCTATTTGATGGGTGTGACTCTGAGAATTAGAGCTGGACATAGCCTGTGGTGTAGCATGTGTCACCTTTTGAGCAGTTGGTATGGCTCCTACATTGGAGGTCTGTGCTAAAGGGTTTTTATTTTCAGATACACTAGCACTATGGTTGTTTTGGAGTAAAGCATCACTAGCAGGAGCTATCAGATTTCTCGGCTGTTTGGCAGTCACTGTTGTTCCTGTCCCCCTGGAGTTTATAGTAGAAATAAGTTTGTCAAGTTTTGACACTAAGGGTTTGGATAGCTATGGCCCGTTCCAAGGATGCTTGTAAATCAGCAACCATATTGGTGACCCAACATGGCACTCCCAGTGTTGGACATGGTGGATTAGAAGTCGGGGTCACCAAGTCATGGTTTGCTGGTTTGTTATTGCTAGTTTTTTTAGAACTGATATCTTTCTTCTTACTAGGGCATGTTTTTCGTGCCTCAGGCCTTTTCTCCAAAGAGGGGAAGGTTGGGATGATTGGGGAACCCTGAACAGTAATAGGAGTCTCCACAGGCAATTGGCTACAGGGTAAGTCTACATATGACGATGACAAATGGGAACTAGCTTCTAAAACATCAGTCACAATGATTGAAATGTCCCCTTCTTGGTTTGGAATACATAGTGTTGGTGTAATAGATAGCCTCCTCTCCGTGTTCACGATGGCATTAGCTACAACACCAATGGTTTGCTGCAGCATCTTGTCAATAGCAGTCAGAGTGGGTAGAGGCCGCGATTCTGCTGCATGCTGTCTGGTATGTGGGCGTGTGACTGGTGTCTTTTTTCCCCCCCTCGATTATTCATTTTACAAATGAAGGTATTTGATGTGGAAATGAATAATGGGGTGCACCAAAGTCCTGACTGGAGACAGTGAGAAGTTCCCCCTCACGTTGGACCAGTACTTTGTTTTACCAGTAGCAATAATTTGACCAAGGGGTGTATATCCAGAGGACCACAGTACCTTTCTAGATGATGCCTTGCCAGTTTCACTTCCTCGAGGG
This sequence comes from Lissotriton helveticus, assembly GCF_964261635.1. NCBI lineage: Eukaryota > Metazoa > Chordata > Amphibia > Caudata > Salamandridae > Lissotriton > Lissotriton helveticus. Next base: position 1,418,314,340 of record NC_136059.1, on the reverse strand, counting down.
ATGAGAAGGGGGTGGCCCGTCCCGTCCCCAGCCGTTCCCGGACGGCCACACACGGCCCGCCCTCTGCCCGGGCTCCGCCCGGCACCGCCCACGCGCGTCCACGAGGCGGAGGGAGCCTCCTCCTTATCAGCGCCTCCGGGCGCGTGGTGGCAGGAAGTGGATGGGCGGAGGGTCGCTCAGCCTGCTGGGAGCTGTAGTTCCTCCCCACAGCGGCCGTGCAGATGGCGAGCACCGGCGGCGGGAGGAACAATCAGCGTGAGGGGCCCAACAGCAAGAGCGGCAGCGGCAGCTTTCCCCCTGGCTCCGTGCCTCTCGTAAGTCCTGGAAAATGTTTTTCAGAGGCAGTCAATCCTGCTGCAGAATACCGAAGCTTTTCGTAACTTTCGCAAAAGACTTTCGCAAAAGACTTCTTAGTTATTACTAAGCCCCTTTAACACTTTAACACTCTTGACACTAAGAGCAATGCGGGAAGCAGAGCATACTGGATATTGTAGTCCTAGCCCCAAGGGCGGGATAATGCCTCCGCTCGAACTTGCAGGAATCGGCACTTCCTCTGGTTCACAGTACCTGACAATGCCTGACAATATCACAACGAAAGAACGGCTAATTTGAAAAGTATTTTCACAGTTTATTCAGAGTTTTGCGAGTTCAGGGGCCCTTAGCAGGAGTGCCGCTTTCTTGAACCTCCCGCTGCCCATACCCTGAGCCTTCCGCCTTAAGCGCTGGTTATGTGGCTGGAAAAGACTCACCCACCACCGCCGCTGCTGGGAATCAATGTAGCAGAGGCAGGAGCTACGGTCTTTCGGCAGGGTGCAGGTCCGCAGAACTCAGGCTGGGCACGGGCTCAATCTCCGTAAAAGATTTATCGCCGCACTTCACTGTCTCAGACCTCCTCAGCCATGAACTATCGCCGCCACTCTAAAGCTCCGAAAACGGCTCCGAAAACGCCGGATTAATGAAGAAGCCATTGATGCTATATAACATGAAAAATGATCCAAATGTAATGCATTTTGTGATAAATCTGTCAACATTACTCCCAATTAGTATTGGAATGTCTACTACAAAAAATCCATATCATGTTTTGTACAGTATTCTCCTGGAAATAGTGTAGTTGGATTCTGTTCTGATCTTTTATATTGCTTATCTCCCTACTATCCTGTGCTTCTTTTTTTGCAGATTACTAACATGCTACCCTGTATGCTGTCTATTAGGTTTTGTAACCAATTTTTCTTCTTGTATTACTGCTGGTTGTCTTTTATACAAGTGATTATTGATCGACCACTCTATGGAACTCTCATGATATAACAATAGTTTTTCATTTCCACTTGCACCTACACTTTGGTCAGTTTACTCGCGGGCTTTTCCTGAGCTACCTCTTTACTCTATTTCCTCGTACAACCCATTGATACACCGGTCCAATATGGCGGGTACCTGTTTTGTTAGCCCTTTTCAGTTTTTGTTGCGGGTCAGGTGATCTGACTCATCACGTGACCCGATACGGTGTGTGATCCCTATTTGAAGATGGCCGCCAGCCTCATTTGTTGCGAGCCGCGTTATCAAGCGTGGGGGACCAACCAGGCCGACATGATTATTCAATTGTTTGGATATACTATACCAGTCTCACGAACTTATATTGGGCACTAATATTTATGTATATACAAATTCTTTTTAGATTACGACGGACTGTGGCTCGTAAGCTCACCTGTATGCACGTATTTTGAATACCCGGGTGAATATTATTAGGTGCAACAGAAATAACTGGCTAGGATTAATTTATACTAGTGTTGATAGGTGAATAACTTACGCCCTTGCTTTCTCTTTTTTCTTTACTCGTGTTACCTAGGTCGCGTTCAACATTATTTTGCTTACATTGGGGACCTTATCACTTCGGACTTTATGTATGCACATTCTGTTTGTACAAAGGTGAGCTCTGATTCACAGATAGTGCCATTACATGCGTATTTAAATTTTTTGATATGGGGATGTTACCCTGTCTCTTACATCTCTTCAGGTTCACCTTGGAGCATTTGTATTTCGAGCCCTGAGGGGGTAATTACACTAGAGAAGGCTCTACATAATATAGGAGCCTTATCCCCGTCTCGTTTCTACGTCTGGTGAGCGTAACTTACATAATATGTCACATGTAGGGCGGTGTTTTTATGTATTCTCTCGGCCTCGATTGAAGTTTGTGGTGATTTTCTTATATTGAATTGACGCAATGAACTTTTTTATACTAGCATCGCAGGGGTCACATTATAGATTGGTTTATATCTGCTGATGCTCACTCATGCTCCCAAATAGACTGAGTTTGTGGTGACCCTTTTTTACTATTTTCATGCTATTAACTTTATTCGCATCTACGTCAGAGGGGCCATATTATATAATGTTCCACGTATGCTGATGCTCATGTATGTTCTTTAACAGATTTTACTTATGCCTCAATTATTATGTTTATCATGTTTTCATAAGTGTACGCTCATGTATGGTATGGTTTGCACTATTAAGCTCTAGATCTTTCTCTAAATTTATACGACAAGTTCAGTGGAACGAACTGGACCGTACTTGACATTAGGTGTTCCATGACTTACTTTCCCAATTGGTACTACTATAACACTACATGTTTTCTTGATACTTTTTTTGGTATTTATCAAGATATAGGCGCGATGACTCACATCAGCTTTATGGATTTTGATTCTCATTTATTTCTTAACAGTGCCATTTATCGTACCGTAAGGCTATACAGGCTCTCATATTGTATTGTTAATGTTAGGGCTTTTCTGCTTCAGTCCATCATACACTTCTGCAAGATTTGGTTCCCAATCCGTTTATCCTCAAATTACGTGACCTGTTTATGATATTCCTGACCGCCTTATTGGTGGGTTTTATCGATTTAAGTCTTCAATAGCTGCATGCCGCATATGTCTCACTTTTATAGAATCTTTTCTTACGGTCACGAACTATATGACAGTGTGTACGTGTCTGTTAGGTATCTAGTGACCCAGGTGCTTTGTGGTATTACTTTTATATATTTTTATTACGCTTAACACAATATCCTAGGAGTTTCATGTGACCTCCGTGGATACCTTGCGAGTCTATTGGTGGATGGTGACTATTCATTTCTCTTGTTGACACCATCTCTCTTATATGCACTTTTAATATTTCTCTCTTATCGGGAGCTTCTTTATCACATCCAATTTTTCTTTTTTACACTTAATCTCGGTGTTCCCTCCCCTTTTTCTTATAGTTTTTTAACTGTATCATGACCATTGAACTTGTTTTGTTGAACTTGTTGCCACTATCTGTTAGATTTATGTTTATATTGTCTGTGTCTACAGCCTTGAGAAAGTCTGAGTATCAACTTTGTACAGACGAAACACGTGTTGGCTACATCTCACGTTTGAATATGAACAACGAATAAAGAAAACTACACGCACAAAAATCGTGATTTGGTCATCTTGTTCTGATGAAATTTGAAATGTGTCTATGTCATTGATTATATCTTTATCTTATATTTATATAACAGGTTCATTTCTTGATTATATAATCTTGAGACTGTCAAGATTTTATACGTTTGCAATTGGGGTGTGCTTCGCTGACCTTCTCATTTTGATATCTGCAGCAGTCCATCTTCAACATTTACTTGAACGCGGACTGTCCGCTAGTGGGGGTATTTTGGCACAGTTGATCAATGTTAGGGATTCTTATGTTGTTGTGTTGGCCAACCTACCGCCTTAGCTCCTAATGGGACTGAATCCTTCGACCAATTAAAAAACAAGGTTCTCCATTAGCTTCAAAGAAATGCTGAATTTGTTGTCCCTGGCGACTGCGCACAATATTTTAATGTACTCTGCACCACTGTACTTTATGCCTCTCCACTCTTCTCTGCGCCATTGCATAAAAAAATGCACTCTAGGCCAACTACACTGCACTACTGCACTCTACACCATTATGCTATGCAACACTTCACGCCACTGCACTCTACACTTTGAACTGTCACTACACTCTATGCCATAATATTTCACTCTGCACCACTGTACTCCACGCCAATGCACTCCACACCAATGCATCTACGCCACTCTTGTATACAGCACTGCACTCTACGACAGTCTGCCCTCTTTGCAACTCTACGCACTACACTTGACACCACTGTAATCTGCATGACTCCACTATATGCAACTGCACTCTACCCTGCACCACAACATTGCACTCGGTCACTTTACTCTGCACAACTCTACACCAATACACTCTATCCCACTCTGCACCAGTGCACTCTACTACTCTAATCTCAAACACTGCACTTTCCGCCACTGAACTCTATGTCACTCTACTCTGCACCACTCCACACCAATGCACTCTATGCCACTACACTCTACGCTACTCTAATCTGTGCACCATTGCACTCTTCCCCATTTCACTCTACGACTCTACTATATGCCATGCACTCCATCCCACTCTACTTTGTACCACTGCACTATTTTCTATTGCACTCTACGCTACTCCAGTCTAGGCCATTCCACTCTACGCCACTTTATTCTGAGACACTGCACTTTATGCCACAATTCTACGCCTCTGCAGTCGACCCTGCAACACTCCACTCTTCCCTGCACCACTCCACACCACTTTACTCTACTCTGAAAGAATCTACTCTTAATCACTGCACTTTATGCCAATGCACTCAACATCACTTTATTCAAAACCAATGCATTCTACGCCACTCTACACCATTGTGCTCTACATCACTGTACTCTATGCCACTCTATTGTACTCTGTGTGAGAAGTTGGCCTGGTATATGATGCTCACTAGTTCTAGTGATCACCTTGTACCATGCCAAGCAATCCTTATGGTGGAGGTTGGAAAGTCAGCCTTGTCGGCAACCGGATTGGAGCAAACAGGCCTTGGCTAAAGCAAGCCACGCAGGAAGTGAGTCAAGCTTCTCACTCGGACCAGCAAGGTCAGAGCAGGTGCTCCTTTTCAGGGGAGCAGGGGCCAGTCTGGAGCAACCAGACCAGCGGTGTAGTTCGTCGTTTTCGTCGCCAAGATGGCCGCTAGCCACGTGGCAAGTGGCCGGGATGGCGCGTCGAGTGGCACAGTGCAAAAGGGCCCCTCGCAGATCATGGAGATGCTGGGGGGCTGATCTTCGGTGCAAGGGCTGCTCGAGGTTGGGGCTTCTCAAACCCCAAAGCACAGCGTCGAGAGTGCCTCGGGTGCTGCGCAGTCAGCTTCTCGGGGGTCTTTCAAGAGGTCCGGTCCCACGTCTATCGGTGCCTCCACGGGTCTCTTCTTTTCAGGGACTGTGGATCGGGCTGTGAGATGTCTGGGAGTCTGGGTCTTGTCGGGCTCTGGGCTCGGGCTCCGGCGGGAGGCGGCGGCAAAGCAGACGTCGAGTTGCTGGTTGGTGCCTGTATTCACAGGGTGGTCACTCCTTGGCCACAAGGGAGATTCTCTTGAGTCTTCTGTGCAGCAGAATGTCGAAGTCCAGTTTCTTCTGTATTTCAAGTCGAGTTCAGGATGATCTGAAGTCTCAGGACACAGCTCCTACTCTTATTCCAAATCTAGGGGCCGGATCACCTGCTAGGTCCCTCCTCTGGGTGGGACCAGGAAGGGGGGCGGTTACACCCCCTTTCCTTTGTCCAGTTTCGCGCCAGGACTGGGGCTGGAAAGCCCCAGCACCGGTTTGAACTGGCAAATGCACAGGGACACCTTGTGTGCCCCAGGCATGTCTGATTCTATTCAGCCCTGTCCTACCCAATACACAAAATCCTGTCTGGGGTGGTGCTAGCACCTCCCAAGGCAGGAAACCCTTTGTCCAAGCTGCCCTCGCTGGAAGGACTCCCAGCAGCAGGAGGTCAGACTTGTGTCTGTGGTGGCAGCATCCATTTTGTGATGCTGAGGCTCTGTTTAACTTTAACCGGGGTTCAGGTTAGGTACATGTCGTGTCCCTCTAGAAGGGTGGAATGCTACCTCCGTCCCCAGAACTGGCGAGGGGGTAGTATTCCAATTTGTATGACACCTTACTCGACATGTTTTGATAAAGCCAAACCAAAGTTAGCATTTAACCGCGAGGTTCATAATGCACTTAAGAGTATATGGTATGGCAGTATCATGAAACAGCTAAAGGACATGGTTCCGAAAGCTGCAGACAGGCTCAGCTCATGCCAGAGCACCATCTCACATATTTCCAAGCACTCTGCCTCCAGGATTGATGAGGCCTTCCATAGGAGTGGCTGATAGGAACATATGTGTCCATTTTGGATTAGGTATAGGCATACTACACCTAAGTAAGGGGTGATTACACCGACTTACCCCAGCTGAGTGATCAGCCAGTTGTGTCAAATATGGAGGCCAGGCCAGGGGTGGCACAATACGTGCTGCAGCCCCTGGTAGGCCTTGGAAGCACCTATGCCCTGGGTACCTGGGGTACACTGTTACAGGGGCCAATAAGGTGAACCAGTTCCAATTGTGTATGTACCTAAGGTACATGGAGTCCATTTTAAGGAGGGAGCAATTAGCCTGGGGCCCTGAATAGCAGGATCCCAGGCCAACTAAAGTCAAAAACCAGCTAAACACCAGGCAAAAAGTTTGGGGGTAACCATAGTCAGATATCCACCTTCCTACACAACCCCCCCCCCCCCCCAAACGAAAGGAGATAAGGCTATCCTTGACCAGGTAAGCCTATATTGCCTAAGTGGCCATATAAGGAAGTACCAGCACTGGCTTGGTTACCCCGTCTCATGGTCCACTAAGCAATCCCTCACCCTAAGGGTATCTGAGGGTCTCCACCATAGGGAACCTCTACCTGTGGTGTGTCTTGGCAAAGTTAAAGGCTGATGTTGAGATGGAGTACTGAAGTGAGATTCCTCTGTAGGACTCAGCTTCCTCCAATCACTTTCCACCATGTAGGCCTTTCTTTCTGTGACTGAGTTGCACTGTGCTCTCAGGGTCAACCTCTGGCTACCTAAAGCTGGAGGCTGGGTCCCCTTGGTTGGCTTACTGGAGGGACAGTTCAGGCTTGGGCCCTTTGGGTCCCAGGTTTGGCTGTGCCCAACAGAATCCATCTGTGGGAGGTCCCTAACTAACTTTAAGGGGGATCCCTCAGGAGTTTTTAAAGTTTTCACCTGGCTAGGGCTGCTAGCTTCGGTGCCCCTAATCTGTTGATGTGGGTGCTTTATTTGACAGGGGGCCCTTTGGGGCTCACTGTTCTTCTTGTCCTCTGCAGCCCTGGGCTGACTAAGGCAAGGTAGAGAGGGGCAGGATACCTGCTCCAGACTGGGTCCCACCTGAGAAGGGTCCACTGACATCAGAGGCTCTGTCAGGCAAGGCCTGACCACCTCTGGGGCAGTTCCTTAATCAGGGGTAAGATCAGTTCCCTGAGGAGGCTGATCCTTTCCTAAAGTCTGGTGGGAGGGAGATTTATCTTCCTCCTCAATGCTCTCTGTTTGTGTGGAGTGATCCATCTTTTCAGGCTTCACAACACATGTATCAGTTTGAGTTTGGGCTGTGGCCATCACAGCCCCACCACCCTTTTCAGGAGGAGACTCAGTTTGGGTATGGGCTGTTACCATCACAGCCCTGCTAATCTTTTCAGGAAGAATTTCTACTGAAGATGGGGATGAGATTTGCTCAGCCCTACCAACCTTTTCAGGAAGGACATCTTGTATTGGGGCTGAGGCCAGCACAGCCCCACTAACTTTCCATTTAGATTTACCATTCTAGAATGGGTTTCCTGTTCAACCTCAGCCCAGGCTGAGATTTCCAAATCCTTACCAAGTAGGCAATCTACAGGCAAGTTTGCTGACACTGCCACTCTCTTTGGGCCAGTGACACCTCCCCAGCTAAGATTGACTACTGCCATGGAATGTTTGGTTTCTATTCCATCAATGTTTGTCACCTGATATGTGGCATCAGGTAAAAGTTGCCTTGAGGGGACTAGACATTCAGCCACCATGGTGATGCTAGCCCCTGTGTCTCTAAAGGCCTCAACTTTCAAGCCATTGATGAGGGGCTCCTGTCTGTACTTGCTCAAAGTGTTTGGGCAAGCAGTGAAGTTGGCAAACCCCATGCCAGTTTCATAGACAAGAGTATCTGAGGTAGGGGACCTGGTTAGGCCAGAATCGACCTGTGTTCCAAAAGTAAATCCACCCAAATTCTTGGGGGTGCTCCCACCACCTGGGGGACCACTGCTAACAGTGGCAGGAGGTGTTGGAGCTTTACCTGGAGGTATATTTTCCGTATTGCAGTCCCTAGGGCAACTGGGGTCAGTTTTCCAATGGCCAGGCTTTTTAGGTTTTGCCTGGCGAAAGCTGCGCTCTGCGCAGCTTTTTCGCGCAGGCGAAAACCTAATGACTATAGTAGGGGAGACAGGAACGGCCCCCGTCTTTCATTGGCTAGCTCCATAAATGGAGGCTAGCCATTGGAAGACGGGCCTGTCCGTCAATGCCGGACCAGATTCGGGGGCGTTCCCGAGAATTTTTGGCTTTTGGCTACGTCACGCTACGTCAGCCAAAAGCCGGGAACGCCCCCGAATCTGGTCCGGCATTGCCGGCACCTACCTTCCTGCTCCTGTCTCACGCGGCGCCTGCCGCGTTGATTTCTCTTTTGCGGACCCAGGGGGTCTGGCCGCTCTGGGACCCCGGTTTCACATTTAGGAAACATCCCGGAGCCTGGTGGTCTCATTGGCGGCAGCAATAACGGCCTGAGGGAGACTTGGGGAGGGTTCAAGAATACGCTGCCTGAGCCCAACATGGCGGCATGAGGAGCTCGGCGAGCCGGACCGATCTGCGGGAAAGGGCATGAAGGTCAAACCAAGCTGCAGGGCTGCTGCCATTGGAATTTCGTGTCTTTAAGGGATGCCTTCGTGGTGTTGTGCTTTTTTGCTTCCGAGGCGAGCACTGTTGGATGTAACTGAAATCGTTACATTACCTTCTATTCTTTCCGTTCGCTGGAGGATTTTAACTCCCTTTAGCTGACAAGCATGCCTTTCATTGAATAGCAGAGGCATTCAAGTTTGTTACGCAGCGAGCCCCGGGGGAAGCAGGGCAGATGCAGGGGAGAGGGAAATGGAAGGCAGCCTCTGCTTGCACGAAATGTGGTTTTCAGCGCAGAGCGTTAGGTTCCCGCCCACCCTCCCGCTGTCTGTTGCCCCCCCTCCCGCTGTCTGTTGCCCCCCCTCCCGCTGTCTGTTGCCCCCCTCCCGCTGTCTGTTGCCCCCTCCAGCTGTCTGTTGCCCCCCTCCAGCTGCCTGTTGCCCCCCTCCAGCTGTCTGTTGCCCCCCTCCAGCTGTCCGTTGCCCCGCCTCCAGCTGTCCGTTGCCCCGCCTCCCGCTGTCCGTTGCCCCGCTGTCCATTGCCCCCCCTCCGCTGTCCGTTGCCCCCCCTCCGCTGTCCGTTCCCGCCCCTCCCGCTGTCCGTTCCCGCCTCCCCCTCCCGCTGTCCGTGTCCAAATATAATTTTAGGCAAAGCTCTGAAGTTAGGCCGGTTCAGTCGCCAACAGCTAATCCAGCTCTGTCCTCGATTTATTTTTTTCTCCACCTTCACGTCATTGGTCTACTTTTGTCATACTAAACTACAAGTCCCAGCGTGCTAAGCGGTTTGGTGAGCAACGCATTCTTCTCGAGTTACAAATCATGCTCTCTAAATGTTCTGATGCTTATACTAGTATTAAAGATGTTTTTTCAGGCAGTACCTTGACCCGGTGTTGCACTTTCTGTTTTTAGATCGGTGGCCGCGGGGCGGGTCACAGACAAAGCACACGGTAGCACATCTGCACTCATCCTGAAAGCCAGAATTATCACCAATATCGGGAACAAAACTGGAGAAGATGAGGCATTACGATAGAGCTATTGAGAACTGTGGAGCCAGCCAGGCTTGAGTCTCGGCGCCGGCTCTACAGCCCGTGATTCTGGGCACATCATTTAATTTCCCCGTTACCTTTAAAACAAACACTGGCCTTGTGTAGGCACATGCACAGAGCGCTCTAATACCGCGGAGTTCGCGCTATATAAAACTGAAAAAATACAAATAAATGGAGAACTGAGAGGAGGGTTTTCTGGCTCCCGTGAGTGTGTACAAGTAGCACCTCAGGGGCGGGAAGGGGTCGAGAGCCAGCTGAGAGGGCCTGGGGCGGGGGTGCAGGAGGGAGGGGGAGTGAAGTTTGACAAGCTGCGGCTCCAGCTGAGATGCATACACTTCAGGGAGGGGGGGCAGCAGGCGGGGAGGGGCCCCACAGACGCCCACCCCCAGCACCACTGCAATCCGCGATCCCTCACACTGGGGAGCAGCCCTGCTCTGGGTAATGTGAGCCACAGGGAAACCAATCATGAGGCGAGGGACCGCGTGTGATCTTCGGCAGCCCGTCACTCACTCTTCCCTTTCACCACACTCTCCTTCTCTCACTGACTCTCTCTCTTCTGCTCATACTCTCATCCCGTCACTCACTCTTCCCTTTCACCACACTCTCCTTCTCTCACTGCCTCTCACTCTTCTGCTCATACTCTCATCCCGTCACTCACTCTTCCCTTTCACCACACTCTCCTTCTCTCACTGACTCTCTCTTCTGCTCATACTCTCATCCCGTCACTCACTCTTCCCTTTCACCACACTCTCCTTCTCTCACTGACTCTCTCTCTTCTGCTCATACTCTCATCCCGTCACTCACTCTTCCCTTTCACCACACTCTCACCTTGTTTTACATGACAAGTTTAAACAGTATGCAGCATTCGGCAAAAAGGTCTGTTTTATTAAACCTGCCAATGCTCTGTTGACCTCACTGTCTATGCTACTTCCCTTGATAACTCATCCGGGCGTCCGAGCAGTGTCCCAGTAATCATTTAATAATACATGATAGACTAACTATGGGGTACACTTGTGAGGCATGGCAACCATGAAGAACGCAGATGAACAAGATCGAGTGAGAAAGAGATTGTGAAAATGTTGGCATTATTATAGTAAAACATATATAAAAAGGCAGTTTAAGCAGATAAATGTATCTATCGATCTCTCTCCCTCCCTGCATATCCCCCCCCCCCCAGCACGTCAGGCAGGGGGTTCGGCGCCCAGCAGCACACAGCTTAAGCCCCGCAACCAACCCCCTCCTTTTTTTTTCTCTCTTCAGCCTTGTGGCTCTAACTAACGCAATTCTGCAAGGGGCCACACTTCGGGTGGATCTGCAGGTCACCTAAGTGGCAGAAAATCAATATAAGCAGCCTGTCCCCTCCCTGCCCTTTCCCAGCCTGTCCTCTCCCAGCCTGTCCTCTCCCAGCCTTTCCACTTCCAGCCTGTCCACTTTCAGCCTGCCCTCTCCCAGCCTGCCCTCTCCCAACCTGCCCTCTCCCAACCTGCCCTCTCCCAACCTGCCCTCTCCCAGCCTGCCCTCTCCCAGCCTGTCCCCTCCCTGCCCTCTCCCAGCCTGCCCTCTCCCAGCCTGTCCCCTCCCTGCCCTCTCCTAGCCTGTCCTCTCCCTGCCTGTTGTTGTGTCCCGGCGGCAGCAGGCAGCAGCGTGCACTGCGTCCCCGAAGTAACAGCCCTAAAGCAAGCAAGCAAAAAGTACGCCCCCCTCCCACCAATCCCTGTTAGGTAGTGGAAACTGTCCAAACTGGGGTGCAGACAGCCCCTCTCACCTTTCGGCCTGGTACCACTGCACCAGCCGCACTACTTCCCTACTGACCGTTCTCCACTTCAGCCCCGTCTAAATTACAATTCATGCTTGTGACCCTTTTGCCTGCTTGTGCTTGTTTTCATGACCACGTTGCCTGCTTGTGCCTCCGTGTGCCCCTGTTGCCTGCTTGTGCCTCTGTGTGCCCCTGTTGCCTGCTTGTGCCTCCATGTGCCCCTGTTGCCTGCGTGTGCCTCCGTGTGCCCCTGTTGCCTGCTTGTGCCTCCGTGTGCCCCTGTTGCCTGCTTGTGCCTCTGTGTGCCCCTGTCGCCTGCTTGTGCCTCAGTTTTCGTGCCCCTGTTGCCTGTTTGTGCCTCAGTTTTCGTGCCCCTGTTGCCTGCTTGTGCCTCTGTGTGCCCCTGTTGCCTGCTTGTGCCTCCGTGTGCCCCTGTTGCCTGTGTGTGCCTCCGTGTGCCCCTGTTGCCTGCTTGTGCCTCCGTGTGCCCCTGTTGCCTGCTTGTGCCTCCGTGTGCCCCTGTTGCCTGCTTGTGCCTCCGTGTGCCCCTGTTGCCTGCTTGTGCCTCCGTGTGCCCCTGTTGCCTGCTTGTGCTGTGTGGGTGTGTGTGGAAGGCTCTGTGTGGGTGTGTGTGGAAGGCTCTGTGTGGGTGTGTGGAGGGCTCTGTGTGGCTGTGTGTGTGGGGAGCTTTGTGTGGCTGTGTGTGTGGGGGGCTTTGTGTGGCTGTGTGTGTGGGGGGCTCTGTGTGGCTGTGTGTGTGGGGGGCTCTGTGTGGGTGTGTGTGTGTGGGGGGGCTCTGTGTGTGTCATTTGCGAGAGATAAAGCTAGTGGCATTGTAAATGACAATGCCATTTATTTATGTTAAAAAAAAACATAAATAAAAATAATGTCAAGAGCAATGCCAATAGCTCTAACTTTAACAAAGGCAAAACCATTGCATTGTAAATGCTTGTTACAGTTATGGCAATAAGGCTTTTTCTCTGTAGAGGAAGTGTCTTGGGACCCACCCCCATCCTTGGAGTTTTGGGGCCCTGGGGAAGTCTTCTCTTTTGATTTATTCCCCCCCTTCTCTTGAGGCTTGGTAGTCTCTTTCTTTTGGTCACCACCCTGGTTCTTAGGCCTGATCCTGGTTCTGACCCATTTGTCTGCCCTCTTACCCAATTCTTGTGGAGAGGTCAGATCAGAGTCCACCAGGTGCTGATGTAGAAGCTGATTTTGACAATTACTTAAGATGTGCTCTCTCTCATAGTTAAATTATACAATCCTGCATAGTCTGTAACCTTACTTCCCAGCAACCAGCCCTCCAGAGCCTTAGTGGCACATTCAACAAATTCAGATTAGTCCTGAGTCTGTGTCTTCTGGGTATCTCTGAACATTAACCTGTACTGTTCAGTGGTTAAGCCTAACCCATCAATCAGAGCACTCTTCAGGACCAGGTAGTTTCTAGAATCCCCATCACTAACTGTGAGGAGTCTGTCTCGGCCTCTACCTTCAAAGGAGAGCCACAAGATTGCTGCCCACTGATCCTGAGGGACCTGCTGTACTTTGCAGGCTCTCTCAAGTGCAGTCATCCATTTGTGGATATAATCCCCAACTTTGTAGGGGGGCACAATCTTACTCAGGTTTCTATTGTCATAGGACCTGTCTTTATCCTTAGGGATATTGCTGCCACCAGTGGATCCTAATCCACTCTCTCTAGGCTGCCTTGCTCTAGCAAGTTTCTCTTTGGCCAGGGCAACTTCTAATTCTTGCTTCTGGATCCTAAGTTCAGCCTCTCTCATTTTGGCCTCATGTTCCCTTCTCTGAGGGCTAGTCAACTCCCTTCTGGAGTGACCATGAGAACCTCTAGAAGCTTGGGAATTGTTGGATTCACCTGAGTGATTCCTCCTCCTCCTTTGCTTCTGGTTAAGTCCACTTGGGGGTCTGGATGGGTTGGACCCACCTTTAGTCCCAAACAAGCTTAAGTTAGCCTGGTATAGCCTGCTGACTAACACCTGGCTATTTCTCTCATCATCGGACCCACTTTCTTCCTCCTCCTCTTCTTCTTCCTCATCCTCAGGCTGAGTATCTCCAGTGTTCTGGTCTTCCTCATCTATCTGGATGACAGGGGCAGGGGCATCTGTGTTTTCTTCTTCAGAAAGAGAGCCTCCCTCTCCAGTCCCTGAGGGGCCTGGTTTGGAGGTTTTTAGAGCTTCAGACTGGTCTAAAAGCTCTCTGAGGTGACCTGCTGTAGGGGTAGGACCCGTTTTGATTCCTCTCATGGAACACAGCTGCCTCAGTTCCTTAAAAGGAAAGATAGCAAATTTGGATGGTGCCCTTGGAGGGTCACTCTCAACAGAGATAGGTCCAGTGGATCCCTCTGCTCCAGACATTGCTCTAGTGTGGGTGGATATGTTGCAATCTACCTACACTTGTGTTTTCCTACCAAACCTATCTAGTAGTTGTAGTCAGGGTGTGCTACTCCCTATCCTCTACAACAACTAAGTTCAGTAGAACTTAAGTATACTAGTCTTGTTTTAGTGTACCTATCAGGTACCTGTATGATCTTTCAAATGATACTCTCAAAGATTGTAATGGTAAAACAACAGCAAGCTCAAATCCCAATCCGCTGCTCACCAATGTGAGAAGTTGGCCTGGTATATGATGCTCACTAGTTCTAGTGATCACCTTGTACCATGCCAAGCAACCCTTATGGTGGAGGTTGTAAAGTCAACCTTATAGACAAGCTATCCTAGGGGTAGCATGGACTAAGCAGTCTTAGGCTAAACTCTGTAAATGCATGTGAAGCAAGCTGTTTTACCATACACAATCCCCTTGAATACCAAATGAAAGGACACCACACAGATATATATTGAAAATATATATAGATTTATTTCTACAAATATACCCTATACTCTTTATGAGCACAGAAGCAAATGCGTTAAAACAAAACACAGTTTAAATATACAAAAGTTGCACGAATTTGGATGAGCCCTAGGGGCCACCTAAACCATATACTAAAATAGTGGTATAAGAACCACTATGGGGAAAGTGAAGAGGCCTAGGGCCTGGGGAATCGCTGGAGCTGTTCAGGACTAACAGTGATGAAGTCGGGAAAGGCCCGCGGGACTCGGGTGCAGTGCTTAAAGTGCACGCATGCACCAATGCAATGTCAATGGTGCGTAAAAGATACAAAGTTAGTGTTTTAGGAACCTTCAGTAGGCCTAGATGGACAAAACTTTAGACACAGGCACTACAGGTGTATACCAGTGTGGGAACACCGGCGTTGCTGAGTTACCTCACCCACAGGAAACGGGTGCACAGGTGCGAAGTAGTGTCGGGTTTCGTCACGCAGGTCGATGGTGCTTGGAGCTGAAGATGCTGCAGGCGGGTCGTCGTGAAGAGTTCCGGTGGATCCACGGGTGGATCTGAAGAGGTGAAGACCTGAAAGCAGAGGGGACAATGTTCAAAGTCACTAGCCAGTGACTACCGTGGAACCAGGATGGAACCAGGCGATGTCGGGTGCAAACAGGCGATGAGGTAAAGATTGTCTCTGCAGCCACGTGGACACGAAGAGGTCAAGGACGTCCAGGCGTTGGTCACGAGCTGTCCCACGAAGGCTCTCGCTGATGGCGGTGTCGGCAACCGGATTGGAGCAAACAGGCCTTGGCTAAAGCAAGCCACGCAGGAAGTGATTCAAGCTTCTCACTCGGACCAGCAAGGTCAGAGCGGGTGCTCCTTTTCAGGGGAGCAGGGGCCAGTCTGGAGCAACCAGACCAGCGGTGTAGTTCGTCGTTTTCGTCGCCAAGATGGCCGCTAGCCACGTGGCAAGTGGCTGGGATGGCGCGTCGAGTGGCACAGTGCAAAAGGGCCTCACGCAGATCGTGGAGATGCTGGGGGGCTGATCTTCGGTGCAAGGGCTGCTCGAGGTTGGGGCTTCTCAAACTCCAAAGCACAGCGTCGAGAGTGCCTTGGGTGCTGCGCAGTCAGCTTCTCGGGGGTCTTTCAAGAGGTCCGGTCCCACGTCTCTCGGTGCCTCCACGGGTCTCTTCTTTTCAGGGACTGTGGATCAGGCTGTGAGATGTCTGGGAGTCTGGGTCTTGTCGGGCTCTGGGCTCGGGTTCCGGCGGTAGGCGGCGGCAAAGCAGACGTTGAGTTGCTGGTTGGTGCCTGTATTCACAGGGTGGTCACTCCTTGGCCACAAGGGAGATTCTCTTCAGTCTTCTGTGCAGCAGAATGTCGAAGTCCAGTTTCTTCTGTATTTCAAGTTAGTTCAGGATGATCTGAAGTCTCAGGACACAGCTCCTACTCTTATTCCAAATCTAGGGGCCGGATCACCTGCTAGGTCCCTCCTCTGGGTGGGACCAGGAAGGGGGGCGGTTACACCCCCTTTCCTTTGTCCAGTTTCGCGCCAGGACTGGAGCTGGAAAGCCCCAGTACCCGGTTTGAACTGGCAAATGCACGGGGACACCTTGTGTGCCCCAGGCATGTCTGATTCTATTCAGCCCTGTCCTACCCAATACACAAAATCCTGTCTGGGGTGGTGCTAGCACCTCCCAAGGCAGGAAACCCTTTGTCCAAGCTGCCCTCGCTGGAAGGACTCCCAGCAGCAGGAGGTCAGACTTGTGTCTGTGGTGGCAGCATCCATTTTGTGATGCTGAGGCTCTGTTTAACTTTAACCGGGGTTCAGGTTAGGTACATGTCGTGTCCCTCTAGAAGGGTGGAATGCTACCCCCGTCGCCAGAACTGGCGAGGGGGTAGTATTCCAATTCGTATGACACCTAACTCGACATGTTTTGATAAAGCCAAACCAAAGTTAGCATTTAACCCCGAGGTTCATAATGCACTTAAGAGTATATGGTATGGCAGTATCATGAAACAGCTAAAGGACATGGTTCCGAAAGCTGCAGACAGGCTCAGCTCATGCCAGAGCACCATCTCACATATTTCCAAGCACTCTGCCTCCAGAATTGATGAGGCCTTCCATAGGAGTGGCTGATAGGAACATATGTGTCCATTTTGGATTAGGTATAGGCATACTACACCTAAGTAAGGGGTGATTACACCGACTTACCCCAGCTGAGTGATCAGCCAGTTGTGTCAAATATGGAGGCCAGGCCAGGGGTGGCGCAATACGTGCTGCAGCCCCTGGTAGGCCTTGGAAGCACCTATGCCCTGGTTACCTGGGGTACACTGTTACAGGGGCCAATAAGGTGAACCAGTTCCAATTGTGTATGTACCTAAGGTACATGGAGTCCATTTTAAGGAGAGAGCAATTAGCCTGGGGCCCTGAATAGCAGGATCCCAGGCCAACTAAAGCCAACTAAAGTCAAAAACCAGCTAAACACCCGGCAAAAAGTTTGGGGGTAACCCATAGTCAGATATCCACCTTCCTACACTCTGCACCACCGTACTCTGTGCCACTACTCTCTGCACCACTGCACTCTCCACCACTCTACACCACTGCACTGTACTGCACCATTTTGTTCTGTGCCACTGCTCCCTGCACCACTTTACTTCACACCACTCTACTCTATGCCACTGCTTTCTTTTCTGCACCACTGAACTCTACGCCACTCGACTGCACTGTACGCCACTACACTTTGGATCACTCTTCATAACTCTACATCTCTGCACTATACCCTGCACCACTACTCTCTACGCCTCCCCACTCTACTCTGAAACAATCTACTCTACACCACTGCAATCTACTTTGTACCACTATATTCTACGTCACTGCTCAACGCAAAAGCCCTCTACACCACTTTACTCAAAAACAGTGCACTCTATGCCAATCAACTGTGCACCCACTGGACTTAATGCCATTTAACTCTAGGCCACTCTACGACACTCCAAGTACGCTCTACTCCATTAAACTCCACTCAACTCTGACACTCTAAACCACTCTATGACACTCCACTCTACAATGCTCTACCCAACTCCTATGCCACTTCAAGCCACTTTACTCCACTCTGTTCTACGACCCTACTCCACTCTATGCCACTCTACTATGATACTCTATGACACTCCACTCTGCAACACTGTACTCCACTTCATGCCATTTCACACTCCTACACTACTCCATTCTATGTAACTCCACTTTACGACGACCTAATCCGCTCGACGCAACACCCTGTATGCCGCTCCACTCTGTCATACACAACTTCGTACCACTCTACACTCCGCCCTTACATTCTATGACACTCTACTCCTTCTACAACACTCCACAACAACTTCACTCAACTCCTCGTCACTCAATTTTACTCTACACCACTAACATTTAGTCATGCTGAACAGCAGCCACACTGATGTACAACATGGCTAAAAGATATTGGCAAAGCCAATAGCTCTTGCACTGGTCAGACCTGTTGGCTTTGCCAATTCTTGTTTGAGCAGTAACCATGCACCCCGGAAACTGGCATAGTTCGGCTCTGCGTTGGCGTTGTCCATGCTTGAAGTGCTGTGAGCGGTTCCTATGTATGCACCATCCCAGCGCGCTAACGACAGTTCTTTCCTTTTCATGGCAGATAGCACTGATCCGGTCAGAGCTACCCTAGGTCATTTTTCGACTGGCTTTTTCTGACCTTTTGTCAACTATTTCTGAGAGTTCTTCTCTCCTGGATTGAGGATGTCACCTAAGAAACCAGCTGGTTTCAAACTATGTAGTGCCTCTCAGACAGATGTCTGTGACATACCCCCCACTTGGTGTGTTTGTGGTGCATGGAGCATCCCCATGACTACAAGACCTGTGAGTATTGCCGCAGCAAGCACTCGAAGGCGTTGAGGGACCGATTCCTCAAGACCCTTCCTAAACCTTGGCCGCGGCAAACCTCTGTTGCTCTTGAGACTAGACCTTGCTTTAAAACCAACCTCAGAACTTGCAACGTTGCACCCTATTCTATACTGGATCCGAGTATGGAGCACTAAAGAGCTCACACCATATAGAGAAGCTGTTATAGATATCATCAGTCGTCATAATAGCCAGAGGACTCTCTGGTTGGTTTATGTCAATCGGGCTCTGCTCGATCTAGGATTGAGAGAGTATGGACATGCTCTGACAGCGGCTTGTGTGTCCATGAAGATTGTTGTGAAGAATAGTTTTTGGACAACAAAACTTTGAACAGTGAAACATCGGACATCATGGGCCGTCGGTCCAAATCTTTTCTTCTCCACAAACATGCATTCAGAGTAGAAGAATTCCTAGATTACATCAATTACACGCTTGCGAGGTCGTATTTTCTGACGTTTAAATATGGAATTCTGCCTACTGCAGTCTGTACTTCGTCTTGTTCATCATCCACGAATAATTTCAAGACAAGTCCTTTGTGCAACTACCCAGTGGAGACAGACGAGCACATATATTTTTTTTGCCCGACCTATTCCAAAACTAGATCTTGATGTGTCGCTTACTGGAGCTAACAATTCGGGTAAATGGCGTCAAGGACCGTAGAAATACATCACTACCCGTTTTAATATGAAAACTGGGTGAATGCTTTGAAGAATTATATTTGAAGGAGACCGTGGCAGTGTATAACGTCACTCATATTGTATAATTGGTAAGTCATTATTTCTAACACAAATCTGTATTTTATTAAACCGTTACTGCTCTGAAGGAATTTGACCAAATAGCAGCACCTTCAGGAATGTTTCAACTGTAGTTTAATTTAATTTAAATTTAAGGAAATCGTCTGTGTTTCGTACCTATGACTGGTAAGCGATGGCATGAAAAACAGCACGGGTTTTCTATTGGACGTACTACCTGCACTAATCTGTAGAACCTCGAGGAAGAATGTACACGGTCAGAGATTTAGGACTGGTGCTCACTTTTACATTTTGGATTTCATGAATGGGTGTAGAGTCTGGGGGATTTGAAGGAAACAAGGAGTACAGAATTTGTTTGTTCAGTGGGTGGTGGTGGCTTCTGTGGGATGATCGAATGTGCGAATGGTGATTTAGGGTTACTGGTTGAGAAGATGCTGCGTGAAGCTCTCTCCTGGCCATAGCTCATTTTTTTAGACGTTCGCTTATCCTTTGCCTGAAAAATTGCATTTACAGCTTTTACATGTTTGCTTGGAATTTCTATCAGGTTAATAACAGTTGTTGTTCCTATTATCATAAAAAACAGCCAATATTAGGGCAAGCTGGCATTCTATACCCTTGAACTCTCCTTGGAAGAAAC
Organism: Lissotriton helveticus; assembly: GCF_964261635.1. Lineage (NCBI taxonomy): Eukaryota > Metazoa > Chordata > Amphibia > Caudata > Salamandridae > Lissotriton > Lissotriton helveticus. The sequence continues at coordinate 1,418,294,576 of NC_136059.1, read as the reverse complement.
AAGCTCACTTTCTCGCTCAGAGCAATACATGTGAGTTCTCTCTGCCCTGCCACATTCACCAGATGCCACTGACCTCCGGGAATGTGGGGCATTTACTGTACAAGACAGTTCAGGTCTTTCAAGAGTTACTAAACACATAATAATTGCCACAAAGGGATGCAATACAGGAATGGTAAGGTGGTCGTTGTTATGATGCAAAAGGATGCAGACAGCAGCCATTCAAGGCAGAGTCATGGAAGCACATGGAAATACCCAACTGTGGGCCACTGCGGAATACACAAGCAATATGGTCTGATGAGCCCCGCTGGAAAAAGCACCCGTGCACACCATGGCACGTGAAATGTGATCTCTGGACTGTGCAACAAATCTGAGGGTATTCTGGGACCTTCCTAGTGATGGCATATTGGCATAAGAATTAACAGATGACGCATGCGGCAGGGGTCTTCTCTGCATCTGCTGGGATCTCGCCATTGATGGTTTGAGGCAGATCTGGCTGACGGACAACAATAAACCAGACTGGCAACATTGCACATAGCTGAGGCTGATTTAAAGACATCCTGGGAGTTGAAGGGAATTGGTCCCCTAGGCCAGGTGCACGAGGGACTTGACTGGACCAGAGTCCTCCCCCCAGATGACACAACGTACTAGTGAGGAAGAGGACCAATAAGTGGGGTGAAGGGACCAGTAATTACTGCCCACAGTCCGAAACGTTGAGAAGTCCCACTCTAACCAGTTGATATCTGATCATTCTTGCTCAAGAATCTGAAGGCCCAGGAATTAAAATAATATGACCTCCAACAGGCAAAGGACATAACTAACGATGTGAGAGTTATTAGCACAAAAGACACAAAGAAAAACAAAACCTCACATAAATCGCCCCAACAAAGTCAGTCTCCCAGCTGCAGTAAAGTGGAAGGCCATGCAACACTTTCTATAGCAGTTCCTAACGGATATTAACACAGAAGTAAGAACAATCAGGTTAGACTTTAAAGAACAACTTCTCATGTCAATACTTTGGAGGTACTTACTTGGGCACACTGGAAGCAGATTAAGTGTCACTCCAACATAATTGTCCAGGGCTAACCCAGTTTAGCGCCTTCTGAAACAGGTGATAGTCCCTGGATTGGTCTCAGTCAGGTCTGGTGAGCTTCTTTCAAGGGGAAGGTAATAGATACCAATCGACAGCATCAACCTGGTAGATTCATATATTGCCCTCTCATTGGTCTTTAAAGAGTAACAGAGTAAGGAAGCCTTTGTGAGGAAGCCAGTCCATGTGTGGGAGTGATGATGTGTTAAGACTGCCCAGCCTCAGGACCATCTGCTTGAAACGGACCTCTGTGTTTACTAAAAAGAGTGGGGGTAGAATGAAAGCAAAATAATAGCCCCGCTGTCCAAATGTGATCGATTTGAAAGTAGAAACCAGAAAGACTTGCTATTACAAAGGCCAACGATCCTGAAAGACAAACAGGATTGCCCAGACATCCAGAGAGAAGCCACAATGTAAGTATGGCCTGCTGAACCAACAAAAGGTAGTGCATTTGGCACACTCAGTGGGAGAGGTGATCCTTCACTGCATCATACTCTCTAGGGACGCTAAGGGCAGGTTCATGAGTGCCTTAGAAGGGACACACAGATGTTTTGCTTACACCTGTACAATGACCACCTAGGAACAAAATATTTATTTGCAAAATAACAATTCTGTGCAAACAATCCACAAATACCCTAAAAACCTTGTTGTTTCGCTTAAGCTTAGTTGTGTAGCCCTATTTTCCCTATCCTTGGCACCCTCGCCACTGTGCACCCCCAAGTGGGACTTAGCAATGCTCTGCTTACTTCATAAGAGGAGGTGGCTAAAGGCCTCAGTCATGTTGCTTTGTAGAGTATGATGGGCATATGGTGTAGTTTCACCTGGGTGCTCCCCCTGCTCATGTCTCCCAGCTCTATAGAGCACGTCATACAAGGGATGGTTTCACCTAAGTCCAACCATGTGCAGAGGGCTAGAGTAAAGGCTCACACATGGTTGTCAATGTGTCATGTTTTGATCTTTATTACAACATCCACAGGAACGCAGATACAGTGGGGGCCCAGCATAATCGGTCTATCGGGATACATCTAGGGACATTCAACCAAGAGGGCCCCGTTTCAGGGACCTACTCTCACCATGGACAGACCTCCGCAAAACATATGCTTATTAGGCATCTCTTGAAGCTCTTACATCCTCCTCCGCACAAGCTAGAGGGGCCCAGGTGGAACGCTCGCCCTTCCTTGTGGATCTAAGAAGGTTCCCTAACCCTTTGTTTGGGATCATAAAATTATATCCAAGCTTCCCTAGATTTTGGAATAATTAAGACTGACATGCTAGACCTGTGTAAAACTACTCACACTCATACCCCTCTCACAGCACTAACTATGAGGGTGGTGACCCTAATTCCCTATCAGGGATACTCAGCATCTATCTAGGCCTGCTGCCAATGGTTAGGCCTGAAGCCACTCCTCAAACAGAGCATAATAGAGATAATGGACTGTCAGGTATTGCTGTCACACTATGGACTAATTACTTATGGTGACTGCTATGCAAGACCCTACTTACCGTGCCTCTTTCCAATACCAGCTTCCATTCCTCATCTGCACCAGAGCCATCCTGGAGGATTCTCAGCAACGCACAAGCCAAAAGTAATGCTTGTCTGTCAAGTCCATGGGTTACTTACCAGCATTTGCCGCATGCTCTGGGAGAGTCAGCCCAGGAATGCATCTCCCCAGAGAAATACACGGGGATTAGGGGGGCCTACTTCAAAAGCTGATGCAATGCATGCACTTCTGGTCACAAATAAACTATCATTAGATCATTCTCTCCTGATCCACTGTCAGATACAATCACCCATGCTTCAGGCCAATCACATACAATAACTTGGAGCCTTAGGCCATGCTCAGGCACAGCCCTGAACCTGCCTAATGCCAATGATACCTGTAGCAAAGAATGTAGCATGCACTGCAACCTATTCAGCCCTGCATGAAAAATGCAGGACCTTAAAGTAGCATCTCCAATGGTGTATTGTCATATGTGTTTTAGATCATGAGAGAAATGAGTAGAAAGGCAACTTACTCCCTTCACATTTTCAGTTGGGCCATATTTCTATTTTAACAAATACGTTCACCTAATCAGATATACAAAAAAACTGACTTACCATATGGACAACACCAGTCACCCCAACAACTTCCAGCAAACCATCATCAATCCTTGGTTTCTCGTAACGATTATCACTGTCTGAGCCCCACAGATCTGCTCCCGACCCCCAACTGTAAAGCAAGTAAACAGTTACCAAAAGTACCTCCAGTGACATGTATATGTTAGAGCAATTATTGGAGGATTATGTGGTTTTGTGTTTCATGTTACCCCTATGTCTTGTCAAGTCAATAAGTCTGTATTTCGAATAAAAATCATAAAAGACAATGCCATTTAGAACCAGATTAAAAAGATCGAAATACATCAATATAAACAAAATACATAACATTAACAAATACTAATAGATTTCATAGTCATGGGTGTTTAGCAAAAATGTGCATTAGTAGGCGGTGTACAGAAAGATAACTGGTCCACAGTTAGAACATACTTAAAATAATAAATAGTAAAGTTAGCTAAAAAATCTTTAAAAAGACTCCCACCATAATTGGCATGACACTCATATAATCCTATAAAAAGGCGGCCAGTTTAGATACATTGTAATCAGTGCAAAACAGTACATTTTGTTATTCGCCCCCAGCAAAATACAAGGAGAAAATTAACATTGCCTCCTCTCCTTAGCACGTATAACCCACATCCAGCTTAGAAATTTGGCGACAGCAATCACAATTGATTCATTCATGACTGTTTTTAGAATCCTTAAAGCTTCGCTCCTTAGCCTAGTCCCTAGGATTAGACAGATAGGTTTTAGCTATCTATGCCTAGGGGTTTATAGGCTGGGCAAGCAAATAAAATATGTGCCAATGATTCATTCTGTGTTGGGCAGAATGGACATTTGCTGTGGTTCAGAGCGTTCCATTTACTGACTAATAAATTAGTGGGGAGAGATCTCACCCTAAATTTATGGTACAGTTTCCTATCTTTATTGGATGTGATGAAATCTCAGTACTTTTCAAACTCTACTTCATGCTTATGTTCTAAAAAGTCCCTGGATAACGATGATCTTGTTAAGGCCGAGAAGCGCTTCAATTTGATGATATTCCAATATGCTGCCTTATATTCGCTCTTTGAAGGAAAGGAGTTTTCGATGGGATTTACCCATAGTCTACTCATCCCCATTTCTGACAGAGTCGTTTTTTTTTGTTTTTTTAAAATTTTTATTAAGTTCAAAACATACAAAAACAAACAAAGAAAACAAAACACTAGGCAGTACAGTACAGATGTGTCGCTGCGGCGTCGGGGGAGGGAGTACATTAGCAGTTCAATCGGCAGGGCTATACATTGCGGAAGGGGGGGAGGGAGACCAGGAGCAAACAAGAATACCTAATCAATAGTGGAGGAAACAATAGGTTGGGAGGAAGATAGGTCAGTTTCAAAGTCTGTGGGAGGGGGGGTACATATATCACCACGGTATGTGTTCCACTGACTCCAGATCTTACCCCATTTACGGGGCGTGCCACGAGCAACATAAACTGTCTTCTCTCGAAACATGCACCAATCCATGTTTTGTCGCCACAGCAGAACCGTTGGCGGCCTCTGAGCACCCCACAATTGGGCAATGTCCCTCTTAGCAATCATATTACCCAGGGTCACCCAGCGAAGCTGCGCGCCGCTGTAATCATTCGGTTCCCAGACATTCAACAAGCACCTCCTCGCCTCAGGCATTGACCGCACACCAGTGACCTCACTCATAACCTCATGCACCCGAGTCCAGTAGCGCATCACGGCAGGACATTCCCAAATAATATGGAGAAATATAGCCACGAGACCACAGCCACGCCTGCACAGACCATCCACAGAGAATCCCATACGACAGAGTCGTTTTTACTCGTCTCAGCCATGGAATTTTATGCATGCTATCAGCTTCCCTGACTTCCTAAAGTGCTTGTGCATACTGGGACAGCTCCGGGGTGACCCAGAGTCTTCTCTAGTATGCTACTGGTCTAAATTGCGCCGTGTCTTCGATAGAATAACAGCCAAGTTCTAAAAATAGGGGCAATAAAGGAGTTGACTGAGGAAGACCAGTCAATGCCCTCAGAAATTTATTTTGGGCTGTTATTAAGGGGGCAAGATTGTCGAAGCCCCACAATTCGGCCCCATACAAGACCGAGGCACTAACTTTTGTGTTGTAAATTTTTAGAACTGAAACAACAGGTGTATGAAAGTCGCTGCTCCTTCAACAAGGCACCTGACAACTGAGCATGCCTGTCTTGTCTCATTGATGTCTCTTTACTCTTTAAGGCTTGGTGAGCTCCCTCCTCTTTCACATCATCTGGTGAATCACGTGCTACCTAGGAAGCCCGTTTACCATTAAATCCTATTCTACCCCCACCTCATGCTGAATATCAGATCCACAGAGCAAACCCAAGCTGCTCCACCAAAACGATATATAAACCTGACGATTCAGAGTTAAATCTCTGCGCAAAGGCACAAATAACTGCCTAGTTCATTCTTTGCTACTCACCTAATTATTTTGTTTTCTGCAATTCTAGCCATTCACACCGCAGTTCAGTACTACCATAATTTCCTTGCTGTTATATACTGGAAAATTCCAAATATTTTCACTGCCTTCCATTCAGAGAATGAGAACTAGCTTAAGTATTTTTGTGAATACGGAAATTCCCCAAGTATAGCGGAAACAAAACTATCTGTAAGCGTAAAGAGAGGCTATGGAGGGTAAACTACTGGCATTAAGCCAAAGCGGACTATAAAGCGGAATTAGGGAAGTACTATAACGAGATTAAATTAGACAAAAAAGCCTACTTTGACTCTATAATTCTAAAGGTGGGAAACCACTCCAGAGAAATCTTTAAAATTGTTAAATCCTTTTCCTCTCCCTCAGAAACTTCTGTCAGTGGAATTATGCGAGGCATACATCTTATCCTTTCGTAAAATAATAGATACTATTCAGGCAAGCATTCCACCTCCCAGTGCAGAAAGTTGTATACAGGAATTTGGCACGGACGCTGCTGCTCTAAATGCGATAGGAAATCAGGAAGAGACTGGTTGTGAACCAATCATCAATGATAAGGTGCGCTCTCTGAGCTCTTTCTCTCCTATCCCCTTTAATGATTCCCTGCATGTCTTAAAATGTCTCAAATCAGGTTCCCCTCTGGACCCGGCCTGGCCCCCTCCTTCATATTTGCCTTGGGGGCTGAGGCTATTAACCCGCTTATGAATCGGATACTGAATACCTCTCTCTCGTCAGCCACCATATCTACCAAATGGAAACAAGCAAAGGTTATCCCGCTGCTCAAAAGAAGCCAGACAGACCCATCTGACCCCTCTCACTATAGGCCAATTTCCCTCCTTCTCGGCTTCTCGAGAGTCCTAGAGAAACATGTGAACTAGCATTTGTTATCATACCTTGAAAGGAACTGCCTACTGCATGACAGCCAATCAGGCTTTAGCCCTAATTACAGTACCGAAACAGCGCTGTTGGAGGTGGTTGACTCTATCTGTCTTAGTCTGGAAGTGGGTGACAGGGCGCTGCTTGTCCTGATGGATCTCTCTGCCGCTTTCGATCCGATCTTGCACCATATTCTCCTGACCCATCGCCAATTGATTGGCATTGGGGGCTGGCCTGGAAATGGCTGGCATCTTTCCTCGAGGGGAGGCGACAGGAGCTATGGTGCCATCCCTACTTGGCCACCTCCCATAAGCTGAATGTTGGTGTGTGTAGGAGAATAGGATCTGCTTCCTATGGTTACCCTTACTTTTTGCTGTGTTTCACTGGTTTTTCGACTTAAGTCTGGCTGTGGCCCTGCTAATCAGGACCACAGCCTAGCTGTTCTCTCTCTAAATTGATACCATGTACTTTAGGTACATACCAGTTTGGTTATGGGGTTACCCTTGTGAGTCCCTATATATGGTACCTTAGGTACCATGGGGGAAAGGTACCCCAGAGGCCTACCAGGGGCTGAAGCATGTATTATGCCCCCCCTGGGAAGTCTTCCAAAATGGCACCACAGGTCTGCACTTGCAGCCTGGGTAAGGTGGTGTATGCACCCCTTACTGAGATATAGCATACATATATTTACATATGCAAAAAAGAAGGAGAGAACTCTGGGTAGGTCTCAGTTTAGGTGGAAAGCAGCTCCTGTTAGAGCACTCTCAACACCAGCGACACTCTAGATCTGCTCACCTCAAATGTCTGTTTTTCTATCAAAGTTTTTAAGCATAGGATTAGACAGTGCTATCCATGCCGAGATAGAAAATGACAAAGTCTTTCGCCATTTAAACAGCAAAGTCTTTAAGCATAGGACTAGTACAGTGCAGTCCTTGCCGAGCTGTCAAATAACAAAAGCCATTTATCACTCCAGGCACAATATTACAGCTTTGAATACATATATATATATAAACACATAGAAACCTATAAGACACTCCTATGGCAGGCCTTAACAATCCTGAAGGCAGAGTGCTTGGTTTTGTGTGAGAGGGTGCCCTAGCATGAGCTGATCCCCTCTGTGGCTTTCGGAAATATCTCCTTATAGCGGTTCTATGATATAGTCATACCATATACTCTTAAGTGCATTATAATCCTCGCGGTTAATGCTAACTTTGGTTTGGCTTTATCAAAACATGTTGAGTTTGGTGTCAAACGATTTGGAATACTACCCCTCTGCCAGTGCTGGCGGCGGGGGTAGCATTCCACCCTTCTGAAGGGAGAAGACATGTACACACTGGTGTACCCGGTTAAAGTTTAAAAGAGCCTCAGCATCACAAAATGAATGCTGCTTCCACAGACACGAGTCTGACCTCCTCCTGTTGGATGAAACTCCGGCAAGGGAGGCCTGTACAATAGGTTTCCTAGTCCAGGGAGTTGCTAGCACCTCCCCAGACAGGCTTTAGTGTATTGGGGCAGGGTGGGTTGCATTCAGTGAATGCTTTTCAGACACTGCCTGGGGCACACAAGGTGCTCCATGCACTTCCCAGTTCAAACTGGTTGCTGGGGCACTCTGCCCCAGCTCTTGTGCAAAATGGACGAAGGGGTGTAACCACCCCCCAGGTCCTCCCATAGGTGGGACCCTAGAGTTAGTACAACCACTAAACTTGGTATAAGTATAGGAACCCAGTCCCTAGGACTTTAGATTACCCTGGACGAAACTCTGCAACATATATCCTGGACCTTCAACATTCCATATCGACTGGAAGATGGAAGAAATCTCCCTTGCGGTCAAGGAGTGACCTCCCTGTTCAAACAAGCACCAAGAAGCATCTTTGCCGGTCTGCATTTTCGAGGCTCCCGCCGGATCCCAAAGAATCTGCGACACAGGACACGGACTTCTAGACATCTCCGAGGCTGACAAGAGTTCCCATCAAAGCTGAGACCTGTAGCTGACACGAGAGACGTGGGACGGGTACTCATGGACATCCTGCGTTTTTGCAACTGCACCTACTTCCCGAAGTTTCCCGAAGTTGTGCATTGAAATATTTTAAGCCCTTTCCCTGAGCACCTTTTGCACCAAAGCTCAGAGGCCTACACTCCACGAGTGTTCTGTGGGCCCGCTTCTTGCATTTCCGCTCGAGGCTCCTTCGCGATCTCTAGTCCGTTGGCTACTGGGTCCCCACAATCCTTTGTTTCTTGAGCTGACCTGGTTGCTCCAGACGTGCTCTCACTCCTCTCCAAAGGAGGAGTCCCTCAGACCTTTCCGGTCTGCACCAAAGCCAATCTTGTCATCTGCGTGGGTTGCTGTCGCCAAGGCTTGTTGGGTCCTGGCTTTCTAAAACACAGGAACTCACTCTATGCCCCAAAGAGGAACCTCCGCTCCGCAAATGTTTTCCTAACCAGTACCTCACGCATCAAAAAGGCAAGGTCATGGCGAAAGGACCTCTCCTTCCTGTGCCCGTCCCCCTTTGAACTACCTGCCTCTGACCGTGAGAAGCATCAAGTCAACACCCATGTTTCGGAAGAAGCTGAAAACCTGGCTTTTTTACCAGCTATAACTCCTTCTTGCCTCAACTGTCACTTTTTGGCAACCAGCGCCAGGCCACTCCTTGGACTAGCAGCCGTGCTTTATAAATACCCCTACATAGACATAGACACATTTCCACACACCTAATAGGGGGAAATGGACCCACCTGTAAAGGTTAGTGAACAACCATAAACTGATTACTTTATGGTTATTTATAAACAATTTGCATTTCTTTCTCCACCCTGGAACTAAAATAAATGTAATCTTGTTGAGGTAGGGGTACGTGGGTTTCAAGGGAATGAGAAAATAAAAACCTACAAATAAAGGTAGTATTAGGTAAGCCGTTTCTTCATGAGAAAGCATTTTCACCATGGAGGATTAAAAAAAGTTTGAAGTGCTAATGCACATTTTCATCAAATTTCATTCTGGTAGAAATTCCCTCTAGGTACTGCTGGGTTAGATTGGAATGAGATAGTGTATGCTTGGACAAACTAAATACTGTGGATGGTAGCACCTCATTATTGGTAGTAGTTGTGGGACGTGAAGGAGTCCTGAATAATTGAAAGACAGTTTGACCGCCTTTCTCCTAACACATTTGGGTGCGTGGTCATAGCCCGTTACTTCAATTCTAGCACATCTAGCACATCTGCTGCACTGTGAATCACACTTAGCGGTCACAGATATATTATACAGCAAAAGGCAACAAACACCACAACAACAACAGAAATAAAGTAATGAAACGTGAGGCTGAAAGGCACACCAATAGTGATTATGACCTCTACTTATAGACAAGAAAATAACATAATATTAACTTTTTAAAGGTACCTGGGAATGTTGAGGAAAATGAGGCCCTCAATGTTTGGAAGCTCTACCTCCTGCTGGTTTACTTGAAGTTTGATGTCTTTGTGAAGATTTCGGTTGTGACTTATCTTCTGCAGACCAACTTTCACATACACCCCTTTGTTGTGAAATCTGAGGACAACAATGACTTCATGTTAATTTGTTTCACTGCAGTTTGTTTTAAGAAAGTATTAAGTACTTAAGAACAAAATGAGGCCATAGGCATCAATTACCCAGGAGCAGAAGCTGATATGCTTGGCACTGCCCAATCTCTCCCTGGTGTAATGGGGCGCGAAGACTGCTGAAGGGATACAATGTAAACAGGGTGATAGAAGCCTTCTTTACTCTCTAATGTCCACATCTTGCCCTTCCCCAGCACTTCAGCAGCAATGATAATGCTTTTAAGGACTAAGGCTGATGTGATGTCATTGGGAGTCAAAGGGCGGGTGATGGACTTTCACTACTCCAATTGTTTTGGTGAAATGATGCTCATGATCTACGCAGAGACGTATTAGTTGTCAGAAATAACCTTAGAAGCGGACACCGCTGCCTCGTTGAAGGCAGTTGGTGACATCTTCAAAGAGGCAAAACAGTATTATGGTGGGGGTGGTGTACATTCACAAACACCCCTTTAAAGCCCAGTACCTATGACATTAAGAAGAAGGTCATTTAGAACAATCTTATGATCACGCATGGACAGTCTCTAAGGTGCACCAGAAGGTTAGAGAAAAGAAATCCTAACACCTCTTTACGGCAGAACCCGCCTACAAGGCGCATGCACACATGCATGGTGTTTCATTAAAATACAAATATCGTGTCCATTCTGAAGACCTTGCAAGGATCCAAGTGAGGCTACAATCTATCAGAACTTTAAATCTCCCTGGATGTAGCATGATTTGGCCCAAAAGTACCTGCTGTTAAATTTGCCCGGCTCTTCTTCTCTCGCCTGGTGGAAGTCCAAGCTCAGCTCCGCATCAATGCCAATGCCACAGTAGTTATTCATCTGGACGATCTACAATACAAATTCAAGAGCACAGTAATGAGCACGGCTGTTCGCTCTTAATTCCACCTTCGGTTATGAGGAGCTAATTGATACTGTGGAGTCAGGTAACGAAATCACCTGCCATGCTTTCAACTCTGGAATTTCCACTGAAGGAAGAATATCCATTGGCTTTCCCACCTGGCACTGGGAACAACGAGATTTATCACCCATGCACTCTACGCCAAAACAGAATTGTGATTTGGTGTTAAAATAACAGTGTTAATGGTGTCCACATCGAGGATAATCATCATGTTATTGACCTTGGAAGAATGAAAAGCCGAAGCCATCCGGTTACGATATCAACTTATTTCTAAGTATGAAACATGAGCCACGCTAATCAGTTCTTCAACACACATTATATGGATAACTATACACATTGTTAGCAGTTTCTTGAAAACTCTTTTATTGAGTTTCACCTTTCCAAGTTGAAAGGTTCCTACTCATAACACGAGTCAAGTACCTTCTGAATCCCACAGACCATCATCCTTTCCCAGTGTACGGTCTAGTAGCCACATAAAATGGCATCCTATTAAACCAGCAAGTACTCCAATACCAGAATCTGTCAGTCACATCTATATACAATACCACTATCAGCATGAGCTGTAGCTCTTCGCACACATTCTCTCCCGCTTTTCCAATGTTTATTTGAAAACAAGTTTCCACAAAACATACATCATTAACACAATTCACTCAATACACACTGAAAGTAAGTATACAATCTAAAAAAGTATACAATACAAAAACCTTAAAACATTTTAGAAACACTAAAAGTATTTAGAACGCAAACACTGTACACAATAAAAAAGGTTTCAATCGCATTTTGTAAATTCTGAATTGCAAAAACATCCTGATAATAAATTTAGAAAATAAATGATTATCAAAATCAAATAAGCACAGATAGTGAACAAATTCTAAATGAATCGCATGCGTAAAACCAACTTTCCCACACAAAAGACTCAGAATAGGTGATCAGATGGTCCCATAGACTGCCATACAAAGCCATTCTTTCCTATGATTGGTGGAGTTGCAGAGGAATCAATAGAGATCGCTCAGAAAAGCAGCATTCCAGATAGTAATACAAAGTGGCATGTCCTCCCATCGGAATGGCTTCCATCACCTGAACCGCGGAGGCTTCCTGTCCATACCATCTCCTCAAGGCCTTAGCCTCCCTTTCAGTCCAGATTGTAATAGAATGCTGACAGCCAAGTCAAGTCATACTTTATTCGATTAATTAAAATCATAAAAGCAGTTCCAATACATTAAAAATCAAAACAGTTCCTATGTTAAAAGCAGTATTAAATCAGTTTGTTATCATAATCATAAAATACATAATATATGGGTAAAACAGCATCACATACAGAGGGATAAAAGTTAACTAAGTTAAAATCACACCTCAAAAACATTCGACAACAGTCTTTTAGTCTTAATGCGCATAGCAGCAACCAAGAAGCTTGCGACCCCAAAGATTACCCTGGTACTACCCAACAATTGTAGATATAGGAGTGCGGGCCGTACTTGTGAGAAACCGGCTTCTCTCAATATGGGGACCAGGTACTGTTTTCTGATATCATCAAAGTGGCCACAAAACATAATAAAGTGCATTAGTGATTGGTCCGAAAAGTTATCACAGCTGCAGGGGATGGACAGATCTGATTTGCCCCATACAGGATAGTGTCCCAGGGAAAACTGAATGATATTAAATCTAAATCTTACAAGAAGATGCCGGTGGTATGGCAGGGTGACAATTTTCAGGTAGGGTTCAATTTGTGGAGTAGTCAGAAGCAAATAATTTGCTCTGACTCCAGACTTTAGGACCTCTACTTCCTCCCGTTCCTGAACAGCTAAGCCCAGGAAATTATCCTTAATCCATTTGACGTCACCTTTCTGCAGCAAATTTGGGAATGTGTATAAATCTGGCCTACCCAATTTATTCAGAGTGTCTTTGATATATGATAACCAAGGGATTTTATTTGCTCTGTCAAGTACCATACAATCTTTGAGAATAATGTGATTTAATGTAATTTCAGTATTGAGCCATGTTTTAACCCAGCAGATCACTGGGGCCAGGTATAACTGGTCTGTGATGTACCCCAATCCCAACTCTGTATGAATCGAAAGTGTTGGGGTAGATTGGGGGACCGCTAACAGGGATCTAAGAAATTTATTCTCAACAGTCTGTAGTTTGCCTTGGGGTAAAAAGCCCCATAGGGAGGCACCATACATTGCTATTGACAGGCATTTGGACTTGTATACTGTTAGCAGAGCCTCTATTGGGCGTGAGCCCAGACGTTTTGCAAAGCCCAGTAGGGCTGAGGTTGATCTGTTAACAGCAATACATTTTGCACTTAATTGAGGACACCACGTACCCCTTTTGTCAAAAAGGACGCCTAAATAGGTAGATACCGGGACCCTAGATACCTCCTCTCCGTTGCAGGCAAATCGTTTTATTTTAGCAGCTTTAGACTGTTTACCCGCAACCATCACATGCGATTTATTGTTGTTAATCTGGAGATCTAAGGAATGCATAAATTCACCAAAGGCATCCAATAGTGTCTGGAGCCCTATACCTGTGCGGGCCAGTAGCACCGCGTCATCCGCGCAGAGAAGTACTGGCACTGCAGAGTCCCCTGCACGCGGAATATCTGGTGTAATTCCTACCAAAGATTTTTCAAGTGAATTAATGTAGAGGGTGAACAGGAGGGATGCCAATATGCAACCCTGCCTGACACCTCGTTTGGATCTAAAAGACCTGGTGAACCCACCCTCCTTATTAGTACTAATGGAGGCTAAAAGTCCTTGATGCAGGACGGCTAGGAAGTTCACCAGTGACGGGTCTATCCCCACTTCAGACAGGATGGTCCAGAGCTTAACTCGGTTGACCAGATCGAAGGCCGATGACAGATCCATAAAGGCCATATATAGGACGCCCTCCTTCGCTTGGGTGTATTTGCTTATTATCGTATGGAGATTGAGGCATTGATCAAGGGTGCCTCTTTTAGACCTGAACCCATATTGAAGGTCAGAAAGGACCCCCATACCCTTCAGGTGATCTCCGAGTCTCTGCAGAATGACTCTGCCCAGGATCTTAACGGCAGAGTCAATCAGCGAGATCGGCCTGTAACAAGCAGGGTCACTCCGCACCCCTTTTTTAAAGACGGGTATTATTGTGGAAGTAGCCTAAGAATGCTGGCAGTCATAAACCCAATTTTACTGAATTGGCTCTAAATTTGGCAGAATGTAAAGTTTATTGGAGATTCTAGCTTCCATACAGGCAGGTACATAGTTCTGTTGGATCACCTGCCCACGGCTGATGTGTGTGACACCTGCCCAGCCTACATTTCATATAGCACTTCCTCATTTCTTTGGCCAGGTAGTTTCTGTGTAGGCTATAATCACTCGACTGGCCCCAGCTTGGCATAGATCCATTTCCACTTCTGTGGCAGTTGTCTTCATTAGTATGTGCAGGTCATTCCACCACACTGTATTATATTGTATTGCATTTAATCTAGCCTTATTCTTCCCCATCCAGCCACACTGATGACACCTGTCTCTCACACTTCTTCATCCATCGCAATGCTAAACACTGCGCCCCATAACATAAGCGCACCTCGGAGGTCATAGTCCACGACATGGAAACACTTTCCACACAGGACCAAAACAAAGACAGCATCCTTCCAACCACACCCCCTGTTTCCAAATTCACTCTATGAGGTCATTTGAGATGCGCACTCCATATAAACCGTGGGGCATTGTAATTCCAAGGTGGGTGCTTAATTCCACAAACTGTATCTTGATTTGCCATAAATTGTGCACGATGCGTTATACGTGTGATCAAAATGTGTGGTGCTGGCTGTGTACTCCGAAATAAAAATAAGTTAAAAAAAATAGCTAGATATCTTGAAATAAGTTGTAATTCCAAATAGCAGTCCCCTCCATTGGCTAGCCGTATTTGCAATGGCACATGTTTTCTATTGATGTCGAACGTGAAAAACACCAACAGTGTTCTGCCAGCCCTCAGCCTAAAACATTAATCTAACTCCACCATAGCTGCAATCCCACATCTAGCACTCACCAGAGAAGCAAATGTAACATAAAACAAAACTCTACAATTTATATTGAAAGTTGTAAAAGGACTAGTGGTCAGAAAATTCAAAGAGAATTCAAAAATGCAATAAGTATGAAATAATTATTTTGGACAGTCATGAGGAAAAACATCTGCGTCTTAATTAATACATGCTGTGGAAATATGATAACTGAATTATAAAATTAGGGTGTTTTAGACTCAAATGAGGTTGAATGCATAGGTTCGGATAGTTCTAAGACTTAATATCGTTTTTTAGCAATTTTATAACGGTCAGCAAAAATGTATTACCTGTAATGGGCAGTGATAGTGAGATTTGCAGCCAACAGCATTTGACTTTAAAGAATGTACCAACAGGGTAGATTTAATTTTGCCTGGTAGTCAACAGAGGAACGGTGGTAGCGTCTCTTTTTTGAGATGTAATTTCTAAGAGAATCAGTCTGACTTGTGTGGGACAATATTATGCCTGCTCAAGTCCAGTTTGTCGGGGTTTTGTGATGTCATTGCATTACACTAATCTGTAGTTTTTGCAAATCAGTGTTTTAATCATAATCCAATTTGTAATGATTTCATGCTTGCATTTTCCATTATGCACGGAATTCCAGTGACGTTGATTGGGACGTACCATACAAACAAAGAGCTTCCATTGATATAGTTCCGTGAGAAAATGTATTTTGTGTGTGCCCCCCTTCCCCCCATATTTTGTCAACTGATGTTCATGGTTTATAACTCTTCATAATGGGGCATTGTTGTCCGTTCCCCAGTGTGAGTGCTCTGACTCCTAAAACATGGCAACGTTGGCTAATCCCTAACTGGCATGTTTAACTTGCTAGTAAGGCCATACATAATATATGGTGTAGGAAACACACTCAGGGCATGGATGTCAAATGTCACATGTGAACTGCAGAACATACTGTGCCATCTGCTAGGCTGACAAGGAAAACATAGCTTATGTAGTCTAACTACTGCAACTTTAGCCTTCATGTAGACTTGTCAAAATAACCTTTTTTTGACAGGAAAGAAACCTACTATTAAAAATTAACTAAGTCGGGGGGGCGTGGCTTGGGTGCCGCGCAAGATGGACGGCTAGGTGAAGAGCTCCTCCGTGCCGTATCACCTCCTTCTGGCCTCCCGGCGGTGAAGTGGGCTATTTCTATCGCAACTCACCGGATTTCTCAACCGGAACATAGTGTGACCAGTTTGTGCCTCTTGGTACCTTTTTCGGACCTTCCCTGAGGTTTTGAAGTCGGAGACCGGGAACGCGATGCAGAGATCCGCCATTTTGTGCAGTGCTTCAGCGTCAGCGGATCCTCTGACGAACTTCTGCCCTTCCACTTTCTGAGAAGACTTTCCTCAATTCGGTGCCTGCATTATTCCGGAGGTCTTTAGAGGTGAGCGTTGGGGGTTATTTCATGGCTGTCGCCGCCCTCGTTCGGGTTCAGGCGCATCTTTCACCTTGAGGTGCTGCAGCCGCCATTTTAGGATTACCGTGGCTGACTTGAAAGTCGCGGTTTCTACTTTTGGCAAATTATCTCCACTCTGCCACTCACCTCCTTTCCTAATGTGGCTGTGACCTCCTGCTTCATACGGATACATAGCTTTGACATGTCCTGATGTTCATTGTTATGTGACTGTCCACAAGTTATCTGTTGCTGTGGCATGTGCACGTTCTTTTCTCTGAGGGATTCATACCTTTTGCTCGATACTCTCTTGAATTTTATGGCTGGACTTTGGCCTAGATTCTCAACAAATACAGCTGGATAGGCATTCGGCCTGACCCTATGCAGTATATCATCCTATGTTTCTTGTCATTTGGTTCCAGACAGTCGCACTAAATGGAGGGTACCCACGTCTCTGATGCTTTATAGTACACATTAACCCCAATTGACTTGATGTATACTGACCCATTTAAGGCTATATATGGATCATTCTAGATGAACCTTTCAATGTTTTCAGTGTACCAGCGCCTTTGTCATTGATATTCAGGTGGTGCGAAGTCCCTATTATTCACTTTACGGAGTTCTATATAAATTCCTTTGTCAAGTGTATTCTTTTGACTCAATTTCATCTATGGTGCGGTTGCGCAAACCCAAGTTTGTATTTAATCCCTCTGCGAAGATTCCTGTGAGTTCTTCCACTTTGGGTGCCTCCTCACAATCTATCAAGATGTCGACTTCCTCCACTCAGCGCTCTTCTTCAGGCTATCCAACATCGAATAAGTCTTCACCCTCCGCATCGTCTATCAAAAGGTTGAAACAGAACTCTCCTACACCTGACTCTTCTCCTCCATCTTCCATGGACTTGATTCTGGAAGAGATCCGTGCGTTGCGCCCATTCATTGAGGACACGAGCAGAGATATGCAACTCTTGAAGGACAAGTGGGAAGTAATGGACACTCGTATTTCCTCCATAGAACAACAACTTCCCGAGGTCCATTCTAACACGCAACGTATTGAGTCTCTAGAGAAGACTGTCCTCTCTTTGCAGCGACACACAGAGGATTTGGAAAATCGTAATAGGAGGAACAACCTACGCCTTTATGGTTTGCCGGAAACTCTTGAGGGGGATGATCCAGTCACCTTCTTTACCTCCTTCCTTCCGAAGTTATTGGACATGCCACCGTCCACGTCCATCAGCATACAAAGGGCCCATAGACTTGGAGCGCGCTCGTCCACCTCTACTAAGCCTCGTGGTGTTATCATCCTATTTTTGAAATTCACGGATCTACTATCCATCCTCTCTGCTGCTAGAGCCAAAAGACAATTAGCCTGGCAGGGTCAACGTATCTACATATCTCAAGATGTCTCTAATGCCACCGCTTCTAGACGCAAGGAATTCCTAGCCCTACGACCATCTCTGCGTTCTCTAGGGGCCCGATATGGCTTGTTCCACCCATGTACCTTCAGAGTCACTCATCAGAATAAGTCTTAGTCTTTTCAAGAACCTGGCGAACTCCGTAATTTCCTTCTTCTACACAACAACGATGGAATGGAATCCTCGCCTTCCAATAGTGGCTGATGATCACTTTTATATTCCCTGTGTATTTGCTGTTATTTGCTGCTGTTTTGCCCTTTAACTTCATTGACCAGTTTTTCAATTGACCTCCTTTATATTGGATCCCTGCATTACTTAGGTCTTATCTAATATTGCTTAGAATATATGTCATACGTTCCTGATCTAATTGTTTTTCTTTCTTTCCTCCCCCATACAGATGTGTCTCAGTTTCCCCTTCACCATGTGTTATCCTTTGTACTCCTGTGAGGTTTCGGCGCGGCTGTGTTTCTGATCCTAGTTTACCCGTCTTGTCCCGCATCACCACTTCCCCACCTCCCTTCGTGTACCCCTCCCTTCAGGTATGTTTCCTACAGTCATCCGTATGGATTTGTACTGTCTTCTATGCATTCTCTCTCTTCTTTCCTCTCTCCCTTTCTCAGATCCTATTCCTTTTTCTCCACTATCTCCCCTTCCTCTTTTCCTATTCCTTCTTCTTCCTTCCCTTTTTCTCCTATTTTTCCTTATTCTCTCTTCTACTACTCTACTGGTTATCTTATTTTTTGCTATGCTACTGATTGACTTATTACTTGTACAGTATGTTCTTGCACCTTTCAATTTTGAACAGTTAAATATGTTGTGATTTTCAAAGTTATCTCATGGAATGTGAAAGGATTTAACCATCCTATTAAACGGCAGAAAGTACTCTCCCACCTCTCCTCTTATAATCCTGATATTGTTCTCATTCAAGAAACCCATCTTTCAGATGTTGAATCCTGAAACTAAAAAGATTGTGGGTCAGCAATGTTTTGTTTTCTCCGGCCTTACATAAAAAGAATGGTGTTGCTATTTTAATCCACAAACGTCACAAATGTAAAGTAATTCTTGAAGATAAAGATGATGAGGGTCGCTGGATTCTAGTCAAGTTGCTTATTAATAATGTCCCACTTACTTTATTCAATGTTTATGGTCCTACAGGCTTTGATTCCTCTTTTTGGCCCATAATTACTGCAAAATGTATCCAACACAAAGATGATTCCTTCCTTTTGGGCGGGGATTGTAATCAGATCATTGACCCCTTTTTAGATCGCAAGTCCTCTGTACGCTTCACCCCCCATAAACCCCATAAACAATTTCTCGATACTATCACTCGGGTTCACCTTGTAGACTCATGGAGGCTCACACACCCAGATACTATAGATTTTTCTTTTTTCTCCCCACCACATGCCTCTTTTTCTCGTTTAGATTATATTTTTCTTTCTTCTTCTTTATCTCAAAATCTTATATCCTCCTCTATTGAACCTATTGTCATTTCTGACCATTCCCCTATTGTTACTGATTTTGATCTTTCTTCTCCAACTCCTAAATCTTCTCGTTGGCGTTTTAATTCTTCTCTACTTACAGACCCTCTTTTTTCTTCCTCTTTTCGCTCTTTCACGTCTGAATACTTCCAGCTTAACTCTGACCCTGATATCTCTCCCCATATTATTTGGGACTCCTTCAAAGCCACAGCCCGTGGATTTATTATTGATTTTGTATCCAAAAGAAAGAAAAAGTTTCTCCAAAAGCGTAAGGTTGCTCTTGCTCATATTAAATCACTAGAACACCAATTTTATACCTCCTCTCCGACTCATATACCTTCTGAACTTCTTCAAGCTAAAATTGCATTTAACAAACTTACTACAGATTCGGCCTCCTCCTTCCTCCTTCGTGGTAGTGCACGGTATTACGGAGGAAGCAACAAATTGGGCAAATTGCTTGCTAATTACCTAAAATCACGTAAAGAAAGAACTCTCATAGACTCTATCTATTCCCCTTCTAATGTCCTCTTGCACACAGATAAAGACATTCTACAGCAATTTCAGTCCTTCTATGAGTCTTTATATTCTCCTGAGAATCCCCCTACCCCAGATCTCTTACAATCATATTTTGAGGGCTTGCCTAAACCAGACACCTCTAAACTTAATTTCTCGGACATTGATACGGATTTTACCCTCTCTGAATTATCCACAGCACTGTCTTCTTTAACCAAGGGCAAGACCCCGGGGCCTGATGGCTTTCCAGTTGAATTTTACTTACACTTCTCTGATCTTCTCTTACCCAAACTTCTTCTTCTTTTTCAATCTTTTTGTTCCGCCGGTTTGGCTCAAGGCTCATTTCAGGATGCTACCATATGCCTCATACCTAAGGAAGGGCGGGACCCAAAATTCTGTAAGAACTATCGACCAATATCCCTAGCCAATGTGGACTATAAAATCTTTGCAAAACTATTAGCCCTTCGTCTTGATCTATTCATGCCTCACCTTATTGGGAAGGAACAATGTGGTTTTGTTAAGGGCCGCCTCACCTCAGACAATTCCAGACTCCTCCTCAATGTTCTCAACAAGGCTTCTTCTCTTTCTATCCCCCTTGCGGCTATCTCGGTTGATGCCGAAAAAGCCTTCGATCGAGTTGATTGGTCCTTTCTGCTGACTTCACTGAAATGGCATGGCTTTGGTCCGAAATTTATTTCCTACGTTTCTCTGATATATTCTATGCCCAAAGCATCGGTCCTTGTTAATGGTCAACTTACTTCCCCCTTTACCCTTAAACGAGGTGTACGTCAGGGCTGTCCTCTTTCCCCTCTTCTTTTCATTTTAGCACTTGAACCCTTCCTCTCTTCTATTCGTAACAACTCATCCATTTCTGGTTTCCCATACGGTGAGCATCAACTTAAATTATCGGCATATGCGGATGACATACTTTTATTCATTTCAGATCCAAATACCTCTATCCCTGCCTTATTGAATGAATTTGAGAAGTTTTCCCAAGCATCAGGTTATAAAATAAACTCAGATAAGACGGAGATCCTTCCTGTAACTAAACTCTGCCTTCCACATTTCTTTGCTTCCACCGGCTTCGCTTGGAACAGTACGAAAATAAAATATCTTGGCGTCCTCTTCTCCAATTCTATCTCCTCTTCTATCCGACTTAACATGAATGCAGTCATTTCTAGAATTGACTCTCTCCTCTCTTCATGGAATCCCCTATACCTTTCCTGGTGGGGTCGTCTTGATTCGATTAAAATGATGATTGCTCCGATTTTGATCTACTTACTCTCCATGCTCCCTGTACATATTCCAGCTCTCTACTTCCGTCGCATTGACTCTATTTTGTCCAAATTCCTTTGGAGGCAGAAGAAAGCTCGTATATCACTTTCAGCCCTTCGTAAGTCTAAGTCAAATGGTGGGGTTAACTTCCCAAACTTCCGTCTTTATCACACGTCCTTCTCTCTTCGCCAGGCCTCCCGTTGGTTATCGCAAGATGTGGCCCCTTTTGCCCCTCTATGGTTATCGGTTGAACGGGAATTATTACTTCCCTATTCCTTTCAAGACGTGATATGCTTTACTGCCAAGGCTCCTTGTCTTAACCCTCCATTATTCAAACATACCTCCTCTCTTTTGCGACCCTTGGTTTCCAACACCTCTGCCTCTCGTGAATCCTTTTTATTGTCACCCATTTGGTATAATTCATCTATTCTAGTACGGAATAGACCTATTGCCTGGGCTTCGTGGAGATCAAAAGGTATTATATGGGTTCACCATCTTTTTGACGGTTCATTTCCTCGTTCCTTCCCCCAATTTCAGGCCCAGTTTCATTGTCCTCTGTCGTTTGCAAAGAAATACTACATTCTCATGGACACCGTTCTTGATCGATACTACTCTTTACCCTCGGATGAACTATCCACCTCACTTCCCTCTTTACTCACCATTCTCTCTACTATTCCTAAGGCTTCTCTTATCTATCGATACTTTTCAGCTCCTGACCCTGATCGTCCCAAATCAAAATTGGAACTTTCTTGGGAAAAAGACTTAAATTGCTCGTGGCCGACCTCTCTTTGGGACAAACTTTGGGCTAAATCCTTGAAGACTTCTCGCACTGCATCTCTCACTCAATCCCTATTCTTCTTCTATCACAGGCTCTGTCTCTCTCCTCTTTCTCTCTCTCGTTTTCTCTCTTCTTCTACAGCCAACTGCTGGACCTGTGCTGCTCCCAATGCTGATCTTTATCATCTTTTCTTTCTCTGTCCTTCTGTCCGTCGTTTTTGGGTACAAGTGTGGTCCCGTATCTCCAATATTTTTAATTTCTCTATTTCTTTTTCTACCTCTTTGTTTTTTTTGGGTAGCCTTTCGGAGTCTTTGGACCTCTCCCCACATTCATGTGGTCTTTTTGACCTTTTTTTAGCCCTTGCACTCCAGCATATCGCCTCCAACTGGAAATCTTTGAACAAACTCTCCATAACTTCCTGGTGGAATTTACTATGTCATTCTCATAGATTGGATGTTGCCTTTGCATCCTCCTGCAAACCCCCTCGAAATGTTGAACTTTTCTGGTTACCTCTCACCTTATACTTAGATCAAACCACCAAAAAGAAATACACTTCACTGACCTCTGACAATTTTAAACCCCCTTGAGCGTTTGTACTTCTGCTTGTAAGTTCATGCTTCAGGTTTCACTATTGAAAGTTTTTCTTTTTTCTTTTGTTTACTCATATTTTAATAATGTTTTTAATTCATGCATTTATTAGTTACTTGTGCATTTACTGTTCTATTTGCCATCACTTAATTTGCGGATTTTATATTGTAGTCTTAACTGTATTTTACATGGTTCTAATTTTTCCCTTCCCCTCCCCTCCCCCCCCTCCCTTAAAATTTTAAAATGCTTTGTTTCTTCACTGTGCCATCAGCTGACTTAATTTTATTCTCCTATGATTGCCCTTTCTCATTTTATTCTGCTGTTGTCACCTTATTGTATTGCTAATTCTTATTTCAATAAAGCTTTCAAACTTTAAAAAAAAAAAAAAAATTAACTAAGTCACCCCTAAGTTGGCCTTGAAGCCTACAAGGTAAGGTGCCTAGTATTTAAAAGTGAAACATTCAAGAATGTTATGGTTGGCAATGGCATAGCCCTACAGTGACTAGCCCCTACAAGCTATTTTCACTGTATAAGTACTGTAGATTTTTTTTACCAGAAAAGCTAAAGTACAATTAAAGTGCTATTTTTGTAACTTTGGTTTAGGAAAACCAACAGAGTTCAGTCAACCACACTTTCTAATATTTATTGAGATTCCAAGCCAATGGGAATAGTTAGATATGCAGAAAATGTAACTTTTAGAAAGGTATGTTTTTCTGCCTGAAGCTCCAGTAGTAGGCTAATTAGCATTAGCATGTCTACAGCAGCCCTCCCGACCAGTGCTTTAACACCTGAGACATGAAACTGCTCCCAGAACTGAGAGAAAGGT
The DNA here is from genome assembly GCF_964261635.1 of Lissotriton helveticus. Taxonomy (NCBI): domain Eukaryota; kingdom Metazoa; phylum Chordata; class Amphibia; order Caudata; family Salamandridae; genus Lissotriton; species Lissotriton helveticus. Next base: position 1,418,271,245 of record NC_136059.1, on the reverse strand, counting down.
TTAGGCCTTTTGGAAGGGTGGCATTGGTGTGAAGTATGCAGCCCAGATTACTTTAAGAAGGGCCATTTGGAAGGGTCCAGAAAAATCATCAACTTTCAAGGGACCAGGGTGAGGCCTGCCCTTTCATAATTGAGTGTAAAGTGAGAGCTGTGCAAGAAGGGCCTTTTGAGCCCAGGGTACACTCTAGTCATCCTGGCTTCACTCACAGGGGAACAGAAGATGCTTCCAGAAGCAGTTTGGTGTGGATAGGTAGGTAAGGGCTGCTCATTGCTCCAGACACATTTCCTGCGTGGACCACATGCAGCTGCCAAAGAGATAAAGTGTCTACCATATTATTGGTTTTTACTGAAAATAGTGCACTGTGGGATAATTTGCAGTATGGCAAACGGATGTGCTGAAAAACATGGGACTTCATACTCATTGCATAGGGAGTGTTCAAGAGCATCTCCGCCCATTGGTTAGTGCGCTGTGCAGAAATGGCACCTCTTCCTCAGAGAGAATCTGGAACTATGAAAAATCAGAAGAGGATGAAACCTACTGTCTGTGACCTGTGAATGGACCTGAAGGACTGGACCTGCTTGCCCTTCTACCCAGAACTAAGAGATAGATTCCAAGAGTAACCTGGCTGGCTGGCTGGATGGCTGCCTGTGTGCCTATTCACACACAACAAGCTGTAAGAGGCCATTCCTGGAAATAATAAGTTGACAAGTTGCAAGTGTACCCTTGCTGGACTGAGATGGTTGCTTCTTCTGGAGTGGGTCTTGGTCTCTAAGTGTGGTTCTCAATGTTCTGGGAGTCTCTGAAGTGACCAAGAGGGACTACTAAAAAAAAGAAGTAAAAGCTGGGACTTAAAAAATGTTCGACCACTGGAGGACCAGGACTAACGATCTGAGGTGCGTCTTCGGCAGACAAGTCCTCGGCAGACAAGAAAACTATTATGACCTACTCAGAGCTATTTGTAGCCAGACAGAAGGCTTTTGCATACCTTCAAGGCTAAGGCATCTACCTTTGGGGCACCCTGTCCAGATGTGGCCTACAGGCTTGTCCTACTGGAAGCATTAAAGCTAAAAAAACAGACTAAATCCCAACGTAGAAAGCTTGACCAGGCGAAAGCTCAAAAAGTATCCGGCCGGTGATAATTCTTCGGCGGGCATGAAATTTGAATTTTCCCGCTGGTAGCTTTTTCAGTCCAAACCAACAGCTTCATATGCCATGGCTCTTTAACTTTGAGAGGACTCGGTCCGAAACCGCCTTCAACCTTGCCAGCAGAAGGATTTCTACATCAGAAGACAAAATCTTTGACTAGGTTGACCCACCAGGCTTAACCAGCTTCCAGTAAATTTTGTGTGCCTCAGGTTTTTCCTAGGCTTCAGTCTAATACATCCATAAATGCTACGCTGTTACTTAACGCTTGTTAACTTAAAAGCTAAAAAATCTTATATATGGTTCCCCTTCTTTGATTTTAATCAGTCACGTGTCATTTTTCTTATTACATTTGTCGTGATTTTCTGAAATTGATTGCAAGATTTTTATTGTGTTGTCTTTAGACTAGTTTAGCTCAATATCCATAATGTAGTTACAATTTATGATAAGTCTTTAAACATTAGTAATTCTAATTCACATATAATTTACTCATCAGCAAAGGATTAGAGAAGAAAGGTGGATTATACTTTGACCATTATCACAACCAAATGCAAAAAGAACAATTGATGGACAGAATGTAGAACAATGTCATGCATTCACCCCAGTACATAGATCCGGGCCAAAATCCATCAATTTTTCTTGCTCCCCATGCAATTCCAGTTTGAACCCAGCCCTATGCAAATCAGTCTTGACCCTGCGCCCAATGGGAACAGCCCAGCCCGAGCTGCATATGGCTGGGTCAAACTGGGGTGGTGTGGTAAGCAAAGGAATGATGGATTAAACCCAGATCCTTGTGACTGGGGGTGAATGTTTGCATTGTCCAGCATTCCGTCCATCAATTGTTTCTTTTGCATATATCGCCCTAAGTGGGAAGGGTATGCCTAGACGTGTGTCCCGTGCTCACTACACCACTGTATTCAAGCTAGCCTGGGTGATGCCCTGAACCAGGTCCCAGGATGCTTATTTCCGGTCCAGGGAGGACCTGGCTTGGCAGTTACGGCTGGACTGTACCCATAAGGAACAGGGTAAAGACTGGTTTGTATATGCTGGGCCCAAACTGGGGTGGTGTGGTGAGCCAAAGATTGATGGATCAAACCCATAGGGCTCAATTCACAGAACTAACTCAAGACAAAATCCTAAATGTACTACCATTTTGATATTCACAGAAGGCACTTACTCATTTTGGTATTCACAGAAGGCACTTACTCATTTCGGTATTCACAGAAGTTAGGAGTCCTAACTTTAGGACTCCTAAATGCCTTCTGTGAATACCGAAAGTCTTAAAGTTAGGATTTTTCTCAGTTTAAAAGTAGTAAAGTTAGGACTCCTAACTTTAGGACTCCTAAACTGAGAAAAATCCTAACTTTAAAACTTTTGGTATTCACAGAACGCATTTAGGAGTCCTAAAGTTTGGAGTCCTAACTTTACTACTCCTAAACTGAGAAAAATCCTAACTTTAAGACTTTTGGAATTCACAGAAGGCATTTAGGTGTCTTAAAGTTAGGACTCCTAACTTCTGTGAATACCGAAATAAGTAAGTGCCTTCTGTGAATACCAAAATGAGTAAGTGCCTTCTGTGAATACCAAAATGGTAGTAAGTTTAGGATTTTGTCTTAAGTTAGTTCTGTGAATCGGGCCCATATTCTTGTGACTGGAAGTGAATGTTTGCATTGTCCAGCATTCCGTCCATCAATTATTTCTATTGTATTATCACAACTAAGCAGATTGACAGGGGGCCCTGGGATTAAATTTAAATCCTGAACAAAAGCCACCAATACCAATAATCATTTTAGGGTGAGCAAAGAAAATTCCCGAATAAACAAAGCAAAATTATACAAATATGTGCATTATTAGCTGAAACGCTGTTGACATTTGGTATAAAAAAGCATTGTTGTACCCAACTGAATTCGTTTCTCTTCCCTACTTAGCCAGGCAAAACATTTAGATTTCACCTGAATGTTTACACGCTTGATAAACGTATATCTCCTATCTTCATGGAAGTTCTTGCAGAGACAGGTGTTGAGGCTTTATTTAATGAGCCAGTGTTAATTCTTCACACAATAAGACCGACTTTGAAAAATGCAGGAAGAGAAATGAGAAAATAAGGGAGTGCCTTCATGGGAGCTCTTGGTTACACTGTATCTCACTTTTAACTTCATTGAAACTCTTCACACAATAAAGTATGAAATATTCAATCTTTTTTTGCTTGTGTTTGCCATGAATAAAATACATTCATCTGTAAACCTCCCAAAAAAAAGCATAATCTAATTTACAACCCATCTTGGACAAGGAAAATTACTACCAATCTTGTAGTGACTACTAGGCAACGGAAAACCTATTGTGGGGGCAGACCCTTTACTGTCAATACCAGTGTCTACGAATCTCGCTCCCACCCCTAATACCAGCTACTAAACATGTGCCAGCATTTAGATGGACAATTCTGAAAACACCTCTTTGTCCCACACATTTTGGATATGCGATGTTGGCCTCCCTCCCACAAGCTAGTAGCGAATAAAAAACACAGGATACCTTTGGAGGTTCAGGTTCCAAAATGCCATTTTCAGTTCCATCAACGACTTCCTGAGCATCTAAAAGGATGGTCCACCGATCCATAAGAACATTGTCTGCTTCTTCCACTGATATTAAAATAGAGTAGGGGTCCTCTCCGCTATAGCCAGCCCCCCAACGGAGAACCCTTCCCAGGTCATTTCCTGTATGGGCAAAGAAAGTGTGAACTTGTTAAAAATGATGAGGCAAAGTTATGGGTACGGTAAAAACCGCTTTCTTGCTACTTGTCCACCAGTGTCAGCTACCAACATGGCATTATCTTAGCAGTGTGCCCCATCGCACAATAATTGTCACACAATCCTCTACCTGCTGTAAAGTACTTCGCTGGATTGAGTTTCACATGAGCTGAATTTATGGGGCTCCGAAGCCACAAATATGATCTAGAACATAGCCACGGTTACCTGACTCCATCCAAAGCTTTGAAACAACAAAGTAAAAACATAAGACAAAAAGACTGCATTTTATGGGGGGCGGGTTGTCAAGCGTCAATAGACATATGTCATCAACTTTGCATCTGGCAATGGTCCGGTTTAAGGTTTGCTAACCGAGACTGAGGAGAGAATGTGAAGATTTAAAAAGACAAATACTACCTACTGTGGTTTATTGGATTTTTTGTTTAAGTAGACTGTGTTGGGCGGGGGAAGACTGAATATACAGTAAGGGCTGTAGTGTGGAGTATTTTGAAGAACATGTCCAATTTATGATTTTAGGGAGATGGGAGGCAGTTGGTAACTTCTGGTGTGCCGGTGTATCTCACAGTGTCGTGTTCATGCAGTACTCCATGCATTTGAATGCCGGGCGAGGGTGGCCCTCAGAGGGCACGTCTGATTTGGGGGTACACCATTGGTGGGCCTGCTTCTGGGTTCTCGTGCTACGTTTGACTTTTAGGCTTATGGCTTCTCTCGGATGTTTTTCTTTATAAAGCAAAGAATGTAAAATGCCGAGCAGTGAATAAAACATACATCAATGCGCAGGTTACGTAATTTGATGTGTTTTCTTTCCACATCAGCATATTATAATTTTATAACTTTATTTCAGCTGACTGACTGTGTTTAATGCATTATTTATTATTAAGTCACTGATTTCAAACGCAAGCAAGCAACATGGAAACAGGTGATTATCCTTTGCCTAGCCTATAAAACTCCCAACCCGATGATGAAATAACTGATGAAGTGAATTTAGTACACAGTGCTAGTAAGAACTCTGCAAACTTATCACAAGGAGCGGCAGAAGAAAAGGGCAGCATTAAAACCATATATGATGTTTCTTCAGGACTGGGAGGAGAGGTTGCCTACCTGTTTCTGGAATGCGCCCTCTGCTGGCCATGCTCTAACCTGGAGAGATTCTGAGTTAAGTCTATGTGGTGCGTGTAGACACTGCAAAGTCTTAAAACAGGCGCACAACTCTGCAGTTTCATAGCCCACACGTCTATATGTCCCATGGCATCTAGTTTTAGTTTTATACAGTAAAATACCAGAGTCGTAAACAGCTTTGATTTGTTATTAGTAGGGGCTTCTTAGTGAACACAATATATGATAAATGGGACAATAACTGACTGGTGCATAGACTTATTGCTAAGTTGTTGTTTTTTTACATACTTTTGAAGTGGCTTCAGAACTGTTAAATCGGGAACAGAGAATTGCTATCAATGTTCAGAATCAAAGCACACAGTCTGGAGTGTCTTTCTTGTTATTAACGTCATCACATTCTCTTGTCTGTCCCTTAGTGGAGCAAATATGTATTTAAATTATCGCCTCATTGGGCTAGAGTTAAGACAGGAGCATGTTTGTGGTTCCACCGTTAATTCCTAATTTCTAGAGCGTCCCACTTGTAATGGCCCAGATTTCCCTAACCCAGAGTTATCAAAACCCTCTGTACCGGTAGCTCCAACAGGGGCGGCTCTAGGCTCATGGCGGCCCTGGGCAGGGAGCGTAGGTAGGGGCCCCGGAAAAGCAGGTCCGGGCGGGGCGGAGCCCCCTGGCGCTCAGGAGGGGGGGGTCAGGGTGTTAGGAAGTGGAACAGAGCCAGAGGCTGCCAAATCCCTGCCAGGGGCCGCCACACAAATATGTATCCATCCTCAGAGGATTATTATATTAAGGATATATATTGGCGTGGAGGCCCCTGGGGTTTGGTGGCCCTGTGCAGGTGCACAGCTTGCACATGTCTAAGGCCGCCCCTGGCTCTGGGGATGGGGAAAAGTTTAACCATTCATGGGGCACTGGTAAAGAGGGCCTTGATGGACCAATAAGTTCACTTCACAAATCTAAGCTCAGTTGTAGTGCCAGTGAGTCCCAAGTCCACAATGGTAGTGCATGGAAGTAAGGGTACCTGATAGCCCACATGCTCTCTTACCTGTTCCCAAAGGCAGGACAGCTATCGATGGCTCGCTGCAGGCCAGCTTGTGCCTGATCTCCTCCAGGGCACCAAGAACCCAGCCAACGGTGCCGTCACCACCGCACACCAGCACGCGGAAATGGGGCACTTGAGAAAACGTGTGAAACCTTAAACAGACAGAGACACAAATTGGTTTTCTAATTTAATACTGTATCAGAAAACAAGACACAAGAACACGGTGCAAGTGCACAAGCTTTCATTGAGGAAGGCGCACTACCTTAATATAACAGATCAGACCTGCGCAAAGTCTTATAAGAGCATCATAATCTGGTCAAGTAAGATTTTAAATGTACAGATGGGCTTTTCACAGAATGGCTTATGTCAAAGATGTTCAGCAACTTGGACCTTCCTGTTTTGAAATCTCGGATAGGCTGACTGGTGTGTATCGATACAGACAAAGGTGCCTTGAGGCCTACTTTTTGGTGGTGAAGGTGTTAGTCATGGTTTAGTTTCTTCTCCAGTGTCAGTCACACACCATTTTCCTGTGAGAGCCAGATGCGGGAAGGTCCCGCGCACACAGGAGACTTCAGTGAAGTTCCTTCTCTTGCTAACTCAGCGATCATCCTGGCCAGTCACGGTTGGGGCAGATTAATTCCTTAAATGAGGTGCCTTTCTTCCAGAAGGTAGACAGTTTTTAACCTCTTTCACTTATCACATAATTGGACGACTCTTGGAGTCCAAACTACTGGGGACGTGACTTTTTTTTCAATACCAAGTGATAGCCATCCCTCACGAGTAGTAGATGTATCTTAGGTCCTGATGAAATGCCTAGATCCTTTTGGACAGTATAGGGCATGAAACATGTCGACTATCCACACACCATACACAATTCTTAAGACGGAAGTGGGTATAATTTTCCCCCTTCAGTCCACGACTCACCAGTCGATATTTTAACACATAGCACAAGAACCCAGTGAATAAAATTACCTTTGGAGTTTTATGAAGCTATTTTTAGATCACATTCACATCATTCCACTTCTACTCACGACACATAAGCCCTCTCCTAACACCTATAGCTTCACGACGGCAACCAGAGAAGAACTCCGGCAAAGAACCCCCTCGTGGGGCCCGTTGGGCATTGCAGCGCCGGCCCAACGAAGAGCTGCCCAATGATGAAGCATGACACCCCACGGGGGGTGAGGGCCCTTGCTCCTTATTGGAGCTATCCCAGTGATAGTATGCACTCTATTTCTAGCGCCCAGTGTTCACACATTTCCCTCTTCATATCTTTCTTCTCTCCCTCCTCCCAAAGGAACAGCATACTCCTTAGTTTTATAGTCACACATCATGCATACACATCTCGGATCGGAGTTCTGAGTTTTAAGACAGAATCATGTGCCAGAAAAAGGCTTGGACAGGTATGCAAAAAAACACAATTTTTGCTTGAGTAGTTTTCTTTTAATAGAAATGTATTGAAGTTAGGTTGGCCTACTTAGAAAAGTAAGAGTAAAACAAAAGGCAATATGTTTTGGCTAGCAGAATGAACATTTCCATTGGGGTCAGCGATGCAGGGAATAGCCTCACGTAATTACTACTTCAGGCAGTAACAGAAGAGCGGCAAGCCTAAGTGCAAGTATCAGGGACTGAAAGAACATGGAAAAATACAAAAACAAAATGTACTGCACTGCATTATGAACTCCTAAAACTAAAATTTTAAATGGTGCAGGTCCAAGGCATGCAAAAATGTACAAGGGCTTCTGACCTTCACGACACAATGTAAAGTGTACAGTGAAATAACTAAGAATTGCAAATGAGAGTATTAGAGGAAAGAGGCGAGATGCGTGACCTGGTAGCAGTGGGTGGTAGATGGAAGGACTGTGGGGGGTGAGTGCCACGTAGAAGAAAGGTTTATCACTTTATACGTGAAAGATCGGAAAGAATGAGACATTCATGATGGTGCATGGGGTGAGGAATGGTGTGGATCCACGGCACTCGATATGACAAAGAGGATACGAGATGAAATCAGCAGATGACAACTGCAGGAAGGGCTGAAGCAGCCGAAAGAGGGCTTTGTATAAGAGTGGAGTGTGTAATGCGCACAGGGAATGGAAGGGGCAGGCTAGAGCGAGCCCAGACGAGGACACTTATGACTGAGGGGGCATCAAGGTGTCGGACACACTAACAAGGGGAAGCAAAGACACAAGACAGGAGCAAGGGAGCCAATTCACTTGTAAGTAGCATCTAGACAAAAATAGAAGGAAGTCATGCATAAAACACAATTCGTCATTTGTTAATATAAGTCACAACCTCTTAGTAAATGGGTTGCCAGAGTGAGAGGTTCCATAGCATATTTTAAACAGAAGCCTTTACAGGACACACATGCTTAGAAGAGCTGCCTTGGGAGCACATTTCGCTGTGTGATTCTGGTGAGCTAGCCAGGGTAGGCTCATGGCAAGTCTTCCTAGGGGTACGAGTGGCTACCGTGTAGAACCTGAATCTCACGGAGGGCACTGCACTTGAGTCCAGGTGGAAGAGCCGCCAGTATAGGGGTGCAACAAGGGCACATGACCCCAATCTTTAGAAGTGCTAAACTAGTGAGTGGAAAGGATGGTTCGAGGTATACAAAAAGTGGTCAGCATGAAATATGGGTAAGGGGCAAAAGGAAGGCTTGAATAGAATAGCAATGCATCTCCAAAAAAAAACTAGTAGTATGGAGTGACCCCCAGGCAATTAGTAAGAGACAGGGAGATATATGATTCAAATAAATGCCACTGGGATACATTCTATAGTAGAAAAAAAAACAATTCATATAGAAAAATAATATTTCGCCTCTACTGTAGTTACAAATCTAATACTTTTTCATTTCTTTTCTATATTCTGGCATTTAGGCATAGTTCAGATCAAACACAGATGTTTAAACAGACGAACTTCACCTGTATGTTCTACTTAATGCTATTTTTAGGTCGAGCCTGGGCAGGGCATGCTCTGCGAGCCATGCTGTATTGGAGTAAGTACTTGAAGCCCCGCCCTTCTCCGTCCATATTTGTCATTGGCTTGTGTGATTGTCCTTTGTAAATGCTGGCTTCTGATTTGTTATTAGGCTTGTTAGTCCCTCCTTGCCTTGTCTTCATTTGTAACCTCCCATAGGAACTGGCCCTTTTACTTCGGTTGTTACATGGTACATCTTCTTTAGTCTATTAGAACTATTTTCTTTAATTAGTTTCCTCGAGGGTTGGAGGGTATCTCGTGCGCAGTTGAGACCAACGGCTTGTTTATTTAACTCGTAGCAAAGAGGGAGCTCCTCCGGGGCCATGGGAGACAAAATTTGGAATGCAGTATGTCTCGTATTTGCGAGAATTTAATTGATTGGCATTGTAAATGACAAGGCCATTTATTTATGTTTTAAAAACCAAAGCATAAATAAAAGGCATTGTTATATACAATGCCAATAGCTCAAACTCACGTAAATGTGACACCTATTGCATTGCAGATGCTTGTTAAAATATATTTTTAGCATCTATATATCTAATGTTTACATGTTTCACAAGACCGCCTAATGTAGTTGAGTAGTAAAATATACGACGTAGCCGAGAAATAACATGTTATGAATTGATAGCCAAAATCATACGAACTACAAAGAGGTCAACTACCAAACCATGGGGTTGTGAGCATGTGGAAAAAGCTCACTAATAATTAAAACCCTGTGGTTTTCAAGCAAAACAGCACACAGAACCCGCTAAGCCAAGATGTACCACCAAGAGTATAGGAAATATGTGTGAATTCCTAAAGCGAATCTTGACAATCACCCTTCTCTGTAAGATGGACAACGTTTGGGGAGATAAACTTATTAGGAGTGTGGGTTAGATAGTAAGATTTGTATTGTGGCCTAGTGACACCCATGGTGCCTTCAGTTTGTTTATGGCTGCTGGTTTTATACCCAATGTTGTCTGTAAACGAGGATGTGGGATTGATTTGTTAGAGACGACAACTGTAGGTGCAAAAGTTTGTATTTGTGGCTTTGGTATAAAATAATACATTTATGTTTAGAAAAAAAGTCAAAATGTGTCACAGGATAATACAGCTCATGTTATGTAGGAAGGGAAACATCCAACCGTTGACTTTCAATCTTTCTCTTTTTGGGCTCAACAACTAAGAAAAGCCTTTGCATAAACCATACAGCGTGACAGGGGAGGGGTGGAGGTGCAGATCTATTGTTTTCTTGCAACATAGTTGCTTCAATGTTTTACTATTTCTCTATTCCCATAAGCATGCATTACTTTGCCTCCTGTTCTAGTGATTGTTGCTATTGGATCTTCCATACGATACCCCTTCACCATTATGATATATAAGGATGGTAGACAATCAAACGTAGCTAAGTACAAATATCGGTGACAGTAGAGGGCTGGTGATGCACGCTTACCTGGAACAGGTATATTAACAAGCTGTTAAACCCAAGAAGTACATAGGAAAACGTCTTAGCAATTACAAGAAACTAGTCCATTGAGTACGTATTCAAGGAAAACATAGCACAAACACTGACAGAACCTTATCTAGGTGCAGACTTGCAGTACCTGGCCTATTTTAGGTGTAATATATTACCTCTGAGACTGAAACTACCCCTTAAGAGAAAATTATTAAATTATGGAAATGAACCCCTTACCCCGGGAGCGGTCCTCCATTCGTCAGTTCAAAGACCTGATGAGGGTTCAGCAGCTTCCTGAAGCTGTGCAGCAGGTCCCGGCCTTTGAGACCCCCACTTTTGGGGTTTACGAACACAAGCAGCGGGCAGCAATTCTGGGGTATCTTTGTGTGCTAAACGGGAAAAGAGTTGCACTCATATTAGAAAAATAAGATTGTTGCAGTGCTTTCATTTCAGTGGGAGGTGTTTTGCCCCTAGATGTCATTCATGGATCTGAGATACGTGGGCAGGTGAGTTCCAATCAACATACAGCAAGTATACTAGTTACTCAAATCTGCTTCTCTATATGTTACTGCACATTAGGAGGCTAAGCAGGCAACAGTCCGTACAAAGAGGCTACACAGATAAGGCTCAGTTGGTTCAGTTCATGCTGCAGAGATCTTTTCAACCTGAAATGTGACTCGTCCAATTGTTGATCCTTAGTCCTTTATAATAATGAGGTTAATAAATACAGCACCACATATTTGACTAATAATAACACTAACAGTTCAACGGCTGCAAGGAAATTCTGCTTTTGGCTGCATATCAATCAATGTGATCATATGTGATCAAGCCACGTTTGTGGTGAAACGCGTTATGGCTGACTAGCGAGGAATAAAAACGCTACTTTGCACTTACTCTGGGTTCGTGTCTGCTTTTCGAGAATTGCCGAGGAAGAGCTTTTGGCATCCGAGTTTTCTAAGCGGCGCTTGGGATATATATATATATATATATATATTTCCACACTTGTACTCCTGCTGCCACGCCACGCCATCAATCCTCGGCTGACCAACTAGCAAGAACACGGAAGACCCAGAGTGCTAGTGAGTTTTTTTATTTAACAGCACACCACGGCAGGATAACGTTTCGCCCTACACAGAGGGCTTGGTCACATGGTGCACCGAAAGAGTTGCTTGAATTTAAAGTGCAAGTGCGGTAACAATAACATATCTGATTGGTTACTCCTTAATTCATGGTAAAACATGACACAGCTGTGAAATTAATCATTTAAAGACGCATATACGGGCAAACACAAGGGCGATTTGTAAGCCTGCTCTTAGTAATGTCTGTTTAAATACAATACTTTTATCCGACTACATTTGTAAGAATGTATGATAGCAAGTTAATAAAACAGAGGGTCAACTTGGAATTCCCACAGTACATATCAATTCATGACATAGCGCATTATTGTCAAAATTTCATGTATAATACAATTAATTACAACCGCGCATATATTCATAATCCAGTTATGTTGTACTCCCTGCATAAATGCAAAACGCCATTAATTACATTGCGGTGGCCCTCTAACTTCATTATAAAATATATACAAAAATTTCATCTATATACATCTATATACAATAACTATCTTACATGAAATCGCCAAAGTTAAACTAAGACTATTAATCGGAAATGAAGAAACAGGTAGAATCTAAGGCCTAGCAAACCATGTCTTAAATCATTAGCGCCACTAGTGCCCGTAAAAGATATTACCAACACTAAACTAAAAAAGTGAAAATTGTACAAGAAAAAATAATTCTTACTGGGTTTGAAATTCATAAAATACAGCTATTAACACAACTAGAGAGGATTTGTTACATTTACTAATAGTTTAACATATATATACACTGATCAGAATACATGGCCTGAAAGTCATAAAAACAATCAAACAACAACAAGTAGCACATTAGTGGGGGGTATTGATGAGAATTAAGGAGACCGACAGGACTATAGGCATGTATAGCAGTCCTCCGTGGAATTAAGACCATTAGGACTTTTGCTGTCCATCTCCAGAATGTATCTGGTCTCAAGAGCCCTTAAGATCCCTTCTCGGTTACCTCCCCTCCTGAGTGGACCTATGGCATCTATAGCATAGTATTTAAGGAGACCACTGTTATTATTATGGAACTCCTTAAAATGCCTGGCTACAGGGTATGTGGCGTCATTCGTATTGATTGCCCGGATGTGCTGGAGCACTCTTTTGTGCACCTGCAATTTGGTACTACCAATGTATTGCAGGCCACACGGGCACTCCAGCACATACACCACATACTCTGATTTGCAGGTTAGCTGCTTGGTGATTTTGCGGGGCACTGTTGAAAAGGCTGTCAAAAACTCGGACTTATTAAGGCCCTGAGAGCACGCCTTGCAGCTCGAACACTTCCTGAACCCGCGGCTCGCTGCAAGCCAATTTTTGGGTGGGATCACTTCCGGGCTGGATTTAACCAATGCATCTTGCAGCGAAAACGCCTTTTTGAAAGTGATCGCAGGTCTATTAGGCATGTGTTCACCTATCACTGGATCTAGTTTGATAAGATTCCAGTGTTGATTAATGATTTTTCTGAGCGCCCCATGCTGACTGTTAAAGGTCCAAATAAGTCTGATCGGTTGTTCACTACTGGCTACAGCAGATCTCTGGTGTTTTCTGTGGGTCAGTGCTTCACTGCGGGATAGGGCATTAGCTTTCCTAATTGCTATGTCAATAAGATGTTCTTCATAGCCCCTAGCAAGAAACCTGAGTTTACTCGCTGCTTGTGCCACTTTACAGTGAGATTCTGTACTACAGACTCGCCTAATTCTAAGCATCTCCCCATAGGGGATGCTGCAAATTAAATGCGGTGGATGGTGGCTCTCAGCATGCAAAATAGTATTACCCGCAGTGGGCTTCCTGTAAAGCTTAGTTTCAAGTTTGCCCTGGCTGACCTACAGGGTAACATCAAGAAAATCTGCTGTCGTCCGACTGATATGTGATGTGAAGGACAAATTATATGCGTTATTGTTCAAAACATCAATGAAACTAACAGCTTGCTCAAGGGTTCCCCTCCATATCATTAGAATATCATCGATGTATCTGTACCATCGAATGATATGGAGGGTACAGATGTCTTGGTGAATGCCATTGAGGACCTGTCTCTCCCAGTACCCCATATGCAAACAGGCATAGCTAGGAGAGAAACAGGCCCCCATGGCCACCCCTCTGACTTGTTGGTAGTAGCGATTCAGAAACATGAAATAATTGTGATGCAAACAAAAACTAATCATCGCGAGCAACATCTTGTTGTGCTCGACTAGTTCTATAGATCGTTTACCAAGAAAGAACTCTGCCGCCCTTAAACCATCTGCATGTAATATACTTGTATATAAAGATGACACGTCAAGGGTAATCAGCAAGTAATCATCACACCACTCTAAATCAGTTAACTTCCTCATCAAGTCACTGGAGTCCTGAATATATGATGGCAACGCCAACACATGCTCCTGGAGGAACAAATCGATGTAGGTGGTGGCTTTCTCCAACAACCCCCCGCACGCCGAAATGATGGGTCTACCTGGCGGCTTTAACGCGTTTTTGTGTACCTTTGGGATGAGATACAGCACAGGGGTGATGGGGTGGTCATTTTTAAGACATTTAAGTTCGTCCATGCTGATAAGTCCGCTGGACCGCCAACCCATAAGGAGAGAATGAAAGTCTGTTTGCGCTTTCTTGAGTACATTTGCATCACAATGTCTGTAACAATCCGGATCATTTAATTGAAGGTAGGCTTCTTCCAGATATAATGTTCTCGGCCAAAGCACGATATTGCCCCCCTTATCAGATTGCCGGACTATCACATTTCCGTTCGCCTTGATTTTTTTGACCAATCTCTGATAGTTGTTGTTGCCTTGATACTTGCTGTAATTAGATTTCAAGGTTTTCACATGCAATGCTTTCACCTGTTTCACAACTGCATCCTGGAAAATGTCTATATTGTCATAAGGGGTGACAGGGGTGAACGTAGATCGTGGCTTGAGATTACTTAATCCACCTGTGTGAGTATTCTCCTGCCCCTGTGTACTCTGAGAATTTGGAGCTTCTGCACGCAGGTCTGCCAGATCCTGCATAAGAGGAACATCGTTCACCACTAGTCCCACCACAGCATCAGTCGCTACTGTTGTTGTTTTACATGCATTGCGAGATTTGATGTTGGCAAAATGCTTTCTTAGCTTCAGTTTACGTGTAAATCTAAAAAGATCCAATCTGGTATCCACGTAATTGAAGCTACTGGGGGGGCTATACGACAATCCTTTAGACAAAATATTCATTTCCAGATCAGAAAAACTTGTATCAGTCAGATTAATAACAGACAATCCAGATGAACCAGTGTCCTGTATTTGCGCCAGATTGTTAGTTTGAGTCACATTAGTTACTGTTTTTTGTTGGCATTCCACCGTTTGTAATTTCTTTTCTTTGGCTTTCCGTTGCCTGCGGCTTTTTCTTCGTTCCCGCCGCCTTGCGTTTGGGGTTTTGCGTTTGCTGGAAATCTTGGGCGCAATGTATCGCGCCTGTCCTGCCGGACACATTCCAGTTCCTGCTCCATAGTTAGCCGTGTAAACCCCAATTGATCTGTGAGTCTACCAGCCTCTGCTTCCGACCCACTATCCAGGTTGGAGCTAAGATCCGTGAAACTAGAACTTTCAGGAGAATTCGAACGTGCCTGTGCTGTTCCCTGTATGACACTTACACCTGCTCGTGAGTTTTTGATTTTAGAGGCTTTGATGGCATCAAACTTTCGAGCAAACGTAAAAATTCTACCTTCATTATAGTCATTCTTATCGCGCTGAAACTTGAATGCTTTGCGTTTTCTGATGATATCTTCTTCTTTCTGCACTCGTTGCTCCATGATTTCTCTGAGTTTTTTACATTCCAGCGCGATATTGGCATCATCATCACACATAGACGCTAGTTCTGCCTCCAAAGCATCTATCTCTGTCTGTAATTTAGCTCTGTCACTATCTGCATGACGAACAAGCATCGTTACTAATCTGCGAGATGAGTCTAGGCTCCATTCAGCCCAGTCTTTCAATAATGTTGGGTCCATATATTCATAACTTGGAGCCAGCATAACCCTTAATCCACGCGGTATCCGGTTAACCTCCAAATATCGACTGAGGGAGCGGTGCTCCCACCACTTCGACTGCTCCCGTTTTAACAATTTTTCCAGGTTTTTGAATTTTGCACGGAGATTATCTCCGCCAGTGGCGCCCAAATCCTCAGTAGCGGTAGCTGTAGATCCCCCAGCCGGGGAATCGTCAAACGCTTCCAGAGCGGCAACCTCTCTCCCTTTGCGTGCACCCGCTGCCATGGCGTATACTCAAATTTGCAAACAATGTCGTACTCACTCAATGCGGTAGCTGCTGCTGTAATCGCCGCTCGCCTCTGCAAACGCACAACTCCTCCACTGGAAACGTTCTTTATGGTATGCTGCTGGCATGCGAATGTTACAAATCGAGACAGCCGTCCCGAAAGGCATCCGACGAACAACCAACAGCAAACAAATGTCCCAGACGCCCAGGGGCCTGAGCAGTAACTCCCCAACGGGAGAAATAAAGACTTCCGTTTGAGCGGAGGTCACAGTTCCCTGCTGCTCGGCCACTTACGAAGGAGGGATCTTCCAAACGCCGGAGAAACACTCAACCGGCTCAAAATGTTTCCACACTTGTACTCCTGCTGCCACGCCACGCCATCAATCCTCGGCTGACCAACTAGCAAGAACACGGAAGACCCAGAGTGCTAGTGAGTTTTTTTATTTAACAGCACACCACGGCAGGATAACGTTTCGCCCTACACAGAGGGCTTGGTCACATGGTGCACCGAAAGAGTTGCTTGAATTTAAAGTGCAAGTGCGGTAACAATAACATATCTGATTGGTTACGCCTTAATTCATGGTAAAACATGACACAGCTGTGAAATTAATCATTTAAAGACGCATATACGGGCAAACACAAGGGCGATTTGTAAGCCTGCTCTTAGTAATGTCTGTTTAAATACAATACTTTTATCCGACTACATTTGTAAGAATGTATGATAGCAAGTTAATAAAACAGAGGGTCAACTTGGAATTCCCACAGTACATATCAATTCATGACATAGCGCATTATTGTCAAAATTTCATGTATAATACAATTCATTACAACCGCGCATATATTCATAATCCAGTTATGTTGTACTCCCTATATATTGACACCAACCAAACTTCACCATCAAAGAAGGCGCTGACTCCGTGTATCTTAGTTCAAGGGTTTTTATTTCTTACATCAGCTTCTGCTCAGACGCGTTTCGGCGGCTACTCCCGCCTTGCTCACTAACATCTGACCCTTGCAAGTTGCGCTATATATACACATGTTACATACTCACATGAGTCATAATTAACATCACTAATTGGCATTGGTTTGTTACCATGGTGACTTGGGTTACACCCACACTCATATATATATATATATGAATCAAACTCCTGGATCACCAAATACGAGATGAGCAAAGCAGGAATGGACCACAGCGCATTCGTTTCAATGGAGTTTTGTTGCAGGTGAAATAAAGCAGCAACCACCATGGTGCAAAGACAAGTGTCCAGCCTGACGCGTTTTGATCGCTTTGACGCGGTCTTGATCACATGATGCGAAGGACCAATACAAACATTAATATAGTGAAATGAACAAAAATAGCATCTCCCCTGAGCAATGGACATAATAAACAGACTTAATTCGGTAATGTACCTCCTATATCCTGAAAACTCAGAATCAATTTCACTTGCTTGTTATCAAAAAATATATAAATATATTGCGCATCAAATACAACTACAACATGTAAAAATATATAATATACAATATTAAAACATGAAAAAATTATGCTGTAAATGATGAAACATTCCGTAGGTTTAAAGACATGCAAATACTGCTACAAATATCGCTGATTCATGCACAAAGTCTTTCCTAAAATGTAACCAACACGTGGAAAATCTTTAGGACTGCATAAGGAGTCCTGGATGAATATTAAAATAACATTGCTCATAGAAACATGAAGTGCACGTGCAAAAAAATTTGCAAAACGTCGCTATATGTGCAAAAATACTGAACATTTAGACCGTGACAGAGGCTAGATACCCCGATCGATAGCAATAAAGTGCAAGTGCAATATTTTATCTATGAAGAGTGCAAATTCAGCAAAGTTAACTGACTCACCTAAAATAACCATTGAATATTAGGTATAATGATGCTTCAACAAAAAAACAATCCGTTAAGATGTTTAAAAAGTTTAAAGAAGTTGATATAGGAACAAAATCTTATTGGTGTGGACTGAAAACATAGTGCGAGACTAGTGAAGTTGTTATATATCAGTCACTGAATGCAAGCACTAGATCAATGCTGGAAATGTCTTCTGGCTCTGAAAATGAAGGTATATATGTGTGCCAAACGGGAGGGTTCTTGATGGAGCAAGTTCTCTTATGTTCTATGAGACATTCATAAAAATCTATTAAAAAAATTGTCATAAAATATAATAAATATTCATAAACATTATGTTATAAAATGTATGAAGTTTTTTTATATAAAAACTTCCCCATAAATGTTCATTGACTAAAACAATTTCATAAAAAATTGTACAACTCCTCCCCTGTCTTCAGGCCATTCGGCATCCTAGTAACCAAAAGTACAATGAAAGGAGATTCCAGCTGCCATAATACTTTCTCCCTGTTGCCTCCTCGGACTGATTTTGGTACAGACCCGATTACATATTAGCTTAAATCATTCAGGTTATTATTATGTAAAAACTTGAAATGGCGGGCCACCGGGTAGTTGGGGTCAGAGTTCACCACTGCACATAAGTGGTGGAGGATTCTGTTGTAAACCTGTAATTTAGTGCTGCCAACATTTATGAGCTGATAATTTCACTCCAATACATATACCGCAAACTCTGTTCGGCATGTAAATTGCCCCTGAATCTTAATAGGCCTTTCCTCAAATGCAGTGGTATACGCATTGACATGTTTCCCGAATTTGCCGGCTCTACACAATGTACATTAATAAAAACCTGATCTTGGGGACAACCAGGTGTTAGAGGCGACCACCTCTGGGCTGTTTCTAACCAGTGCATCCCTCATTGAGGGAGCCCGTCTGAATGTAGGTGTAGGAAGACTGGGTACGATCTGAGATAATGTCATATCTGATAAAATGATCGGCCAGTGTTTGTAAAAAATCTTCCTTATCTTTTTGTCCTGACAGCTGTACGTAGTTATTAATCTCACTGAATCCATAGTACTCGGTGACACCCCACAGGCTGCAGTAGTGACTCTAGTGGCAGCCGTTTGGCCCTCCAAGAATACCTCGCTGTTACAGTTGTTAGATCTGACTCGAGATTGTTCTAAATCTTTTGCTCTGTAACCTCTTGCCAAAAATCTCTGAAAGGCATCCGTCTGACAGAGATTGAGGTCTACCTCAGAGCTTCAAATTCTCCTGATTCGCAGAAACTCCCCATAGGGGATACTGCGAATAAGATGGCGGGGTGAGCACTGCTGGCATGCAAAATTGAATTGCCTGCAGTGCTTTTTCTGTAAAGTTTAGTTTCGATGCTCTTATTATTGGCATATAATTCAACATCCAGAAATTGAACACTAGTGCTGATGTTCGCAGTAAACGTTAGATTGTAATCATTATCATTGATGTCATTGATAAATTTACGAGCAGATTCTTCAGATCCCTTCCAGATGACACACACATCCTCAATGAATCTACACCAATGGAGAACGTGTGTGACATAGATGGCTTTGTGAACAACTTTGAGGACCTGTTCCTCCCACCAGCCAACGTGGAGACACGCATAGCTGGGGGAGAAACAAGCCCCCATCACCACTCCCCGCAATTGTTGATAAGTCAACTTGTTGAATAGAAAAAAGTTATTGGTGAGACACATCTCAATCATCTTACAAATCATCACACTATGATCATAAAATTCGATGTTACGTTTGCCCAGGTAGTATTTAACTACCTTGATACCGTCTGAATGGTTTATGCTAGAATAAAGAGCACTAATATCCATTACAATGAAACGATAATCATCATTCCACACAACATTTTGCAATTTAGAAGGAAGACCTTTAACAAACTCATGGAGAAAGTAGTCAACATATTTTATTATTGGTTCCAAAAGACTACGTTGGGCTGAAATGATCGGTCTTCCAGGTATTGGGACAATGTTCTTGTGTACCTTTGAGATAAAGTACAGTACTGGGGTTGTGGGCTGCTCATTTTTCTAAAAACTGTGCTCTTGTTTGCTTATTAAACCAATGCGCTTCCACTGGGCCAATTCTTTGAAGACCATGTCCTCTACTTGTATCAGTTCCATGGGGGAGGCCTTTCTGTAGTATAGGGCATCACCTAGATGACGTTCAGCTTCTTGCATGTAGAGGTCCCTCAGCCACAAAACAACTGGTCACCCCCTTTATCAGCCTGATTAATTATCAGGTCTTTGTTGGTTTTGAGTTTCTACATGAGCCTGGAGTATTGCACATTCTGATAGCTCCTGTGCAACTTTTTACGTAAAACTTTCCTATTTAGATTTTTCAGGTCCTCAGTAACACAATCATTAAAAACATCAATTGCATCTCTGGGCATCATAGGGATGAATCTAGATGGTGGGCGGAAAGGACTTTCCATAGTAGCACTGCAGTTGATTCCTGCTGACTGTAAATCAGTTTAAGTGGAATTTGTGATTGAGTCATCATCTGATGCCAAAGATTGCAGAGTTCTCAACATATTAACATCTGAAACCTGTAATGTTGGTAGGGCCAAAGAAGGTTGGTTGTGACCTTGAACCATATCTGTCATGTTTTTCAGTTTATAGAATTTGAGCAATTTTAACTTCCTGATAAATTTGAATGTGTCAACTCTAGATTGAACATATTTGAAGTTATTTGGTGGACAGTAAGAAAGTCCTTATGACAGTAATTGTAACTCAACAGCAGTTAGAGTGGTTTCCGAAAGATAAATTACTGAATTTCCAGTATCTTGTTCCTCCCATTGCCTCTGCCTCGATTGCTGTTTGTGGAGTTTGCACCTTTGTTTCCTCCGCTGGTTTCTCCGTCGCCTAACCTCTTGGTAGGATTTCGTAGTCTAAGGGTTTGACGACGATCCTAGTATAAAAAAGTACGTTCTTCCCCCGGGGTGAAATTAGAAGGCACCTGCTCCTGAGCTGTTGCGCCCCTGCTGCCCTCTGAATCACTGCTGCTGTAGTTAGTGCTCAAATCAGACATGGTTGGGACCTGGCCCCCCTGGGGGACAGTTGATAAGCTGGGAGTTTTCGTAGTTAAGGCTTGCCTTTTAACTGTGTCATATTTTTGGGGAAAAGTAAAAACCCTTCCTGTTTCATAGACCCGCTTATCTCTTGCAAATTTTTAAACTTTGCGAGCCTTTATAGTGTCCTCCAATTTTTTCAAATGGATATCTATTTCATCCCTTCCTTTTTTTACTAAATCCTTGCTGTCATTGGCCTCCAGTAACCCATTTACTTTGTCAATTTCCTTTAATATTTCCAATCTGTCTATTTCCGTGTATTTGATTAGTATGGACACCATATTCATCAATGCCTCAAGATTGTTGGTGGCCCACTCCTTCATCATGAGCGGGTTCGGGTTTTCGAATGTTGGGGCTATCATAACCCTTAACCCCTGTGGGATCCTGTTAACCTCCCGATATTTCTCTAAAAAAAAATTCTCCCATCATTTGTTTAACGCAGTCCGTAATAATTTTTCCAGACTTTTTAGTAAGGATTTGATATCATTGTTAGTACTTGAGCCAGTATTTCTGCCGCAATGCTCCTCTTCTATGTTTGGCACGTCGAGGAATAGTGCGTCTGCTGAAGCCATGGTGTATCAACTTGCTGCACAAATATAAACTACACGCTTACGTTGATGAATTATCCAGTCAGCCGAATATTGGAATGCAATCCCTTCACCCGCCGAATTCAAAAGTGCATACGCCGTATCGTCTTACCCGTGGTGAAATTCCTATGGCTCCCCAGTATCCTCCGACTGCTCGGGAGTCCCAGAATCTTCTGTAGGAAAACACACAGCAATCACCGATGTCCTCGATGGCGGGGCTGGCCTGAAAGTTATTCCTTCCGGATATATATATTTATAGATATATATATATATATTTATATATATATATATACACACACACACTCTAAATGGTATCAACATGGTTTTGTTTGCAGTATATGTATATTAGTACAGTTGTTTTTTTATAATTTGGAAAGTTGGAAGTACATTTAGGAGTCATTTTGGAAGACCATATGTCTATGTGCAAAGTAGTGACCTCCCTAACTCGAATCCTCATACCAGCAGTACCGATAAGACAAGACTAGAGAAAGGCATAGAGACATATGGAGGGGAAAGCCGACATTACAATAACCTGAATGACTAAGATGTACAGTTTAATCAAAGTTAAGAAACACTTGAGGTTGCGTGGCTAGCGGCCGAGTGTGATGGCCGCAGCCTAAGTGAGCTCTGCCCGACCCGTGGCTCAACATCCAGACACAGCCTGAAGATCCAGGCAAACTTGAGCAGCGACGGCGCGATTTGATGCCCGACACCCTCTGAGAGGTTCCCGGTGGGAGACTTGCAGGGTCCTGGCCCCCGGGAGGCGACGAGCGAGCTCTCGGAGGGCTCCAGGGCTGGACTGTACAAAATGGCGCCGCCGGCGTGAGCACCGAGCTAGGGTGCGGCCGGCTCTACAAGGGACCCATCCTCCCCCTCGGCTGCCGATTTTCACCGGCCTGGTTCCCTAGACGCGATGACACGACGTCGAGGGACGGAGGGGACAGACCCCCATCATGGATTCCCGGACTCTCTGAGGTGCGGAGGTGTCTGCCTGGGGCGCGGTCCTAATTGAGGCCCCGGCTTCGGGGCCTAGCGCTGTTCGGCACCGGGGAGATCGCCGAGTGAGGGCGTGGCCGGATTGGTGCGGGCCCCCTCCTCTCCCCCTCTCTGGCTGAAGACCTCTTTCCACTTGGACCCTTAGGCGCGGGACTGTTGCGGCGGGGGGCTGCGGGTACCGGCCCCCCTTGCAGGACTTCTTTCTGGCTTTGTGGAGTCTGGGAGTGTCGGACTTGGGTGCGGCACTACTTGCGGCCCCGGCTTCGGGGCCTGGTGGTGCTCGGCGCCCGGTATTGCAGGGCCGAGGGGAGAGAGGCCTATCGGAACTGATATTGATGCAGCGGGGGGTCGGATTTGATGCGCTTTGGTGCCGAACTTGGTGCACGGACCCCCCCCCCCCGCGATTCCTGCAGGGCCCTGGGTGGCCTACCGGTCCCGTGCGGCGCTTCCAGGCTGCTTCCTTGTGATACCGCTGCGGTCGCCTCCCCGGGCCCACGGCTCAGCACGGAACTGACTTCTGTGAACTTTGTGGTTGTCGGCAGGAAGAGTGGGGCTACGCTTTTGGGACCAACGGGCCATGAAACAGCAGCCAGGGGGCAACTGATGTCCCCACATCCCCCCCCCCACAACAGACTTGTTTACGGAGGGGCGCTTTCAGACCCCTCTCTTGATGGTGACATTCCCTGGGGGCGCTCTTCATACATTCCGGCCTGTGACGGTGTGTTGGTCGGTGGACCGGAGTAAGATTTGACGGCTTGATCTGTGACGCCCGTGTGTGGGGGTGCCGGTGTCCGCCGCCACGTGCTATCTGCACATCCTCTGAGGTCGATTACTGCTGGTGAGTGAGACCCAGATCTGAAGTGCCGCAGGCTGAACGACGAATACACCAACGGCCTGCTAGGGGTAGCCATTGGCCCCACCTGGGGTTTTTAGACCTGGTGGATGACACGAAAGGGCTGAGGCTAATATCATTGTGCGTGCCCCCGGCTTGCTCCATGACAAAGAAAATGGCGACGGGGGGGCAGAGGTTCCAGGAGTAACCCTCAGGCACAGTTGTCTAAATTTGCCTGGAACAAGGGAGGGGACTACAGAGACTCGCTGAGAGCGGACAAAGAGGGCGTGGAAGCATCGTCCACCCCGGCCGAGGAACCAACGCTTCACGACGTCAGGGCGGCCATAGGGGGTATGCGTACGTCAATGGACTCTGTCCCAACTGAGGTCTCCCTGCTCCGTGCAGATTTCAAACAAATGAATGAAAAAGTGAAGGAGCTCAGGGTGGTGATGGCGGTGCTACAGGAGGACACCTCTGAGTTGCAACATCAAGTGTCAGACCTGGAAAAGAAACAGACTCGCATGGCGCAACAACTGGATGACTATGAAGGGAGGGCCCGTCGGAACAATATACGAATCCTTGGGGTTCCGGAAAAAACCGAAGGGCCTACCGCGGACCTTTTTGTGGAGGAGTTGATCACGAAACATCTGAAGCCTAAGGCACTCCCTGCTTATTTTTCCATTGAGCGAGCTCACAGAGTGCCGGGCGGGCGATCCAAGCCTGGGGCTCCGCCTAGACCCCTGATTGCAAGAGTTTTTAACTTTAGAGATAGGGATAATATTTTGCAGGCCTCCAGGGCGGGTCCCCCACTGAAGATTGACAACTATGAGGTCTCCTTCTTTCCTGACTTTACGGCGCGGGTCCAAGCACAGTGACGCAGCTTCCAGGCTGTTAAGCAGGAACTCCGCAGCAGGGAAATCAAATATGCCATGCTTTTTCCGGCCAAATTGAGAGCGGAGTGGGACGGTAAACCGTGGTTTTTTGACTCTCCTGATGCAACTTGGGAATGGCTGGAGGGATGGACAAGGGTCGGCGACGCGAGAGGTACCCGCCGCAACAAGGTAGATCGGAGGAAAGGTGGGGAGCCTGACATTCCAGCGACAGAGGCCGGGATGAAAACAAGTGGCCTGGACGAGCAGGAGTGAGCGGCATTCATGGCCACCTGTCGGACAGACCTATGATGACATTCACAAGTAACGGGCGGGGGGATGTATTGGGGGGGGGGGGGTTCCCTGACGGGGGAGTAGAATTTGAGGGGTGCCTGAGCTCAGTGTTCCGGTTATGTAACAGGCCAGATTTGTGATTTTCTTAGACATGTTATGATATTATTCTAAAGGTTGTGTCTTTAAATGGTAAGCGGTATTTTATTATAGACAATGTGATTGCCACGAGTTGGGGGGGATCGCTTCACCTCTGCGTGTTTAGCATGGTTGGGGGAACTACAGGCACTCTGCCGTGTTGGGGGGTGGGCAGTTCGGGGCCCACAGGCAGGGGAGCAGGGAGGGAGGTGGAGGGGAGTTGGAGGGGAGATTCTGGGGTACGGGAGATTGATGGTATTGACTGCTGTGACAATGTGCGAATTGTGCTTACAGTGGCGGTGGGGGGGGTTTGTTAAATTTTGTTTTTGGTTATGGGCTAGATTTCAAAGTTCTATATGCTAAGGTGCATGATACAGTGATGGGCTCCCAAGGATGTTTTGATTGTGATGGCAGACGAGGAATTGGGTGGCACGATAACGGACGTTAGCGCCCCGGTAATGACCCCGGTGACTCCTATGACCTTGCTTACTTGGAACGTGCGTTGGTTGGGGGATAAAATTAAGCGGGGATTAGTACTGCAATATGTACACCGTACAGCCCCAGCACTTGTATTGCTTCAGGAGACGCATTTGGTGGGGTCGACCTGTAGGGCTTTAGACCGCTGGGGGTACACGATGGTAGTGCACTCTGAATTTTCCACTGGCTCTAGGGCGGTGGGCATATGGTGCGCAAACGTTTTCCTTTGATTGCACAGCAGGTATGGAAGGATACACAGGGGCAATTTGCAGCCATCTCCTGTTTGTGGGAGGGGAGGAAGTTCAATGTGGTGACAGTGTACATTCCCTGGCGCACTTCTCTCTAATCTCCTGCGGTTACCGGGATGCAGAACTGGTGAACCGTTTGACGGAGACGCCTCGCGTCTTAATAGTAAGTTTTGTCTAGAAAATGTGTACTTTAGGGCGACCTTACAATTATGGAAGCACGCAATATTGAGTGTATATAACGCGAACTTTTGTATGTGTTTTCACAGTCGTGTCACGTTGAAAACAATTGATTTACGATCTTATTCAATTGACTACTCTTTCATGTGAGTGCCTGAGGGCAGTTTATATTTTTATATTATTGCACAAAGTCACCTGGGGTCTTCACATTTATACACATAATTGATGATTACTGCTTTTTTTTACGTTGTTTACTTTGCTTGTTATATTGATTATACCATTACTGTAACTTGTTTCAGCTAACGGTCACCGATGAAGGGCCTCATAGCCCGAAATGCATTGGACTGATGAATTGAGTGTTAATTGAGACGAATACTAATGAATCATGAGTTAAAAATGATATAAGAAGAACATCCTATGGATTTATGAATAAAATAAGATCATTGGATAATATTAACTATTGACTTCACTGTATCATTAATATAAGGAATCCTGGTAACCCCAGGAGATTAGAGAGAAGTGCGCATGGGGATGCTTTCAATGTTTCATTGTGAGCACTACTTTTGATTCATCATACAGGACGCCATGGACAAGAGACGCCACCCAGGTCGGCACTCTCGAATTTTGAGAAACGATTCTTGAATCTTTATACAACCTTGAACAACATAAGCAGTGCGCTTACACCTCCATTACTTTCACTTGACAGTGTACATTCCACCAGCCCTTCATGCTGTTGCATTCCATGCCCTTAGTGCTTTTTTATTGACGTTGCCGGAGGGTGAGCTCATTATAGGGGGCGATTTCTATGCGGTTCTAGACGACGGGCTAGACCGCCATCCGCGCAGAACGCCGGGGTCGGGTAAGTCTCGACTGGCTGGTTTTACAGAGGCACTACGCCTCACGGATGGGTGGAGGTTTAAACATCCGAGGGAACGCGGGTACACTTTTTATTCAGGGGTACACAATAGACTCTCACGCATCGATCATTTCTTCCTCTCAGCTGATAGTCTACCCCATTTAACGGAGGTACTGATTGGCCCAAGAGGTATCTCCGATCATTCCCCGTCTCCCTGACCTATTCCTCTTATCTTAAAGCCCGGAGACGTATTTTTCCAATCTCCCCCGGCTATTTGCAGATCCCGCAAATCAGAAAAGAGCTGACCACGGCTACAAAATATTATTTCCAAGAAAATACGGATTCGGTTCGCTCGCCAGGGGTCCTGTGGGAGGCGTATAAAACGGTGCTTAGGGGCCAAGTGATAGCTTCTATAACGGGCCACAAGCGAGCTGTGAACGCTGACCTCCGGGTGATCGAGGCTGACCTTGCTGTGTTGCAGTCACGACACGAGGAAGACCCTACTGAGGAGGCTACGCAACAATTGTGCCTCAAACAGGCTGAATTAACTGAATATCAGCGGACCCAGGTTCGACAGCGGCTCCTGCGCACGCAGCACACTGTTTATGAAGTTGGGGATGAGACGGGGAAACTCCTGGCCTGGCTGGAAAGGAAGGATAAGGCCCAAAGGACGATAGCGCAACTCCGCACCCCAGAAGGTGGGGTACTGAACTCAGATAAAACAGAAGTCCTCATCTTAGGTACATCCCCCTCTGCATGGGACGACTCTTGGTGGCCGGAAGCCCTTGGAAAAGCACCCATCCCGACAGACCACGCACGGAACCTAGGCGTTATCCTGGATTCTTCACTCTCAATGAACAGACAAGTCAACGCCGTATCCTCATCCTGCTTCAACATTCTCCGCATGCTCAAAAAAACATTTCGCTGGATCCCCACCGAAACCAGAAAAACAGTCACCCACGCTCTTGTCACGAGCCGACTGGACTACGGAAACACCCTCTACGCAGGTACTACCGCTAAACTCCAGAAGAAACTCCAACGAATCCAAAACGCCTCAGCCAGGATCATATTAGACATCCCGCGCAACGAACACATCTCTGGCCACCTGAAAGACCTCCACTGGCTACCCGTCAATAAGAGGATCACTTTCCGACTGCTAACCCACGCACACAAATCACTCTACGACATCGGACCAGAATGCCTCAACTCACGACTGTCCTTCTACACCCCCTCCCGCCAACTACGTTCTTCCAGCCAAGCCTTCGCCACTGTACCTCGCATCAACAAGACCACCATGGGAGGCAGATCCTTCTCATACCTGGCTGCTAAAACATGGAACTCACTCCCCACTCACCTTCGCCTTACCCAGAACCACCTAGCATTCAGAAAGCAACTTAAAACGTGGATATTTGACAAGTAATCCTCCTCCCCTCCCTAAGCGCCTTGAAACCCTCTGGGTATGTAGTGCGCTATATAAATTCTTTGACTTGACTTGACTTGACTTGTAGTCACCACTCCCGTGGACATCTTAGATACCTTAGCAGACTATTATGAGATGGTTTATACCCCCACCGCCCACATGTCAACAGAAGAGGCGCAGACTTATATCAAAGATATACAAATGCCCTCACTATCAGACACCGAAGCCACACTCTTGGAATCTGAATTCACGAAGGATGAAATCCTGACTGCGATACACTCCTTTCAATCGGGTAAGGCCCTGGTACCAAACGGATAGCCTGAATAAGGAGGAATTGCCACGGGACCAGCGGACAGCCACAATAATTGCTATACAGAAACCCGGCAAGCCTCCGGACGAGTGCACATCTTATCGCCCGATTTCATTGTTAAACGCGGAAGCGAAAATATTGGACACAATGATAGCTGGTCGACTGACCCCGCACTTGGAGACGCTTATCCACCTGGACCAATCCGGGTTTATGCAAAACAGAAATACCGCTCTAAATTTGTGACGGGTCCACGCGGTAATGGCACAGATACCTAGTCTTTTGGAACCGGCGGTGACTCTTTGATTAGATGCTCGAATGGCTTTCGACATGGTCGAATGGCCTTATCTCTTCGTGGTTCTTCGGCATCTGGGCTTCGGCCCCAAGTTTTGTGCTTGGGTGAAGTTATTGTATAAAAAAAACCCTTGCGCATGTAGTGGCTAATGGCCATATCTCCAGGGACTTTCAACTTGGTCGTGGCACGCGTCAGGGGTGCCTTTTGTCCCCCCCTGCTCTTCGCACTGATCCTGGAGCCTCTGGCGGCATGGATACGGTGGGACCCCATGATTAAAGGTATTAGCTGGACCGAGTCGTGGGAGGATCGCATATCATTATATGCTGATGATATCCTCCTCTATTTGACCCTGCCCAGGCGATCAATCATAGTACTCCTTAACATCTGTGAAATTTTTTGAAGTGCTTCAGGATACACTGTCAATTGGTCCAAGTCGGTTTTATTTGTCCTTAAGGGACCCCCACCGCTGCTTCCGGTTGATTGCCAATTGGGGATCATTGATGAGCCCTTTAAATATCTAGGGGTCTGGGTAACGCCTAACCAGGAGGCCTTTTTTCGCCATAATTTGTCGCCCCCGATTGATCGATTCCATACGGATGTGAAGCATTGGCACACCCTGCCACTGACCCTTCTGGGGAAAGCGGCGTTATTCAAGATGATGACTTTACCGCGGCTATTGTATATCCTTGAGAATACTCCGTTTCTTGTGCCTCCAAAATATTTCACGTCTATAAACGCACTGGTCTCGGGTCTCCTCTGGGGGGACAAACCAGCGCGTATTTCCCGGCATAAGTTAGTTTGGGGCTGGTTTGATGGAGGCATAGCACTTCCTGACATTCAATTATATTATTGAGCGGCCCAGATAAAGACCATAAACCACTGGCTTCACACTCCACAGACTGAACCGGCGTATAAAGCGGACAGGTACAACCTGGGTGGCGGAGGGGTGCTGGCCGCGCTCTATGACACAAAAAGTGCGGCGGCCTTACTGGGCCCCACGGCCCGTACGGTGAAGTTGTGGTACTTGGCCTCGGCTCGCCTTAAATGTAAAGATAAGATCACGCAGATGACGCCACTCTGGGCCTCGTGTCGACTCGGCCGACCCTGCAACAGTAGGGGATTTGAGGCCTGGGACTTGATTGGTATCTCAACTGTTGGAGACCTTTGGAGGCGGGGTGCCGTCCTTACATTTGACCAACTAGTGGATCACTACGATTTAGCGCATACGGAGCAATTTCGATACTTGCAGGTCAGCCATGCCCTCAAGTCCATGATTCCATCTGGTGAAGAGCTGCCTGAATCTACCCCAATAGAAGATAGACTGCTTACGGAACATATTCCCAAAAAGGCGACCTCGTTGGTTTACCGCAAGCTTGTCAATAACCTGCCCGACCCCACTCTGAAGCTCAGGGCAGCCTGGACTGCGGAGATAGGTGATTTTGACGAGTCAGACTGGCAGGCCGCACTTTCCTCTCCTCGGGAGGTTGCTGTGCCATCTCGGCTCCGATTGATACAGCTAAACATTTTACACCGAGTTTATTATACTAGGGTCACTCTTCACAGGATAGGGAGAATTGCACATCAGTATTGTTTGCGGGGATGCGGGGAGGAGGGAACCTTTTTCCATACCATTTGGGACTGCCCCTTAGTTGCCTGTTTTTGGGCCAAGGTTATGCGGACCATATAAAAAATAGTTGCGGTCTCACTGGTTCCGGAACCGCGCTGCTGCTTGTTGAACGTTTGGGAGCCTAACGATCTTAATCACCCCATGCAGGACTGGGCCACGCTAGGTATTATGTATGCTAAACGGAATGTAGTCAAAGTTTGGGGGTCCCCCTTGGTGCCGGTGCTCAGGGACTGGTGTGCTGATCTGGACTCTGCGATGGTAGCAGAAAGAGGGGTGTATCTGAATCGGAAATGTCCGTGGAAGTGGGCCAAGATTTGGGGAGCGTGGAATGAGTATAGTGGGTTCATTTACGAACCACTGCAGTTAGACAGTGATAGCGGCTCCCAGTAGAGGGGGAGGGAGATGAGGGGTTCCGGGAGCGGGGTGGGGGGGCCGATGTGCTGCCACAACAGTATTGTTTTCTCCAAAATGTATCGCTATATTTGATTTTACTCGTCTTTTTTATTTGCCCTATTACTGTATGCCTTGAATGTCTTTTAAATGCCCATTGTTTCTTTTTGTACCAATAAAATTGTTTAAAAAAAAAAAAAAAAACACTTGAAAACATACATTCTTCCAAATATTGAAAATGTTGAATTTGTGGTTCTCAAATGGAACTAATTAAGGAAATCCTTTCCTAAACGAAAAGTGCTGAGGGAGTTATAAAGGTGTGCTCTGCAATCTACGAGAAAAGGCATACATTCAGTAGTTCCTCTAAATCGCTTCTCCGTACCCAAATAACACTAATATGAAAAAGAGAAGCATGAAAAGATATAGCGTTTAGGTCAAGAGAAAGACTTATATTTTTAAGTATATATATGTATAGTTTTAGAAAGGCAGCGCACACCAATCCTATACTGTTTGCAAATGTTTGATAAATTCCAATCGCAAAAAATTAATGCAAGCATCAGAATATTTATTGAATATGCAAGCATTAGATAGTTATTTTGTGCTATATTGCATTCTGTACTTCCTTTCTTAGTGGTTGGGGTTAAGAAAGTGAAAATAGCCTGCGACAGTGAGTTCCATACTTTGTGTGCCTGGACCAAAAAATATATGCCTCTGATGGTCTTCTTTTGTGGGATGCTATGATTAGCTGGTGAGTCAATCTGGAATGTAGTATTCTTTTCTGAGAGTATCGCTTGAACTTTGTCTGGAGGATAACTGGACCATTATGGAATATCGCCCTATGAGTAATGCAGAGTATTTTGAAGGTTGATTTCTTGCAACAAGGAGCCAATGAAAGGTTTCCCAGACAGAAGGGATGTGGTTCCACAGGCTTGAACGAAGAAGTTGTCTTGCTGCGTCAATTTGAATTCTTTGGAGGCGTCCCCTAGTTGAAAGTGATATTCAATTGTACAAGCTGCGGATATAATCCGACTGTGGGAATCTTAGATGAAGGAAAATGTGCTTTAGTGTCCGCATGGTAGGAAATAAAAATGTTGTTACTTGGTTAACTTGAGATTTCAGAGACAGGGCGGAGTCCTTCATTCTGCTTAGGTTTCTTCCTTCTTTTTGAGGTTTTTGGTAGTGCTCATAGTTGTTTTGAGCCAGGTTATCGCGGGATAGCTTTTTTTCTCAACTCCGTATGTTAAAATCTCATTCAGTTTAGGGTGTGATTTTAATCATTCAATGGTTAATGGCTTTGAGGCAATCACATAGTTTTGAAACTTTAAAATAAATATTTTTTTTCAATTCAAGGAGTATCTTGGTATCAACCATGAAGTTATAAAACGTGAAATAAAAAGATCTGACGAGTTCAGGGACTGGTCTGACAGAAACCTTGAAGAGGAGTGCTGAGATGATACAGTCTTGAGGTAACCCTGCTTGAGATACTTTACAGTGCAGGGGCGGACAGAGGAACTGAGACAATTCCACATCTTTTCTTATAGGGTAGGAGGAACTCCATTTGGGTCTGTTTCCTTCTGTTCTAGTTTCTTTTAGTCTGTGTTAAGATGTATCATAACGGATAGCGTTGAAGGGCTGCTGATAGGTCACAGAGGGGAAGTGCGGTAACCCTACTTTTATCTACCTTTATTTTTTACAATCAACCATTAAGAAGTTCAGGGCTGATTCAGCATTTCTCCAAGGACTAAAGTCAATTTGATGGTTCCATTGTAGCATGTTCTCCTCCAGAAAGTTCAAGGTCCAAAAGGAGACTTCTCCCTTAGTTTTCTGAGGAAACAAATGTATTTGGTCTTTAGTTGTTCAGGGTCCGTTGGTTCAGTGTATACTTGTTAATTCGTGGTCATACAAATTATCTCTTGAGTCCGTGCAAATGTGACTTGGTTAAAGAATTGTTGGTTGTATTCATTACTGGATCTGACACTGAAGTAGATTTTTTTTAATGTTTGCGGGTTACCCCAGAGCTGACTACATATAGGCAAGAGCTAATCGAAATCCTGGGCTTGCCTAATGTGGGTAAACTTCCTTGGTTTAAGCATGTCAGAGAGGAATTTGAGAAGCTTGGTCTTGCATCAATGTGGTCAGATCCGGAGCACACCTGTGCTGGAATGTCACAGAAACATCTGGTTCAGTTGCACAGGGATAACAAAATGGCCCTCCTATCATCTAGCGCCCAATCGGGCACTCTTACAGCCACATTTCTACTGTTTAAGGACCGTTATTATCTGGAGCAAGTCCTGGATGACATTAGCCCTGCTGTCGCAAGGAAGCTCTTCCTCCAATGGCGGCATGGTTCGCTACCCATTAGATCACATACGTCCAAATGGTGTGCATTATCGCCCAAGAATTGCCCAGGGTGCAATGCATACCTAGAAAATGATGTCCATGTTGTTTTTTTCTGTCCAGCCTATTTAAATCAGAGACGAAGATGGATCATCCCAATATGTAAAAATTTGGGGATGACCCACTGCTCGCAGGCGCTCAGAATTTTAAAGACGGATGTTTCATCGGTTGTGGTCTTTGCTGTTACTAAGTTCCTAGCAGCAATGTGGATTACTAGAAGGGCACTTGTGGCTAAACTTTTAAACTAGGATAAAGCGGACACAATTGTAGATTTATATTGGGCCGGGTATTCCCACTTTAGCAGGGTAGGTGAGAGAACCTGTGATGTACTAGAAGTAGGCACTGCTGTGGACTGGTCTTACTATTACTTGTTTTTAAACATTTTATTGTACTATTTTTATTGTCTTATTGCTGTGCTCTTTTATGACAATTTTTTGTCGAAATAAAGATGTTTAAATAAAGTTTGCGGGATGGCATGTGTCCAGCAGTGAGAAAACTGGGCCACTTGCTTTTACCAGGTTATATGTAGTTCTGTAACGGTTAGTTGCTTGAAGGGAGCTAGTGAGTGGAGGCTTACATCTTTGCAGTAATTCCTTTAAAGTGATGTTCAGGTTGGGAGGTGGTTGCTTTGTTTAAAATATAGATTTCAAATGTTTTAGCTTTAGTGACAACGTGATCTGCCATTGGGTTACTGCAATCTTGTGTTTGAGGTGAAAACACAAAGGTGCATGTTGGATTGCTAAATTCTGGCAGTTTTTTTAAGTTCCTTTACGTGGCGCTTGGCACTAGAATGTGAAACCCTGCTGGTGTAATAAGCACTTTTTTTCTTTTTTCATGGCAAATTATTATATTCTGTTGTGTTTTTAGAGGTAAGCTTTGTCTTGTGGTCTCTTTCATTTGTAATACAGTCATTGAAAGATCCACCTTTGTGTTCGTATCTTTTATCATTCATCCATGCTTTCTTTCTTTTTGTCTTTTGTTTGGCAATCAGTTTTCAAGGAGATTACTCTGTTGAAAGCTGTTTATCCAGTGATACAACTTTTCTACCCTGGTACTCGATTCCAGGTTTATACTTGACACAAGAAGAGCTTTACACTCTTCCATATTAAGTTGTGTTGACTTTATGTTGTTGAGTGACAGTCACTGAATGTTCAAATGGGTGATCATCAATGAAAGAGCCTAGGTGATGGGTGCCCCATGGAGCAGGGTTGATTCATTTAACAGTGACATATTCTTGATTGCTGAATACAACTAGCAAGAGTCCTGCTGGGTAGGGAGGTCTACGTTTTAGATTGGCTATGAAGCAGAGTGGTTCCTGCATTCCCCAGTAGATAATCTAATTCATTAATTCAGGCACATACATAAACCCTACACAAGTTTGGAATAGTTGGAAAAGAGCCACTGAAATTGATGGCTTCAACTCAAGAGGATAATCATTAATCCCTTTAGAAATCTTCAAAACTGTATGAAGATTTGTATATTTTAAAAAGTGTTTATGCTATTAAGCCAGAGGAAGGGAGCAAACCTTAATCCCCTTAAACGTTGTTGGGTCTCAGAATTTGTAAATGAAGTTTGCATTAACACAGAAGATATATGCATATTTTTTAAGGTAACCTCTCCAGTTTTAGCAGGAACTGGAAAAATGGTTGAAGATTTAGTTTTTGTGACTGCATACTGAAAAACAGTCGGGTGAACTTTAAACAGTGACTCTTTGCTAACAGTCTACGCCTCTGTCTGTAGCATTCAGAGTAGTTCAATATGTTGTGTCTTTTATTCACTTTACATATCCAGTCTTCTATTCTGAGTTTTCTCTGTGGTTGCAGTGTCTCAAACCGTATTGAATATGGTTTACTGATGCATGCAGAAAGAGTTCTGGCCTTCAACACTCAATTTAGGTTATTGGATAAAGTGGCTCTCCAAAAAGTCTTCAAATCGATTCCTGAGACCAGATTAACATCTTCTGCAATATCAATGCTTCCATATGCTACTTCACAGCAACATTCTGCACAGACTGTCTTTAGAGATCTTTTACAGATTCAATGTACCCTGCTAATCACGGTTAGCCTTTTCTGTATCAGCAGGGATTCTGTTCCATTCTAGTTTCTGAAATGACAGCCTCCTAATTCTTGTTTGTGTATAGGTAAGTGTTTCATAAAGTGAGACTGATTTGCTGAATATTTCTACAAAGATCTGCGGCTATTATACACCTTGAATTTCCCAAGATTCAACTTTCAAAGGGTTTTCTACAGTTCAGCAGCATTCAAAATGTTCATAGCAACATTTTAAATGGATGTTCTGATTTTCTTCATAAAGAGTTGAGACAGTGAAATTTCCCACAAAAGTCCACATCAACAGGTACGTAATTTTACCCGTGATCTTGTAATTCCAGATCTCTGCAGAAGAAACATAATACCAGTATAGGTACACTGTATTCTCACAAAATGATATACGAAAGTTGGTCAACAACAGAAAATTCAAGCTGATGATCACAACCAAGACCGCTCTAAATTTTAAAATCAATTCAATAAGTATCCCTCCCAAGATGCAATCTACATTTCTATCAAATTAGGATCATACTCTCTCCTGCTCCCCAAGAATGTCTGCTAATACAAAAAAAAAAGTGTTTTTTTTTGTTTAATAGACATCACTACCAGATTAGCTCTATCTCTCTTTCCACTCATTGGCTTAGAATGGGACTAATAAAATCCACTACACACAGGAACATGGATAAGACCTTTGTGTTTATAAAGTTCCATTGATTACCCTCTGGCTTGATGCCTGCCTAACTTTCCCAGCACAGCTTCAAAATGTAGATGAAATATATTTATCTGACAAACACAAGACCCATGTTCTTCAACCTTGTACCAAGCCATAGGAATTTACTTCTGTGAATTCTTCTTTCGTAGCACCTTTGGAGAGGGACATGATATCAGATTTATCCCACTGCACCATTCCAATTTTTAACACCCTGCATTTGAACTCCTAACACCTAGACACCTTAAAAGACTTCTCGCTATTTTAGTTGTAAAGCTATATAAAGGGGCAGAAGTATTGACCTCAGACAGCACTTAAAACATTCTGGGGCTAATTACGATCTTGGCAGGCAGCGTTACCCAGTCACAAATATGACAGATATCCGGTCTGCCAAATTACAATTCCATTATATCCCATGGAACTTGTACTACGGCGGACAGGATATTCATCACATTTGTGACGGAGTATTCCATCCGCCAAGATCGTAATCAGGCGCTCTATGTTCATTAGTAAAATATTTTGTGAAGCCATCCTCTTTCAAAGTGTAGTTACAGTTAGCCCCTTGCAAGCCTTTTGCTGAGTGTGGTTGTAACAGACTACTTACTGTATGCGTTGTAATTGTATTTACTGTTTAAAAAAACCTACGTTTGGTAACTGTATAAAGGATTTTCCAAAAAAAGAGTACAATTTCAAAGCAAATTCTACTACCAGCAGCTGTCTTTTACTCTTACAAGGACTGCGCCAGCTCAAAAGAGACATATCTAAATATGGCTGACAAGCAGAGTTGGTTCATCTGCTGACCTGCCAAGGGCTGTGTTTCTAAGCAAGGAGAAGCATCATTATGAGTGCTTCTGGTATCATGGCCTGTATTCCTCTGTCCCCTGTGAGTTACTGACACTGGGTTATCGGGGGAGGAATTTCCCATGATCACAAGGTGTATCTTGGGGGGTTCTCGCAGAAATTGGGAATTACTAGGGGAATTAGCAGATCCACCAGAGCACCCTGGTAGTTGCTCACTTCACCCTGGAGTTTTACCTCGATAACTTGGCTTCTTTCAAGAGCCACAATTTTCTGACAAAACAAAACAGATCCGAGGAGTTATGGTGGGTCTCATAATTCCATGAGACCATAAACTCCAGCTATTAGCCTCTTCGGAACTGCTGAGGCAGTCATATTCTGGCCTGTGGTTTGTTGCTGCTAATTAACATAGCAATAAGAAAGAACAGAATTTTATTTTTTAAGTTACAGAGATGTTCTTTTACATTTATGAATCAGTCGACCTTAACGAACAGCTTGCAAAGCTTGCATATGCTATGTCGCAAAGGGGTTGAGAAAGACTTACTGAAATCTGTCAATCCTATCTCCACTGTCAATTTCCCTAAGCCTACCTGACCTAAGCCTACCAGACTGTCTACTATTTCATATGTTTTGGGAGAAAGGATGTAATTAAAAGTGATCTTTAAAGACATTTTCCTTTTATTTTTTTAGTGATAGAATTCCTTTAGCACATACGGTTATTGTCATTACTTTCACCTGCCCTAGTACCACCACACTACAATTGGATAATCAAGTTATTACATTTGGACATTTAACTGATAAAGACTAGCTAGTCTGGGGAGTGAAGGCTTATAACAGGAGGTGATAAAAAGCTTGGAATACAGATACCGTTTGACACAGCAATAACATTCAATACACAGTCAAGGCTGATCGTTCTAAAATTAATTGGTAATAATTTACAAGGAGGTAAGGTTGGGTTTGGGTTTAGTTGTTGGGTTTAAGGTTAGCAAAAAAATGGAAAGCCCTAGAAAACTAAAACAGTTGTATAGCATGCACATGGTAATACACTTTAATTAAAATAATATTAACCTTTATAAACAATGTAATCCTTTGTAGTAGAGAGAGTGTTTTCTCTGGTATCTCTGGAAACGTTTGGGACACAGATTTGTTTTTACTATGGGCACGACTTATCAATAGCTCTAGGTACCAGTAACAAACGTACTGAGGGGCTTTGGTCTTTCCCCCTTTTTCCTAATTCCTCAGCAGCACAGGGATCAAGGTAGGACAACGAAGTGGATTTAGGAAATTTAGGGGGCAATATATTAGTAAATGATAGTCATTGTAAAGGGTTTCATTGATGAGGGCCTACACAGGGAACTCAAAGAGCCAACTGATTACCATTGTCGACTGGGGGAGCATTGGCATATGCTTTATGTTTCTTTGTTATCTATGGATGTTGAAAGCTCCCCAAAAGCAGGCTGTACACAGTTTCAGCCAAAAGAACAGATGCGAAGGGCATACAGTGACAGAGGAAAACCCATTTGCCAATTAACTCTGAAATTGGGGCTGTGCTGGGAATTCTAACCATTTGGTTCATCCAGAATCTATTTCATGCCGAGAGCAAGTTCCTCCAGATCAGGAGAGGAACCCCCAAGAGAAAAGTTGGCTATGTCCATATAAGAGTGGATCTCCAAGCTACCTTGTTCTTTAAACCAGAAAACCATGCTCATTTAGAGTCCTGCTGTGGAGAGACCAACAGACACCAGGCAACGAATCCGATGTTATTTAAGGGTTTTTAACACTAGATTTTCACTAACTTACAGAATGGTAACCAACACATTTTAACGTTTGTATCAGTTTCCTGTATCACATTAGTCATTTCTTTTCTGCTTATCCACCTTATTTTCATTGTCAGTTGCTCATTTCAAACTAAGTTTCGACTAATTCCCGTGTGATTTCTATGTCTGTGTTATTTGTATTGTCCTTTAGTCTGAACATAGTATTTCATTACCCGTCTTCCAAAGAGAAGATTGTGCTCCCCTAGGACCACAAATCGAGAAGCTACACACAACTTTTTTTTACTTGAAATAAAAACATTTTGGATATATCTGTGCAGCAGAGATTGTGTTGCTCTGTGTATTCCCATTCTCCGTCCCTAATGTTGACTGAAAGCATTGCGTCAAAGACACTGCCATTATCATGGCTGATGGTCACAGAATAGAGATCACAGAAATGTGAAGAAAGTACAGATTACAACACTCTCTCTTGCACAGATTTACTTCACACCTTTAAATTGTTTCAAAAATAGCCCTACAAAAAGGAAAGGTAATGGGGCAGGAGAAGTGACAGCGTAGGAGAAGTGACGGGGAGGAGAAGTGACAGCGCAGGAGAAGTGGCAGCGCAGGAGAAGTGACAGCGCAGGAGAAGTGACGCGGCAGGAGAAGTGACGGGGCAGGAGAAGTGAAGGGGCAGGAGAAGTGACGGGGCAGGAGAAGTGACGGGGCAGGAGAAGTGACAGCGTAGGAGAGGTGACGGGCAGGAGAGGTGACGGGGCAGGAGAGGTGACGGGGCAGGAGAGGTGACGGGGCAGGAGAGGTGACGGGGCAGGAGAGGCGACGGGGCAGGAGCAGTAACGGGACAGGAGAGGTGACAGGAAAGGAGAGGTGATAGGGCAGGGGAAGTGATGGGACAGGAGAGGTGACGGGGCAGGAGAGGTGATTAGGCAGGAGCGGTACCGGGCGGGAGGAGTGAACGGAGCAGGAGGAGTGATCGGGGCAGGAGCGGTGAAAGAGGTAACGGGGCAGGAGAAGTGAACGGAGCAGGAGCGGTGAACGGGGCAGGAGCGGTGAACGGGGCAGGAGCGGTGAACGGGGCAGGAGAAACGACCGAGCAGGTGAAGCGACGGGCAGGAGAAGTGACGGGACAGGAGAAGTGATGGGACCGGAAAAGTGATGGGACAGGAGCGGTGATTAGGCATGAGCAGGAGTGGTAACGGGGCAGGAACAGTGAACGGATAGGGGCAGTCAACGGGGCAGGAGAAGTGATGGGACAGGAGAGGTGAACGGGGCAGGAGCAGTGAACGGGGCAGGAGCAGTAAACAGGGCAGGAGCAGTAAACGGGGCAGGAACAGTAAACGTGGCAGGAGCAGTAAACGGGGCAGGAGCAGTGAACGGGGCAGGAGCAGTGAACAGGGCAGGAGCAGTGAACGGGGCAGGAGCAGTGAACGGGGCAGGAGCAGTGAACGGAGCTGAAAAAATTACGGGGCAGGAAAAAATTACGGGGCAGGAAAAGTGACGGGGCAGGAAAAGTAACGGGCAGGAAAAGTGACGGGGCAGGAGCAGTGATGGGGCAGGAGCAGTGACGGGGCAGGAGCAGTGAACGGGGCAGGAGCAGTGAACGGAGCAGGAAAAGTGACGGGGCAGGAAAAGTGACGGGGCAGGAGCAGTGAACGGGGCAGGAGCAGTGAACGGAGCAGGAAAAGTGACGGGGCAGGAAAAGTGACAGGGCAGGAAAAGTGATGGGGCAGGAGCAGTGACGGTGCAGGAGCAGTGACAGGGCAGGAGCAGTGACGGGGCAGAAGAGGCAACAGGAAAGGAGAGGTGAGTGGGCAGGAGTGGTGACCGGGCAGGAGTGGTGACCGGGCAGGATAAGTGACGAGGCAGGAGAAGTGACGAGGCAGGAGAGGTGACGGGGAGGGAGAGGTTATGGGGCAGGAGAGGTGATTAGGCAGGAGCGGTAACCGGGCGGGAGCAGTGAAAGGGCATGAGCGGTGAACGGGGCAGGAGCGGTGAACGGGGCAGGAGCAGTGAACGGGGCAGGAGCAGTGAACGGGGCAGGAGCAGTGAACGGGGCAGGAGCAGTGAACGGGACAGGAGCAGTGACGGGGCAGGAGAAGTGACGGGGCAGGAGAAGTGACGGGGCAGGAGAGGCGACGGGGCAGGAGAGGCGATGGGGCAGGAGAACTGACGGGCAGGTGACGTGATGGAAACATGACGTTACGGCCAGAAGAGAGACGAGGCAGGAGAAGTGACAAAGCAGGAGAAGTGATGGGGCAGGAGCGGTGATTAGGCATGAGCAGGAGTGGTAACCGGGCAGGAGCGGTGAACGGACAGGAGCAGTGAATGGGGCAGGAGAAGTGACGGGTCAGGAGAAGGGAGGGGGCAGGGGAATTGACGAGGCAGGAGCGTTGATCATGCATGAGCAGGAGTACTGACTGGACAGGAGCAGTGAAAGGGCAGGAGCAGTGAAAGGGCAGTGGCAGTGACGGGGCAGGGGCAGTGACGGGGCAGGGGCAGTGATGGGGCAGGGGCAGTGACGGGGCAGGAGAATTGACGGGGCAGGAGAAGCGACGGGGCAGGAGAAGCGACGGGGCAGGAGAAGCGACGGGGCAGGAGAAGCAACGGGGCAGGAGAAGTTATTAGGCATGAGCAGGAGCGGTGAATGGGTAGGAGCAGATAACGGGCAGGAGCAGATAATGGGCAGGAGTAGTGAACGGGCAGGAGCAGTGACGGGGCAGGAGCAGTGAACGGAAAGAAGCAGTGACGGGGCAGGGGGAATGACAGGGAAGGAGCAGTGATGGGGTAGGAGAAGTGACCGGGCAGGAGAAGTGACCGGGCAGGAGAAAGTGACAGGGCAGGAGAAGTGACTTGTACTTATGTTACTTGCCTATTTATATACTATTGCATGACATCCGCTGATGTGTCTGCAAAGCATACCTGTTGCCCTTAATTTTTGTTGTGAATTTTGACCCCTTGTCCTGAACTTTTACACTCACCATCATGAATTTGCGCCCATGCCAGTTGGCCACCCTACTCTGCAGTGCCCATGACCTCCTCCCCTTCCCTTCTATCTAGGGGCCTGCAAAGCAACACTGAAAGAGCCATCAGGCAACTGTGAAATAACTGGTGACACAACAGAGCAGAGCAGATTGTTGACAATGCAATATCGGCCCTTGATTAGCAGTGGATTCCAGAACAAGGAGTGTAAAATCCTCTGTGTAGAGGATGCTGTGGTGCAGGGCACACAAACTAGTTTATTTTAACAAACTGACTACACTGAACGG
Organism: Lissotriton helveticus; assembly: GCF_964261635.1. Classification (NCBI taxonomy): domain Eukaryota; kingdom Metazoa; phylum Chordata; class Amphibia; order Caudata; family Salamandridae; genus Lissotriton; species Lissotriton helveticus. The sequence goes on along the minus strand of NC_136059.1, from coordinate 1,418,229,921 downwards.
GGTACCTATGCACCCTAAACTGGAAACGCAGTGATCCATGACGTTTATATCTAATAAGCATACATATCTGCAAGAATTGCACTGAAAAAGGTAACTATGCCGGACTGGCCGTTCCAGGCATCAGGCGTTTCCCAGGGGGACTGGAAGGGTAGGGGGCCAGTTTAGTTTGGGGGGGCTGGTTTTGTGTAAGTGCAGGAGTTTTAAAAACACTGCAAAGTTCTTTGTATATTAAGCAGGTTTTGGTCAACAATACAAGTGCCAAGATAACTTTGGTGAACAACGTACCTGCTGGAGAGAGATGGGTGCATGTTTTGTCTAGTGGCTGTTTTACTCACCTAAGGTAGCGCAGAGGGGTAATATGCCTGCTGGAAAGAACGTGTACCATGCATATCAAAGAGTAATATTTTATGTGCATAGTTCAGTGGGTACTGCTTGAATACATATGGCCTGGCAGTTTGGGCTGGACTGTTCCCATTGGGGGCAGGATCAAGACTGATTTGCATATGGCTGGGTCCAAACTGGAATGCCATGGTGAGCAAAAAAACTATGGAGTTATGCCCAGATCTCTGTACTGGAGTGAATGTATGACATTGTTCTGCATTCTGTCCACCAGTTGTTCTTTTTGCTATATTATGATTGAGCAGCTAGCTGGCTGACATGAATTTGAAGGAGCCTTTGTGGGTTTCCGTGAGTTTAGATTCTCCTGATGAGTCCCTTTCTCTTCTGAGCTCTGCTTAACACATGTGTACAGGAGGAGTCCTGTATTCATGTCCTCAATGTTTGAGACAAAAAATACTCATGGATTTCTGAACAATGAGAGTAAAAGCATTAAGGTAACATGTTGTTCCTGCTTATATTTCACACGCTTTACATAAACCTGTATTCCCTAGGAGTGTTTGCTTTTTTCTGAATTAAACCGCAAATAAACATGTTTATCCATTGTTTGAATTAAATAACGTCATTCCCTTGCCTTTTGCTGTTGTCTCCACGCTGGGTTTGCTGTGGCTCTGAAGTTTGCCTTGTCTCCCCTGGATACTGCTCGCGGAAGACCACCTCCCATCAGCGCTACTGTTGGAACTTTGACTCTGGGTGTCGGGACGTGCAGGGCTGCGAGCGTGTTGTGAGCGCAGGACTACAAGTCCCAGGAGCGCCCACAACTCCCAATTGTTACCAGCTGGGACGCTCTCCCTGCAGGCTCCTCCCTGGTTCCTCATCGCGGTAATAAGCCGCCTCCTCACTTGCACCGGCGGATTCCCTTGCCTTTTGCTGTTGTCTCCACGCTGGGTTTGCTGTGGCTCTGAAGTTTGCCTTGTCTCCCCTGGATACTGCTCGCGGAACCCGCTGCGCGGGTCCCGCTTCGCCTGAGACCACCTCCCATCAGCGCTACTGTTGGAACTTTGACTCTGGGTGTCGGGACGTGCAGGGCTGCGAGCGTGTTGTGGGCGCAGGACTACAAGTCCCAGGAGCGCCCACAACTCCCAATTGTTACCAGCTGGGACGCTCTCCCTGCAGGCTCCTCCCTGGTTCCTCATTGCGGTAATAAGCCGCCTCCTCACTTGCACCGGCGGATTCCCTTGCCTTTTGCTGTTGTCTCCACGCTGGGTTTGCTGTGGCTCTGAAGTTTGCCGTGTCTCCCCTGGATACTGGTAGCGGAACCCGCGGAGCGGGTCCTGCTTCGCCTGAGACCACCTCCCATCAGCGCTACTGTTGGAACTTTGACTCTGGGTGTCGGGACGTGCAGGGCTGCGAGCGTGTTGTGGACGCAGGACTACAAGTTCCAGGAGCGCCCACAACTCCCAATTGTTACCAGCTGGGACGCTCTCCCTGCAGGCTCCTCCCTGGTTCCTCATCGCGGTAATAAGCCGCCTCCTCACTTGCACCGGCGGATTCCCTTGCCTTTTGCTGTTGTCTCCACGCTGGGTTTGCTGTGGCTCTGAAGTTTGCCTTGTCTCCCCTGGATACTGCTCGCGGAACCCGCTGCGCGGGTCCCGCTTCGCCTGAGACCACCTCCCATCAGCGCTACTGTTGGAACTTTGACTCTGGGTGTCGGGACGTGCAGGGCTGCGAGCGTGTTGTGGGCGCAGGACTACAAGTCCCAGGAGCGCCCACAACTCCCAATTGTTACCAGCTGGGACGCTCTCCCTGCAGGCTCCTCCCTGGTTCCTCATCGCGGTAATAAGCCGCCTCCTCACTTGCACCGGCGGATTCCCTTGCCTTTTGCTGTTGTCTCCACGCTGGGTTTGCTGTGGCTCTGAAGTTTGCCTTGTCTCCCCTGGATACTGCTCGCGGAACCCGCTGCGCGGGTCCCGCTTCGCCTGAGACCACCTCCCATCAGCGCTACTGTTGGAACTTTGACTCTGGGTGTCGGGACGTGCAGGGCTGCGAGCGTGTTGTGGGCGCAGGACTACAAGTCCCAGGAGCGCCCACAACTCCCAATTGTTACCAGCTGGGACGCTCTCCCTGCAGGCTCCTCCCCTTCCTCTCTAGATAGTATTTTATTAATTGTAGAGTCCCGCGGCGCGGGAGCGCGCGGGAGGGCGCCGGGAGAAGCCCGGGACAAGGGCGGGACCGTCTGTGGCCGTCCGGGGCCAAAGGAGGCCGGGCTGGGCCCACTCCCTTTTTGCCCCCATTTGTCGTGTTATAGATTTGTCTACAAAGTGCCATATGTGATCTTGTGATAGATTCCCTATGCTACTAACGTCATCCTAGGTGGAGTAGAGTTGCCACTGTTATATCCACTTTATAGAGGTATCTGTTTCCCCGGTTTTTTCCCGTCCTGTCTATGAGATGTCTTCACTCGAGGTAAACTCTGCCCCAGGAACGACAGGGCCTTCTATTTTAGGACCCCTGGACAATTTTTTTGCCAAAATTAAGAGTGAAGTCGATAGGGACCTTACACTGGCAGAGAAGAGAGCTGGGCGACGTCTCTCCATCGAATTATTAAAACAAAGACCCCTCCCGCCCCCGGATGTGGCTACAGGCCTTTTAATAGATCTAACAAAACCCAAAGAACACGATAATGATTCATTTTCTGTAGAGGATATCCCCCTCATTTTTCAGAAAGAGCTTCCTGGCCAGAAGGATCCTATAATTATTTCTGACACCATCCCCTCCCAAGTACTGGATAACCAGATAATAGACTTAAGTACCCCTCTTAATGATCCAGCCCCACTTTACGATATAAATATATCCTCGCCCATATTTACCCCAATTGGACCGACTCAACTTCTTCCCAGTACTCCTGTCGGAAAGCCTAAAAATTAATCTAAAAATTCATTCATGAAGGTTACTAACAAGTGTCCTAATAGTTCCTCTGGCGCTCCGCCGAGGAAGAGGAGAAGGAAAGGTACACTTAAAGTGGAAATGGTACCCCTACGAAATTTACCAATCCTATGCATACCCTGCACATGACTCCTCCAAAGGAAGGGATAGTGGACCCTACGGGGCACATGATTCCTAAATCAATATCTGTCCCAAGCTATTCAGGGCTACTGAATGACATTAATTGTCTTATAAAGGCTCTCATTTTACCTCTCACAGAAAGGATTATAAGGTTAGGGGAGAAAGTTGATCAAATTCTCCAAGGGCAGAAGGGTACACCTTGTCATAAACCTGATGGAAGTAACACCATAATACAGTCTAATAAATATCCTAGCCAACCTAAGCTAATGTCTGGTACCCCAATAACAACTATAAAATCTACAGATGGGACTCGTAAACACGTGTCAGATATTAAATTAAACACAAAATCTAGTTTAGCTAATAACACCACTATTAAAGACAAGCCTATTCCGAATATAGGGACCCAAAACAGACGCCCCAATAACATTAATCCTCTGGGTAACACAACTTCTGACCCCATATTAAGATCAAGATCAAGAAATACTGTTGATTTACCGCCAGAATGCCTAAACTATGTCATCGTACTTACAGGTGTTCCTACTCCGCCAGTGGGCAACCCAGAACATCATTCTAACTTAAAAAATAAGGTTATCTACTGGCTGAGGAAAAATAGGCCACCCCCGATACACCTTAACTGAGATATCGTTTCGGTGAGGCGATGCAAGTGGGTGGGCACCAGACCTAAGGACATCGAAGGTGATGTGATCATAGTCAATTTTAAAGATCACAGACTGGTCACATATCTCAGTGATTGGTTCCCAGGGCAAGGCGAGGGGGGGATTAGCACGCACAATCTAAGTTACTTTTACCCGGAATCTTTGATGAAGCCCCCGCCCCCTAATATATTACCAACGAGGAATAGAACCCAAAATCCCATGAATATTTGGAAACCCGAAGGGCCCTTTAGACCCATAATACCTTTGCAGTCGGATCAAAGATATCATATTGGAAGTGTTTCTGCTTCCTCCCAACCAATGCCCATTTATCCCCAACCCAATAGTCATACATCACATGTTCCTTATAGATTGCAGCCTCCAATGATTACCAAGGCTTATAATCACTATAACATCAACAGTGATCCTTGTTTTCCATCTTGGCAGTCAAACCAACTGCCGCCAATTTATAAAAATTCCATCTCCTATAATCAATGGGACTACCCTCAATCCTATAATCCCAAGGAATCTTGGAACATACCGCTGACTAACTTATTCCATCCTCTTTCTGGGTTGGATGAGAACGAATGACTCACTGAGTCCAATAATAGAGAGAAGACGTGTGAGGGGTTTTGGGTGCAACAATGTATCACCGACCAAAATATTCCTATTAGTCCGTTAAAGGAGCACCAGGACAATACGCTGGGGGGGGGATATTTCATCAGGACTTGTTCTGAAACTTAGTCCCGTCCCTCACCGTCCCCAACCAACTTCCCACGCTTGCTGTACTTCTAGCCTTATGACCTCATCTGATTCTATCATCATATCTTCCCAGCCCTTGCGAAATTCCTTGGTGAATACCGGGAGCCCAGATGCGCCCACTAGTACGGTATCCCATTCTAATTCCCTTCTATCATGGAATGTGGCAGGCCTAGGAAGTAAAGTTGTAAACAAAGCCTGGTTAGATGTCATACATAGGCATGGTATCCTGTGCTTCCAAGAAACATGGCTTTCTGAGGAAATACATTTGCTGGGGTATCAGACTTTTCATACCCCGGCTAAGCCGTCAGCACAGGGACATAACAAGGGTGGGCTCTGCGTTTATGTTTCTACCACTGCGGATGTTAAGGTCCATAAATTTTATTCTAGTTTGTATTTTCAAATCTTATTTCTAAAATGGGGCCTTAATGAGAAATTTTTATTGGTGAATTTCTATAACAACATCCCTAATAGTGAAATGGAGCCTACTATGTCAAATATATTGTATTATATGACCCGATTTGCTGAAGACTCCAAGGGGGCAAAGATAATTTGGGTTGGGGATTTTAACTGCACCATCTGCCCGTCCATTGAAACAGACGTGTGCGGTCTGTCAGATCATGGGGTAGAGGGTCCCATTAATTTCTTCCACACAAAGATGGGGTCACTTTTAAATGGTATTGTTTTTAATTTTGATTTTTCCTTTGTGAACCAGATTTGCTCACCGCCTATCCCTTTTGAGCCAACCTTCTTTGGTAGAGGATGTAATTCGGTTATTGATTTTGCACTAACAACTCATGCCAATCCAGGGTTTATAACTTCCTGGGAAGTTGGTAAAGACATATTTAGTGACCACTACCCTTTGAAAATTGGACTAAATGTAAAAGGGCGCTCCGACAAAATGGGAATCTCCCGCATGTATCCATTTAAGATTGATTTATCCAAAACTAATGGATACGTGGTTAAATGGGGAAAAATTGTGCCCAGTGCGTTCCTACAGAAGCTGATCCTTCATTGTGCTAGTGATATCAATGTTTGCTTGGAGGAACATGAGGAGCCCATTAATACTATGGCAGCCTTTGCTAACATTCAACATCATATCAAAAATATGTTGGTCCGTGTGTCTAAAAATAACCTTACAAACTCTGAAGGGTGGTTTAACGGGAATTGTACAAAAGCGCTGAAGGCCTTAAAAGGAGCCCTGACCCTGAAACCAAGAAATCCCTCTATTATACGTGAGGCTAGGAAACTATACAAATCAGCCACCAATGAAAGAAGATTGGCTTTAAAAAAATGTGCTTGGGATTCATTGATGGAGGCCTCTAGACAGAAAGATAGTTCCCATTTTTGGAGGCTTGTTAAAACCCTATACCAACCGAGGGAAAGTGGTAACACAATGGAACTCGCCATAACTGGGGAAAGATGGCTAACTCACTTTAGCCAACTATATAATCAAACAAGGAAAGATGATACTATATTCCCATTAGGGGTGGATCCTGCTGCAGATAAAACTATAGCTAATAGTGGATGTGATTATCCCTTTTCCCATCCATTTCCAATAGACCTAACCTTTACTATAGAAGTCCGTGCTGCAATAAGGGAAAGCGCATCAGGCAAGGCAGCAGGGCCAGACTGTACTCCGGTAGATGTGTATAAAGCTGAACCGGAGTTCTGGGCACCACTGCTTACAAATGTTTTAAACAAGGGAAACCAAAGTGGGTTCATTGAAACTTGGTCGGACGCCATAGTGGTCCCTATATTTAAGAAGGGCAGTAGGGACGACCCCACCTGCTATAGGCCTATATCCTTATTGGATGGTCTCATGAAAGTAGCAGGTAGAATCATTTTTAAAAGATTACAATCGTGGGAGGAAGATCATAAAGTTGTATCACACTTGCAATATGGGTTTAGGAAAGGCATAGGGACAACCGAACAGTGTCTAAATCTATCCCTTCTTATTTCCAAATACACCAAAGCCAGAAGCGGAGCATTATTTATAACTTTTATTGATCTAAGCTCCGCTTTCGACTGCGTGGACCATTTATTACTATGGACCACGCTGGGTGAACTGGGTATTGATGCTCGCTTAATTATCTTCATCAAAGAGCTTTATAACAACTCAGGGGCTAGAGTGAGGTATGGCAAACAGGGGGAATGTACTAAAAAATTCCCAATCACAAGAGGGGTGAGGCAAGGCTGTATTCTGGCCCCACGGCTTTTTACTTATTATATTAATTCAGTCGGACAACACCTCTCACTTGTACCAAATGATTATCCTACGGTGAAAGGCTTACCAGTCCCAGTTTTACTGTATGCCGACGATGCTGCCATAATGTCCCAGACTCAAGTCGGCTTACAGAGGGCGGTAACCAACTTTGCAAGCTATATGAAGGACAGAGGTATCAGAGTGAACATATCAAAAACATTCACTATGCCATGCACTAGAAAGATTAATAGAGCCCCTTGTAATATATTCCTGGATAAACAAAAAATAGCTACCACTGATAATTTTAGCTATCTAGGAGTTCTGTTTGACAGAAGGTGCCGCTGGAAGCCGGCGATTGCAGCAAGAAAGCTGGCCTTCATCCGTACCTTAGGCGCTTTGCGCACTTTCTCTGCCAGACTTGGCGGTAAGCCAACTAAGGAGCTGTTACAGATTTACCAGGCTAAATGTGTTCCAACAGCTACCTATGGGGCGGGCCTATGGGGCTTTGAGAATGATTACTCTCTGCAGGGTTGTGAAAATAAATTTCTATGCTACCTATTGGGAGTACCTAAAAGCACCTCTATATTTATGGCGCATATCGAGGCAGGAGTTAAATACCTCAGTGATATCATTAAGATGTCCCCAATTATTTTGTGGCATAAGGTGTGGGTAACACCCAAAGCTAGCTTTAACAGGGACCTTATAGCAGATTGTTTAGCTTTAGATGGGGCTGCTAATTTTAGATGGTTATCATATGTAAGATCAATATTTATCGAGCTGGGACACCCAGAATATTTTGAGAATCCAAGTACTATGGAGGGTATCTCAAGATCAGTTCTTAAAAAAATGATAAACAGCCACCTGGAAACTGGGAGATGGAATCGTGAAAAACAAAAACACTCAGTTCTAAATTTCCAGGAAATCACCCCCAACGAAGGCTTGCAAACTTACCTGACTGTTGTCCCTAGTCAGTATCACCGTATGCTTTTGTCTCATCTGCGTCTGGGGACTTTTTTTCGCATGGTCACCTTACCTGACGCGAACAACTGGTCATCTAGTAAGTTGGTCTGTCCATGCGATAATATTGCAGTGCAATCCAATATACATATAATGTTTTTTTGTAAATTGTACACTTACCCCAGACAACAATTTTTAAAACCCTTATTAAATCAATGGGGTCTGAGAAATTGTAGACCAGCCTTTCAGAGAATGTTACGGTTAGAAGACGACCATGTGATTTTTGTCGTTTCATGTTTTTTAAAGACAGTTATAAAGTACCGTAAATCTATGTGGTAAAACATTTCTCTCCCTGGTACCCCAATGCCCATTGTTGTTTGATGATATTGGATCTCAAGCTGATAACAATTGACGTTCCATCTTGTTTTTAAAACAAATGACTTTTAATTTTTTAAGTAAGCGATTATTTGTATATGCATTAATCATATTTGTAGTAATAATGTATACAAAATTTTAATTGATGTATTTGTTGTGCTTTTATGATTTTATTTGAAATCGAATAAAGCTTACTTACTACTACTAAATAACGTCATAAGCTGTAACTGGTCAGTGAAATGCTAAACGTACTAAAAATGGTATGTTTTGCTATTTCTAGCCACACCCCTGACTCCGCCCACTGATCCAATCTTTGGTTATTCCTGCACCCCTGATTCTCCACCCACAATTCCCCTACTTTTTTTCTCCACTTCGACCACTGGTATCACACTACATCTAAGCTAAAAGGAGACACTCAAATTTGATGGGAAAGTAGATTGAAGGCTTTATCCAACTTCGACTTAAGTATTCATTTGTATTGGCATTTGCATTGGAGTGCTTTCCATACCCATTGCAAGGCCTTAAGTCCTTTTCATTTGTCAAGTAAGCAGCTACTCTGTAAGTATCAGTTTTGCACAGCTCCGTTACCCTGACGATGTATCAAACGCTACGATTTTCAGTGGGTTCCTGGCTTCCCTCCGAGTGTGTATGTTTTAGAGTAATATGTAGCGTGATCAATGTGGAAAAGGTTATTTACAAAGCATGAGGTGTGGAGGCTGGGTAGAATTTGAGCTGCGCATAGTTATACAAGTTTGCTTTATTGTAGCATAAAATAGAAATAAGCCAATGAGCTGCGAACAATGCAAATATGGAGCCACTGGCTAGAGGTCCAACACAACAGTGCAAGAATGCCAGTTACCGTGGAAGCTAAAACCAGTGCTGGCAAATGATGTTAGGTTTGAAACGTCGGTGTCGCCAATATATGTAGAAAGAGTTGATACCTGCCAAATGTGGGTTAGTTGACTGGTTTGCAATTGCAAATAGAGATGTCTGATTTAGTTACTAAAGAAAAAAAAAAAGAATATAGTTTGCTGGAGTAACTTGTTTTTGCAATGGACTAGGAGCTCTTTTTTTAACACGGTCTGCTGATGCAAACACAAACGCGCCAATATGTGTTTTTTGCTCGAATGCAGAAACAGTAAGGATCTTTTACCCACACAACGTGTCCTTTTGCTATTCTTTTGTGTTAGGGTAGAAAGCACAAAGATGCTCAGAGATGGTTGGAACTGCCACTCTTCGACCAGGAAGTGAGGTCATCGATACAGAATTGTAAGTGGCCGACACACCTCACTAAAAGAGATGGAGCAAGGAACAGGTCGGAACGTGCCATTGCCACTAGAGTATAACACCGTTAAACGAGTCTTCCACTGAGAACCTGAAAGTGTGAGAATTAGTGATACACCCATTAAAATAGCTATCATTGAAATTAGGTTCCAGAACAATGTTTCACTAATTTTCTTGCAACCTAAGCAACTCTGTAAACATTTATAGCAAGGAGTATAGTGCATTTTCGAAGGCGTACAGTCACCCACATTATTTTTCGGAAGTTTTCATTTGAATCTCAAAGTCGTTTTGATAACTGTATTATGTTAGAAAATTTGAGTTCTCCACAACCCTGTATACCTCTGTATCCAGAAATAATTATAAGACACAACAGAATATAAGTAGGACAGAGGAACATAGAGTTGATCAATCGTACACATTGTTGAGCTAATCGTCGCATGGAAATGTATGTGGATGAGAAGATACGTCACAGAGGTGAATAAAATGCTCTTGGTGTTCTAGGGGGCTACTGGAAGGCCTTCGGGTATCTGTGGTGAGTGGCTAATACAAGACTAGGGGGATTCACCTCTCTATGGATTGAATCACACTACAATAAAACTACTCTATACACAGCACATTTAAGGGAACAGACGGGTGCTTTAACTGCATGGTGTCGAGCTTACCATGTGGTTAAATGCTTACCTAGATAACCCCATGAAAACACCTAATAAAAACAAAGAAAAAAGTTGACAACCACTTTGCAAAGTTTTAACAATGTATACAAACAATTACATTACATGAAACCCATCATAATGGCAACCACTTCTTCACATATTCTTAATCTGCGTATTTCAGTAATGGATACATTTTGGAGGCTAAAGTGCAGTTGTACAGCAGGCACGGAAAGAGCACATCCACACCCACCTCTCGCTCTCTAAACGTGCTCACACTAGTCGACTAACAATACTACCAAGCACAAAAAAGTGATCAGGTACCCCATAACCAAAAGCATTGACCAATGAAAGACTGATGGTTCTACTTGCCTGCGTTTTTGTGATACGGGGGTTGTAATTCATCGGAAACCATGGTATTAGTGTGTAACCTTCCAAACTCCAAAAGCCAATGGGGAAGAGGGCAAGGGTAGGGAAATGCACTAGAACTCTACTAATATAAAGCGAAGCATTGGTAAAGCCAGTGGATCTGGCAAATAACTGAATCTGCATTGCTGCAGTGGCTAGTGTGTAAGGGCTAGTCTGTGAGAGGTAGGAGAGTGTTGTCTGTAGTGTGACTGCTGGTCTGAATGGAGTGGGAGAATGATGTTAATATGACACTGTTGGTCTGAGAGGTATGGGAGTGCTCTTGGTAATATGGACTGATAATCTGCAGGGGGTGATGGTTCGGTCTGTGGTGTGACAGCTAGTCAGTAGGGTGTGAGGGCTGTTGGTATTACATGAATGCTATTCTGAGGTGTGTGAGTGTGCTGTTGTTAGTGTGAAACTGCTAGTCTATGAGGGTTGATGGAGTGCTCTTAGTACTGCGAGTCAGGCACTGAGAAAGCTGAGAAAGTTTACAAACATTTCACCAGACAACAATATAGGAATGCGATAAATATTAAAGTTAAAATACATAATATGCCTAACGTTAGAAAATGTGCCTTTTTACAACATAAAAATGTTGTTTACTTTCTGCAGAAAGCTTTCGTTTTGTATCGTTCTCCACTTACTAGGCCGAACTATTCATTTATTCTACTCTATCCCTTTAAGAAAATACATCTTTTTTTTAATAGAATAGTGCTTTAACGTTATAATCAAACTCTAGTGCTTGACTTTTTGTGAAATGCGGTTTCCTGAACAAATGTATTGTCTTTCCTCACACCATGCGACTTCACTGTACTTAGATTGTTTTCTTTGCAAAAAATACATAATCAACAAGTGTACTAATGAAAAGAAAATGCTTGTTGCAGCTTACATTTTGTGATCTAACCAGGACATATCTAGAATTTTAATGTTGCATTTCATAGAGTAGCTTATTGTTACACGATGGGATACCAGACAGAGTAAGCTTGCAAAAGGTTCTCATGAGAACCTTCATAGATGTAAATTCTCGTAACACAGAGGCCATTTCTAACTGCATTCATGCTGATGTGGACGGTTACCGTGGGAATCGAGGACGAAGACGACAGATCATCGAAAGATCTCTAACCACAGGACGCCGATAACACAGTTGACTGTTTTTGTGACATGCTTAGCTACTTTCTATATAGCACATGTTGCTTACTAGAGAGGTACTCCCTCCTTATTCCAGTCATCACTGCCCTGACATGTCCCTAGGCACATTGCTGTGCTAGCCTGACTTGGCATAAGCTACTGCTTAAAATGATTTCTTTGTTCTTCTTATGCTTCGAGAGGAGAATTTTCTGTTTATGCTGATCATAGCTACTGTTGTGATTCTTTCCTTCTTACCCTTTTAGACGGTTGCTCCTGCAATTGTCTGCAGAACACGGATGAGTCTCCAAAACCACCCTTTATGGGGAGTTTGATCTTCCTCTTAGTTATTTGCTTAGCTCCAAAATCTACCTACTCTTTATGAGAAGGAATTCTTTATGGGTTCTTGTTAGAATAGTATAGGTCCTTTAGTTTAGGATAGGGACTATACTCTGAATGGAACACTCTCTTTTTTATTACTCTATGCTTGTTCTAACCAATCTTATTTCTTATTATTTCTGTAATCAATTTACCACTAATTGGAATGGAAGATCAAAAATACTGACTAATCTACTAAGATGAAAAAATACATTTGAAAAAACTTCAACAACACTCTCTTTATTGACTGAACATCAAATGTAATTATTGATGTCTTTGTTGTGTAATGCTCCATTTGTAAACAGTGGCAAAGATTCATCGACCTAGAAAGGCACGGAACTTCCAATTTCTGTAAGTAAGTTTGTTGTCATTTGTGAACATTTCTGAGAGATTTCTGTGCTAGCAGCACCGAGGGTTTGAAAGCGAGGACAGTAGTGTGAGACAGGGAGCCTTTGAGGGGTGTGAAGGTGCTGTTGGTAGTACAAGACTACGAATGTTTCTTCTGAGTGTATGAGAGTTCTGGTACTCTGTGAGCGGTGGAAAAGCTTGATCCATAGTTGGGGCGCTAGAGGGTGCAAAGCAAGATGGCCGCTCTCTAGAGCAGCTCCGCCGGCCGAGCTCTCAATCCATATATTACCCTTTCCTACCTGTCATCATCAACGCCCTACCTGCTGCAGACGAGTGGCGGAGTGTTGCAGGCAGCTTTAGATGTGCTGAGCTGTCTTCTTCGCCATCAGGGAGCTGAGAGAGGGGCCTGTGAACTATCGGCCTGCAGCACCAAAATGGCGGTCCGGGACGGGAACTAGACGCGGAGTCGCGGTGAGTTCTGTATTGCTCCAGCCGTGACCTGGGAGTGACTGGAGGGGATCTCGCCGCCTGGCTGGTGTCTGGTGGGATGTGCAGGCTGGGTCGGGTGTGGCGGGATCCCTAGTGAGGTTTCCTGGACTGACTGGGGCACACGCCGGCTTAGGGCTCCGGCCTGCGTGGCGCTCTGGTTGCGGGCTGGGGATCGGCGGCATTGATCTTCCGCTGCTTGGCGCTTCGGTTCTGGCCTGAGTATGTGCAACCGCGGAATACCGCGGTCTACGAGCCGGTGCACCAAGTGCGTGCTGCAGTGTTTGCTCACTCCAAACCGAGGCCTACCCCACTGCTGCGTTTCGCAGGGCATCTCTCCCCAGCACCAGTTAGGCCTCCTTTGCTGCTGACTCTGTGGCATGCTGACTGCTCTCCGGGCGCGGAGACTCCTGTTTGCGTCCCAGACTATGATTGCCTGTGATCCGGGACAGCTGACCGGTGTGGTGTGCTTCGCCTGGCGGCTGGTCGAACCTGATGACGGCCTGGGGGTCCCCTATTCATCTCTACTGTGCCGAAGCGTGTGGCAAGGCCCTCCCCTGAGGGGAACTGCTGGAATTCTGGGGCGCCTGTGCTTGACTCTTCTCTATTCCATCCACCAGTTTTCACACAGCCGGGGATGACCGCTACTATTATCATTACCTCAATCTCCAGTAGGCGACTAGGAGGTGTGGTGCGGCCCGGAACTGATCAAAGAGTGCACTGCCCTCTCATATTCTTGACATAGGCTCTGCTGTGCTGAGGCATCTCTCCCTGCGATCTACTGCAGGTCGTTCCTCGCCATTTGTATTCCTGGGCCTGGACCGCACCCGGGCCTGGGTGTTGGACCGGGTGTGGACGAACTACCCCACATAATCTACATCACTGGCAGTGGGGACTGGCTACTGAGGGGATCACACGACAGATTACAGGGCGCTTTGAGGCCTGCTGACAGCTCATTGGGCTACTACTGTGCGTGTCTCACTATTTTTCATGCTGTGCTCCCCCTTCTGCTCTTTGGTACCGGCTAAAGAAAATCTGGTCACAGGGATACGGGCGCCCTCTGGGCTGTGATGCTTCCCCCACTAAACTACGTCTTGGCCAAGTGACGTCGCTATGAGGGAATCTGAGCGCAGCCAGCCGCGCCTCACCTTCGAGCCCTGCAGGTCAAAGAAAACTTCTCAGCAAGCCGTCTTGGACTCGGAACTTGATGCGCCTGGCGACCAATTGTGTAACATTGACAAAACACTCCTCGCAGTCCAAGCCAGCCTGCAGTCCGTCGATGGGAAGATTGATAATCTGAACCTACACATGGATCATATGTCACAGAAACTGGACAAACACGTGCTGCGCCTGGGGGAGGCGGAAACATGCATATCAGACGCGGAAGATGGCCTACAACAGGTGACCACGAGAGCGACATCCATGGGAAGGTGCTGGCTGTTATACAAGCTCGCAATGAGGATTTGGAGGCCAGATCGAGACGCAATAATGTGCGCATTACTTGTCAGCCAGAATCCACTAACACTGGCAGCCTTGAGACCTACGTGGAGAAACTTCTATGTGATATTTTCGGTGCTGAACACATGTCTCGGGTATTAATTGTGGAGCTGGCTCATAGATCTCTGGCTGCTCGCCCTCTCCCGGGCGCGCTGCCACGCCTTATCATTGCCCGTTTATTAAATTACCGTTACGCTGTCCTCCGTATGGCCCGTGAGAAAGGTACTATAACCCATGAGGGCAGCGCCCTTGCTTTCTACCCTGATTTCATGGCAGCTGTGCAGGAGGCTCGAAGGGAATACCAGCCTGTTAAGAAACTTCTCATCTCTGCACAGATATCCTATGCCATGCTCTAGCCTGCGCAGCTGCATATCGATGATAATGAGAAACCTAAGATCTTCACCACTCCAAAATCAGCAATGGACTTTGCAAAGACTCTCACCCGACGCAGCCGGTCCCCCACCGCTGTGGCTGTTGGCGGGACCTCTGGGGAGATTTCAGATGAACAATGAAATTATCAGGTCACATGAGCTGTGGAATGATGTTCACCCCTCCTGTTTGGATTACTTGCTGTCGCGAGACTTGATAATGGCTAGGTAATACTATCACTTTTGCTCGGCCACCTCCCACCACATCGGGAGGGGTATTGTGCTCCGGCGTTCCATCATGGGTGTTCCCCTTTGTTGTTCACTCCCTTGGTGTTGCAATCAGGGACTGATTTGGGAGGTTCGGGATGGCTTTGGCATATTGGGGTCGCTAAAGGGGGTTGGGGGTGGGGAGATTCTAAAGGGTTTGGTTACGTAGCTGACTTCACTGTTACTACTGTGATAACTGTAAATTTACCCTCAAGCACCGTAGATGTATAATGCTCAATGTATAATATGTTTTTACTCTGCATCCTGCTCACACTGTAATTACATGTCTCATATGGAATGTATTGGGACTCAATTCTCCCAAAAAGATTTGTCAGGTCTTAGCGTATTTGGATCGCCACAAGGTCACAATTGCCCTATTACAGTAGGCACATCTGACTCCGCAGCCTGATGGGCAAGTCGGTTCACAGTGGTCGAGCTATCGCTTGGCCTGCTCCTATTCCTCCTACTCATGAGGTGTTCTTAGGCTAGTCATGAAACATCTTCCCTTCATCATGCTCAAAACCTGTATTGATGATGCTGAACGATACGCCATAGTACATGGGAAGGTAGCGGGCAGTTTAGTTACCATAGTAAACGCATATGGTCCAAATATAGACTACCCCTTTTTTTTTAGAGCATCATCTCCACACTGCGCGACTGGCCTGAGGCTGTGCTACTGTGGGGGGTGGGGGGGGGGGGGGGAGGGGGGGGGAACCTCAACATACACTTAGACCCCACCAGGGACATGGCGAGTGGCAGAGGTGGTCAATCTCCTAGAGCGGCCCAGGTCATTAATGAGGGAATATCTGAACTGGGTCTGATAGACGTCTGGCATCAGCGAAATGTGGAGAAGCAAGAGGGCACAAACATTTCCACGGTGCATAGCAGCTGGTCCCGGCTAGATTAGTGGCTCCTGAGTGAGACAGCAGGAGTCTGGGTGCCCCAGATAGCAGGGTTACCTCGCACATTATCTGATCATAACCTAGTCCGCATGACACTACACTTTCCAAACACTGCGCACCGGGCCGTCACCTGGTGCCTCCGCTCAGAGGACCTCCTTGACCCTCTCTATGTCACAACCATTCGCGACGCCATCACGCAATACTTTATCCACAACAAGGCCTCGTGGACAATGCGCTGACCTTCTGGGAGGCCTTCAAAGCCACCATTCGAGAAAATTGCATTAGCACGTCCGCTGGCATTATGAAGGATTTGCGTGGACAGCTTACTAAACTTGAAACCACACTACATGATCTTAAACGTGACTATGAGATCTCCTTTGCGCTCAGACACTGGCGTCGATCAAAGAGGTCACATTGGAATACACTGAGCTAGCTGAGAGGGAGATTAAATACATCTCTAGACGCCATATTGCCCGCGCGTATGGGGAAGGTGGGCAACCGGTGCGACGCCTGGCTTAAAAGATCAGGGATGGTATGAATCAACACACTATTTCTATGATCACTGACGCAGCTGGCCATGACCACTACACTACCCCGGAGATCTTAGCACAGTTCCGAACCACATACGCAGAACTATACACTACACAGGGAGTGGCTGACAGTAATGACTTAAATGCATACCTTGCTGATATCGCCATCGCCTGGTTGTCGTATGGGCAGAGGGAGTTTCTCAGTCAACCAATTACAAAAGAGGGTGTGTATGCAGCAATTCAGGCCCTCCCAAACAAAAACGTCCCTGGCCCTGATGGCTTCCCTAGCGAATTTTATAAAGAATATGCAGAAGAGCTAACTCCCCAGGTCCTGGAAAAGTATTCTGAGGCCTATGACTCTAGCAAATTGCCACCTACCCTTCGGGGGTAGCTCTGATTATTACATTACTTAAGAAGGATAAACTGCCCTAGCGCTGCGACTCATACCACCCGCTGTCGCTCATAAACACAGATGCCAAGACACTGGCCAAAATATTGGCCACCAGATTTCAACCGCTTCTGCAGTCTGGTTTTATTCCCACTCGATCTACCTCACATAACTTGAGTACTCTTTTTGCTAGGTTTCACATTCTTGATCCTTGGCTGCAGGACTTCATTGGACTGACCACAGCTGCGTCCACTTCAGCTTCAGAAGAACCACGACCCACCACCACCCGCAACAGGTTCCTCGCCAGAGCTGGAGCAAGATCACCGCCGAACAGCTCACCACCTCCCTCAGCCAGAACCCTCCCACCAGCACAACAGACCCCAACGAAGCTGCCAGCAACCTCACACAGTGGCTGACCGCCTGCGCCGACGATCTCGCACCACTAAAGAACCCTCCCAGCAGGCCCGGCAGCAAGAAAACCCCCTGGTTCACCGACGAACTCAAGGACTCCAAGAAGAACTGCCGCACCCTCAAGAAAGCCTGGCACCACGACCAGACCTCAGACAACAGGACCGCCCTCAAGCACGCCACCCGCAAGCACCACCAGCTGATCCGCGCCACCAAGAAGACAGCACTCAAAGAACGACTGGACAACAACGCCCACGACAGCAAGGAACTCTTCAGCATCGTCAAAGAGTTCTCCAACCCCAGCACCGGAAACAACAACATCACCCCCTCGCAAGACCTCTGCGACACACTCGCCTCGTTCTTCCACCGCAAGATTGCCGACATACACAACAGCTTCGGCCCACAGACCACGCACCCAACCACCGACCCAACGCCCGCCACCACCCTCTGCAACTGGACCCCGGTCAGCACCGAAGACACCACCCGCACGATGAACACCATCCACTCCGGATCCCCAACCGACCCCTGCCCCCACCACGTCTTCAACAAGGCAGACGCCATCATCGCACCCCAGCTTCGGGACATCATAAACACCTCCTTCTGCACCGCCACCTTCCCGGAGAGCTGGAAACACGCCGAGCTCAGCGCCCTCCTGAAAAAGCCAACAGCGGACCCCACCGACCTCAAGAACTTCTGCCCCATCTCGCTCCTCCCTTTTCCTGCCAAAGTCATCGAGAAGACCGCCAACAAACAGCTCGCCGCCTTCCTCGAGACGAACGGATCCCTCGACCCCTCGCAGTCCGGTTTCAGAGCCAACCACAGCACCAAGACCGCCCTGATCGCAGCCACCGATGACATCAGATCCCTGCTCGACAACGGGGAAACAGCGGCCCTCATCCTCCTGGACCTCTCTGCAGCGTTCGACACTGTCTGCCACCGTACCCTAGTGCAGCGCCTCAGCAACATCGGAGTCCAAGAGAAGGCACTGGAGTGGATCATCTCGTTCCTCGCCGAAAGAACCCAGAGAGTCCGCCTCCCCCCATTCAGATCCGAGGCCACCGAAGTCATCTGCGGCGTACCACAAGGATCATCACTCAGCCCAACCCTCTTCAACGTCTACATGAGCCCCCTCGCAGCCATCGCACGGCAGCACAACCTCAACATCATCTCCTACGCCGACGATACCCAGCTGATCCTCTCCCTCACCAGCGACCCCGCCACCGCCAGAGCCAGCCTACACGAAGGGATGAAAGACGTCGCCGAGTGGATGAAGAACAGCCGCCTGAAACTGAACTCAGACAAGACGGAAGTCCTCATCCTGGGACCATCGCCCTCGCCTGGGACGACTCCTGGTGGCACCCTGCCCTGGGCACCACTCCCAAGCCAACGGACCACACACGCAACCTGGGCTTCATCCTGGACTCCTCCCTCTCGATGACCAGACAAGTCAACGCCGTCTCCTCATCGTGCTTCAACACCCTGCGCATGCTCCGCAAGATCTTCTGATGGATCCCCACCGAAACCAGGAAGACCGTCACCCAGGCACTCGTCACCAGCCGACTGGACTACGGGAACACCCTCTACGCCGGAACCACAGCCTAACTTCAAAAAAGACTTCAACGCATCCAGAACGCCTCCGCATGACACATCCTGGACATCCCCCGACACAGCTACATCTCCGGCCACCTGAAAGACCAGCACTGGCTGCCCGTCAGCAAGAGAATCACGTTCAGGCTCCTCACCCACGCACAGAAGGCTCTCCACGACCTGGGCCCCAAGTACCTCAACGACCGCTTGACCTTCTACACGCCCACCCGCCAGCTACGATCGACCAGCCACGCCCTCGCCACCG
The DNA here is from genome assembly GCF_964261635.1 of Lissotriton helveticus. Lineage (NCBI taxonomy): Eukaryota > Metazoa > Chordata > Amphibia > Caudata > Salamandridae > Lissotriton > Lissotriton helveticus. Next base: position 1,418,210,678 of record NC_136059.1, on the reverse strand, counting down.
TACCACGCAGCTGCCGAGCCACCGCCGGAGGAAGATCCTTCTCCTACCTGGCAGCCAAGACTTGGAACTCCCTCCCCATCCACCTTCGGCTGACCCAAGACCATCTCTCCTTCAGGAAGCAGCTCAAGACCTGGCTGTTCGAGCAGTGACGCACCCCTCCCCCCCAGCGCCTTGGGACCCTTCCGGGTGAGTAGCGCACTATACAAATGCCTTGATTGATTGATTGATTGATTGTCAAGGCCTTTGATTCTATAGAATGGAGTTATCTTTTCTACATTCTGCGTCGTATGAGCTTTCCCCCTATGGTCTCTCACTGGATACGCCTGTTGTATACCCATCCTGCAGCACGTATCCGAGTGAAGGGCAGCACATAGGACCCTATATACATCACATGGGGACGTGTCAGGGATGCCCCCTCTCGCCTCTTCTTTTTGCACTAACACTTGAGCCTCTTGCCTGTATCATCACAAACAACATGCTGCTTTTCATACAGGAACCACACACTTTCATGACACCAGTACTGTAGGAGTATATTCGGTTCCGGTTGCTCTCCGGCCTGCATATTAACTGGGCTAAATCGGTGGTAGTACCACTGACGGAATGCTCAAACTCGAATTCCCACTTGAGTGGTCCAGTGGACCCCGTGAAATACTTGGGGATATGGGTACACAGAGACCCTGAAATGGTTATTCGCGATAATTACGGCCCGCGTGCCCGAAGCTGGAGAGGCAGGTGGACAGATGAGTGAAGCTTTCACTATCATTGGCTGACCATATTGCTTTAATTAACCCCTTCACTGCGGGGGTTATTCCCCCGCTGTGCTGGGGGGGAGGGGGTGCGCACAGTGCCCCCATGCTCATGACGAGCTGAGCTACGGCGCTTCTGTGCTCATGACGAGCTCAGCTCGTCACAGGTGTATTGCCTCCCGTGGAACGCTCAGCACAATAGGGGAATTCTCCCCGCACCTGAGCGTTCCACGGGCCATGACGAGCTGAGCTCGTCATGAGCACCGGAGCGCCGTGGCTCATGACGAGCTCAGCTCGTCATGAGCGTCCAAGGGGTTAAGATGGTTGTGCTGCCCCAATTTTTATATCTTTTTAGCAACATACCGATCCCACTAACTAAACATTTTTTTAAAGCTGTGAGCTCTTTACCCCCCCCCCCCAAACGAGTTTAAGGAGAAAACAGGCCTGTGTGAACTGGGAAACACTTACTCTGCATTACAAACACAGGATCTTTAGCGTGCCCGACTTTTATCTGTATTATTTATGCGCCCATGCACAATACGCGCACTATTGGTTTGGCGCACATGACTTCATCCCACATTTGTCGGTGGAGGATGGAGACGCCCACCCTATTCCACATTGAGTTCCATGTTGACGCACTCTAAGAGACAGACATCCCCCATTCCGAAATAAACACTGTTCATACCACTATAGGGGCTTGGCAGGCATTAGGGCGCATGGCAGGGAAAATACCATTGTACTCCCCTCTTCTACCTCCTGCGTTTCATTCGGATTTGTCAGTGAGGCATGAGGTGGGTTCTATGCACGCTTTGCATCTGGTAGGGATAGTTAAAATGCAAGATCTGGTTCCTGAAGGCGTCTTTTTAACCGACAGTGATCTAAGTTACATACAGAATAAAACGCTGTTATTCATATTCCTATTCCACAGGTTAAAGAAAGTGATACAGGCCCACTATCACACCTTCCCTGCGGAACCCTCAACATTACAAACTCTTCACAACCTGCTTGTCAGTCCAACACGACGTTAACTTCTCACCAAACTATATCGATCGGCTAGAGAGGAGAAGCCAATGCCACACAACAAAAGTTTAGAAAAATGGAATGCTCGTTTAACTCCATCACTGACACTAAAGGACTGGGAATATTGCTGCCAACTCACTGGGGCCCTCCCTTTTAATGGTAACCTCCGTATAATCCATGTTAAGTACCTACACCAAGCGTATTATACTCCAAATAAGGTATTCAAATATGGGCTTCGAGACACTGACACATGTAAGAGATGTGGAGTTGCGGACGCAGACTTTTGGCACTTGTCCTGGGAGTGCCGCAGGGTGGCGTTGTTCTGGGATGGTGTGAGTCGCACACTGTCCAAAATGATTTGACTGGAATTGCAAGGCTCACCGCATGTATGCCTGCTGGGTTTAGTGCCCTCTGTGAAGGGGGCTACAGGTAAGCTGGTGAGAATGGCTATACTCATGGCCAAGAGACATGTGGCAATGACGTGGGAGAGCATGGCGGGGCCGATGACTGCACAATGGCTTCAAGTTCGGTGGTCTGCCGGGATAATTTGATGCTACAAACCCCAGGGGCCGAAACGGCAATATATATCTTTAATATAATAATCCTCTGAGGATGGATACATATTTGTGTGGCGGCCCCTGGCAGGTATTTGGCGGCCTCCGGCTCTGTTCCACTTCCAAACACCCTGACCACCCCCTCTTCACTGGCCTCCGCGCCTGCGTTCCTTCTGGTTCCTGATTGGCTTCTTTGTTTTCCCTACCCACTGCTGGCCCGCTGGTACAGGTGTATATAAGCCACAGCCACCGCCATTCTTTCTCTGTGGGGGGGCTGCGGGTCCGGGGCCCTGTCATGGCCCCGGCACTGCAGCCTTCTGTGCCAGTGCCTCACGTCCTGTGTCACAATACCCTTCTCCTCCTAAATCGTATCGTTCTGAGACGAATTCGGAAGGGTAGGAGCAGCCGCAGATACTGGTCATCTAACGCCTTTTCTGAATGTTTTATTAAAACACCTTCCTAAGGTCCGGGAGGCTCTGCCCCGCCCGGACCCCCTCTTCCGCGGCCCCCTACCTATGCTCCCTGCCCAAGGCCGCCATGAGCCTAGAGCCGACCCTGTGGATGTTTGCCCTATGACTCATAAAAATGATGTTGTTAGAAACAAAATATGGTTCATGTGAGAAGTTAGCCTGGCATATGAAGCCCACTAGTTCTAGTGGGCACCTTGCACCAGTCTAATCGACCCTTATTGATGGCGGTTGTAAAGTCAACCTTATAGAAAGCTATCCTAGTGGTAGCATGAACCAGCAGTCTTCAGGCTAAGACTTCAGTAGGCGAGTTAAGCAAGTTGTTTTACCATATATAATCCCTTGAATACCAAATGAAAGGACACCACACAAGGTATATATCAAATATATATGTAATTAAACTAAACACAACCCCTCTGCACTCTTTATGAGGTCAGAGGTAAAAATGCAATACAAGTCACAGAGTTAATAAACGATAAGTTGCACAGTATACGTTATGCCCTAGGGGCCTCACAAACCATATACTAAGAATGTGGTATAAGTACCACATGAGAGTTAGAAAGCAGGCCTAGGGCCTGTAGAATCGCTAGGGCTACACTAAACAACAAAAGGTTAGGAAGTAGGAGGCCCACGGGAGACGCGTGCAGTGTCTACACACAGACGCGGGTTACCATGGACTTTCTATGGGAAACGAAGAAGCTACAAATATACAATTTAAAGACACTTCCAGATGGACTAGGATGGAACCCTTTTAAACTAGGACACTTCGAGAGTCAAGACCCACGGGAGCACTGGAGTACTCGTGTTATCTCACCCAGGGAAGCCGGGTGCATAGGTGTCTTTTCGTGTCGGGTTTCGTCGTCGTTTTCTATGGAGAGCTGAAAAGAAGTGCGGCAGGTGACCAGAGGAAAAGTGTCCGGGTGGATCCAAGGGTGGCTCAGTGATGTGAAGAACCTGAAAGCAGAGGGGGCAGAGTCTGGGTCACTAGCCAGTGACCAGGAAGGAACCAGGCGATGTCGGGTGCTTTAAGGTGAAGAAGGTGAGTTTGTCTCTTCAGCCACGAGGTCCAGGAGGCATCGACGATGACCAGGAGCTGGATTCGAGCTGTCCCACAATGGATCTAGACGACTGCGGCGTCTGTATCCGGATTGGACCCAACAAGCCTTGGCAACCGCAACCCACGCAGGATGTCGAGATTGGCTCTGTTGCAGACCAGCAAGGTCTGTGGCGCTTCTCCTTTTCTGGGAAGCTGGAGCAAGTCTGGAGCAACCAGGAAAGCAAAGTAAAATTAAAGATGGCGTATTCAGGGGGCTCACTGGCCAACGGGCAAGGAACCGTGAAGACGAGTTGAGCTGAAATGCAAAGGCGTGGCCCACGGGACACTCGCGAAGTGTGGGGGCCTGGGCTTCGGTGCAAATGGTGCTTGGGGCTGGGGCTTCTCGTACCCCAATGCATAACTTACTGAGGTTTCAGGAAAGGAGTGCAGGTAGCAAAATGCAGGATGTCCAAGATGTCCGGTCCCAGGTCTCTCATGTCCGCCACGGGTCTCAGCTTTGCTGTGGATGTGGGTCGGGGTCAGAGAAGTCTGGAAGTCCAGTTCTTGAGTCGCAGAGTCTTCGGGTTCCGACGGGAGCCTTGAAACTGCAGACCAGCAAAGTTGCTGTTGGTGCCTGTTTGCACAAGGTGGTCACTCCTTAACCACAAGGGAGAAGTCTTCTGTCTTCCAGTCAGAATGGAATGTCGAAGGTCCAATATATGTCTTTCAAAGATTCGTTCAGGATAATCTAAAATCCTGGGGACACAGCTCCTATACTTATACTAAGAAAGGGGGCTGGATTACCTGACTAGGTCCCTCCTATGGGTGGACCTGAGAAGGGGGTGGTTACAACCCTTTCCCTTTGTCCAGTTTCGTGCCAGAGCTGGGGCTGGAGTGCCTGAGAACTTGGAAGGGGAACATCCATTACGATGCAGTGTTTACACCGCACTACCATTACAACAATGGTTTTACAACGCAAGTCGTTACCACGACTTGCGCTGGAGGGCGCTCTAGGCTAAGGAATAGTAGATTTACTATTCCAACACCTTCCCTACTGTACGTAGGCTGGTGTTGGAATAGTAAAGCTTACTATTCCTAAGTCCAGCACCCTACAGCGCAAGTTGTGGTAACGACTTGCGTTGTAAAACCAGCATTGTAATGGTAGTGCGGTGTAAACACCGCGTTGTATTGACATACAACCCATAGGAATGAATGAGAATTACCGAATCGGTAAATACCGAATCGGTAATACCGAATATTATTGGATCGGTAAAATTTACCGAATTTTTACCTACATACTATTTACCGATTCTTAAATACCGAATCGGTAAAATTCGGTATTTAAGAATCAGTAAATAGAGAATACCTACATAAGGCCCGTAGTCTTACTTGACAGGGTTACGGGAGACCGCTGCAAGTGCCAGACATATACGTGTCTCGGCTGAGTAGGATAACAGCAATGAAGATGAGTATAACGTGGGATTCGTTTAAGTTTTCCAAGCACTAAAATCCAGAATTGATGGTGAAGCCCTGCAAATGATACAGGAATGATGCCTAAGTTTGTGTGGCAGACAGAATACGTGTCTGTGACAGGCTAATAGGTTTGAGGGCTCCTAAGCGCAAGGGTGGACTAGCCATCCCCAGAATATTGGTATTAAGTAAGGTGATCAGCAGTGCTTAGTAGTGCAATTGTTGCAATGTCGCTTGGGAAAAGACCAGGCACACATGGGGCATGTGGTGGTGGGGAGGACAGTATCGTCAGTCTTACTGCTGCCCAAAAGGGACAAAAGGATAATAAGCATTTTAATACATGGTTTCTGTAATCCCTGTATAAAAGTCAGTCGCTAATTTCTTTATAATGGTAGATTATAAAGAAACGACATCAGAAATAGACTATTATAAGTTATTACAGTCGTGTTCTGGTGTGACAATGCCTGCTGCCAAAACCAGCAGCCAGTTGAAAGGTAGGTCAGGAAGCATTGTTAAAGCACCTGTTTAAAGCAACAAAAACATTGCTTTTCTTTTTTTCTGCAGTTTTTTTTTTAGCTTACAATGATAAGCAGAGATAGTTAGAGAAAAGCTAGAATTTTTCTGCATGTTTCTACACATTCCGAGGTAGTGCAGCTTTAAAAAAACAAGCATTTGCAATGCAATAGGTCACGCATTTATGCGAGTTTAAGCTATTGGCATTGTAAATGACAATGCCTTTTATTTATGTTTTCAAAACTAAAACATAAATTAAAGGCATTGTCATTTACAATGCCAATAGCTCAAACTCACGTAAATGCGAGACCTACTGCATTGCAAATGCTTGTTTTATCACAGTGGTGGGTGGTCCTCCTGCAGTTTCACGGTATGAACCGCAGGCACTATAAGCCTTGTTTCAGTGTGAGGGGACAAAGACTGAATAGACATGGAGGCTACCCCATTTCTTAGGTGGAGTAACCTTACCTGCATTAATTACCCCTGGCACAGGAGTGTGTCAAAGTCCTGCACCACCTAGATGACCTCCAGAGCCTGCGCATTTCACCCCCTGTGTGCCGATGATACCAGCCTTTTTATTGGCATGTTACCGCCTGAATCGCCCTGTGACCCGTAACTGTAACTGCCCTGACATCACAGAAAGTCAAGGGTGAAACCTTTGTTTCTTCTCCTTTTTTTCCTGCTCTGAGACCGATTCAGCTATTTCTCAATTCCTAGCCTCTAAGCGCAACACAAACTCTTTTCTGGCTTGGATTTATAAATAAAATTATAATGCTTACACCCTTATTTATAAAATAAAAAGGTGTATGCGAGCGTCCTGAACGCTATCTATTGTACAGTGTTCTTGCTCAAGCCTGCTCTTATACAAACAAGCATTTCTTTCCAGGTTTAAAAACAAGCTGGCTCCGTGGAGCCGACGGGGGGACGGAAACTGAAAGCGCGCGATACACGCGCTGCCAGACTCCGGGGACAGGAGATGTGTACGCGTACGGAGTGCACATCTCCTGTCCGTACGCGTGCACATCTCCTGTCCACGCGTGCCACCTCCAGTCTCCCTTCTGGACAGAAAGCGGCAGCAATAGAGTCTCACAAGGCAAAGAAGCGCATGCGCTGCGTTCGCGAGCGAGACCTAAAAAACTGGCTTGTAGTGAACTGTTTCTAATATCTGTTTGCAAGAAATCCCTATCAGGTTTTTGATGTGTTTTATTCTTCATGTTTGCAAACATGCTCGCTCTTTCATATGAAAGAGCTATGCACCAAAGTTTTAAAGGGTTTGTGGGAAAGGTGTTGGTGTGACCATGTATTATATCGGACAAAGTACCCCCTTGCATACATGATAAGGATTATTACAAGTCACCTCAGAGTTCCACAATCTAATGAAGGAACTCAGACTTCTGCTATGTTCCTCTATATGGTTATGAAACTCCTCAGTGACTTACAATATTTTTATAATGTAGGATAAGGGGTAATTTATCTCTTATATAATCGCATCACCGGGACTTCGTTACAGTGGTAGGATGGGCTGGCCTTCAAGAAAGGACTTAACAGATATTGCCACCCTGCTTATGCTGGTTCATTTTAATCCTACAAACGGTGAGGATGTAAGGGTTAACATATGTACAAAGGAGACCAGTTATTGCAGGACTATTGGCTGCCTTTTTGAGGGTGGCTTCATTAAAATGTATGGAGACTGCAAATGACAATATAGTTTGGGGAGAATGAAAAGTGTAGTTATTGCCAAACCTGTCCTTTGGTTTTCCAGCTGCACAAAAGGAACACTTCCTTGAGACTTAAAACCACTTCTGAGTGATTTGTAACTCCTTGTGATGGAACATAGAGCCTACTTTCCACAACACATATCATATTATTGGACAGGATTACTTCCCATAAATGAGGATATGAATGGAGAAATGAAAGTTAATCTTGGGGTTGGAATTACTATTGATCAAGGGACCTCTCCTTGCAGCATCATCTCACAAATTAACCTCTCGATTAGGAGCAGGGATACAAACATTGTATGAGCAGAGTGTTGGCTGGTATTTGACTCATCATGAATTGCTTCATATGTACCCTAACATGCAAAGGAGGTACATGAGACAAAGGAGGGGAGACCGTATGTCTCTTCATCTCTGGTGGATGTGTTTTTGGTTACTTTGGGGATGTGGTGTCCTTAAATTGACGAGGAAGCTACATTAGTGTTACTAATACTTTATTTTGGCTGGGATGCCATAAAAGTTTTCAACATTCACAGTTTTGCACCAATATACAGTATATGAAGCTACAAAATTGAACTGTTGGTGGATATCGGCATAGCTTAATAAAAAAGAGAGATGGATAAATGGAGAAAATGCATATGAACACCAATATTGCAATTACAATTTCGACATATAAATACTAAGAGGACCGAGCACCCGCAGGATATCCTGATTAATATATATATTGATTCACTGGGAAAAAAAAGGTTAGAAATGTTATTGTTAGGTGAATATTTCAGTGACAACATAATGTTTTAAACTAAAAAAAATATATATTCACCAATGATAGTTATTTCTAGTAACTATAACTTGCGCCCTAAGATAACTGTAACTCGCTCCCCTGCCATGCACAGCCTTCTCATGAATGATGTTATTTCAAATGTTGCGGTGATGTTTTAAATTATGTTACAAAACAGGTCATGTCATGAATTATGTAATATGTGGGGTAACTAGCCATGCATGGCGAGGACGTGAGCTATAGATACCTTAGGGCACGAGTTAAAGTTACTAGAGACAACTTTAACTGGATGAATTTAAGTGTTTTTTTAGTTTAAAATATTACACTGTCACTGAAATGTTCACCTAACTTTAACATCACTTAAACCTTAGATTTTTTTTCCCAGTGACTTTCTAGCATTGTTTTTTTTTTACCATCAAGTAATATTTTATTATCATATGTAAAGCCTCCCGACGCAACCAACTCCCTGTGGCGCAGAGCTTTTGGCCATGTGCAGTGTCCACCTGTGGACAGCCAATCCCCCCTGCCCTGCCCATCCAGTATGGGGTTGGCAGCAGTGTCTGGTTGTCAAAAAAAAAAAGGAAGTTTGCTGGTCCCAGGGGTCCCATCGCCCTGGCCCTTTTTTTTCAGTACAGCAAGGGGAGCTCGCGGGCCCCCTGCTTGAGCCACTATGGGCCACAGGGGCCCAATTCCCTGGGGCGTTCTCTATTTGTTTTATAAAGGGGAAGGGGGCGCGCGGCTCCCCTCCCCGAGTCTATAGTTGCTGCAGGGCCGCATTCCCTGGCCCCAGGTGCTTCTCCATTGGAGATCCAGGGCCCACCTGGGGCACCCACCAAACAGTACGGTGAGGACTGCATGGGGAGCCACAGGTCCTCGCTGCCCCAGCCAGCTCCCCGAACGCACCCTTCCTGAGTGCTGCTGGAGCCAACATTGCTCCTGCCTGGTGGAAGAGAAGTGTATTTTCTAGCCACAAAAGCACGGACATGGAAACAAAAGTCTGTTCTAACTCAGCGCTGATGCTTGCACATATGCAGGCAGGGAAGGCATGTCTGCTCCATCCTGGTGAGAGATTTGAAAACGGTCCCAAAAGGTGGGAGTAGCCTATGCTTCCCTACCCACGCTCTTGCAGGCAGGGAGACTACTGTGTCCCAGGAGTAGGATCTCCACGGCACAGTGTCTGAGCAGGCCTGGGGGGAAGGGGTCCCTACGTCTTTTACAGGCTCGGGGAGGAGGGGCCATATGCTCCCCTCCCCTATCCCCTAAAATTTAGCCCCAAGGAATAGGGTCCCCAGGGCAACTACGGGCTGAGGGAGGGCGACCATGTGCCTTCCGTCCACATTAATTTGATATTGGCCCTTGGGGATGGGGTCCTCTATGCCTCACTGCGTCGCGGGGAGGGGTGCCACCCACCTACCCCCCGTATTTCTATAAATTCACCCTAAGGGAATGAAATGTAGTCCCAGGGAGCCAATTAGTCGCTCAGGGAGGGGGACTGCATGCCCCCTCCTATCTTTAAGTATTTGGGCCTGTGGCATGGAGTACTGGTGGGCAGAATTCACTGTAAGGGGCCCCCACATGCCCTTCTCCCTAAATACTTAAAACAAAGATCCACAGGCCACGGGCTGCCCTGGCGATCGAATTAATAAAGTTTAAAACACAGTTGGATGATTTTTTTTATAGCTGCTCGGCCACAGAACACTTGGAGGACTCCTGCAGCATCATGGCTTTTTTTTAAATGTATTTATTTACATTTTGGCCATAGGGGCATCCCTCTGGCCTTGGGTGGCAGGGTATTTAACTCAGGACTGGGGACTACGACCCCAAGTCTTGTAATGGCTTTCTGCAACATTTTTCCTCATGTTGTAGGGAGCCAATCAGAGCGCTTGCTCCAGGGGGGAGCCTAATTCTAGTGGGAGTGAACTGAGCCAAGTGGAAAAAAGACCCCTGGGCCAAACAGAATGCTTTAATTTTCTAAATTAAGATTGAGGCACTCTAGCAAGAGTGCCTCGAATCCAACCATCCAGATATACATATATTTTTGTACCTTAATTTCTCAGAAACTACTGAACGGATTTACATCATATCACAAAAAGTACACTTTCTCGACCAAGAGCTAGCTTCCCGCCACATTTGGTGCGATTCTGTTGACTCGTTTTTGCAGTAGTACTTCTTAAAATACTAAATACTTAAAATAGTCTATGGAAAAAGAATGGGGAAATTTGGTTATGGGACCCCCATTTTTTCTTGGTCACTGCTTCACAGATCACTCTGAAACATTCCAGGAACAAACTGAGGTGAGAAATTTTTGGGGAAAGTTTTGTGAATATTCGTCTAACGGCACCAAAATTATAAACAAACCAATAAGTGCTCTTCCTATGGGAATGCAAACCTTACTTTAACTACCCAGTAATGACCATCACTATATGCACATTTCTAGTGGTGAATAAATAACCATTTGCTACCCAGTCCTTGGTGTCTTACAAAGTGACCATCTATCCTTAGACCATCTTATATGGCAACCCCATTCAGCTGAGAAATGTATTACAGCAGTAAGGGCCAGATGTACAATGGATTATAGACCCGTTTGCGCATGCAAAAAACCTGTGGGCCTTGTACTAACCCTATTTTGCGAGTTGCTAATTAAATAGTGACTCGCAAAGTTGGGTTAGCGACTCGCAATTAGGAAGGGGCGTTCGCGGGTGTCCCTTCCTCATTGCGAATCTGAACCCTATGTAAAAATGTTTTGCAACAACAATTGTGGTCGCAAAACACTTGCAGCTTACCACCCTCTTCAAGAGGTTGGTAAACCATTCCCAAACGGGAAGGGGTCCCCTGGGGACCCCTTCCCCTTTGTGAATGTGTGCATACATTTTTTCTCAGAGCAGGCAGTGGCCCCAGAGACCACTACCTGCATTTGAAAAATGAAACAAAAACGTTTCATTTTTTTTAATGCATCCCGTGCTGCATTTTAAAAAAACTGCTTCATATCAAAGCAGTGCCAGACATGGAGGTCTGCAGACCCCAGTTTCACCATTCCTGGGAGTGCCAGCCATTCCAAATAGGGTTGCAAATTGAGACGGCCTCATTAATACGAATTAGGCATTCAATTTGCGACCCCATTGTGAATTGCAAATAGTGTCTCAGACACTGTGTTATACATTGGCAAGTGTGACTCGCAATTTGGCGCAATTTGCGAGTCACGATTGCCAATGGTTGTACATCTGGCTCTAAATACCTATCCAAGATTGAGCACTTCCTCTCTGCGGTGAACATATGACTCAAAAAGGTTAAGTCCTATTTCTCTGTATGATCATGACTGTCAGGAAGCCTCTCTCCATTAGCACAAAGGCGAATAAGAGTCACATATACACAAAAGCAATTCTACAGAACCTTCTGATCTCCAAATATCAATGGGGATCACCAAATCCTGAATTTGGACACCCTTTAGTTTAGGCTTGCTCACTCAAAGACCACAGAGAACGTGCTTTGAAATCCTCAGACTCTTCAGTCAAGCTCCCCCGCTCATAGCGGATTGTCCATTTTAAGGTTGAATGTCAGTGGCATAGTTCTTTCCTGTGTTCACACAGGCTTCAGTTTGCTTGCATTTGTCAGAATGTTACCTTTGGTCTTGCTGCAGCTTGCACAGAAACAGTTTAGGCCAATTTACATAGTCCCAAGCATCCTACACCAGCATGTTGTGATATTACGTCTATAAAAACATGAATGCCAGTACATACCCACAAAGGCAGCCGGCAGGGATCGGAGGTAGTTGGGCAGGCGGATGCGAGGGAAGCGGGTAAAAAAAGTAAAAAATAAAAACGTACCTTCTCGCTGCTTCCTTGGCTCCGTAGTCCTCAATCACTCGGCCTCAACAGGAAACACACCCAGGCTCGCAGTCAGCCAATCACAACGCTGCCTTAGAAGTGTTGTGATTGGTCTGAGTGCCGTGTTTCAGAGCTCAGATGCTGCCTGGGGGCCTGGGCATGTTCTCCATGCAGGATGTACTGCAGCCAGCATGGAGAACATCCGAAGTGCACAAGACTGCTTTGGGAGGCCCGAGAGGGCCGTCAAGCAGTCATTGTGCACTTAGGAGGGTGCTACCACCTCTACCCTGCCCCGCCCCCTGACGCACAGCTGCATAGGAGAAAATAAAATGATAATAACGCGAGATATTATCATTTGATTTTCCCTTTGTTTCATTGCAAAAAACCTGTGGGGTGACGCTCCTCCGCCTTAGCGGATGAGCCGCCACTACATACCAAAGAAATCAGGCATACAATCGCTTTACCCATAATTACAGTCCTAAACTGAACAGGAAAATAGGATGTCTTTCAAAGAGAAAGACTGCTTATCCAGGCATCACAGCAGAATCTAAACTGGTAACATCACTGAAGGTCACATAATAGACTAATTACAGTACAGCCTGTATTAAATGTGTTAAACATGCGCACAGTTATCCAAATGTACCTGGTGGAAGTGACTGCTCTTTCACGCAGACACAATAAGTACTGTGTGACCAAGAGCTTGCATAATGATGTATAATGTAAGCTAACCCCAATCCTTATTCTTAACCTCGAATAGGGCCATATATTACACATAAAGGAGGTGAATTCATTTCATAAACTGTAACAAAGTCCTCGTTCATTTGGTTTTATAGCAGCCGTTTCCATGGACTGGCCACAAACTTTAATACTTAGGTCTTCCATTCACTGACTGGTCCACAGACATGATCCTGCCCTAATATCTTGAGATGTCTATCACCTTAGCCAGGAATTAAAAAGAAATCAGACGAGCAGAAAATGTGTGAGATTATATTAAGGGTAGGCACTTTGAGGAGCTGTACTTAACAATGTTCCTTTCAGTTTTCAAGTGCTGGAGCACTTGTAGGTCAGGCAATACTCCCAATCCTCTGTGTTGGACCACTGTCATTATACACAGCAGGCACTATCATCCTTGCTAGATTTCACTTTCCCAGCAAAGATCCTGAATGATCTGGAAAATATTCAACGATTTAAAACCGTTGACCATGGGAAAACACAAAACTCTCATAACACCATCAATGTAAATGTGTAGGAAAATGACTATATATACATCAGAATGAGTTATTAAATGCGAGTGTTTTCTGTGTTAGTCTTGGCGATAATTTACACAATGGTTGCGGACTGAATCTGAATGTCCACGTCTGATCCCATGGGTGTAAACAAAGCCGCTAGGGCTCGTGTGAATATCCATTTTGGGGAAATGGTCGTGGTTTATGATCAAATGTAATTATTACCTCTACTATAGGCCTTAATTACCTTCAGCCTAAAACACAAAGGGTGACAACTATAACCGGAGTGGAGGATCGATCCACATTCAACTTCTGTTTATCTCAGATTCAGGTTAGGGATATTGACTTTAAAGAACTGTTCCATCAGTTGAAATGAGGGCACTTCCGTTAAACATATTTCTGACATGAGCTGAAGGGAAATACAAGGTAAATACATGAAATCAATTCGTAGAAAGAGTGAGATCTTATGAGGAAGCTATAAAATTAGGTAAAAATGCTTCTGTTGTAGAAACTGAATTCCGTTGTTCAAATTAAATAAAGAGAACATAGAAACGAGAGCATGGAAACGACGAATTGTGGGTTAGGTTGTTCCAACCAGTTAACTGTGTGCTGATATTTAATATGTCCTCTATTTGTCAGAATGTTTACTGTAGAATAAAGTTTACATGTTTTATGTATTTTAGTACTAGTATAAGAATTTGATACTTTTGCAATCAATGCATATTTCTAGTTTTTGGATGTCGATCGTGAGATGGAATTGTATTTCGTCCTGTTGTACTAATACATTTTTGGGGAATTCCCAATGACAGTTAATCAGTGGATTAATATCAGAATGTCTCTTACTGCTCAGATGACACTAGAAATGCCCCAGCCACATCATTTTGTACAATCTCAAATGCACAATAAGTTCCAGTCTTCCTCAGAGCATGGTAAAAGCAAAATTCTAAATACAAAGAGATTTGTGGTAAGCCTCTTGGAAGACGTACAACACATACTTGCAGGATGCTTACTGGTAATTTACTTCTCTGTCAGCTTCATGAAGGCAAGAACCCAAAGTACACACGTTGATTAAACAAACAAATACATGAAAATAAAGCATTGGCTTACCATCACTTCTGGGAGAACAACTGCAGTGAGCTGCTTATCGTTGACAACTGTGTCCTTCACTAGCATAAAAAGTCTTTCAGCTTCAGAAAAACAAGCAATCTGCAGCACAACAGCACCTGAAAACACATGCACAGAAACAAAGTTCAGAAGGCACAAATTTAAGACCAATGCATCTCTTTACTTAAGGTAACGGAAATAATTGAGAGTAAAATCCATTTTAGTTTACATTCTCATTGGAACTATAAGTTCAGGTCTGGTGACCAAACAAATTGTCCCGGTGACGATTAAGCATTGAAGCTTAAAGCTTCTGTAGTGAATAGCCAAACTGTCTTGTGTTTTTGCATTAAGCATAAGTGTTCAACAATATGCTCTCTCTGAAACATTTGTTCTCACACATCTTCTGCCAAGGTTCTATGGATAATAATGATCAACCTGTCAGTGGAGTAGCAAGGGGGGGTTCCGACCCGGCCTTTTTTACATTTCTCACTATTACTTTGACTCAAAGTCCCCTGATGAAAAATAATAATCAGTTCTTCATTTGTGCCAAAGTTTGAAGATGACACTGGCACTCATTTCTGGAGACGGACACATTATTCAGCATCAGGGTCTTCCTGCCCCTCCGGTGTGCCCGCCCAGCATCTCCTGCAATACCAGACACACTGCCAGTTTCAGCGCTCCTTTTCAATTAGATGGGGAACACTTACAAACCATCCTAAAGCAGCATTATTGTCGCACGCATACATCAAGATAAATAATACAAAAGTAATTAACCTGGCAAAAGAAATATAAGGGGCAGCACTTGACATGAAAAGCCACACAAACCTCACGAAGCGAATGTTTTAAGGCAGCGTGAAAGGTGCCGTCTATGCTGGACAAAAATACACAAGTGCATAGGCCCATGAACAGATTTTTCACAGGAATCTGGTAAATATGTGTGGGTATTGCGAGAAACATTCATGCAATTGGCAATAATCAGAAGTCCAATGATCTCAAATGTTGAACTTTCAGGTGTGCGCTATTTGATTCTCAAACGCCCAGCGTGGTTTAGAAGATCCTCTCAAATGCAGTGAACTATTATATCATACAAATGCGTTGCACAGGCAAGGGGGCAGATGGCATTCTACTGCATACATGTTACAGACATAGTATTCTGTCCATTACCTTGGAACCTTCACCTGGGACCTTGCATCATGGACATAATAAACAGACTATTAAGCCTATGGTTGGTTCACTTTGGACGTTACTTTCTAATAAGTACACAAAGTAAAAGCCTTCGTCCCTATAGGCTGTTCTGTCCACATATGAGGAAAACAGTAAGCAGTCAACACTTTCAAGCAATCTCTATCCTCCCCCATGTGGCAATACAATGAACTGCACTGCGGGGCCTGAACTATCATGAGTGTCATCTGACAAACGCACAGCAGGCCTTGCCAAGGCCTGCCCTTCCCCGTACTGTACACGTTTCCAAAATTGTTTTATATTGTAAAACATTATTAGTAAGTCCACATTTCACCACAGCAAGTACAGAGAAAGATCCTGCACAACACATTCAAATGAATGTTATATCATAACAAGAAGTATGATAGACCTCTGTAATGGCAGCAGATATTAGCAGGGTACAATATACACTACGTGGTGCATGGGTCAGGCACTAATGAACGACGACTACAAAATGTCCCCCTAGGCATCCCTGGAAGCGGCTAAGGGCCAGATGTAGGTAGCTTAATACTGGTCGGTAACGTCCGAAAATTGGTAATTTTCAATTACCGACCGTTATTAAGACCTTTCCAATGTAGGGAGCTCTAAATAAGGATTTGTACTTTACTGATTCTTTATTTTAAGGAATCGGTAAATTACAGAATCCTTAAAACCTATGTAGGAAGCACTCAAGTGAGTGCATTTCTGCTTTAAGGCTTCGTTATTTACCACCAACTACAAGTTGGTGGTAAATACCGAATACCTTTAAAAAAGCAATTATTTGCTTTTTTAAAAATGCCATGTGGCAGACATACATGCCCATAGGGCATGTATGTTCGCAACATGTGTACACATGCGTGATTCAGGGGTGCAACAGGGTGTCAATGTAACACCCTGCCACCCTTGAATATGCTCCCGCTCTCACTGATTCGGTATTTACCGAATCGGTAATAGTGAATGGCTTCCCATTCATTCCTTTGGGCCTCCAGGCCCATAGGAATGAATGGGAAGGTATTCCTCATTACCGAATAGGTTTTAAGGAATATTACCGAACCAGTGAATTTTACCGATTTATTACCTACATCACATTTACCGATTCTTAAATACCGAATTGGTAAAATTCGGTATTTAAGAATCGGTAAATTGTGATTACCTACATCTAGCCCTAAGTTATTAAATGAGCACAAATCAACCCTAGGACCAAGCAAGTAAGCACATAATGTAGTCTATACATCCCTGGGGCATGACGTGGGGGGGAACAACCCCGCTTAAATTTCCAGCTGCTCATTAAAATACGTATGGTCCTCCAAGCCATTATTTCTTGTGGGTGTCCAACCCCAGTCCATCTCCACTCTGCAGTTCGCAAGAAGTAGCGCTACAGCTGCTAGCTGCCTCACCATTGCAAGAATATCCCTGACGAGCCTCAGGAGGCATACTTTGGGGTTCAGGTTAATTGGGTAGGATATCCTTTCTGCTACTGCCTCAGCTGCAGGAGCCCAATAATCTAAGATTGAGGGCACAACCACGTCAGATGCAGGAATTCAGCGTCTGCTGCTCTGCACAGCACCTAAAGGAATCCGTGAAGTATCTGAGCTCTCAGACCATGCGAGGAGTGAAAATATATGAAGGATTTTAAAAGTGTATCATGCATAGTCTGCTACTAGACATTAGAACTCCAGTTTGCGGCAGTGGTGGCTCCTCCGATAAGGTGGAGGAGCATTGTCCCCCTGCTTTAAAGCAGTGCAATGGAACAAATAAAATGATAATAATGGAAGTTATGGTTAGGGAGGGGCAGGGCTGGGGTCCCGTAATGTCAGGAGGAGGACTGGCTGCTGGTGCACCTAAAGTGCACATCACTGTTTGGCCAGCCGTCTCGAGCCGGCCAAACAGTCAATCGCACTTTGCATGTTAGCTACCCAGGCTGCATTACAGCCTGGGTGGAGAACATGCCCAGGCTCCCTTTTCCTCTCCGAGAGCCAAATCACGGTGCTCAGACCAATCACACCGTTGCTATCTGTCCTTAAGAGCTGATCGTACGGCTCATGGGCTGGACTGCCAGTAGCGGGCATAGGGCGTTTCCCCAGGAGGCTAGAATGGTGGGGGGCGATTTTGCAGTGGAGGGGAGTGGTTTTGTTACTGGGGGCCGGTTTTGCAGCTGTGCTGCAATATGGTCCCCGGTTACAAATTCAGCAGCTCTTCACACTTGCAAACCCGGGGGCAGGTCTGACCAAATATCCAGGGCAGCTTTGGGTTCCCAGTCCAGCTCTGTATGGCTCCCTATTCCATTTTTCCCTTGCTTTGAGCCCACAAATTGGCACGTCTGATTGCACAGGGTTGTACATCGCAAGGAGGAGGGTGAGAGTTTGGAAGAGAGTGGCATCCTTTAGGAATGTAGGGAAGGTTGGCCTACAGGCTGCAAGCATTCTATATTGAAGGAATGTTTCTAATGGACTACAGTCCTGAACCACGACCAACCCCTGCAAATGAATGGACTGACCTCCTGGAAATAAATGACTAAATGTGTTCAGTTTGTATTTCCACGGTATTTGTAATGATTTCTCCACACAGGCTGCATTCTTGTCAAGTGATGGAGTAGCAGCAATATTGGTGACTAGAGATGTTGCAAACGGGCTATGGGCTGTAGTCCCACTAATGCCAAAATCATCTATTTCACTGAGTTAATTTCAGAACATTTATTTTTCAAGTGATGATGCACTGGTGCCTCTTCTTCAATGGACATATGATGGCCACAGAAGGAGTAGACAAAGTTCCAGATCCAGGGTAGCAAACCCACCCTGATCGTATGGCAGAGTACTAATGAAATGCGTTACTTACCTGTAACTGCAGTTATCCAGTATTGGTGTCTTTCATAGATTCACATGCCTGAATCATTCCCCGGATGGGAGTCCCCGGTACATAAAAAGAAATGTCCTATAGACATATATATAGAAAAGTAGGCCTAGAGGTCTCAACTTAGTAACATATCCATGTCCTTTTGTAAAAAGGACCAAACTATAGAGAAGAGCCAATCAGCTGCCACCTCCCTCTAGAACCTTCCTGTCAGGAGCCTCAGTCCCTCAGATTTTCGTACGCACTAAGCTAAGTATGCGTGATACTGAGAGAATTAGGTGAGTCCTTCCAGGGAAGGCGGGAGGGTTGCATGTGAATTATGAAAGACACCAATACTGGATAACTGCAGTTAGAGGTAAGTAACACATTTCTTATCCAGTATTATGGGTGTCTTTCATAGATTCACATGCCTGAATCAGAGTAGCAAGCAATGCAGAGTGCACATTTCTGATGGAACAGCATATACAAGTCCTTAGATAATACACATCATGCGAGCATGAACCATCATTAGACATCCACAATAAGTATTAGTAAAGAAATGTGCATACCAGAGTAGGATGGAGGGACGGAGGAAGGCGCACCTTACTGAAATAGATGGCGTAACACTGCTTGTCCCACTGCTGCATCATTCATCAGCTCCGTATCCAGGCAGTAGTGCCTAGTGAAGGTATGCGGCGACTTCCATGTTGTCGCCCTGCAAATGCCAATGACTGGCGCCCCTGCAAAGAGAGCCATAGAAGTGGACATAGCTCTCGTGGAGTGCGCTCTCACTTTGGAATGCAATGGCTGTCCAGCTTGGTCATGACAGAAAGCAATGGCTGCAGAAATCCATCTGGAGATGCTCTGCTTGGTAAGTGGTAGACCTTTCCTAGGTCTGCTGCAAGCTACGAATAGCTGGTTAGATTTCCTGAATGTTTTCATTTAGTCAATGTAAAACTTCAAGCATTGTTTGAGATCCAAAGAATGCAGCGATCTCTCAGCTGCCGTGCTTGGGTTTGAAAAGAAGGAACGCAGAACCACAGGTTCATTTAGGTGGAAGTCCGACTGGACTTTTGGGATAAACCTAGGATTGGTTCTTAGGATTACTCTGTCGTTTTTAAACTGTAGAAAAGGAACCTAGATTGAAAACGCCTATAGCTCACTGACCCTCCTTGCAGATGTGAGCGCCAGGAGGAGTGCTGTTTTCCACGAGACATACTTCAGGTCAGCTCTGTGTACTGGTACGAACGGATGTTTCATGAGCTGGTTAAGAACCACATTGAGATACCAGGTAGGTGGCAACATCCTTACTGGCGGGAAAGATCTGTATAATCCTTTTATAAATTGCTTAATCAACCTGCTTGACCAGAGAGATTGACTCTTTGAAGATCTTTTATAACGAGATATTGCTGCTAAGTGTCCTTTAATGGAGGAGTGGGCTAGGCCCGACTGTGCCAGATGTAATAGATAAGGTAAGATTTGCTCCGGTGAGCAGCCGAAAGGCCGAATGCTTTGATCTGCACACCAAACACAAAAGCGCTTCCATTTCAGGGAATACGTTTTGGTCGTGCTATCCGCCCTTGCTCTGGCAATAATGTCTCTACAGTGTTGTGGAATATTCAGATTGTGGAACTCTCGGAACTCAGGAGCCCGGCAGCTAACCTGAGAGACTTCAGATCCGGATGTTGAACTTGATTGTTGTTCATTGTGAGCAGAGATGGATACTGCCGCAGGTGGATCGGCGGCTCCAGGGATAGACGGTGGAGTTCTGTGAACCAATGTTGCCTCAGCCAAGTTGGGACTATTAAAATTAGAGTCCAAGGCTCCACCTAAATTTTCCTGAGGACTCTGGGAAACATCGGGAATGGCGGAAAGGCGTACGCAAAGACGTTGCGCCATGCGATGGAAAATGCATTCCCTAGAGACCCTGACTGGGGATGCCAACTTGCGAAGTGTGGGCATTTGGCGTCCATTCTCGTCGCAAATAAATCGATTTGCGGCGTGCCCCATCTGGAGAAGATCTGATTGATAATTTGTTCATCTAGCTCCCACTCGTGTGACGATGTTTTCTGCCTGCTAAACGTGTCGGCGAGCACATTGTCCGTGCCTGGGACATATTCCGCCCTTAGGGTTACATTGCGGAGTATGGGCCAATTCCAGACTTTTTTGCGACTCGCGAGAGAGTGTCAGCGAGCGTGTCCCTCCCTGTTTGTTGAGGAAGTGCATAGTCGTGGTGTTGTCTGTCCGGACGAGCACCAGGGAATGTTTGATTCTTGGCAGGAAAGCTTGAAGGGCCAGGAAGACCGCCCGCAGTTCGAGCAGATTGATATGTAGTTTCTTCTCCATAGGAGACCACTTCCCGCTTATCTGTAGCTCTTGCAGAAAAGCTCCCCAGCCTTCCAAGGAGGCGCCTGTTGTGACAACATGAGGAGCAGCCGGAAGCAGGAATGACAAGCCTTGAGACAGGTTTTGAGATGATATCCACCATTGCAGGGCTCCGACCATCTGAGGATTTACTTTTATGTGGTCGTCGAATGACCCTGTGCATTGGACCCATTGCTTCGAGAGCGCCTCCCTTAGAGGTCTCATTCGTAGTCGACAGTGAGGAATCAGGAGGATACACGATGACATCATCCCCAGGAGGGATTTGAAGAGGCGGACTGTCAAGACTTTCTTCGAGGTTACTAGAGCAGCTAGTGCAAGGAGCTTGTTCATCCTCTCTCTGGATGGGAAAGCTTTTGCTGAACGTGTGTCCAGGGTTGCACCTAGGAAACTGATGCACTGAGAAGGTTGTAGGACCGACTTTTCCTGATTGAGGGTGAGACCCAAGCAATCGAAAAGCTTTAAACAGGCGTTGGAAGACCTGGACGCGTCTTCTAAGGATGGAGCCTTGACTAGCCAGTCATTCAGATACGGAAAGACTTGGTGATGGCACTGTCTGAGATATGCCACCACCGGGGTACGACATTTCGTGAATATGTGCGGTGCAGACTTGAGCCCGAAGGGCAGAACGCGAAACTGCAAGTGTCTGCCCGCTACTGCAAATCGCAAGTACCTTTTTGTGATTCCTGTGAATTGGGATATAGAAGTAAGCGTCCTGTAGGTCTAGGGATGCCATAAAATCCTGCTCTTACAGTAGTTGCAAGACCTCCTGGATCGTTACCATGCAAAACGACTGCTTCTTAGGAATTTGTTGAGGGCCCTGAGGTCCAAGATTGGTCTCCACTTCTTGTCTTTTTTCTGGATCAAAAAGAAGCGGGAATAAAACCCTTTTCCCTTCTGAGATGGAGGTACTCGCTCTGTTGCTCCTTTCTGCAGCATAATCGAGATCTCTCATAGAAGCAGCCGTAGATTTTTGTTATTTCCGCTGTCCTTTACCTTGAAAGGACGACTTCCCAAAAGAGGATTGCTTGTTTTGCTGTTGTTGGCGCTGTTGGTATTGCGGTCTACTCTGGCCTGAAGAGCAGGAAGACTTGTATTGATAATTTCCTCTGTAGGAAGACTGTCCTCTTCCTCTATTTCTACTAATGGACTGGTTCTTATACTAAAGAGGGCCCAAAGCTCTCGCAGTGTCTGCTTCGTCAATATTTTGTGCAAAATAGTAACTGGCTATCATATGGCATGTCCAAAATATTTGTTTGCACCTCAGGACGGAAAGAGGTTGCCTTTAGCCATCCTTGGAGCCACAAGACTGCTGCTCCAGCCAACTGGCGGAACCCTGTCATAGCGATATCCATCCCGCAGTCTATAGTTTCCGACGCCGATGCTTCACCATCTAGCAGAATCCTCTTTACTTCCTCTTTGGATGAATTTGGCAATTCCGACAGGTATGGGGCTATGTGTGCCCACAATTGCCTATTATAGCGTCCCAAGAGCTCTAGGGTATTCACGGCTTTTACCGTCATTGCCAACATTGAGGAAAACCTGTTCCCAATGTTGTCCACTTTTCTTCCCTCCTTATCAGGAGGAAGCGACAAAGGGGCCGAAGGATTCCTGGAGGTCTTCTGGGCCGCCTGTGTCACCACGGAGTCCGGCTTAGGATGTCCTGTTAAACACGCCGGTGCTGCATCTGGCGCCCTGTACTTCTCAGTGACCACTGCGCCTCTCACCAGGCCTGGTCACCCCCTTGCTCCTCCTGCCGCCTCCCGCTCCTGCCTGCCAGCCTTGCCGCCTTTTTTCGCCGCAGACGCCCCCTGACCCCCCGGGCGGCCCAGCCTCAGCAGAGCCGCCCGCTCGCCAGTTTCCCGCCGCAGCTCGCCACAGGCCCCGCCCACCACCGGCCCATTGGCCGAGCCGCTCCCGCCGCCCAGCTGACCCGCCCTCTCGTCCCCCTTCTTAAGGGGACAGCAAGGAGTGCTCGGGAGTGACCACTGCGCCTCTCACCAGGCCTGGTCACCCCCTTGCTCCTCCTGCCGCCTCCCGCTCCTGCCTGCTCCTGCCTGCCAGCCTTGCCGCCTTTTTTCGCCGCAGACGCCCCCTGACCCCCCGAGCGGCCCAGCCTCAGCAGAGCCGCCCGCTCGGCAGTTTCCCGCCGCAGCTCGCCACAGGCCCCGCCCACCACCGGTCCATTGGCCGAGCCGCTCCCGTCGCCCAGCTGACCCGCCCTCTCGTCCCCCTTCTTATGACGCCCCCTGAGCGACCGCGCAGCGGACGCGCGCAGCGGGAGCACCGAATGAGCACCGAAGGTGCGCCTAAGGTAAGCCCGTCTGCGCCCGTCCGCGCCTGGACCGCTCCCAGCGCTAAGACCCCTGGCCCCCGCAGACCCCAGCTCACCCGCCGGACGTACGACGCCGCCACCCTCAACGCACTCAACGCCGGCCAAATCCCAGGATGCTACCGAGCCACCCCGAGACGCACCCACGGACCCTTCTGCTGCCACTCCTGCAAGTTCACCTGCATCCGGACCTGCACCTCTCCAGCACCGACCAAGACCAAGACGAGCAACAGCAGCAGCCACCTGAAATGCATCCTGCTCAACACCCGCTCCATCCACAGACACGCCATCGAGCTCTGGAACCTGCTCGACACAACCTCACCAGACATCGCCTTCCTCACGGAAACCTGGATGAATGCCTCTTCAGCGCCCGACATCGCCATCGCCATCCCAGACGGCTACAAGATCATTCGAAGGGACCGCATCAACCAGACCGGAGGAGGCATCGCCATCATCCACAGGAACACCATCCGCATCACGACCAACACCGACGACACCCTCGCAACCGCCGAGCACCTGCACTTCCAGGTCCACATCAACCCCAAGACCACCCTCAGAGGCACCCTCATCTACAGACCCCCGGGACCACGCTCACAATTCAGCGAAGACATCGCCGACTTCATCAGCCCGCACGCCCTCCCCTCCGCTGACTACATCCTCCTCGGGGACCTCAACTTCCACCTGGAGAACAACAACGACCGCAACACCACCACCCTGCTGGACAACCTCGCCAACCTGGGACTCAAGCAGCTGGTGACCGCCCCCACCCACTACGCAGGACACACACTCGACCCCGTCTTCTCATCCTGCAAGGACATCGCCTTCAGCCACGCCACTGGACTCCACTGGACGGACTACAGCTGCGTCCACTTCAGCTTCAGAAGGACCACGATCCACCACCACCAGCAACAGGTTGCACGCAGAAGCTGGAACAAGATCACAGCCGACCAGCTCACGACTTCCCTGAGCAAGAACCCACCCACCAGCGCAACGAACCCAAGCCAGGCGGCCACCAACCTCGCGAAGTGGATCAGCAACTGCGCAGACGACTTCGCCCCTCTGAAGACCCCGCCTAGCAGACCCGGTAGCAAGAAAGCCCCATGGTTCAACGACGAACTCAAGAGCTCCAAGAAGAACTGCCGAGCCCTCGAGAGAACATGGCGCAGAGACCCAACACCGGACAACATGACTGCCCTCAAGCGCGCCACCCGAAAACACCACCAACTCATCCACGCCACCAAGAAAACCGCATTCAAGGAACGACTGGACAACAACGCACACAACAGCAAGGAACTCTTCAACATCGTTAAAGAGCTCTCCAACCCCAACGCCGGAAACAACGACATCACCCCTTCGCAAGACCTCTGCAACTCCCTCGCCTCCTACTTCCACAACAAGATCGCGGACATACACAACAGCTTCAGCACGCAACCGACACACGCCACGACCGAACCACCGCCCC
This sequence comes from Lissotriton helveticus, assembly GCF_964261635.1. NCBI lineage: Eukaryota > Metazoa > Chordata > Amphibia > Caudata > Salamandridae > Lissotriton > Lissotriton helveticus. The sequence continues at coordinate 1,418,186,020 of NC_136059.1, read as the reverse complement.
CCACCACCACCCTCCGCGCCTGGACCCCGATCAGCACCGAAGACACCGTCCGCACGATGAACTCCATCCACTCCGGATCTCCTACCGACCCCTGCCCTCACCACGTCTTCAACAAGGCCGACGCTGTCATCGCACCCCACCTGCGGGACATCATCAACACCTCCTTCGACACCGCTACCTTCCCGGAGAGCTAGAAGCACGCCGAACTCTGCGCTCTACTAAAGAAACTATCAGCCGACCCCACCGACCTCAAGAACTACCGCCCCATCTCGCTGCTCCCGTTTCCTGCTAAAGTCATCGAGAAGACCGTCAACAAGCAGCTGGCCGCCTTCCTCGAAACGAACGGATCCCTCGACCTCTCGCAGTCCGGCTTCCGGGCCAACCACAGCACCGAGACCGCCCTGATCGCAGCCACCGATGACATCCGAGCACTGCTTGACAACGGAGAAACAGCAGCCCTCATCCTCCTAGACCTCTCCGCGGCCTTCGACACTGTCTGCCACCGTACACTAGTACAGCGACTCAGCAGCGTCGGAATCCAGGAGAAGGCACTGGAGTGGATCATCTCCTTCCTCGCCGGAAGGACACAGAGAGTCCGCCTCCCCCCATTCAGATCTGAAGCCACCGAAGTCATCTGCGGCGTTCCTCAAGGCTCCTCGCTCAGTCCAACCCTCTTCAACGTCTACATGAGCCCCCTCGCAGACATCGCACGCCAGCACAACCTCAACATCATCTCCTACGCCGACGACACCCAGCTGATTCTCTCCCTCACCAACGACCCCGCCACCGCCAGAGCCAACCTTCACGAAGGGATGAAGGAGGTATCCGAATGGATGAAGAACAGCCGCCTGAAACTGAACTCGGACAAGACGGAAGTCCTCATCCTGGGATCCTCACCCTCCGCCTGGGACGACTCCTGGTGGCCCCCCGCCCTAGGCAGCGCACCCAAACCAACAGACCACGCACGCAACCTGGGCTTCATCCTGGACTCCTCCCTCTCCATGACCAGACAGGTCAACGCCGTCTCCTCGTCGTGCTTCAACATCCTGCGCATGCTACGTAAGATCTTCCGGTGGATCCCCACCGAGACCAGGAAGACGGTCACCCAGGCCCTCGTCACCAGCCGTCTGGACTACGGCAACTCCCTCTACGCCGGAACCACCGCCAAACTCCAGAAGAGACTCCAGCGGATCCAGAACGCCTCAGCTCGCCTCATCCTGGACATCCCCCGTCGCAGCCACATCTCCGGACACCTGAGAGACCTGCACTGGCTCCCGGTCAACAAGAGAATCACCTTCCGACTCCTCACCCACGCACACAAAGCCCTACACAACCAAGGCCCAGGATACCTCAACAGCCGCCTCAACTTCTACGCTCCCAAACGCCAGCTTCGATCGACCGGCCACGCCCTCGCCGCCGTCCCCCGCATCCGAAGAGCCACCACAGGGGGACGGTCCTTCTCCTACCTCGCCGCCAAGACATGGAACTCCCTCCCGACCCACCTCCGCCTGACCCAGGACCACCTCGCCTTCAGGAAGCGACTCAAGACCTGGCTGTTCGAGCAGTAGCGGACCCCCCTCCCCCAGCGCCTTGAGACCCTCTGGGTGAGTAGTGCGCTATATAAATGCATTGATTGATTGATTGATTGATTATCCAACTGAGGGATCACTGGTGATATAGAGGAGGGGTCCTGCAGGACCTTTACCCCTTCTGACTATAGGTAATCGATAATCGGTATTGACCTTACTGCCTTCTTGAGAGGTTCTTTGAAGTCATACAAGAAGCAGACCTGTTCTTGAGAGACCATTGAGATCTTAAAACGTTGAGCAGTCCTCTCTACCACATTATAAGAGATTCCAGAATTGTCGGAATTTCCCTCGTCGACGAGCCCATCGACGAGATCGCCGTCATAGACTATGCCGTCGTAGACGAGCAGTCATAGACGAGGCCGTCGTAGGCGACGCCATAGATGATCCGTCGTATGCGAGGCAGTCGTCTACGACACCGTCGTAGACAAGCCATCGTAGATGAGGCCATCGTAGACGAGGCCATCGTAGACGAGGCCATGGTAGAAGAGGCCATCGTAGACTAGGCCATTGTAGACGAGGCCATTGTAGACTAGGCCATTGTTGACGCCGTAGACAGGCCGTCGTAGACGAGCAGTCATAGACGAGGCCGTCGATGACGATGCCGTCGTAGACGAGCCATCGAAGACGAGCCCTCGTAGATGAGGCCCTCGTAGATGAGGCCATCATAGACGAGGCCATCGTCAACGCCGTAGACAGGCCGTCGTAGACGAGCAGTCATAGACGAGGCCGTCGTCGACGACACAGTCGTAGACGAGCCATCGTAGACAAGCCATCGTAGATGAGGCCATCGTAGACGAGGCCATCGTCGACGAGGCCATCGTCGACGCCATAAACAGGCCGTCGTAGACGAGCAGTCACAGACGAGGCCGTAGTCGACGACGCCGTCGTCGACAGCAGTCGAAGACGAGCTGTCGTAGACGAGCCGTCATAGATGAGCTGTCGTAGACGAGCCATCGTAGACAAGCCATCGCAGATGAGTCCATCGTAGATGAGGCCATCGTCGACGCCGTAAACAGGCCGTCGTAGACGAGCCTTTGTAGATGAGCCATCGTAGACGAGGCTATCGTAGACGAGGCCATCGTAGATGGGGCCATCGTAGACGAAGAGGCTGTAATAGGCAATGATGATGGTTTCTTCGCCGACGATCCTGTTGACGATGTTGGCTTCTTAGTCTTTACCTCAGGAGGTATAGAAGACGCCTTCCTGAAGGGTCCTATGACCAGAGGAGTTGATTTTGATGGCTCAAAAGTCGTCTTTTTTACATTATTTTTTCCAAAAGCAAGTCCTTTACTCTCCTTTTCCACAGGGTGAGGAGATTTTGAAGAACTGCGCCCAGAAGACCCATGAGTGGTCTTTTTGAGGGCCTTCTCAGGACGTTCCCCTGAGGAATGAGTTTGAGGAGATTTTCTTCTCTTTTGAGATCTCCTAGATGTTGAGGTCAACGCCTCATCACTCTCACTGGAGAAAATAAAAAACCTCCTTTCTGGTCTTAGTGCTCCTTACCAGACCTTCTTTAAAGAATGTATTTGAAGATAATCCATAGTAGAAAAGAATCCTTGACAAAAAAAGTTATTTAATGAAGTGAAAAAACACAGAATCTGAGCAGAGCTCAGAGGAGACTCCCTTAGCACAACGTGCGGTAGAAAATCTGAGGGACTGAGGCTCCTGACAGGAAGGTTCTAGAGGGAGGTGGCAGCTGATTGGCTCTTCTCTATAGTTTGGTCCTTTTTACAAAAGGACATGGATATGTTACTAAGGTGAGGCCTCTAGGCCTACTTTTCTATATATATGTCTATAGGACATTACTTTTTATGTACCGGGGACTCCCATCCCTACGACGGGGAATGATTCAGGCATGTGAATCTATGAAAGACACCCATAATACTGGATAACTTCTCTTTAGGTCTGGGATGCCTACCAGCCTAGGCCAGTGTCACCAGTAAGGACTTGTGTGTTTTGAAAAATGGTCTCCGCAGTGGTATGGAGATGCTGTTGAAGAGAATCAGTGCACCATATGACTGGGTACTCAATGGGACATTATTTTGTAACCGGAATAACAGGGAAACAAGATACTTACACCAGTTGATATGTAATCTATACAGGACACCCAGTTTTATATATTCATGTATGATTGGAGCCAGATTGTCCTCAGGATCCAAAACATATAGTTCCACTTTTTCAATATGAAAAGATATTGATAATTTCTGGTCTGTAAGCATACTGTGAGTAGTGTTGCCTCAGTTTGCAAGCAAGTGGCTCAACCACAACAAGTAACAATATAGGGAAAGCGGGCACCCCTGCATGGTGCCTTGCATTATTCCTACTGGAAGGGATAACAACATATTAATGTGTATGCACACAGATGGACTGGTGTAGAGCAGTTTTATCAAATCTAAGAAAGTTAGCTGCATCTAGTAGTGCAGCCACCACCTCCAGATCTGGGATCACTTGATGTACCAGAACGAAAATTGTGTGCAGATTATGCGATGTGGATCTAGTGTTTACAATGCCAGAATGTTCGGGTAAAACTAAATCGCCAGGCATTGGTATAAGCCTGCCTATTTAATATTTCGGCATCTGTGATAATGAGTGATAAGGGCCTGTACGAGTCAAATCAGTTAGGTGGTTTACCGGGCTTGAGAACCGTAATTATGATGGCTTCTTTTAAGGGGAGGGAAAGTATTATATTCTCATGAGCCTCTTCAAATAACATTTGTAGGTGAGGGGCAAATGGAGAGATGTAGGTTTTATAAAAAGTACAAGGCAGACATCAACACCCGGCTCTTTACTGCCGGCATACTATGCGCCGTCTATACTATTTCTTCGATGGTGATGGGTTGCGTTAAGAATTCATGATACCTGTCACTCTACCACACCAACACCATGTGATCTAAATAGTCAATCAACTGATTCTTCTTTGTGTGTATTTTCGACGTGTACAATTTAGTACGTGTGTGTAATTTAGTATCCGTGTAGAAGTTTTTTTTTCTTTTCTTCTTGTGCTGTGATTCGTGGGTTCGAGTGTTGGTACCTCGTCGCCAAATTCTGTTAAGTTAAGTTCCGTAGGCAGAGTAGGTGAACTAGTTTCCTTTATTACATAATGCACCAACACACGCTCCGAGGAGCGGAGCGCATCACCCTCACAGCCTGCCACCAGCTGTCATCTGTCAACATTCCAGAGGTGACGTAGGCAACTAGAGTACGGCGTCCTCGGAAGGACAATAGGCAATCACAACAACAGGTCAGTGTAGAAATCACTGAGAGCTAGCAGTACACTGGTGGCATTATGATATTCGTGACCATAGGCTCAAATTAACATGGCTTTATCAGTAGTGCCCAAGGACGCTCAAGCATGTCCGCCAATGCTTTAAATGGCCTCTCCCCCTTACCGTATGATCAGACATTCATATTTTTCACAAGATGTTTGTCCTGCCCATCGACCACCTCTTTAAATTGATACTTTAATCTGTATTTCAGCCAGACACTGGGGTCTTAGGCAGTCCTATACTTGGCTTCCAAGCCTTGTATCTTGCGTTATAGTTTACTTAAGTGTGCGCGCAGTTTTTTAAGAATCCCTCCCTGCGTGCATATACAGATTTCAGTAATAATCTCCTTAAAGGCCCCTCACAAAGTACCTGTGCTGTCCACCTTCCTATTTTTATTGAACTGTTCTATACTTTCTTCTCTAGTTTCTTTGTGGAAGACAGCATCTGATAGTGCATCAGTTCATAGTCTCCATGTAAACTGTGGGCAGCCAAGGCATAATGGAACATCGGAGTGATCTGAGAGCATTTTGGCTAGGTTTTTGACAGACTACAGTCATGTGCTAACATTCTTGGTTGCCAGCCAGAAGTTCTATCCCAACCATGAGTTAAGTACAGTTGATGTAAATGTGCACTCATGTGACATGCGGTACCAGGCTCTCCATACATCTACTAAGTCGTGAGATGTCAGTAGCCCACCCAGTATTGCCACTAATGCCCTATCGCGCCCGTGCCTCCAGAATTATCAAGTGTGGGGTTGAGAAGTGAGCTGAGGTCGCCACCCCACAGCAATCCCTGAGGGGAAACTGCAAGTACTTATTCCACAAATTTGTAAAGAAGCCTGGTTCGTCTGTATCTGGCCCATGATAATTTAAACACTTTATATGCCTTCTTCAAAAGGTGCCCTGTACAGCTACATAGTTTCCCTGGTTCTCTGTTTTGGAGTGTTAGGGATGGAAAGGAACCTTTTTAACCAGGTTAAGAAGACTATGTGAGTATGAGGAGTATGTTGAGGCATAGTAAAATGCCACCCATTTCCTTGCTTTGTTACTGCCGTCATTTTCTTCAGGTTAGTTTAGTGCAGCATGGCAGTCCCAACACCCTGTCTCTAGTGCTCATGTTATTGACAAGATGTAGGTATAACCCATCCCCATTGACAGCAAGCTTTTGAAACCCACCCACTCAAACATTTCCCCAAATAGTGATAACCAACTACAAACATAAGTTTATATTCACTAAAATTTCAGGCTCATACAGTGTATCAAGGGGATCACATATTGTGTTATCCATTATCAGTTGGCTCTGCCCAAAATAGAAGTTTCATCTGTTGTTAGGGCTCTGAACCAGAGTGAATGTCTGTTAGATTTGGGGGTCTATAGTTGGAACAGGTAGGTACTTGTGACAAATAGGGACCCTTGACTCTAGTCAGGGTAAGGGGGTGCACTCCTAAAATAACCCCTGCTCACCCCCTTGGTAGCTTGGCACGAGCAGACAGGCTTATCTCAGAGGCAGTGTGTAAAGCATTTGTGAACATCTACAGTAATCAAGTGACAGCACTACAGATGGACACCACACAGGTTTTATATCAAAAATAAGTATTCTTTATATAGACTTATCACAAGACCATAAACGACAAAAATCCACAATACTGTATTTAAAATGGTAGTTTTAGCTTAGTTCTGTTCAGTTCTTAAAATGCGGCACTTTGAGTCAATGTACCTTGCGATGCGTTACGCTTCCACAACTAAAGTATTGCAGCGATGAAAAAGCGGCAAAGTTCCAGTGCAAAGAAATAAAGACGTGAAGATCTTCCAGTTGTGGCACGCTTCTCCGATGTTGCGAGAAGTCTCGGCTCGATGCGTCAGCTGCAGCGGCAACAACCTTGTTCAGAGATGCGACGACAGCAGCTTTGGCGGCAATACTCTTCTCCCTCGATGCGAGACGCTTCAGCTCGATGTGACAGCTGCAGCGGCGACACCCTTGTTCAGAGATGCAACAACAGCGGCTCACACGGCGGCACGCTTCTCCGTGGATGCGAGGAGCTTTTCTCGATGGGGTGCAAAATGTCAGCTACAGCAGTACATCCTTGTTCAGAAATGCGACGGCGACACGCTTCTTCTTCGGTGCGAGACACTTCTCTCGATGGGGTGCAATGCGTCAGCTAAAGCGGCGACATCCTTGTTCAGGTATGCGACGGCAGTGGCTGCGACGACGACACGCTTCTTCTTGGGAGTGAGACGCCTCTCTCGATGCAGTGAAATGCGTCAGCTACATCGGCGACACCCTTGTTCAGAGATGCAACGGCAGCGGCGGCGACACGCTTCTTCCTCTTGAGTCACGCTTCCCGCTCCTTGTGACACGCAGTCCCTCAGAAGGCCCAAAAAAGCAGCAGGCACTTCCAAAGACCACTTGGGGAGCTGGTGGTTGTAGTCTGTTGTCCCTGAGGCTTCAGCAGGAGGCAAGTTCTGTTCCAAGCTCTTGGAGATCCTTACAAGTTGATGAAGGTACAGAAAGTCCATTTCTCCTTTATTTGGCAGTCAGGCAACCACTGCAGGCCAAACCCCCAAGCAGCACTTCAGCTTAGGAATATTCTCTCCTCAGTTTCTTCAGGTTCCTCTCCTCAACAAAGGTTTCTTCTTGTTGTCCAAAAGTGATATGATTTCTTATGATCAGGGTCCCAATATTTATACCCCCAAATCCTTTGTCCTCTGTAGGCAGAGGGGCCTTTGCCCAGTCCAAACCAGTTCTGGAGCACTCTGTTTACATGACTCCTTCTTTCCTTTCACAGTGCAGGGCAGAACCATCAGACGCCCCACAGGAGGTGGAGCCAGCATTGTGAAGGAAAGGCACAGCCCTGGAGCACTCTGTTGGCATGACTCCTTCTCTCCTTTCACAGTGCAGGGCAGAGACATCGGACGCGCCACAGGGGGTGGAGCCGGCATTGTGGAAGGCAGGCACAGCCCTATTCAGGTCCCAGGTGCAACTCCTCCCATTATCTACATGCAGATAGCTCTATTCACCACTGGGCTGACTCATCCTGTCTCCTGGAATCCCCCAGTGCTGTCACTCAAACTCCAAACAAGAAATACCCAACCTAGCCGAGGCAGGCTTGGGTAGTTAGACAAGAAAATACCTTCTTTCTAAAAGTGGTATTTTCAAACACAGAATGCTAAAAGCAATTTCACTAAAAGATGTAATTTATCATTCTGAGTTCAGGCATACTAAACTCGAATTGCCATCATGTTCCCTGAGTCAGTTAGGATTATAAAATGTAATAATCTAACTGCCCATTCTGGCCTATGGAGAACAAGTAGCCTTGCAATAGTGAACAACGAAAATGGCTGTAATTCACTATTAGGACATGGCACACAAATCAGGGCTTGTCCTACCATATACTTACAATGCACCCTACCCTTGGGCCTAACATAGGGGTGCCTGATATGAAGAAAAGGGAAGGTTTAGGGACTGGCAAGTGGGTGCACGTGCTCAGTCAGCATGGCAGTACAAGACTGCACATAGGCTCTGCAATGGCAGACCTTAGATACACTTTTACAGGCCGCTTCTGAGGGTGGCACAACCAGTGCTGCAAGCCCACCAGCAGCATTTGGTTTACAAGCCCATGGCACATGAGGTGCACTGTACTAGGGTCTGACAGTAAATCACATAGGCCAATCATGGAGTCACTAATCCATGCATCAATTTACAATAGGGAGAGCATATGCACTTTAGCACTGATCAGCAGTGGTAAAGTGCCCGGAGTCATAAAATAGCCAACAGGTCAGAAAAAATATAGGAGGAATGCAAAAAGATCAGGGATGACCCTGCAAAAAGGGCCAAGTCCAACAATGTCCATTTGCAGTGTCATTCAATGTCACTCAGTGTGGCTGAAGTGGATGAACTTTCAACCTTTTGTAGCGGCCAGTACATAGAAGACCCACACTACGCAAAAAGAAGTGCGCTTGCTGTGATATTTTAATAATATATTGTTTTCCTCACACTGTGATCTTTAGTCTGACAGAGTATAGCATAGCGTTTGTAATCCCACCTTGCTGCAGTTTCTTTTTTTTTTTTTTTTACATTGTCTTGAGGACCGCTATAATAAAAAAAAAAAAGGATAGAGATATTGTAGTTCAGGTCTTTTTTCCCCTTTCTGGCCAGAGGACCAAATCTTGGTCACTAAAGTTGAGCAGGTGGGCAATTATGGGCTGCACCAGCACCCCTGGTGTTGGTTTCGGTGCCATGAGGAGGTGGACCCATTCCATCATGAACATGAGTGAGAGGTAATCCACCCCAAACAGGGTCACAAGCATTTGTTTCATGAATGACTCCTGTCTGGTTGTGTTGGTGGATTCTGGTATGCCATGTATGCAAAGATTGCTGCACCTTCAGCAAGACTCAAGGTCCTCATTTTTGGCCTTGATTAGATTTTGTACTTTCTTCATGTCCAGAAGTTTTTCAATCCTGGCGTGCATATCATTCTCCGCATCAGAAATTCACTTTTCTGCAGTTAGCGGTCACTTCTTTTCCTTGTCATTTTAGTGTTCATAAAATCCATGCTAGTAATCAGTCAATCTTGCCATCAATGGATGTTAAACTATACTGCATTGCCTTGAGTGGTGTCCTTATGTCCTGTCTTCTACCAGTTTCACTATGCCCTGAGCAGGCTTTCCAGACCCCAGTATCCACCATTCTCTGCACGTGGTGGGACTAAAACAACAGTTTCCATTGCTATTTATCATGTTTGCGCATTCAGTCTCTGCCCACCATGCATTCGCCAGAAGGTCAGGAATGCTCAAAAACAGTCCGGCAGTATGGGTGGACGAAGATCAAAGGAAGGCCACCCTGTGGTCTCCATACCACTACAGTCACCAGGATCCCATTAAGAGTGATAGAAACACATGGCCGCAGTACCATCACCCAGCTGAGTCAGAAAGGATATGTTGACAGCCCCCAAGGTCAGCAGTGCAGCATATAGCTTGTAGTGTCAGTAATGTATATGGCTCACAGGCCAGTCTTTTACTCACGCCACAGCGGCAGCATAGGTCCTGCCCCCACAGGGCACAAGCAGACCCACAGCAAATACTAGTAAAGGGTACCAACTGTTACAAACATAGTAATGGAAGAATAGATGTTGAACATTTACCATAATAGCATAAAAAAATATAGAAGTAACCAACGAAAACTGTTTACTAGAACCCTCCATTTATTGGTGATCAATAGAAAAAGAATGAGGAAGGATGCCCTGGCCACTGTTACATCTGACTCCCTAGAAGTGTCACTTGAATGAATGGAAAAAAGCATTTCAAAGATACACAGTAGAAGCACACCAAATTGTGCATTCCTTGATTTCTTTATTGGCAAGAAATTCAATAACTTCCAATTGTCATGTGAACTTCAAAAGAGCACACAGCAGCCAACATGTTTCATCCTGAAGGAGACTTTTTCAAGGCAATCCGAAAACTTTGTGTCAGAAACCACATAGTATGCAAGCATTTGGAACTCTATAACAAGATGACTGAGATGTGTGGTTCTAACAAAGTGTGTAAAATATCACTAAAAAGGTAAACACTGGCTCATAGAGATACCCCAAAAAATGGTTGGTAATTAAATAGTGTGGGGATTAATAGGTCTGAAGACGTCTACCATCTTGAAAATGCTCTAAGTGGGTAGGTTTAGACCCAGGAAACGTTACCCCATTAGTTAGTTACTGTAAAATCTATAAATAAATGATGCAGTATGAGCACAGGGTGAGGTACTGGGTTTTTAAGGACCGGCACAGAACCGGTAACCCAGCGGTGTCAGGGAATCAACACCCAGAGACCTCGGGTTCTTCCTGATGCAGACCTACAGAAACTCAGAGTCTTCTAGGTGAAGTCAAAGATTAGTTTATTGGCTGCAACCAAGGTAACAGGGTCCTAGAAGTACAATACGGGTATATTCTCAGGAGACTGCACACTTTCATGAAGTCAGGCTTCTCTCTTTATACATGATTTTCGGCCTTGGGCAAACATTCTTTGAATTCGTAGTATGTCGTTTATAGTTACTGGTTACAAAAGAAAAGCAGAGTCATGATGACATGTACATATTTCACGTCGTGCTGCCCATAACAAATCATCCGGCAAGGCCCAACATTTCATCAGATATCGCTGGACCCCCAATAAAAACGGTCACCTCCCCATCTTAAAATAAGTGAAGCAAAGGAGTGGAGAAAAGATGTGAGCGAGATATGGCAGGTGTGCGCGCTGTAATGGTTTTATGGCCGGTTGAGCCTAGATGCTATCTTGCTCGGCCACTGGGAGGGAACTGACCTAACGAGTTCGGCCTGGGGCAATGGTTCTAACTTGTACTGAGGTCAGCAAGAAGTCGATTAAGGAGTATGTGTCCTTGTGGAATCAAATTCAACTGGATTAAGGCCTATGTAGAGGGCAAAATGTAAATGGGAGCCAAGGGTTCAGAATGTAAATGACGATTTCGAGGTGAAATCGTCACTCGAACACACCGAAAATTCATGTACATGATGTACTCGTCATTCTCGGTCTTTTGATACCAAATTCGTCATATTTCGACGAAGTTTTATTTCTCGAGTCCAGAATTATTATATGAATTCAGATTTTCAGAACCTCAAACCCTCCTTTTGCCCTTACATAGGCAATTAATCTATCCTCATGTTAGTCTGAGTCCAGATCGATATTCCTAAAGTCATTGAGATGTTGCTGTAACATCATTCTAGTGCTTAGTTCATCTCTCGACACAGGCTTCCTTACACATGATGTAACACAGAGGCCACATATTGCAGGAGCACACTGTATGCATAGGCAGAACAGGAAAAGAATGGCTAAGACCATCAGAATTTTCCATCCCCAGGTGGATATCAGTTCCCAGAACCATCCCATTAACGACCAATTTGGAGATGGCCCTGTACACGGTTGGAGCATTATCTGGGATAAAAATGCAACAACTAGACTGGATCAATTTGCATACTCCACCTCGGTCCGCAAGTATTACATCCAAAGCGACCCGGTTCTGAAGGGTCATGAGTCGATCCGACTGGAGCTCAGCAGCCAGGTTACTAAGGGCACCAGCAGTTTCAGTCACGGTGGATTCAACCACCCTTGTCAATTGCCTTATGTTTCTACTGTTAGCCATGGATCCCCAGAACGGCAGAAAACCCTTTGCAAAGTCCCCAAATTCTTGACCTGCAGTGTCTTCTTTACTCAAGACACCTCTATCTACCCTTGTCCGGTGGTAATCCGCCGCTGCTGTGTAGGTGGGAGGCAACAGGAACGAAACAAAACATGAGCCCGAGAAGTCAGGGGGCAACCATGTATAGGCTCTATCATGGCAGATGAAATAAGATGAATAAGTACCCTTAGCAGCTAAAAACGCAGGGGAAGTCTGAGATCCAAAAACATACGTTTCTGTACAGATACTCTTCCCTAGCTGAGCTCTGGGATTCTTGCCAATACCTTGCAGACACAGGTGACCTTGATGGGGTACGATCCAGATGGGGGACGATCTTTTGGCTTGCTGTTTCTCGCTTAGTGTAGTGCCATATCCGGTCACGTTCCAACCTACATATGCGAGTATCTCATCATCCGGAGTATCTTCATAGGAAGTTACTTCCTTGATCATGTCAACTATACCTTTGACCAGGGCGCTAGTCTTGAGGTTATCTTTTACGGAACGTAGAGGTTGGATTTCTCGTGCATATATGAACATGGTCCTATATGCCCATACTGAACCATTGCGACTGAATGGCAGGACTAAATAGGGAATACCTTTATCCGTGGTGTGGGGCATGAGACCGCACACCCAACAGTTAGTTGTGTTCATTACAAGTTGGTGTTGGTGTAATAACTGAACGAAGGAGTTATTAATGAACTCTAATCTCCTATTTGATTCGTGGTCAGGCAGAGGGTGGAAAGAATGAGAGGAAACAGTAGGAGGAGGTATGGGTGATGTAGTGGGCGCAAATGTCACATGAAAAGAGAATAAAACATAGCTTATCAAAAAGACCGTTACGCTGGATAGCATAAAAATACACACTATAATAAAACTTTTCTTCGTCATCGTGTCAAAAAGTCTCTGCTTAAAGTTCATTTGTTTGGCAGGCCTCTCCACATCAGGAAACTCCATCCTCTCTAAGGTGCTGCCCGCGGCGGTAGGTTGCCTCTGCTAAAGGATGCTTCCGTCAGTCTAGGGCAACTCCCTTGGACCAACCAGAACTACCGACCTAACGTCGTCAGCTGCACCCAAAAGTCTTTAATCAACCGCGGCCCTAGCAGCGGAACCCGGATGGCGGTTCGAAAAAAACAAAAATAAGCAAGTTACCTAGATGGGAGATCTGCACTTTCAAAAATAGGATTTGGGGAAAAAAACACATTTTTTATTAGTCCACAGGTTTTTCTCTCGGATCATAAAAGGAATAACTTTTACTTTAGTCTGTTTTTCTTGGTCGCAAATTGTAGCGTCTTTTCCCGGGTACTGTCTGGTCCAAAAATAATAGTTCAGGTTCCACAGAGTTCATTTGTTCTGGTGGTGGCACAGTTTCTTGAAAAATGTTCTCACTTTCACAATCAGGGTTAGCTTCTTTTACACGTTCATCAGTTGTGCGCTCTGAGTCAGTGCCTCCTTTCCGGACCCATTGGTCATGTGGCAGAGGGAAGGGTATCTTTTTACAATGGATCCCGTGGACCCAGTTGGCCTTCCCCTCCACCTTAACAGCTGACCTTGTAGACAGAAGGACGAGGTGAGGCCCGGTCCATCTGGGCTGGTCATTTTTTGTTCTTTGGAAGTTGCGGACGAGGACCCAGGAACCAGGGTCAATGGCGTGACCTGGAGACTCAAGAGACCGGAGGCAGGGTGTTGTGGACCTGTTGATGCAAAACACGCAATTTAGCCGTCAATTCATACAAGTAATCAAGCAAAATAGGGTGTTGCAGCTCGCTGAACTTCGTGGGCCTAGGCACTCCCCATATGTTGGCTGGCCGACCAAAGACGATTTCATAGGGGCTGAGTTTCACTCGTGAATGCACAGTCATTCTGGTGGATAGGAGTGCTAAGGGTAGAGCGTCAGGCCATTTAAGACCTGTGCTCGCTTGGATTTTGGCCAATTTAAGTTTTAGCGTGCCATTGTAACATTCTACTAATCCAGCTGATTGGGGGTGATTTGCAGCGTGGAACTTCTGCCTAATGCCTAGCCCTTCACACTTTCATCACACGACCCACGAACTCACTTCCGTTGTCAGACCAGACCATTCTAGGCATTCCGAACCTGGGGAAGTACTCTTTTACAAGGGCTTTGGCTGTGGACAAGGCAGTATTGTCTTTTAGGGGAAAGGCTTCTACCCATCTTGAGAAGGCACAAACAACAACGAGCACGTATTTTAAATTGTTGCACCTCTCCATGTGTATGAAATCTAGCTGCAAAACCTCGAACGGATACGCAGGAGGTGCAAAATGACCAGCTGGAGTTGGGGTTCCCCTACCAGGATTGTGTTTCAGACATACCATGCAATTCTTGACAAAGTTCTCCGCACACTTGGGAATCCCTGAATTCTTCCACACTGGGGCCAACAACTCGCAAATCCCTTTTGCACTGATATGAGTCATTCCATGAGCCATTGTAACTATTGCAAGTACATATGCATCGGGTAACAACCATCTCTGATGCTCTGTCAATTCAACCCAACAACCATCTGCACTCATTCTTCCTGTACTCTCTCTCCACGTGCTTAACTCTTTCTCTGTGGCCTCAGCTTGGATGGACTTCCCACTCTCTATCGTGTCCTCACATATTCCAACCTCACTATTCCATTTTTCAGGGCTCGCAACATACATTCGGCTCATCACATTCTTTGCAGTTTCCTTAGCGGTTTCATCAGCAAATGCGTTTCCACGGCCAACATCATCAGTCACCTTTTTGTGAGCGCTACATTTCACAATCGCCACTTGCAGGGGTAAGGTCAGTGATTCAAGAAGCTCATTCACCAACTGACCATGCTGAATCTTAGTTCCATGCGAAGTCAGGAACCCACGTTCTCTCCACAATCGTCCAAAACTGTGAGCCACTCCAAACGCATACTGACTATCAGTGTAGACAGTCACTCTCATTCCTTTAGACAAAAAACATGCTCTCGTCAACGCGACCAGTTCTGCGGCTTGAGCTGAACCATGAGGTATTCGTGCAGTTTCAACGACTGTGTGCAAAGTTGTGACAGCATATGCTGCAGTCACATTCCCATTTGGGAGTTTAAAGCATGAACCATCCACCCATAGTGTGCCCTCACATTCAGACAGAGGAGTGTCAAACAAATCCACTCTCCCTTTGGTCTCTTCCTCTGTTGTGAGGCAACAATCGTGCTGTTCTAAAGCATCTGATTCCTCTGTGATTGGTAACAATGTGGCTAGGTTTAGGGTACTGCATCTTTTTATGTGCACATGGCTTGCTAGTAGCGTTAATTCGTAACTGGACAGTCGAGCACTAGTTAAGTGCTGCGTCTTGGTCCTATTCAACAATGTGTCTACTGCATGCGGGACCATCACGATTAGTGTATTGTTCATTACTAGACCTGCAGACTGTCGAATAGAAACAGCTGCTGCTGCTGTGGCCCTTAAACAACTCGGTAATGCTCGTGCTACCGGATCCAAAGTGGATGAAAAATAGGCGCATGGCCGCTGTCTATCTCCGAATAACTGAGTCAATACAGACAATGCACAACCCTCCTTCTCGTGGACATATAATGTGAAAGGCTTACTGTAGTTGGGGGTACCTAATACAGGAGCCGAACATAATGCTGTGCGTAATTCGAGAAAACTTTTCTGACACTCTTCAGACCAGGGAATGGGATTGGGTGTGTTTTTACACGTTAATGCCACCAAGGGTTTGGCCAATAACGAAAAATTCGGAATCCACTGTCTACAGTACGATGTAATGCCCAAGAAGGCACGCACTTCTCTCTGTGTTCTTGGCACATTTAATTTCGCTATTGCCTGAATTCTTTCTGGGGTCAGTTTCCTTCCCTCCTTCGATAAGAGATGACCTAAGTAGGTCACTTCTTGTCGGCAATATTGAAGCTTGGAAAGTGACACCTTGTGATGCAGATCACATAGATGACGCAATAATGACAACGTGGCCGTTTTACAAATTTTCTCAGTATCCGCAGCGATGAGCAAATCGTCCACGTAATGTACAAGAGTGGCACCTTTAGGAAAAACAATTGTGTCAAGCTGGGCTTTCAGAGCTTGACTGTATATTGAGGGGCTTTCACAGTAGCCCTGAGGAGCGCGTTTGAAGCGGAAGCTGCGACCTCCTAAACTGAAGGAAAAAATATCCCTGCTTTCCTCAGCAATCGGGATACTGAAGAAAGCATTCTTCAGGTCAATCACCGAAAACCAGGAGGCAGAGGCTGGAATCATAGTCAATAATGTGGTAATGTCGGGGACAACTGGGAATTGTGGCACAACTATTTTATTCACCTCTCTAAGGTCAATCACGAATCTGTACACAGGTGGCTGAGAAGGGTCAGTTCGTTTTAAAACAGGCAGAACAGGACTATTGCAAACATTGCCTTGTGTTTCTTCAATCACGTCTTTTTCAATCAATTCGTAAACAATTTCTAGCAAAGCTTTTTCACCCTCATTAGATATTCTGTATTGGGGAATTCGTGGCATTTTGACATTTGACTTCAATGTTACAACATATGGTGGAATTTCTAAAAGACCTACATCATTCGGACCAGTAGCCCAAAGAATATCTGGGAGAGTCGACAATTCTGCTGGAAGTGCATTTCTCGACAAATAAATGGGAGAAACCACTTTCTTACCTAAAGTAAGTTGTACTCCTGAAGGAGAACAGTACAAAGTCGCATACAATCTTTTTAGCAAATCTAATCCTAGCAAATTTTCACCACAACCTGTTGTCAGAATAAGGGGTGCTTCGAATTCACAAGGACCAACAGAAAGAGATAAAGGGTCAGAAATCGGATTTCTAACTGGGGCGCCAGAAAAACCTACAGAAACGTTCATTTCGCCAGACAAAGGTGCGCCAGGGAGTTTGGAGTGCATAATAGAACTCTTTGTAGCACCAGTATCCAACAGAAAAGGTTCTGACACGCCTGATGTAATCACCTCAACGTAAGGTCCACTCTGATCTACTGGAACTGAAACAACTCCCTCTCTTTGTCTATGGCTGTCCTAGCAATCATCATTCTCCCACTGCTCGTTTTCCGTGTAATAATCTTCAACATAGTATTGAGCGGTCCTGTCAGATGCGTTATTTTGCTGATCAAACCTGTTCATAGAGTTTTGTGGTGGAAGGGGACGTGTGTCCTGTGGGGCGTTTCCACGCCCTCTACCTCTAGATGCTTGCTGACTGCCACGACCTCCAACACCAGAAACTCCATTTGCACGTTGTGACAGGGCAGGACAATTATACTTGTAATGACCCTCTTGTTTGCAATATAAACACTGGTTGGGGCCTACACGGGGTTGAGTGTAATCGAATCTTTGCGAGTTTCTCTGATACTGTTGAGGCTGCTAAAAAGCATTCTGGTAGTGATTCTGACCATTATTATTTTGATTACCGCCACCACGTGGCGGATAGGCTTGCTGTAGCAAAACCTTCGTTTTTAGTTCTCTAGTTTTCTTTTCTACTTTATCTTTCTCGTCTTTGTCTCTATTTTCGTAATATTGTGCAGTAGCCAATATCTGGGCTGAGGATGAGACTGCCCACGAACTTTCTGAATCTTTTAATTTTCTACACAATTCTGGAAGCAGATTGTGCACGAATTTATCGACAAACAATCTCTGACCACCTTCTGTGGTCATATCTTGACCGCTGTGGTCAATGAATATTTCTTCAAATCTGGTGAAGAAATCTGAAACAGTTTCTTCTTTCTTTTGCTTGCATGCAGACAACTTATCCCAATTTACACGTTTTGCAGGCATTATCGTTTTCATGTAATCTACTATTCTACCAGGTAGTTCTGCTATCAAAGGTTCGGGTTTGGCACCACCAACTTGGCGGGCATCTGTAGCAGTGATATTAGCCCACGTGTCACCTAATTCCTGGTCATGATCTACATGACGAATTTTACCCCATAAAGGCTGTGGAACAACGTTCCCAAATAACATGTCGATATCGGCTAAATTCATAATGCATGACCCAGCAGTT